>NC_135537.1:83792650-84434142 GCF_045843805.1 Urocitellus parryii
GGTTGAACTCTAAATCAAACACAGTTTGTGCTAGCTCTTTGAATCGTGGCAAAATAAAGGAGTTCCAAGTTCTATGACTATGGTTTGTTTCCCATTGAAGTAGGCCCAAGCAAAGACTGACGCGAATCACCTAAATTGAAAGGGGTTGCCAAGCTTCCAAAAAACTACGAGTTTCCTGAAATCACAGCAATCATTTTTTCACCCAATCTTGATGATACTTGCAGGCAATAATCAGTACACCAATCCCACTTGGCTCATCAAATTTCGTTCTTCTAAGATAAACCATTCATTTTCAGTAACCGTTTTCATTTTTAGAGTTCACTCTGTTTTCTCCTATATGGATACATGTAGATTGAAGTCTAAATCAAACACGGTTTGTGGTAGCTCTTTGAAACTACGCACAATAAAGTAGTTCCAAGTTCTATCGTTATTATTTTGTTTCCTATTGAAGTAGCCCCAAGCAGAGACTGAGGAGAATCACTTTCATTGAAAGGGGTTGCCAAGCTTCCAAAAATCTACGAGTTTCCTGAAATCTCAGCAAACCTTTTTTTCACCGAATCTTGATGATACGTGCAGGTAATGATCAGTACACCAATCCAACTTGGCTCACAAAATTTCGTTCTTCTAGGTTAAACCGTTCATTTGCAGTAAGCGTTTTCATTTTTTAGAGTTCACTCTGTTTTCTCCTATATGGATACATGTAGATTGAACTCTAAATCAAACACGGTTTGTGCTAGCTCTTTGAAACTCGGCACAATAAAGTAGTTCCAAATTCTATCACTGTGGTTTGTTTCCAATTGAAGTAGCCCCAAGCAGAGACTGAGGAGAATCACGTTCATTGAAAGAGGTTGCCAAGCTTCCAAAAAACTACGAGTTTCCTGAAATTTCAGCAAATATTTTTTCAAAGAATCTTGATGATACTTGCAGGTAATGAACAGTACACCAATCCCACTTGGCTCAACAAAATTCCTTCTTCTAGGTTTAACCGTTCGTTTGCAGTAACCCTTTTCATTTTTAGGTTTCATTCTCTTTTCTCCTATATGGATACATGTGGATTGAACTCTAAATCAAACACGGTTTGTGGTAGCTCTTTGATACTACGCACAATAAAGTAGTTCCAAGTTGTATCGCTATGATTTGTTTCCTATTGACGTAGCCCCAAGCAGAGACTGAGGAGAATCACTTTCATTGAAAGGGGTTGCCAGGCTTCCAAAACACTACGAGTTTCCTGATATCTCAGCAACCATTTTCTCACCCAATCTTGATGATACTTGCAGGCAATAATCAGTACACCAATCCCACTTGGCTCATGAAATTTTGTTCTTCTTAGATAAACCGTTCATTTTCAGTAACCGTTTTCATTTTTAGGTTTCACTCTGTTTTCTCCTATATGGATACATGTAGATTGAACTCTAAATCAAACACGGTTTGTGGAAGCTCTTTGAAACTTGGCACAATAAAGTAGTTCCAAGTTCTATCACTATGGTTTGTTTCCAATTGAAGTAGCCCCAAGCAGAGACTGAGGAGAATCACTTTCATTGAAAGGGGTTGTCAAGCTTCCAAAAAACTACGAGTTTCCTGAAATCTCAGCAAACATTTTTTCACCCAATCTTCATGATACTTGCAGGTAATGATCAGTACACCAATCCCACTTGGCTCACCAAATTTCGTTCTTCTAGGTTAAAACATTCGTTTGCAGTAACCGTTTTCATTTCTGGTTTTACTCTCTTTTCCCCTTATGCGTACATGAAGATTGAACTCTAAATCAAACACGGTTTGTGGTAGCTCTTTGAAACTTGGCACAATAAAGTAGTTCCAAGTTCTATCGCTATGGTTTGCTTCCTATTGAAGTAGCCTCAAGCAGTGACTGAGGATAATCACTTTCATTGAAAGGGGTTGCCAAGCTTCCAAAAAACTACGAGTTTCCTGAAATCTCAGCAAACATTTTTTTCACCCAATCTTGATGATACTTGCAGGTAATCATCAGTACACCAATCCCACTTGGCTCACGAAATTTCGTTCTTCTAGGTTAAACCGTTCGTTTGCAGTAACCGTTTTCAGTTTTAGAGTTCACTCTGTTTTCTCCTATATGGATACATGTAGATTGAAGTGTAAATCAAACACGGTTTGTGCTAGCTCTTTGAAACTCCTCACAATAAAGTAGTTCCTGGTTCTATCACTTTGGTTTGTTTCCTATTGAAGTACCCCAAGCAGAGACTGACAGGAATCAATTTAATTTAAAGGGGTTGCCTAGCTTTCAAAAAAGTCCGAGTTTCCTGAAATCTCAGCAAATATTTTTTCACCCAATCTTGATGATACTTGCAGGTAATGATCAGGACACCAATCCCACTTCGCTCAAAAAATTTCATTCTTCTAGGTTAAACCGTTCGTTTGCAGTGAACGTTTTCATTTTTAGGTTTCACTCTGTTTTCTCCTATATAGATACATGTAGATTGAACTCTAAATCAAACACGGTTTGTGCTAGCTCTTTGCAACTCAGCACAATAAAGTAGTTCCAAGTACTATGACTATGTTTTGTTTCTCATTGAAGTAGCCCCATGAAGAGACTGACGAGAATCACTTTCATTGAAAGGGATTGCCAAGCTTACAAAAAAATACGAGTTTCCTGAAATCTCAGCAAACATTTTTTCCCTCAAACTTGATGATACTTGCAGGTAATGATCAGTACACCAATCAAAAACTTGGCTCACCAAATTTCGTTCTTCTAGGTTAAACCTATCGTTTGCAGTAACCGATTTCATTTTTAGGTTTCATTCTGTTTTCTCCTATATGGATACATGTAGATTGAACTCTAAATCAAACACGGTTTGTGCTAGCTCTTTGAAACAGGGCACTATAAAGTAGTTCCAAGTTCTATCACTATAGTTTGTTTCCTATTGAAGTAGCCCCAAGCGGAGACTGAGGAGAGTCACTTTCATTGAAAGGGGTTGCCAAGCGTCCAAAAAACTACAAGTTTCCTGAAATCTCAGCAAACATTTTTTCACCCAATCTTGATGATACTTGCAGGTAATGATCAGTACACCAATCCAACTTGGCTCAACAAACTTGGTTCTTCTAAGATAAACCATTCATTTTCAGTAACCGTTTTCATTTTTAGAGTTCCCTCTGTTTTCTCCTATATGGATACATGTAGATTGAACTCTAAATCAAACACGCTTTGTGGTTGCTCTTTAAAACTTGGCATAATAAAGTAGTTCAAAGTTCTATCAGTATGGTTTGTTTCGTATTGAAGTAGCCCCAAGCAGATACTGACAAGAATCACTTTCATTGACAGGGGTTGCCATGCTTCCAAAAATGTACGAGTTTCCTGAAATCTCAGCAAACATTTTTTCACCCAATCCTGATGATACTTGCAGGTAATGATCAGTACTCCAATCCCACTTGGATCACCAACTTTCGTTCTTCTAGGTTAAACCGTTCGTTTGCAGTAACCATTTTCATTTTTAGGTTTCACTCTGTTTTCTCCTATATGGATACATGTAGATTGAACTCTAAATCAAACACGGTTTGTGCTAGCTCTTTGAAACTCGGCACAATAAAGTAGTTCCAAGTTCTATCGCTATGGTTTGTTTCCTATTGAAGTAGCCCCAAGCAGATACTGACAAGAATCACTTTCATTCAAAGGGGTTGCCAAGTTTCCAAAAATGTACGAGTTTCCTGAAATCTCAGAAAACATTTTTTCACCCAATCCTGATGATACTTGCAGTTAATGATCAGTACACCAATCCCACTTAGCTCACCAAATTTCGTTCTTCTAGGTTAAACCGTTCGTTTGCAGTAACCGTTTTCATTTTTAGGTTTCACTCTGTTTTCTCATATATGGATACATGTAGATTGAACTCTAAATCAAACACGGTTTGTGCTAGCTCTTTGAAATGTGGCAAAATGAAGTAGTTCCAATTTCTATCCCTATGGTTTGTTTCCCATTGAAGTAGCCCCAAGCAGAGGCTGACGCGAATCACTTAGATAGAAATTGGTTGCCAAGCTCCAAAAAACTACGAGTTTCCTGAAATCTCAGCAAACATTTTTTCACCCAGTCTTGAAGATACTTGCAGGTAATAATCAGTACACCAATCCCACTTGGCTCATCAAATTTCGTATTTCTAAGATAAACCATTCATTTTCAGTAACCGTTTTCGTTTTTAGAGTTCAATCTGTTTTCTCCTATATGGATACACGTAGATTGAATCCTAAATCAAACACGGTTTGTGGTAGCTCTTTGAAATGTGGCACAATAAGGTAGTTCCAAGTCCTATCGCTATGGATTGTTTCCAATTGAAATAGCCCCAAGCAGAGACTGAGGAGAATCACTTTCATTGAAAGGGGTTGCCAAGCTTCCAAAAAACTACGAGTTTCTTGAAATCTGAGCAAACATTTTTTTCCCCCAATCTTGATGATACTTGCAGGTAATGATCAGTACACCAATCCCACTTGGCTCACCAAATTTCATTGTTCTAGGTTAAACCGTTCGTTTGCATTAACCGTTTTCATTTCTGGTTTCACTCTGTTTTCCCCTTATGGATACATGTAGATTGAACTCTAAATCAAACACGGTTTGTGTCAGCTCTTTGAAACTTGGCACAATAAAGTAATTCCAAGTTCTATCGCTATGGTTTGTTTCCAATTGAAGTAGCCCCAAGTAGAGACTGAGGAGAATCACTCTCATTGAAAGGGGTTTTCACGCTTCCAAAAACTACGAGTTTCCTGAAATGTCAGCAAACATTTTTTCACCCAATCTTGATGATACTTGCAGGTAATCATCAGGACACCAATCCCACTTGGCTCACCAAATTTCGTTCTTCTAGGTTAAACCGTTCGTTTGCAGTAAACGTTTTCATTTTTAGGTTTCACTCTGTATTCTCCTATATGGATACATGTAGATTGAACTCTAAATCAAACACGGTTTGTTCTAGCTCTTTGAAACAGGGCACAATAAAGTAGTTTCAAGTTCTATGACTATGGTTTATTTCCTATTGAAGTAGCCCCATGAAGAGACTGACGAGAATCACTTTCATTGAAAGGGATTGCGAAGCTTCCAAAAAAGTATGAGTTTCCTGAAATCTCAGCAAACATTTTTTCCCCAATCTTGATGATACTTGCAGGTAATGATCAGTACACCAATCCCACTTGGCTCACCAAATTTCGTTCTTCTAGGTTAAACCGTTCGTTTGCAGTGACCGTTTTTATTTTGAGGTTTCACTCTGTTTTCTCCTATATGGATACATGTAGATTGAATTCTAAATCAAACACGGTTTGTGCTAGCTCTTTGAAACACGGCAGTATAAATTAGTTCCCATTTCCATCGCTATGGTTTGTTTCCTATTGAAGTAACCCCAAGCAGAGACTGAGGAGAGTCACTTTCATTGAAAGGGGTTGCCAAGCTTCCAAAAAAGTACGACTTTCACGAAATCTCAGCAAACATTTTTTCACCCAATCTTGATTATACTTGCAGGTAACGATCAGTACACCAATCCCACTTGGCTGAACAAATTTCGTTCTTCTAAGATAAACCATTCATTTTCAGTAACCATTTTGATTTTTAGAGTTCCCTCTGTTTTCTCCTATATGGATACATGTAGATTTTACTCTAAATCAAACACGGTTTGTGCTAGCTCTTTGAAACTCAGCACAATAAAGTAGTTCCCAGTTCTATGACTATGTTTTGTTTCTCATTGAAGTAGCCCCATGAAGAGAATGACGAGAATCACTTTCATTGAAAGGGGTTGCCAAGCTTCCAAAAAACTACGAGTTTCCTGAAATCTCAGCAAACATTTTTTCCCCCAATCTTGATGATACTTGCAGGTAACGATCAGTACACCAATCCCACTTGGCTGAACAAATTTCGTTCTTCTAAGATAAACCATTCATTTTCAGTAACCATTTTCATTTTTGGAGTTCACTCTGTTTTCTCCTATATGGATACATGTAGATTGAACTCTAAATCAAACACGGTTTGTGGTAGCTCTTTGAAACTTGGCACAATAAAGTAGTTCCAAGTTCTATCGCTATGGTTTGTTTCCTATTGAAGTAGCCCCAAGCAGAGACTGAGGAGAATCACTTTCATTGAAAGGGGTTGCCAAGCTTTCGAAAAACTACGAGTTTCCTGAAATCTCAGCAAACATTTTTTCACCCAATCTTGATGATACTTGCAGGTAATGATCAGTAAACCAATCCCACTTGGCTCACCAAATTTCGTTCTTCTAGGTTAAACCGTTCACTTGCAGTAACCGTTTTCATTTTTAGAGTCCACTCTGTTTTCTCCTATGTGGATACATGTAGATTGAACTCTAAATCAAACACGTTTGTGCTAGCTCTTTGAAACTGGCACAATAAAGTAGTTCCAAATTCTATCGCTATGGCTTGTTTCCTATTGAAGTAGCCCCAAGCAGAGACTGACTAGAATCACTTTCATTGAAAGGCATTGCCAAGCTTCCATAAACTACGAGTTTCCTGAAATCTCAGCAAACATTTTTTCACCCAATCTTGACGATACTTGCAGGTAATGATCAGTACACCAATCCCACTTGGCTCACCAAATTTCGTTCTTCTAGGTTAAACCGTTCGTTTGCAGTAACCGTTTTCATTTTTAGAGTTCACTCTGTTTTCTCCTATGTGGATACATGTAGATTGAACTCTAAATCAAACACGGTTTGTGGTAGCTCTTTGAAACTTGTCACAATAAAGTAGTTCCTAGTTCTATCGCTTTGGTTTTTTTCCTATTGAAGTAGCCTCAAGCAGTGACTTAGGATAATCACTTTCATTGAAAGGGGTTGCCAAGCTTCCAAAAACTACGAGTTTCCTGAAATCTCAGCAAACATTTTTTCACCCAATCTTGATGATACTTGCAGGTAATGATCAGTACACCAATCCCACTTGGCTCACCAAATTTCGTTCTTCTAGGTTAAAACATTCGTTTGCAGTAACCGTTTTCATTTCTGGTTTCACTCTGTTTTCCACTTATGGATACATGAAGATTGAACTCTAAATCAAACACGGTTTGTGGTAGCTCTTTGAACTTGGCACAATAAAGTAGTTCCAAGTTCTATCGCTATGGTTTGTTTCCTATTGAAGTAGCCTCAAGCAGTGACTGAGGATAATCACTTTCATTGAAAGGGGTTGCCAAGCTTCCAAAAAACTACGAGTTTCCTGAAATCTCAGCAAACATTTTTTCACCCAATCTTGATGAT
This sequence comes from Urocitellus parryii, assembly GCF_045843805.1. Taxonomy (NCBI): domain Eukaryota; kingdom Metazoa; phylum Chordata; class Mammalia; order Rodentia; family Sciuridae; genus Urocitellus; species Urocitellus parryii. The sequence continues at coordinate 83,799,859 of NC_135537.1, forward strand.
ACTTGCAGGTAATCATCAGTACACCAATCCCACTTGGCTCACGAAATTTCGTTCTTCTAGGTTAAACCGTTCCTTTGCAGTAACCGTTTTCAGTTTTAGAGTTCACTCTGTTTTCTCCTATATGGATACATGTATATTGAACTCTAAATCAAACACAGTTTGTGCTACCTCTTCAAAACTGGGCACAATAAAATAGTTCCTAGTTCTATCACTATGGTTTGTTTCCTACTGAAGTAGGCCCAAGCAGAGACTGTGGAGAATCACTTTCATTGAAAGGGGTTGCCAAGCTTCCAAAAAACTACGAGTTTCCTGAAATCTCAGCAAACATTTTCTCACCCAATCTTGATGATACTTGCAGGTAATGATCAGTACACCAATCCCACTTGGCTCACGAAATTTAGTTCTTCTAGGTTAAACCGTTCGTTTGCAGTAACCGTTTTCGTTTTTAGAGTTCACTCTGTTTTCCCCTATATGGATACATGTAGATTGAACTCTAAATCAAATACGGTTTGTGCCAGCTCTTTGAAACTTGGCACAATAAAGTAGTTCCAAGTTCTATCGCTATGGTTTGTTTCCTATTGAAGTAGCCCCAAGCAGAGACTGAGGAGAATCACTTTCATTGAAAGGGGTTGCCAAGTTTCCAAAAAACTGCGAGTGTCGTGAAATCTCAGCAATCATTTTTTCACCCAATCTTGATGATACTTGCAGGTAATGATCAGTACACCAATCCCACTTGGCTCACCAAATTTCGTTCTTCTAAGATAAACCCTTCATTTTCAGTAACCTTTTTCATTTTTAGGTTTCACTCTGTTTTCTCCTATATGGATACATGTAGGTTGAACTCTAAATCAAACACAGTTTGTGCTAGCTCTTTGAATCGTGGCAAAATAAAGGAGTTCCAAGTTCTATGACTATGGTTTGTTTCCCATTGAAGTAGGCCCAAGCAAAGACTGACGCGAATCACCTAAATTGAAAGGGGTTGCCAAGCTTCCAAAAAACTACGAGTTTCCTGAAATCACAGCAATCATTTTTTCACCCAATCTTGATGATACTTGCAGGCAATAATCAGTACACCAATCCCACTTGGCTCATCAAATTTCGTTCTTCTAAGATAAACCATTCATTTTCAGTAACCGTTTTCATTTTTAGAGTTCACTCTGTTTTCTCCTATATGGATACATGTAGATTGAAGTCTAAATCAAACACGGTTTGTGGTAGCTCTTTGAAACTACGCACAATAAAGTAGTTCCAAGTTCTATCGTTATTATTTTGTTTCCTATTGAAGTAGCCCCAAGCAGAGACTGAGGAGAATCACTTTCATTGAAAGGGGTTGCCAAGCTTCCAAAAATCTACGAGTTTCCTGAAATCTCAGCAAACCTTTTTTCACCGAATCTTGATGATACGTGCAGGTAATGATCAGTACACCAATCCAACTTGGCTCACAAAATTTCGTTCTTCTAGGTTAAACCGTTCATTTGCAGTAAGCGTTTTCATTTTTAGAGTTCACTCTGTTTTCTCCTATATGGATACATGTAGATTGAACTCTAAATCAAACACGGTTTGTGCTAGCTCTTTGAAACTCGGCACAATAAAGTAGTTCCAAATTCTATCACTGTGGTTTGTTTCCAATTGAAGTAGCCCCAAGCAGAGACTGAGGAGAATCACGTTCATTGAAAGAGGTTGCCAAGCTTCCAAAAAACTACGAGTTTCCTGAAATTTCAGCAAATATTTTTTCAAAGAATCTTGATGATACTTGCAGGTAATGAACAGTACACCAATCCCAGTTGGCTCAACAAAATTCCTTCTTCTAGGTTTAACCGTTCGTTTGCAGTAACCCTTTTCATTTTTAGGTTTCATTCTCTTTTCTCCTATATGGATACATGTGGATTGAACTCTAAATCAAACACGGTTTGTGGTAGCTCTTTGATACTACGCACAATAAAGTAGTTCCAAGTTGTATCGCTATGATTTGTTTCCTATTGACGTAGCCCCAAGCAGAGACTGAGGAGAATCACTTTCATTGAAAGGGGTTGCCAGGCTTCCAAAACACTACGAGTTTCCTGATATCTCAGCAACCATTTTCTCACCCAATCTTGATGATACTTGCAGGCAATAATCAGTACACCAATCCCACTTGGCTCATGAAATTTTGTTCTTCTTAGATAAACCGTTCATTTTCAGTAACCGTTTTCATTTTTAGGTTTCACTCTGTTTTCTCCTATATGGATACATGTAGATTGAACTCTAAATCAAACACGGTTTGTGGAAGCTCTTTGAAACTTGGCACAATAAAGTAGTTCCGAGTTCTATCACTATGGTTTGTTTCCAATTGAAGTAGCCCCAAGCAGAGACTGAGGAGAATCACTTTCATTGAAAGGGGTTGTCAAGCTTCCAAAAAACTACGAGTTTCCTGAAATCTCAGCAAACATTTTTTCACCCAATCTTGATGATACTTGCAGGCAATAATCAGTACACCAATCCCACTTGGCTCATGAAATTTTGTTCTTCTTAGATAAACCGTTCATTTTCAGTAACCGTTTTCATTTTTACGTTTCACTCTGTTTTCTCCTATATGGATACATGTAGATTGAACTCTAAATCAAACACGGTTTGTGGAAGCTCTTTGAAACGTGGCAAAATAAAGTAGTTCCAAGTCCTTTCCCTATGGTATGTTTCCCCATTGAAGTAGCCCCAAGCAGAGACTGATGCGAATCACCTACATTGAAAGGGGTTACCAATCTTCCAAAAAACTACGAGTTTCCTGAAATCACAGCAATCATTTTTTCACCCAATCTTGATGATACTTGCAGGTAATAATCAGTACACCAATCCCACTTGGCTCACCAAATTTCGTTCTTCTAAGATAAACCATTCATTTTCAGTAACCTTTTTCATTTTTAGGTTTCAGTCTGTTTTCTCCTATATGGATACATGTATATTGAACTCTAAATCAAACACGGTTTGTGCTAGCTCTTTGAAACTCTACACAATAAAGAAGTTCCATGTTCTATCGCTATGGTTTGTTTCCTATTGAAGTAGCCCCAAGCAGAGACTGAGGAGAATCACATTCATTGAAAGAGGTTGCCAAGCTTCCAAAAAACTACGAGTTTCCTGAAATTTCAGCAAATATTTTTTCAAAGAATCTTGATGATACTTGCAGGTAATGAACAGTACACCAATCCCACTTATCTCAACAAAATTCCTTCTTCTAGGTTTAACCGTTCGTTTGCAGTAACCCTTTTCATTTTTAGGTTTCATTCTCTTTTCTCCTATATGGATACATGTGGATTGAACTCTAAATCAAACACGGTTTGTGGTAGCTCTTTGATACTACGCACAATAAAGTAGTTCCAAGTTGTATCGCTATGATTTGTTTCCTATTGACGTAGCCCCAAGCAGAGACTGAGGAGAATCACTTTCATTGAAAGGGGTTGCCAGGTTTCCAAAACACTACGAGTTTCCTGATATCTCAGCAACCATTTTCTCACCCAATCTTGATGATACTTGCAGGCAATAATCAGTACACCAATCCCACTTGGCTCATGAAATTTTGTTCTTCTTAGATAAACCGTTCATTTTCAGTAACCGTTTTCATTTTTAGGTTTCACTCTGTTTTCTCCTATATGGATACATGTAGATTGAACTCTAAATCAAACACGGTTTGTGGAAGCTCTTTGAAACGTGGCAAAATAAAGTAGTTCCAAGTCCTTTCCCTATGGTATGTTTCCCATTGAAGTAGCCCCAAGCAGAGACTGATGCGAATCACCTACATTGAAAGGGGTTACCAATCTTCCAAAAAACTACGAGTTTCCTGAAATCACAGCAATCATTTTTTCACCCAATCTTGATGATACTTGCAGGTAATAATCAGTACACCAATCCCACATGGCTCACCAAATTTCGTTCTTCTAAGATAAACCATTCATTTTCAGTAACCTTTTTCATTTTTAGGTTTCAGTCTGTTTTCTCCTATATGGATACATGTATATTGAACTCTAAATCAAACACGGTTTGTGCTAGCTCTTTGAAACTCGACACAATAAAGTAGTTCCATGTTCTATCGCTATGGTTTGTTTCCTATTGAAGTAGCACCAAGCAGAGACTGACAAGAATCACTTTCATTGAAAGGAGTTGTCAAGCTTCCAAAAAACTACGAGTTTCCTGAATTCTCAGCAAACATTTTTTCACCCAATCTTGATGATACTTGCAGTTAATAATCAGTACACCAATCCCACTTGGCTCACCAAATTTCGTTCTTCTAAGATAAACCCTTCATTTTCAGTAACCGTTTTCATTTTTAGGTTTCACTCTGTTTTCCACTATATGGATACATGTAGATTGAACTCTAAATCAAACACGGTTTGTGCTAGCTCTTTGAATCGTGGCAAAATAAAGTAGTTCCAAGTTCTATCCCTATGGTTTGTTTCCCATTGAAGTAGGCCCAAGCAAAGACTGACGCGAATCACCTACATTGAAAGGGGTTGCCAAGCTTCCAAAAAACTACGAGTTTCCTGAAATCACAGCAATCATTTTTTCACCCAATCTTGATGATACTTGCAGGCAATAATCAGTACACCAATCCCACTTGGCTCATCAAATTTCGTTCTTCTAAGATAAACCATTCATTTTCAGTAACCGTTTTCATTTTTAGAGTTCACTCTGTTTTCTCCAGTATGGATACATGTAGATTGAAGTCTAAATCAAACACGGTTTGTGCTAGCTCTTTGAAGCTTGGCACAATAAAGTAGTTCCAAGTTCTATCGCTATGGTCTGTTTCCTATTGAAGTAGGCGCAAGCAGAGACTGACGAGAATCACTTTCATTGAAAGGGGTTGCCAAGCTTCCAAAAAACTACGAGTTTCCTGAAATCTCAGCGAACATTTTTTCACCAAATCTTGATGATACTTGCAGGTAATGATCAGTACACCAATCCCACTTGGCTCACCAAATTTAGTTCTTCTAGGTTAAACCGTTCGTTTGCAGTAATCGTTTACATTTTTAGAGTTCACTCTGTTTTCTCCTATATGGATACATGTAGATTGAACGCTAAATCAAACACGGTTTGTGCCACCTCTTTGAAACTTGGCACAATAAAGTAATTCCAAGTTCTATCGCTATGGTTTGTTTCCTATTGAAGTAGCCCCAAGCAGAGACTGACAAGAATCACCTTCATTGAAAGGGGTTGCCAAGCTTCCAAAAAACTACGAGTTTCCTGAAATCTCAGCAAACATTTTTTCACCCAATCTTGATGATACTTGCAGGTAATGATCAGTACACCAATCCCACTTGGCTCACCATAGTTCGTTCTTCTAAGATAAACCATTCATTTTCAGTAACCGTTTTCATTTTTAGAGTTCACTCTGTTTTCTCCTATATGGATACATGTAGATTGAACTCTAAATCAAACACGGTTTGTGGTAGCTCTTTGTAACTAGGCACAATAAAGTAGTTCCAAGTTCTATCACTATGGTTTGTTTCCAATTGAAGTAGCCCCAAGCAGAGACTGAGGAGAATCACTTTCATTGAAAGGGGTTTCCACGCTTCCAAAAAACTACGAGTTTCCTGAAATCTCAGCAAACATTTCTTCACCCAATCTTGATGATACTTGCACGTAATGATCAGGACACCAACCCACTTGGCTCACCAAATTTCGTTCTTCTAGGTGAAACCGTTCGTTTGCAGTAACCGTTTTCATTTTTAGAGTTCACTCTATTCTCCTATATGGATACATGTAGATTGAACTCTAAATCAAACACGGTTTGTGCTAGTTCTTTGAAACGTGGCACAATAAAGTAGTTCCAAGTTCTATCGCTATTGTTTGTTACCTATTGAAGTAGCCCCAAGCAGAGACTGACAAGAATCACTTTCATTGAAAGGAGTTGCCAAGCTTCCAAAAAACTACGAGTTTCCTGAATTATCAGCACACATTTTTTCACCCAATCTTGATGATACTTGCAGTTAATAATCAGTACACCAATCCCACTTGGCTCACCAAATTTCTTTCTTCTACGATAAACACTTCTTTTTCAGTAACCTTTTTCAGTTTTAGGTTTCACTCTGTTTTCTCCTATATGGATACATGTAGATTGAACTCTAAATCAAACACGGTTTGTTGTAGCTCTTTGAAACGTGGCAAAATAAAGTAGTTCCAAGTTCTATCCCTATGGTGTGTTTCCCATTGAAGTAGCCCCAAGCAGAGACTGACGGGAATCAACTACATTGATAGGGGTTGCCATGCTTCCAAAATCTACGAGTTTCCTGAAATCTCAGCAATCATTTTTTCACCCAATCTTGATGATACTTGCAGGTAATAATCAGTACACCAATCCCACTTGGCTCACCAAATTTCGTTCTTCTAAGATAAACCCTTCATTTTCAGTAACCTTTTTCATTTTTAGAGTTCAGTATGTTTTCTCCTATATGGATACATGTAGATTGAAGTCTAAATCAAACACGGTTTGTGCTAGCTCTTTGAAGCTTGGCACAATAAAGTAGTTCCAAGTTCTATCGCTATGGTCTGTTTCCTATTGACGTAGGCGCAAGCAGAGACTGACGAGAATCAATTTCATTGAAAGGGGTTGCCAAGCTTCCAAAAAACTACGAGTTTCCTGAAATCTCAGCGAACATTTTTTCACCCAATCTTGATGATACTTGCAGGTAGTGATCAGGACACCAATCCCACTTGGCTCACCAAATTTAGTTCTTCTAGGTTAAACCGTTCGTTTGCAGTAATCGTTTACATTTTTAGAGTTCACTCTGTTTTCTCCTATATGGATACATGTAGATTGAACTCTAAATCAAACACGGTTAGTGCCAGCTCTTTGAAACTTGGCACAATAAAGTAATTCCAAGTTATATCGCTATGGTTTGTTTCCTATTGAAGTAGCCCCAAGCAGAGACTGACATGAATCACCCTCATTGAAAGGGGTTGCCATGTTTCCAAAAAACTACGAGTTTCCTGAAATCTCAGCAAACATTTTTTCACCCAATCTTGATGATACTTGCAGGTAATGATCAGTACACCAATCCCACTTGGCTCAACAAATTTCGTTCTTCTAAGATAAACCCTTCTTTTTCAGTAACCGTTTTGATTTTTAGGTTTCACTCTGTTTTCTCTTACACGGATACATGTAGATTGAACTCTAAATCAAACACGGTTTGTGGTAGCTCTTTGAAACGTGGCAAAATAAAGTAGTTCCCAGTCCTTTCCCTATGGTTTGTTTCCCATTGAAGTAGCCCCAAGCAGAGACTGACGGGAATCAACTACATTGATAGGGGTTGTCAAGCTTCCAAAAAACTACGAGTTTCCTGAAATCTCAGCAATCATTTTTTCACCCAATCTTGATGATACTTGCAGGTAATAATCAGTACACCAATCCCACTTGGCTCACCAAATTTCGTTCTTCTAAGATAAACCCTTCATTTTCAGTAACCTTTTTCATTTTTAGAGGTCAGTATGTTTTCTCCTATATGGATATATGTAAATTGAACTCTAAATCAAACACGGTTTGTGCTAGCTCTTTGAATCGTGGCAAAATAAAGTAGTTCCAAGTTCTATCCCTATGGTGTGTTTCCCATTGTAGTAGGCCCAAGCAGAGACTGACGCGAATCACCTACATTGAAAGGGGTTGCCAAGCTTATAAAAAACTACGAGTTTCCTGAAATCACAGCAATCATTTTTTTCACCCAATCTTGATGATACTTGCAGGCAATACTCAGTACACCAATCCTAATTGGCTCATCAAATTTCTTTCTTCTAAGATAAACCATTCATTTTCAGTAACCGTTTTCATTTTGAGAGTTCACTCTTTTTTCTCCTATATGGATACATGTAGATTGAACTCTAAATCAAACACGGTTTGTGCTAGCTCTTTGAAACTCGACACAATAAAGTAGTTCCAAGTTCTATCGCTATGGTTTGTGTCCTATTGAAGTAGCCCCAAGCAGAGACTGACGCGAATCACCTACATTGAAAGGGTAGGCTTCCAAAAAACTACGAGATTCCTGAAATCTCAGCAAACATTTTTTCACCCAATCTTGATGATACTTGCAGGTAATGATCAGTACAGCAATCCCACTTGGCTCACGAAATTTAGTTCTTCTAGGTTAAACCGTTCGTTTGCAGTAACCGTTTTCATTTTTAGAGTTCACTCTGTTTTCTCCTATATGGATACATGTAGATTGAACTCTAAATCAAACACGGTTTTTTCCAGCTCTTTGAAACTTGGCACAATAAAGTAGTTCCAAGTTCTATCGCTATGGTTTGTTTCCTATTGAAGTAGCCCCAAGCAGAGACTGACAAGAATCACCTTCATTGAAAGGGGTTGCCAAGCTTCCAAAAAACTACGAGTTTCCTGAAATCTCAGCAAAGATTTTTTCACCCAATCTTGATGATACTTGCAGGTAATGATCAGTACACCAATCCCACTTGGCTCACCATAGTTCGTTCTTCTAAGATAAACCATTCATTTTCAGTAACCGTTTTCATTTTTAGAGTTCACTCTGTTTTCTCCTATATGGATACATGTAGATTGAACTCTAAATCAAACACGGTTTGTGGTAGCTCTTTGTAACTAGGCACAATAAAGTAGTTCCAAGTTCTATCACTATGGTTTGTTTCCAATTGAAGTAGCCCCAAGCAGAGACTGAGGAGAATCACTTTCATTGAAAGGGGTTTCCACGCTTCCAAAAAACTACGAGTTTCCTGAAATCTCAGCAAACATTTTTTTCACCCAATCTTGATGATACTTGCAGGTAATGATCAGTACACCAATCCCACGTGTCTCACCAAATTTCGTTCTTCTAGGTGAAACCGTTCGTTTGCAGTAACCGTTTTCATTTTTAGAGTTCACTCTATTCTCCTATATGGATACATGTAGATTGAACTCTAAATCAAACACGGTTTGTGCTAGTTCTTTGAAACGTGGCACAATAAAGTAGTTCCAAGTTCTATCGCTATTGTTTGTTACCTATTGAAGTAGCCCCAAGCAGAGACTGACAAGAATCACTTTCATTGAAAGGAGTTGCCAAGCTTCCAAAAAACTACGAGTTTCCTGAATTATCAGCACACATTTTTTCACCCAATCTTGATGATACTTGCAGTTAATAATCAGTACACAAATCCCACTTGGCTCACCAAATTTCTTTCTTCTACGATAAACACTTCTTTTTCAGTAACCGTTTTCAATTTTAGGTTTCACTCTGTTTTCTCCAATATGGATACATGTAGATTGAACTCTAAATCAAACACGGTTTGTTGTAGCTCTTTGAAACGTGGCAAAATAAAGTAGTTCCAAGTTCTATCCCTATGATTTGTTTCCCATTGAAGTAGCCCCAAGCAGAGACTGACGGGAATCAACTACATTGATAGGGGTTGCCAAGCTTCCAAAAAACTACGAGTTTCCTGAAATCTCAGCAATCATTTTTTCACCCAATCTTGATGATACTTGCAGGTAATAATCAGTACACCAATCCCACTTGGCTCACCAAATTTCGTTCTTCTAAGATAAACCCTTCATTTTCGGTAACCTTTTTCATTTTTAGAGTTCAGTATGTTTTCTCCTATATGGATACATGTAGATTGAAGTCTAAATCAAACACGGTTTGTGCTAGCTCTTTGAAGCTTGGCACAATAAAGTAGTTCCAAGTTCTATCGCTATGGTCTGTTTCCTATTGACGTAGGCGCAAGCAGAGACTGACGAGAATCAATTTCATTGAAAGGGGTTGCCAAGCTTCCAAAAAACTACGAGTTTCCTGAAATCTCAGCGAACATTTTTTCACCCAATCTTGATGATACTTGCAGGTAGTGATCAGGACACCAATCCCACTTGGCTCACCAAATTTAGTTCTTCTAGGTTAAACCGTTCGTTTGCAGTAATCGTTTACATTTTTAGAGTTCACTCTGTTTTCTCCTATATGGATACATGTAGATTGAACTCTAAATCAAACACGGTTAGTGCCAGCTCTTTGAAACTTGGCACAATAAAGTAATTCCAAGTTATATCGCTATGGTTTGTTTCCTATTGAAGTAGCCCCAAGCAGAGACTGACATGAATCACCTTCATTGAAAGGGGTTGCCATGCTTCCAAAAAACTACGAGTTTCCTGAAATCTCAGCAAACATTTTTTCACCCAATCTTGATGATACTTGCAGGTAATGATCAGTACACCAATCCCACTTGGCTCACCATAGTTCGTTCTTCTAAGATAAACCATTCATTTTCAGTAACCGTTTTCATTTTTAGAGTTCTCTCTCTTTTCTCCTATATAGATACATGTAGATTGAACTCTAAATCAAACACGGTTTGTGGTAGCCCTTTGAAACTAGGCACAATAAAGTAGTTCCAAGTTCTATCACTATGGTTTGTTTCCAATTGAAGTAGACCCAAGCAGAGACTGAGGAGAATCACTTTCATTGAAAGGGGTTTCCACGCTTCCAAAAAACTACGAGTTTCCTGAAATCACAGCAAACATTTTTTCACCCAATCTTGATGATACTTGCAGGTAATAATCAGTACACGAATCCCACTTGGCTCACCAAATTTCTTTCTTCTACGATAAACACTTCTTTTTCAGTAACCGTTTTCAGTTTTAGGTTTCACTCTGTTTTCTCCTATATGGATACATGTAAATTGAACTCTAAATCAAACACGGTTTGTGGTAGCTCTTTGAAACTTGGCACAATAAAGTAGTTCGAAGTTCTATCGCTATGATTTGTTTCCTATTGAAGTAGGCCCAAGCAGAGACTGAGGAGAATCACTTTTATTGAAAGGGGTTGTCAAGCTTCCAAAAAACTACGAGTTTCCTGAAATCTCAGCAAACATTTTCTCACCCAATCTTGATGATACTTGCAGGTACTGATCAGTACACCAATCCCACTTGGCTCACCAAATTTAGTTCTTCTAGGTTAATCCTTTCGTTTGCAGTAACCGTTTTCGTTTTTAGAGTTCACTCTGTTTTCTCTTATATGGATACATGTAGACTGAAATCTAAATCAAACACGGTTTATGCCAGCTCTTTGAAACTTGGCACAATAAAGTATTTCCAAGTTCTATCGCTATGGTTTGTTTCCTATTGAAGTAGCCCCAAGCAGAGACTGACAAGAATCACTTTCATAAAAAGGGGTTGCCAAGCTTCCAAAAAACTACGAGTTTCCTGAAATCTCAGCAAACATTTTTTCACCCAATCTTGATGATACTTGCAGGTAATGATCAGTACACCAATCCCACTTGGCTCAACAAATTTCGTTCTTCTAAGATAAACCATTCATTTTCAGTAACCATTTACATTTTTAGAGTTCACTCTGTTTTCTCCTATATGGATACATGTAGATTGAACTCTAAATCAAACACGGTTTGTGCTAGCTCTTTGAAACTCGGCACAATAAAGTAGTTCCAAGTTCTATCACTATGGTTTGTTTCCAATTGAAGTAGCCCCAAGCAGTGAGTGACGAGAATCACTTTCATTGAAAGGTGTTGCCAAGCTTCCAAAAAACTACGAGATTCCTGAAATCTCAGCAAACATTTTTTCACCCAATCTTGATGATACTTGCAGGTAGTGATCAGTACACCAATCCCACTTGGCTCACCAAATTTCCTTCTTCTAAGATAAACCCTTCTTTTTCAGTAACCGTTTTGATTTTTAGGTTTCACTCTGTTTTCTCCTATACGGATACATGTAGATTGAACTCTAAATCAAACACGGTTTGTGGTAGCTCTTTGAAACGTGGCAAAATAAAGTAGTTCCCAGTCCTTTCCCTATGGTTTGTTTCCCATTGACGTAGCCCCAAGCAGAGACTGATGCGAATCACCTACATTGAAAGGGGTTACCAATCTTCCAAAAAACTACAAGTTTCCTGAAATCTCAGGAATCATTTTTTCACCCAATCTTGATGATACTTGCAGGTAATAATCAGTACACCAATCCCACTTGGCTCACCAAATTTCGTTCTTCTAAGATAAACCATTCATTTTCAGTAACCTTTTTCATTTTTAGTTTTCAGTCTGTTTTCTCCTATATGGATACATATAGATTGAACTCTAAATCAAACACGGTTTGTTGTAGCTCTTTGAAAAACGTGGCAAAATAAAGTAGTTCCAAGTTCTATCCCTATGGTTTGTTTCCCATTGAAGTAGCCCCAAGCAGAGACTGACGGGAATCAACTACATTGATAGGGGTTGCCAAGCTTCCAAAAAACTACGAGTTTCCTGAAATCTCAGCAATCATTTTTTCACCCAATCTTGATGATACTTGCAGGTAATAATCAGTACACCAATCCCACTTGGCTCACCAAATTTCGTTCTTCTAAGATAAACCCTTCATTTTCAGTAACCTTTTTCATTTTTAGAGGTCAGTATGTTTTCTCCTATATGGATACATGTAAATTGAACTCTAAATCAAACACGGTTTGTGCTAGCTCTTTGAATCGTGGCAAAATAAAGTAGTTCCAAGTTCTATCCCTATGGTGTGTTTCCCATTGTAGTAGGCCCAAGCAGAGACTGACGCGAATCACCTACATTGAAAGGGGTTGCCAAGCTGATAAAAAACTACGAGTTTCCTGAAATCTCAGCAAACATTTTCTCCCCCAATCTTGATGATACTTGCAGGTAATGATCAGTACACCAGTCCCACTTGGCTCACCACATTTCGTTCTTCTAGGTTTAACTGTTCGTTGGCAGTAACCGTTTTCATTTTTAGAATTCACTCTGTTTTCTCCTATATGGATATATGTAGATTGAAGTCTAAAACAAACACGGTTGTGGTAGCACTTTGAAACGTGGCAAAATAAAGTAGTTCCAAGTTCTATCCCTATGGTTAGTTTCCCATTGAAGTAGCACCAAGCAGAGACTAATGCGAATCACCTACATAGAAAGGGGTTGCCAAGCTTCCAAAAAACTACGAGTTTCCTGAAATCTCAGCAATCATTTTTTCACCCAATCTTGATGATACTTGCAGGTAATAATCAGTACACCAATCCCACTTGGCTCACCAAATTTCGTTCTTCTATGTTAAACCATTCATTTTCAGTAACCTTTTACATTTTTAGGTTTCACTCTGTTTTCTCCTATATGGATACATGTAGATTGAACTCTAAATCAAACAAGGTTTGTGCTAGCTCTTTGAAACTCGGCACAATAAAGTAGTTCCAAGTTCTATCACTATGGTTTGTTTCCTATTGAAGTAGCCCCAAGCAGAGACTGAGGAGGATAACTTTCATTGGAAGGGGTTGCCAAGATTCCAAAAAACTACGAGTTTCCTGAAATCTCAGCAAACATTTTTTCACCCAATCTTGATGATACAAGCAGGTAATGATCAGTACACCAATCCCACTTGGCTCACGAAATTTCGTTCTTCTACGTTAAACCGCTCGTTTGCAGTAACGTTTTCATTTTTAGAGTTCACTCTGTTTTCTACTCTATGGATACATGTAGATTGAACTCTAAATCAGACACGGTTGAGCTAGCTCTTTTAAATTTGGCACAATAAAGTAGTTCCAAGTTCTGCCGATATGGTTTGTTACCTATTGAAGTAGCCCAAGCAGAGACTAACAAGAATCACTTTCATTGAAAGGGGTTGCAAAGCTTCCAAAAACCTACGAGTTTCCTGAAATCTCAGCAAACATTTTTTCACCCAATCTTGATGATACTTGCAGGTAATGATCAGTACACCAATGCCACTTGGCTCACGAAATTTCATTCTTCTAGGTTAAACTGTTCGTTTGCAGTAACCGTTTTCATTTTTAGAGTTCACTCTGTTTTCTCCAATATGGATACATGTAGATGGAACTCTAAATCAAACACGGTTTGTGTTAGCTCTTTGAAACTTGGTACAATAAAGTAGTTCCAAGTTCTATCGCTATGGTTTGTTTCCTATTGAAGTAGCCCCAAGCAGAGACTGAGGAGAATCACTTTCATTGAAAGGGGTTGCGAAGCTTCCAAAAAACTACGAGTTTCCTGAAATCTCAGCAAACATTTTTTCACCCAATCTTGATGATACATGCAGGTAATGATCAGTACACCAATCCCACTTGGCTCACGAAATTTCGTTCTTCTACGTTAAACCGTTCGTTTGCAGTAACCGTTTTCATTTTTAGAGTTCACTCTGTTTTCTACTCTATGGATACATGTAGATTGAACTCTAAATCAGACACGGTTGAGCTAGCTCTTTTAAATTTCGCACAATAAACTAATTCCAAGTTCTGCCCATATGGTTTGTTTCCTATTGAAGGAGCCCCAAGCAGAGACTAACAAGAATCACTTTCATTGAAAGGGGTTGCAAAGCTTCCAAAAAACTACGAGTTTCCTGAAATCTCAGCAAACATTTTTTCACCCAATATTGATGATACTTCCAGGTAATGATCAGTACACCAATGCCACTTGGCTCATCAAATTTCGTTCTTCTAGGTCTAACCGTTCGTTTGCAGTAACCATTTTCATTTTTAGAGTTCACTCTGTTTTCTCCTATATGGATACATGTAGATTGAACTCTAAATCAAACACGGTTTGTGCTAGGTCTTTGAAACTCGGCACAATAAAGTAGTTCCAAGTTCTATCACTATGGTTTGTTTCCAATTGAAGTAGCCCCAAGCAGAGACTGAGGAGAATCACTTTCATTAAAAGGGGTTGCCAAGCTTTCAAAAAACTACGAGTTTCCTGAAATCTCAGCAAACATTTTTTCACCCAATATTGATGATACTTCCAGGTAATGATCAGTACACCAATCCCACTTGGCTCACCAAATTTCGTTCTTCTGAGATAAACCATTCATTTTCAGTAACCGATTTCATTTAGAGTTCAGTCTGTTTTCTCCTAAATGGATACATGTATATTGAACTCGAAATTAAACACGGTTTGTGCTAGCTCTTTGAAACTCGGCACAATAAAGTAGTTCCAAGTTCTATCACTATGGTTTGTTTCCAATTGAAGTAGCCCCAAGCAGAGACTGAGGAGAATCACTTTCATTGAAAGGGGTTGCCAAGCTTCCAAAAATCTACGAGTTTCCTGAAATCTCAGCAAACATTTTTTACCCAATCTTGTTGATACTTGCAGGTAATGATCAGTACACCAATCCCACTTGGCTCACGAAATTTCGTTCTTCTACGTTAAACCGTTCGTTTGCAGTAACCGTTTTCATTTTTTAGAGTTCACTCTGTTTTCTCCTATATGGATACATGTAGATTGAACTCTAAATCAAACACGGTTTGTGCTAGCTCTCTGAAACTAGGCACAATAAATAGTTCCAACTTCTATCACTATGGTTTGTTTCCAATTGAAGTAGACCGAAGCAGAGACGGAGGACTATCACTTTCATTGAAAGGGGTTGCCAAGCTTCCTAAAAACTAAGAGTTTCCTGAAATGGCAGCAAACATTTTTTCACACAATCTTAATGATACTTGCAGGTATTGATCAGTACACCAATCCCATTTGGCTCAGGAAATTTCGTTCTTCTAGGGTAATCCGTTCGTTAGCAGAAACCGTTTTCATTTTTAGAGTTCACTCTGTTTTCTCCTATATGGATACATGTAGATTGAACTGGAAATCAAACACGGTTTGTGGTAGCTCTTTGAAACTCGGCATAATAAAGTAGTTCCAAGTTCTATCACTCTGGTTTGTTTCCTATTGATATAGCCCCAAGCAGAGACTGAGGAGAATCACTTTCATTGAAAGGGGTTGCCAAGCTTCCAAAAAACTACGAGTTTCCTGAAATGGCAGCAAACATTTTTTCACCCAATCTTGATGATACTTGCAGGTATTGATCAGTACACCAATCCCACTTGGCTCACGAAATTTCGTTCTTCTAGGGTAAACCGTTCGTTTGCAGTAACCGTTTTCATTTTTAGAGTTCACTCTGTTTTCTCCTATATGGATACATGTAGATTGAACTCTAAATCAAACACGGTTTGTGGTAGCTCTTTGAAACTCGGCACAATAAAGTAGTTCCAAGTTCTATCCCTATGGTTTGTTTCCAATTGAAGTAGACCGAAGCAGATACCGAGGACAATCACTTTCATTGAAAGGGGTAGCCAAGCTTCCTAAAAACTACGAGTTTCCTGAAATGGCAGCAAACATTTTTTCACCCAATCTTGATGATACTTCCAGGTAATGATCAGTACACCATTCCCACTTGGCTCACCAAATTTCGTTCTTCTAGTTTAAACCGTTCCTTTGCAGTAACCGTTTTCATGTTGAGGTTTCACTCTGTTTTCTCCTATATGGATACATGTAGATTGAACTGTAAATCAAACATGGTTTGTGGTAGCTCTTTGAAACATGGCACAATAAAGTAGTTCCAAGTTGTATTGCAATGTTTTGTTCCCTATTTAAGTAGCCCCAAGAAGAGACTGACAAGAATCACTTTCATTCAAAGGGGTTGCCAAGGTTCCAAAAAACTGGGAGTTTCCTGAAATCTCAGCAAACATTTTTTCAACCAATCTTGATGATACTTGCAGGTAATGATCAGTACACCATTCCCACTTGGCTCACCAAATTTCGTTCTTCTAGGTTAAACCGTTCGTTTGCAGTAAGTGTTTTCATTTTTAGAGTTCACTCTGTTTTCTCCTATATGGATACATGTAGATTGAAATCTAAATCAAACACGGTTTGTGCTAGCTCTTTGAAACTCGGCACAATAAAGTAGTTCCAGGTTCTATCGCTATGGTTTGTTACCTATTGAAGTAGCCCCAAGCAGAGACTGACGCTAATCACCTACATTGAAATTGTTGGCTTCCAAAAAACTACGAGTTTCCTGAAATATCAGCAATCATTTTGTCACCCAATCTTGATGATACTTGCAGGGAATAATCAGTACACCAATCTCACTTGGCTCACCAAATTTCGTTCTTCTAGGTTAAACCATTCATTTTCAGTAACCGTTTTCATTTTTAGAGTTCACTCTGTTTTCTCCTATATGGATACATGTAAATTGAACTCTAAATCAAACACGGTTTGTGCTAGCTCTTTGAAACTCGGCACAATAAAGTAGTTCCAAGTTCTATCACTATGGTTTGTTTCCTATTGAATTAGACCCAAGCAGTGAGTGAAGAGAATCACTTTCATTGAAAGGGGTTGCCAAGCTTCCAAAAAACTATGAGTTTCCTGAAATCTCAGCAAACATTTTTTCACCGAATCTTGATGATACTTGCAGGTAATGATCAGTACACCAATCCCACTTGGCTCACCAAATTTCGATCTTCTAAGATAAACCATTTATTTTCAGTAACCATTTTCATTTTTAGAGTTCACTCTGTTTTCTCCTATATGGATACATGTAGATTGAACTCTAAATCAAACACGGTTTGTGCTAGCTCTTTGAAACTAGGCACAATAAAATAGTTCCAAGTTCTATCGCTATGTTTTGTTTCCTGTTGAAGTAGCCCCAAGCAGAGACTGAGGAGAATCACTTTCATTTAAAGGGGTTTCCAAGCTTCCAAAAAACTACGAGTTTCCTGAAATCTCAGCAAACATTTTATCACCCAATCTTGATGATACTTGCAGGTAATGATCAGTACACCAATCCCACTTGGCTCACTACATTTCGTTCTTCTAGGTTTAACTGTTCTTTGCAGTAACCGTTTTCATTTTTATAGTTCACTCTGTTTTCTCCTATATTTATACATGTAGATTTAAGTCTAAAACAAACAGGGTTTGTGGTAGATCTTTGAAATGTGGCAAAATAAAGAGGTTCCTAGTTCTATCCCTTGGTTTGTTTCCCATTGAAGTAGCGCCAAGAAGAGACTGAGGAGAATCACCTACATTGAAAGGGGTTGCCAAGCTTCCAAAAAACTACGAGTTTCCTGAAATCTCAGCAATCATTTTTTCACACAATCTTGATGATACTTGCAGGTAATGATCAGTACACCAATCCCACTTGGCTCACCAACTTTCGTTCTTCGAAGATAAACCCTTCATATTCAGTAACCTTTTACATTTTTAGGTTTCACTCTGTTTTCTCCTATATGGATACATGTAGATTGAACTCTAAGTCAAACACGGTTTGTGCTAGCTCTTTGAAACTCGGCATACTAAAGTAGTTCCAAGTTCTATCGCTATGTTTTGTTTCCTATTGAAGTATCCCCAAGCAGAGACTGACAAAAATCACTTTCATTGGAAGGGGTTGTAAAGCTTCCAAAAAACTACGAGTTTCCTGAAATCTCAGCAAACATTTTTTCACCCAATCTTGATGATACTTGCAGGTAATGATCAGTACACCAATCCCACTTGGCTCACGAAATTCCATTCTTCTAGGTTAAACTGTTCGTTTGCAGTAACCGTTTTCATTTTTAGAGTTCACTCTGTTTTCTCCTATACGGATACATGTAGATTGAACTCCAAATCAAAAACGGTTTGTAGTAGCTCTTTGATACTTGGCACAATAAAGTAGTTCCAAGTTCTATCGATATGGTTTGTTTCCTATTGAAGTAGCCACAAGCAGAAACTGAGGAGAATCACTTTCATTGAAAGGGGTTGCGAAGCTTCCAAAAAACTACGAATTTCCTGAAATCTCAGCAAAGATTTTTTCACATAATCTTGATGATACATGCAGGTAATGATCAGTACACCAATCACACTTGGCTCACCAAATTTCGTTCTTCTAGGTTAAACCGTTCGTTTACAGTAACCGTTTTCATTTTTAGACTTCACTCTGTTTTCTACTATATGGATACATGTAGATTGAACTCTAAATCAGACACGGTTGAGCTAGCTCTTTTAAATTTGGCACAATAAAGTAGTTCCAAGTTCTACCGATATGGTTTTTTTTCCTATAGAAGTAGTCCCAAGCAGAGATTAACAAGAATCACTTTCATTGAAAGGGGTTGCAAAGCTTCCAAAAAACTACGAGTTTCCTGAAATCTCAGCAAACATTTTTCACCCAATCTTGATGATACTTGCAGGTAATGATCAGTACACCAATGCCACTTGGCTCACCAAATTTCGTTCTTCTAGGTTTAACCGTTCGTTTGCAGTAACCGTTTTCATTTTTAGAGTTCACTCTGTTTTCTCCTATATGGATACATGTAGATTGAACTCTAAATCAAACACGGTTCGTGGTAGCTCTTTGAAACTCGGCACAATAAAGTAGTTCCAAGTTCTATCACTATGGTTTGTTTCCAATTGAAGTAGCCCCAAGCAGAGACTGAGGAGAATCACTTTCATTGAAAGGGGTTGTCAAGCTTCCAAAAAACTCCGAGTTTCCTGAAATCTCAGCAAACATTTTTTCACCCAATCTTGATGATACTTGCAGGTATTGATCAGTACACCAATCCCACTTGGCTCACCAAATTTCGTTCTTCTACGGTAAACCGTTCGTTTGCAGTAACCGTTTTCATTTTTAGAGTTCACTCTGTTTTCTCCTATATGGATACATGTAGATTGAACTCTAAATCAAACTCGGTTTATGGTAGCTCTTTGAATCTCAGCACAATAAAGTAGTTCCAAGTTCTATCACTATGGTTTGTTTCCAATTGAAGTAGCCCCAAGCAGAGACTGAGGAGAATCACTTTCATTGAAAGGAGTTGCAAAGCTTCCAAAAACCTACGAGTTTAATGAAATCTCAGCAAACATTTTTTCAACCAATCTTGATGATACTTGCAGGTAATGATTAATACAACAATCCCACTTGGCTCACCAAATTTCGTTCTTCTAGGTTAAACCGTTCGTTTGTAGTAACCGTTTTCATTTTTTGGTTTCACTCTGTTTTCCCCTTATGGATACATAGATTGAACTCTAAATCAAACACTGTTTGTGGTAGCTCTTTGAAACTCGGCACAATAAAGTAGTTCCAAGTTCTATCACTATGGTTTTTTTCCAATTGAAGTAGCCCCAAGCAGAGACTGAGGAGAATCACTTTCATTGAAAGGGGTTGCCAAGCATCCAAAAAACTACGAGTTTCCTGAAATATCAGAAAACATTTTTTCACTCAATCTTGATGATACTTGGAGGTAATGATCAGTACACCAATCCCACTTGGCTCACCAAATTTCGTTCTTCTAGGTTAAACCGTTCGTTTGTAGTAACCGTTTTCATTTTTAGAGTTCACTCTGTTTACTCCTATATGGATACATGTAAATTGAACTCTAAATCAAACACGGTTTGTGGTAGCTCCTTGAAACTCAGCACAATAAAGTAGTTCCAAGTTCTATCACTATGGTTTGTTTCCAATTGAAGTTGCCCCAAGCAAAGACTGAGGAGAATCACTTTCATTGAAAGGCTTGCCAAGCTTCCAAAAAACTACGAGTTTCCTGAAATCTCAGCAAACATTTTTTCAACCTATCTTGATGATACTTGCAGGTATTGATCAGTACACCAATCCCACTTGGCTCACCAAATTTCGTACTTCTAGGGTAAACCGTTCGTTTGCAGTAAGCGTTTTCATTTTTAGAGTTCACTCTGTTTTCTCCTATATGGATACATGTAGATTGAACTCTAAATCAAACTCGGTTTGTGGTACCTCTTTGAATCTCAGCACAATAAAGTAGTTCCACGTTCTGTCACTATGGTTTGTTTCCAATTGAAGTAGCCCCAAGCAGAGTCTGAGGAGAATCACTTTCATTTAAAGGGGTTGCCAAGCTTCCAAAAAACTAAGAGTTTCCTGAAATCTCAGCAAACATTTTTTCACCCAATCTTGATGATACTTGGAGGTAATGATCAGTACACCAATCCCACTTGGCTCACCAAATTTCGTTCTTCTAGTTTTAACTGTTCGTTTGCAGTAACCGTTTTCATTTTTAGGTTTCACTCTGTTTTCTCCTATATGGATACATGTAGATTGAACTCTAAATCAAACTCAGTTTGTGCTAGCTCTTTGAAACTCGGCACAATAAAGTAGTTCCAAGTTCTATCACTATGGTTTGTTTCCTATTGAAGTATCCTCAAGCAGTGAGTGACGAGAATCACTTTCTTTGAAAGGGGTTGCCAAGCCTCCAAAAAACTACGAGTTTCCTGAAATATCAGCAAACATTTTTTCACCCAAACTTGATGATACTTGCAGGTAATGATCAGTACACCAATCCCACTTGACTCACCAAATTTCGTTCTTCTAGGTTAAACCGTTCGTTTGCAGTAACCGTTTTCATTTTTAGAGTTCACTCTGTTTTCTCCTATATGGATACATGTAAATTGAACTCTAAATCAAACACGGTTTGTGGTAGCTCTTTGAAACTCAGCACAATAAATTAGTTCCAAGTTCTATCACTATCGTTTGTTTCCAATTGAATTTGCCCCAAGCAAAGACTGAGGAGAATCACTTTCATTGAAAGGGGTTGCCAAGCTTCCAAAAAACTACGAGTTTCCTGAAATCTCAGCACAAATTTTTTCACCCAATCTTGATGATACTTGCAGGTAATGATCAGTACACCAATCCCTCTTAGCTCACCAAATTTCGTTATTTTATGTTAAACCGTTCGTTTACAGTAACCGTTTTCATTTTTGGAGTTCACTCTGTTTTCTCTTATATGGACACATGTAGATTGAACTCTAAATCAAACACGGTTTGTGGTAGCTCTTTGAAACCTGTCATAATACAGTAGTTCCAAGTTCTATTGCTATGTTTTGTTTCCTATTGAAATAGCCCCAAGCAGAGACTGACAAGAATCACTTTCATTGAAAGGGGTTGCCAAGCTTCCAAAAAACTACGAGTTTCCTGAAATCTCAGCACAAATTTTTTCACCCAATCTTGATGATACTTGCAGGTAATGATCAGTACACCAATCCCTCTTAGCTCACCAAATTTCGTTATTTTATGTTAAACCGTTCGTTTACAGTAACCGTTTTCATTTTTGGAGTTCACTCTGTTTTCTCTTATATGGACACATGTAGATTGAACTCTAAATCAAACACGGTTTGTGGTAGCTCTTTGAAACCTGTCATAATACAGTAGGTCCAAGTTCTATTGCTATGTTTTGTTTCCTATTGAAATAGCCCCAAGCAGAGACTGACAAGAATCACTTTCATTGAAAGGGGTTGCCAAGCTTCCAAAAATGTCCGAGTTTCCCGAAATCTCAGCAAACATTTTTTCACCCAATCTTGATGATACTTGTAGGTAATGATCAGAACACCAATCCCACTTGGCTCACCAAATTTCGTTCTTCTAGTTTTAACCGTTCGTTTGCAGTAACCGTTTTCATTTTTAGGTTTCACTCTGTTTTCTCCTATATTGATACATGTAGATTGAACTCTAAATCAAACACGGTTTGTGCTAGCTCTTTGAAACTCGGCACAATAAAGTAGTTCCAAGTTCTATGACTATGGTTTGTTTCTCATTGAAGTACCCTCAAGAAGAGACTGACGAGAATCACTTTCATTGAAAGGGGTTGCCAAGCTTCCAAAAATGTCCGAGTTTCCCGAAATCTCAGCAAACATTTTTTCACCCAATCTTGATGATACTTGGAGGTAATGATCAGTACACCAATCCCACTTGGCTCACCAAATTTCGTTCTTCTAGTTTTAACTGTTCGTTTGCAGTAACCGTTTTCATTTTTAGGTTTCACTCTGTTTTCTCCTATATGGATACATGTAGATTGAACTCTAAATCAAACACAGTTTGTGCTAGCTCTTTGAAACTCGGCACAATAAAGTAGTTCCAAGTTCTATCACTATGGTTTGTTTCCTATTGAAGTATCCTCAAGCAGTGAGTGACGAGAATCACTTTCTTTGAAAGGGGTTGCCAAGCCTCCAAAAAACTATGAGTTTCCTGAAATATCAGCAAACATTTTTTCACCCAAACTTGATGAAACTTGCAGGTAATGATCAGTACACCAATCCCACTTGACTCACCAAATTTCGTTCTTCTAGGTTAAACCGTTCGTTTGCAGTAACCGTTTTCATTTTTAGAGTTCACTCTGTTTTCTCCTATATGGATACATATAAATTGAACTCTAAATCAAACACGGTTTGTGGTAGCTCTTTGAAACTCAGCACAATAAAGTAGTTCCAAGTTCTATCACTATCGTTTGTTTCTAATTGAATTTGCCCCAAGCAAAGACTGAGGAGAATCACTTTCATTGAAAGGGGTTGCCAAGCTTCCAAAAAACTACGAGTTTCCTGAAATCTCAGCACAAATTTTTTCACCCAATATTGATGATACTTGCAGGTAATGATCAGTACACCAATCCCACTTGGCTCACCAAATTTCGTTCTTCTAGTTTTAACCGTTCGTTTGCAGTAACCGTTTTCATTTTTAGGTTTCACTCTGTTTTCTCCTATATGGATACATGTAGATTGAACTCTAAATCAAACACGGTTTGTGCTAGCTCTTTGAAACTCGGCACAATAAAGTAGTTCCAAGTTCTATCACTATGGTTTGTTTCCAATTGAAGTAGCCCCAAGCAGAGACTGAGGAGAATCACTTTCATTGAAAGGGGTTGTCAAGCTTCCAAAAAACTACGAGTTTCCTGAAATCTCAGCAAACATTTTTTCAACCAATCTTGATGATACTTGCAGGTATTGATCAGTACACAAATCCCACTTGGCTTACCAAATTTCGTTCTTCTAGGGTAAACAGTTCGTTTGCAGAAAACTTTTTCATTTTTAGGTTTCACTCTGTTTTCTCCTATATGGACACATGTAGATTGAACTGTAAATCAAACACGGTTTGTGCTAGCTCTTTGAAACTCGGCACAATAAAGTAGTTCCAAGTTCTATCACTATGGTTTGTTTCCTATTGAAGTAACCCCAAGCAGAGACTGAGGAGAATCACTTTCATTGAAAGTGGTTGACAAGCTTCCAAAAAACTACGAGTTTCCTGAAATCTCAGCACAAATTTTTTCACCCAATCTTGATGATACTTGCAGGTAATGATCAGTACACCAATCCCACTTGGCTCACCAAATTTCGTTCTTCTAGGTTAAAGCGTTCGTTTGCAGTAACCGTTTTCATTTTTAGGTTTCACTCTGTTTTCTCCTATATGGATACATGTAGATTGAACTCTAAATCAAACTCAGTTTGTGCTAGCTCTTTGAAACTCGGCACAATAAAGTAGTTCCAAGTTCTATCACTATTGTTTGTTTCCTATTGAAGTATCCTCAAGCAGTGAGTGACGAGAATCACTTTCTTTGAAAGGGGTTGCCAAGCCTCCAAAAAACTACGAGTTTCCTGAAATATCAGCAAACATTTTTTCACCCAAACTTGATGATACTTGCAGGTAATGATCAGTACACCAATCCCACTTGACTCACCAAATTTCGTTCTTCTAGGTTAAACCGTTCGTTTGCAGTAACCGTTTTCATTTTTAGAGTTCACTCTGTTTTCTCCTATATGGATACATGTAAATTGAACTCTAAATCAAACACGGTTTGTGGTAGCTCTTTGAAACTCAGCACAATAAATTAGTTCCAAGTTCTATCACTATCGTTTGTTTCCAATTGAATTTGCCCCAAGCAAAGACTGAGGAGAATCACTTTCATTGAAAGGGGTTGCCAAGCTTCCAAAAAACTACGAGTTTCCTGAAATCTCAGCACAAATTTTTTCACCCAATCTTGATGATACTTGCAGGTAATGATCAGTACACCAATCCCTCTTACCTCACCAAATTTCGTTATTTTAGGTTAAACCGTTCGTTTACAGTAACCGTTTTCATTTTTGGAGTTCACTCTGTTTTCTCTTATATGGACACATGTAGATTGAACTCTAAATCAAACACGGTTTGTGGTAGCTCTTTGAAACCTGTCATAATACAGTAGTTCCAAGTTCTATTGCTATGTTTTGTTTCCTATTGAAATAGCCCCAAGCAGAGACTGACAAGAATCACTTTCATTGAAAGGGGTTGCCAAGCTTCCAAAAAACTACGAGTTTCCTGAAATCTCAGCAAATATTTTTTCACCCAATCTTGATGATACTTGCAGGTAATGATCAGTACACCAATCCCACTTGGCTCACCAAATTTCGTTCTTCTAGTTTTAACCGTTCGTTTGCAGTAACCGTTTTCATTTTTAGGTTTCACTCTGTTTTCTCCTATATTGATACATGTAGATTGAACTCTAAATCAAACACGGTTTGTGCTAGCTCTTTGAAACTCGGCACAATAAAGTAGTTCCAAGTTCTATCACTATGGTTTGTTTCCTATTGAAGTATCCTCAAGCAGTGTGTGACGAGAATCACTTTCATTGAAAGGGGTTGTCAAGCTTCCAAAAAACTAAGAGTTTCCTGAAATCTCAGCAAACATTTTTTCACCCAATATTGATGATACTTGGAGGTAATGATCAGTACACCAATCCCACTTGGCTCACCAAATTTCGTTCTTCTAGTTTTAACTGTTCGTTTGCAGTAACCGTTTTCATTTTTAGGTTTCACTCTGTTTTCTCCTATATGGATACATGTAGATTGAACTCTAAATCAAACACAGTTTGTGCTAGCTCTTTGAAACTCGGCACAATAAAGTAGTTCCTAGTTCTATCACTATGGTTTGTTTCCTATTGAAGTATCCTCAAGCAGTGAGTGACGAGAATCACTTTCTTTGAAAGGGGTTGCCAAGCCTCCAAAAAACTACGAGTTTCCTGAAATATCAGCAAACATTTTTTCACCCAAACTTGATGAAACTTGCAGGTAATGATCAGTACACCAATCCCACTTGACTCACCAAATTTCGTTCTTCTAGGTTAAACCGTTCGTTTGCAGTAACAGTTTTCATTTTTAGAGTTCACTCTGTTTTCTCCTATATGGATACATGTAAATTGAACTCTAAATCAAACACGGTTTGTGGTAGCTCTTTGAAACTCAGCACAATAAAGTAGTTCCAAGTTCTATCACTATCGTTTGTTTCTAATTGAATTTGCCCCAAGCAAAGACTGAGGAGAATCACTTTCATTGAAAGGGGTTGCCAAGCTTCCAAAAAACTACGAGTTTCCTGAAATCTCAGCATAAATTTTTTCACCCAATATTGATGATACTTGCAGGTAATGATCAGTACACCAATCCCACTTGGCTCACCAAATTTCGTTCTTCTAGTTTTAACCGTTCGTTTGCAGTAACCGTTTTCATTTTTAGGTTTCACTCTGTTTTCTCCTATATGGATACATGTAGATTGAACTCTAAATCAAACACGGTTTGTGCTAGCTCTTTGAAACTCGGCACAATAAAGTAGTTCCAAGTTCTATCACTATGGTTTGTTTCCAATTGAAGTAGCCCCAAGCAGAGACTGAGGAGAATCACTTTCATTGAAAGGGGTTGTCAAGCTTCCAAAAAACTACGAGTTTCCTGAAATCTCAGCAAACATTTTTTCAACCAATCTTGATGATACTTGCAGGTATTGATCAGTACACAAATCCCACTTGGCTTACCAAATTTCGTTCTTCTAGGGTAAACCGTTCGTTTGCAGAAAACTTTTTCATTTTTAGGTTTCACTCTGTTTTCTCCTATATGGACACATGTAGATTGAACTGTAAATCAAACACGGTTTGTGCTAGCTCTTTGAAACTCGGCACAATAAAGTAGTTCCAAGTTCTATCACTATGGTTTGTTTCCTATTGAAGTAACACCAAGCAGAGACAGAGGAGAATCACTTTCATTGAAAGTGGTTGACAAGCTTCCAAAAAACTACGAGTTTCCTGAAATCTCAGCACAAATTTTTTCACCCAATCTTGATGATACTTGCAGGTAATGATCAGTCCACCAATCCCACTTGGCTCACCAAATTTCGTTCTTCTAGGTTAAACCGTTCGTTTGCAGTAACCGTTTTCATTTTTAGGTTTCACTCTGTTTTCTCCTATATGGATACATGTAGATTGAACTCTAAGTCAAACACGGTTTGTGCTAGCTCTTTGAAACTAGGCACAATAAAGTAGTTCCAAGTTCTATCGCTATGGTTTGTTTCCTATTGAAGTAGCCCCATGCAGAGACTGACAAGAATCACTTTCATTGAAAGGGGTTGCAAAGCTTCCAAAAAACTACGAGTTTCCTGAAATATCAGCAAACATTTTTTCACCCAATCTTGATGATACTTGCAGGTAATGATCAATACAACAATCCCACTTGGCTCACCAAATTTCGTTCTTCTAGGTTAAACCGTTCGTTTGCAGTAACCGTTTTCATTTTTTGGTTTCACTCTGTTTTCCCCTTATGGATACATAGATTGAACTCTAAATCAAACACTGTTTGTGGTAGCTCTTTGAAACTCAGCACAATAAAGTAGTTCCAAGTTCTATCACTATCGTTTGTTTCCAATTGAATTTGCCCCAAGCAAAGACTGAGGAGAATCACTTTCATTGAAAGGGGTTGCCAAGCTTCCAAAATACTACGATTTTCCTGAAGTCTCAGCAAACATTTTTTAACCCAATCTTGATGATACTTGCAGGTAATGATCAGTACACCAATCTCACTTGGATCACCAAATTTCGTTCTTCTAGGTTAAACCGTTCGTTTGCAGTAACCGTTTTCATTTTTAGAGTTCACTCTGTTTTCTCCTATATGGATACATGTAGATTGAACTGTAAATCAAACACGGTTTGTGCTAGCTCTTTGAAACTCGGCACAATAAAGTAGTTACAAGTTCTATCACTATGGTTTGTTTCCTATTGAAGTAGCCCCAAGCAACGACTGAGGAGAATCACCTTCATTGAAAGGGGTTGCCAAGCTTCCAAAATACTACGAGTTTCCTGAAGTCTCAGCAAACATTTTTTCACCCAATCTTGATGATACTTGCAGGTAATGATCAGTCCACGAATCCCACTTGGCTCACCAAATTTCGTTCTTCTAGGTTAAATCGTTCGTTTGCAGTAACCGTTTTCATTTTTTGAGTTCACTCTGTTTTCTCCTATATGGATACATGTAGATTGAACTCTAAATCAAACACGGTTTGTGGTAGCTCTTTGAAACTCGGCACAATAAAGTAGTTCCAAGTTGTATGGCCATGTTTTTTTTCCAATTGAAGTAGCCCCAAGCAGAGACTGAGGAGAATCACTTTCATTGAAAGGGGTTTCCATGCTTCCAAAAAACTATGAGTTTCCTGAAATCTCAGCAAACATTTTTTTCACCCAATCTTGATGATACTTGCAGGCAATGATCAGTCCACCAATCCCACTTGGCTCACCAAGTTTCATTCTTCTAGGTTAAACCGTTCGTTTGCAGTAACCGTTTTCATTTTTAGGTTTCACTCTGTTTTCTCCTATATCAATACATGTAGATTGAACTCTAAATCAAACACGGTTTGTGGTAGCTCTTTGAAACTCGGCACAATAAAGTAGTTCCAAGTTCTATCACTATGGTTTGTTTCCTATTGAAGTAGCCCCAAGCAGTGAGTGACGAGAATCACTTTCATTGAAAGGGCTTGCCAAGGTTCCAAAAAACTACGAGTTTCCTGAAATATCAGCAAACATTTTTTCACCCAATTTGATGATACTTGCAGGTAATGATCAGTACACCATTCCCACTTGGCTCACCAAATTTCGTTCTTCTAGGTTAAACCGTTCATTTGCGGTAACCGTTTTTCTTTTTAGAGTTCACTCTGTTTTCTCCTATATGGATACATGTACAACTCTAAATCAAACACGGTTTGTGCTAGCTCTTTGAAATTCGGCACAATAAAGTAGTTCCAAGTTGTATGGCCATGTTTTGTTTCCTAATGAAGTAGCCCCAAGCATAGACTAAGGAGAATCACTTTCATTGAAAGGGGTTGCAAGCTTCAAAAAACTACGAGTTTCCTGAAATCTCAGGATACATTTTTCACCAAATCTTGATGATAATTGTAGGCAATGATCAGTACACCATTCCCACTTGGCTCACCAAATTTCGTTCTTCTAGGTTAAACCGTTCTTTTGCAGAAACCGTTTTCATTGTTAGGTTTCACTCTGTATTCTCCTATATGGATACATGTAGATTGAACTCTAAATCAAACATCGTTTGTGGTAGCTCTTTGAAACTTGGCACAATAAAGTAGTTCCAAGTTCTATCCGTATGGTTTGTTTCCTATTGAAGTATCCCCAAGCATAGACTGAGGAGAATCACTTTCATTGAAAGGGGTTGCCAAGCTTCCAAAAAACTACGAGTTTCCAGAAATCTCAGCACAAATTTTTTCACCCAATCTTGATGATACTTGCAGGTAATGATCAGTACACCAATCCCACTTGGCTCACCAAATTTCGTTCTTGTAGGTTAAATCGTTCGTTTGCAGTAGCCGTTTTCATTTTTAGAGTTCA
The DNA here is from genome assembly GCF_045843805.1 of Urocitellus parryii. Lineage (NCBI taxonomy): Eukaryota > Metazoa > Chordata > Mammalia > Rodentia > Sciuridae > Urocitellus > Urocitellus parryii. Next base: position 83,828,979 of record NC_135537.1, read on the forward strand.
CTCTGTTTTCTCCTATATTGATACATGTAGATTGAACTCTAAATCAACACGGTTTGTGCTAGCTGTTTGAAACTCGGCACAATAAAGTAGTTCCAAGTTCTATCACTATGGTTTGTTGCCTATTAAAGTAGCCCCAAGGGGAGACTGAGGAGAATCACTTTCATTGAAAGGGGATGCCAAGGTTCCAAAAAACTACAAGTTTCCTGAAATCTCAGCAAACATTTTTTCACCCAATCTTGATGATACTTGCAGGTAATGATCAGTACACCAATCCCACTTGGCTCACCAAATTTCGTTATTCTGAGATAAACCATTCATTTTCAGTAACCGTTTTCGTTTTTAGAGTTCACTCTGTTTTCTCCTATATGGATACATGTAGATTGAACTCTAAATCAAACACCGTTTGTGCTAGCCCTTTGAAACTTGGCACAGTAAAGTAGTTCCAAGTTCTATCACTATGCTTTCTTTCCTATTGAAGTATCCCCAAGCATAGACTGAAGAGAATCACTTTCATTGAAAGGGGTTGCAAAGCTTCCAAAAAACTACGAGTTTCCTGAAATCTCAGCACAATTTTTTTCACCCAATCTTGATGATACTTGCAGGTAATGATCAGTACACCAATCCCACTTGGCTCACCAAATTTCATTCTTCTAGGTTAAACCGTTCGTTTGCAGTAACCGTTTTCATTTTTAGGTTTCACTCTGTTTTCTCCTATATGGATACATGTAGATTGAACTCTAAATCAAACGCGGTTTGTGCTAGCGCTTTGAAACTAGGCACAATAAAGTAGTTCCAAGTTCTATCACTATGCTTTTTTTCCTATTGAAGTATCCTCAAGCAGTGAGTGACGAGAATCACTTCCATTGAGAGGGGAAGCCAAGATTCCAAAAAACTACGAGTTTCCTGAAATCTCAGCAAACATTTTTTCAACCAATCTTGATGATAATTGCAGGTAATGATCAGTACACCAATCCCACTTGGCTCGCCAAATTTCGTTCTTCAAGGTTAAACCGTTCGTTTGCAGTAACCGTTTTCATTTTGAGGTTTCACTCTGTTTTCTCCTATATGGATACATGTAGATTGAACTCGAAATCCAACACGGTTTGTGCTAGCTCTTTAAAACTCGGCACAATAAAGTAGTTCCAAGTTCTATTACTATGGTTTATTTCCTATTGAAGTATTCTCAAGCAGTGAGTGACTAGAATCACTTTCATTGAAAGGGGTTGTCAAGCTTCTAAAAAACTAGGAGTTTCCTGAAATCTCAGCAAACATTTTTTCACCCAAACTTGATGATACGTGCAGGTAATGATCAGTACACCAATCCACATGGCTCACCAAATTTCGTTCTTCTAGGTTAAACGGTTCATTTGCAGTAACCGTTTTCATTTTTAGGTTTCACTCTGTTTTCTCCTACATGGATACATGTAGATTGAACTCTAAATCAAACACGGTTTGTGCTAGCTCTTTGAAACTCGGCACAATAAAGTAGTTCCAAGTTCTATCACTATGGTTTGTTTCCTATTGAAGTCGCCCCAAGCAGAGACTGACAAGAATCACTTTCATTGAAAGGGGTTGCCATGCTTCCAAAAAATACGACTTTCCTGAAATCTCAGCAAACATTTTTTCACCCAATAGTGATGATACTTGCAGGTAATGATCAGTACACCAATCCCACTTGGCTCACCAAATTTCGTTCTTCTGAGATAAACCATTCATTTTCAGTAACCTTTTTCATTTTTAGAGTTCACTCTGTTTTCTCCTATATGGATACATGTAGATTGAACTCTAAATCAAACACGGTTTGTGCTAGTTCTTTGAAACTTGGCACAAGAAAGTAGTTCCAAGTTCTATCGCTACGGTTTGTATCCTATTGAAGTATCCCCAAGCATAGACTGAGGAGAATCACTTTCATTGAAAGGGGTTGCCAAGCTTCCAAAAAACTACGAGTTTCCTGAAATCTCAGCAAACATTTTTTCACCCAATCTTGATGATACTTGCAGGTAATGATCAGTACACCAATCCCACTTGGCTCACCAAATTTCGTTATTCTGAGATAAACCATTCATTTTCAGTAACCGTTTTCGTTTTTAGAGTTCACTCAGTTTTCTCCTATATGGATACATGTAGATTGAACTCTAAATCAAACACCGTTTGTGCTAGCCCTTTGAAACTTGGCACAGTAAAGTAGTTCCAAGTTCTATCACTATGCTTTGTTTCCTATTGAAGTATCCCCAAGCATAGACTGAGGAGAATCACTTTCATTGAAAGGGGTTGCAAAGCTTCCAAAAAACTACGAGTTTCCTGAAATTTCAGCACAAATTTTTTCACCCAATCTTGATGATACTTGCAGGTAATGATCAGTACACCAATCCCACTTGGCTCACCAAATTTCATTCTTCTAGGTTAAACCGTTCGTTTGCAGTAACCGTTTTCATTTTTAGGTTTCACTCTGTTTTCTCCTATATGGATACATGTAGATTGAACTCTAAATCAAACACGGTTTGTGCTAGCGCTTTGAAACTAGGCACAATAAAGTAGTTCCAAGTTCTATCACTATGCTTTGTTTCCTATTGAAGTATCCTCAAGCAGTGAGTGACGAGAATCACTTCCATTGAAAGAGGTTGCCAAGCTTCCAAAAAACAAGTTTCCTGAAATCTCAGCAAACATTTTTTCACCCAATCTTGATGATACTTGCAGGTAATAATCAGTACACCAATCCCACTTGGCTCACCAAATTTCATTCTTCTGAGATAAACCATTCATTTTCAGTAACCGTTTTCATTTTTAGAGTTCACTCTGTTTTCTCCTATATGGATACATGTAGATTGAACTCTAAATCAAACACGGTTTGTGCTAGCTCTTTGAAACTTGGCACAAGAAACTAGTTCCATGTTTTATCGCTATGGTTTCTTTCCTATTGAAGTAACCCAAGCAGAGACTGAGGAGAATCACTTTCATTGAAAGGGGTTGCCAAGCTTCCAAACAACTACGAGTTTCCTGAAATCTCAGCAAACATTTTTTCATCCGAACTTGATGATACTTTCAGGTAATGATCAGTACACCAATCCCACTTGGCTCACCAAATTTCGTTCTTCAAGGTTAAACCGTTCGTTTGCAGTAACAGTTTTCATTTTGAGGTTTCACTCTGTTTTCTCCTATATGGATACATGTAGATTGAACTCTAAATCAAACACGGTTTGTGCTAGCTCTTTGAAACTCGACACAATAAAGTAGTTCCAAGTTCTATCACTATGGTTTGTTTCCTATTGAAGTAGCCCCAAGCAGAGACTGACGAGAATCACTTCCATTGAAAGGGGAAGCCAAGATTCCAAAAAACTACGAGATTCCTGAAATCTCAGCAAACATTTTTTCACCCAATCTTGATGATACTTGCAGGTAATGATCAGTACAGCAATCCCACTTGGCTCGCCAAATTTCGTTCTTCAAGGTTAAACCGTTCGTTTGCAGTAACCGTTTTCATTTTGAGGTTTCACTCTGTTTTCTCCTATATGGATACATGTAGATTGAACTCGAAATCCAACACGGTTTGTGCTAGCTCTTTAAAACTCGGCACAATAAAGTAGTTCCAAGTTCTATTACTATGGTTTATTTCCTATTGAAGTATTCTCAAGCAGTGAGTGACTAGAATCACTTTCATTGAAAGGGGTTGCCAAGCTTCTAAAAAACTAGGAGTTTCCTGAAATCTCAGCAAACATTTTTTCACCCAAACTTGATGATACGTGCAGGTAATGATCAGTACACCAATCCACATGGCTCACCAAATTTCGTTCTTCTAGGTTAAACGGTTCATTTGCAGTAACCGTTTTCATTTTTAGGTTTCACTCTGTTTTCTCCTACATGGATACATGTAGATTGAACTCTAAATCAAACACGGTTTGTGCTAGCTCTTTGAAACTCGGCACAATAAAGTAGTTCCAAGTTCTATCACTATGGTTTGTTTCCTATTGAAGTCGCCCCAAGCAGAGACTGACAAGAATCACTTTCATTGAAAGGGGTTGCCATGCTTCCAAAAAATACGACTTTCCTGAAATCTCAGCAAACATTTTTTCACCCAATAGTGATGATACTTGCAGGTAATGATCAGTACACCAATCCCACTTGGCTCACCAAATTTCGTTCTTCTGAGATAAACCATTCATTTTCAGTAACCTTGTTCATTTTTAGAGTTCACTCTGTTTTCTCCTATATGGATACATGTAGATTGAACTCTAAATCAAACACGGTTTGTGCTAGCTCTTTGAAACTTGGCACAAGAAAGTAGTTCCAAGTTCTATCGCTACGGTTTGTATCCTATTGAAGTATCCCCAAGCATAGACTGAGGAGAATCACTTTCATTGAAAGGGGTTGCCAAGCTTCCAAAAAACTACGAGTTTCCTGAAATCTCAGCAAACATTTTTTCACCCAATCTTGATGATACTTGCAGGTAATGATCAGTACACCAATCCCACTTGGCTACCAAATTTCGTTACTCTGAGATAAACCATTCATTTTCAGTAACCGTTTTCGTTTTTAGAGTTCACTCTGTTTTCTCCTATATGGATACATGTAGATTGAACTCTAAATCAAACACCGTTTGTGCTAGCCCTTTGAAACTTGGCACAGTAAAGTAGTTCCAAGTTCTATCACTATGCTTTGTTTCCTATTGAAGTATCCCCAAGCATAGACTGAGGAGAATCACTTTCATTGAAAGGGGTTGCAAAGCTTCCAAAAAACTACGAGTTTCCTGAAATTTCAGCACAAATTTTTTCACCCAATCTTGATGATACTTGCAGGTAATGATCAGTACACCAATCCCACTTGGCTCACCAAATTTCATTCTTCTAGGTTAAACCGTTCGTTTGCAGTAACCGTTTTCATTTTTAGGTTTCACTCTGTTTTCTCCTATATGGATACATGTAGATTGAACTCTAAATCAAACACGGTTTGTGCTAGCGCTTTGAAACTAGGCACAATAAAGTAGTTCCAAGTTCTATCACTATGCTTTGTTTCCTATTGAAGTATCCTCAAGCAGTGAGTGACGAGAATCACTTCCATTGAAAGAGGTTGCCAAGCTTCCAAAAAACTACAAGTTTCCTGAAATCTCAGCAAACATTTTTTCACCCAATCTTGATGATACTTGCAGGTAATAATCAGTATACCAATCCCACTTGGCTCACCAAATTTCGTTCTTCTGAGATAAACCATTCATTTTCAGTAACCGTTTTCATTTTTAGAGTTCACTCTGTTTTCTCCTATATGGATACATGTAGATTGAACTCTAAATCAAACACGGTTTGTGCTAGCTCTTTGAAACTCGACACAATAAAGTAGTTCCAAATTCTATCACTATGGTTTGTTTCCTATTGAAGTAGCCCCAAGCAGAGACTGACGAGAATCACTTCCATTGAAAGGGGAAGCCAAGATTCCAAAAAACTACGAGTTTCCTGAAATCTCAGCAAACATTTTTTCACCCAATCTTGATGATACTTGCAGGTAATGATCAGTACACCAATCCCACTTGGCTCGCCAAATTTCGTTCTTCAAGGTTAAACCGTTCGTTTGCAGTAACCGTTTTTATTTTGAGGTTTCACTCTGTTTTCTCCTATATGGATACATGTAGATTGAATTCTAAATCAAACACGGTTTGTGCTAGCTCTTTGAAACTCGGCACAATCAAGTAGTGACAAGTTCTATCACTATGGTTTGTTTCCTATTGAAGTAGCCCCATGCAGAGACTGAGGAGAATCACTTTCATTGAAAGGGGTTGCCAAGCTTCCAAAAAAACTACGAGTTTCCTGAAATCTCAGCAAACATTTTTTCACCCAATCTTGATGATACTTGCAGGTAATGATCAGTACACCAATCCCACTTGGCTCACCAAATTTCTTTCTTCTAGGTTAAACCGTTCGTTTGAAGAAACAGTTTTAATTTTTAGGTTTCACTCTGTTTTCTACTATATGGATACATGTAGATTGAACTCTAAATCAAACACGGTTTGTGCTAGCTCTTTGAAACTTGGCACAGTAAAGTAGTTCCAAGTTCTATCCATATGGTTTGTTTCCTATTGAAGTATCCCCAAGCATAGACTGAGGAGAATCACTTCCATTGAAAGGGGAAGCCAAGATTCCAAAAAACTACGAGTTTCCTGAAATCTCAGCAAACATTTTTTCACCCAATCTTGATGATACTTGCAGGTAATGATCAGTACACCAATCCCTCTTGGCTCACCAAATTTCGTTCTTTTGAGATAAACTATTCATTTTCATTAACCGATTTCATTTTTAGAGTTCACTCTGTTTTCTCCAATATGGATACATGTAGATTGAAATCGAAATCAAACACGGTTTTTGCTAGCTCTTTGAAACTCGGCACAATAAAGTAGTTCCACGTTCTATCATTATGGTTTGTTTCCTATTGAAGTAGCACCAAGCAGTGAGTGACGAGAATCACTTTCATTAAAAGGGGTTGCCAAGCTTCCAAAAAACTACGAGTTTCCTGAAATCTCAGCAAACATTTTTTCACCCAATCTTGATGATACTTGCAGGTAATGATCAGTACACCAATTTCACTTGGCTCACCAATTTCGTTATTCTGAGAGAAACCATTCATTTTCAGTAACCATTTTCATTTTTAGAGTTCACTCTGTTTTCTCCTATATGGATACATGTAGATTGAACTCTAAATCAAACACGGTTTGTGCTAGCTCTTTTAAACTTGGCACAAGAAACTAGTTCCATGTTTTATCGCTATGGTTTCTTTCCTATTGAAGTAGACCTAAGCAGAGACTGACAAGAATCACTTTCATTGAAAGGGGTTGCCAAGCTTCCATAAAACTACGAGTTTCCTGAAATCTCAGCAAACATTTTTTCAACCGAACTTGAACATATTTGCAGGAAATGATCACTACACCAATCCCACTTGGCTCACCAAATTTCGTTCTTCAAGGTTAAACCGTTCGTTTGCAGTAACCGTTTTCATTTTGAGGTTTCACTCTGTTTTCTACTATATGGATACATGTAGATTGAACTCTAAATCAAACACGGTTTGTGCTAGCTCTTTGAAACTCGGCACAATAAAGTAGTTCCAAGTTCTATCACTATGGTTTGTTTCCTATTGAAGTAGCCCCAAGCAGAGACTGACAAGAATCACTTTCATTGAAAGGGGTTGCCATGCTTCCAAAAAATACGAGTTTCCGGAAATCTCAGCAAACATTTTTTCACTCAAACTTGATGATACTTGCAGGTAATGATCAGTACACCAATCCCACTTGACTCACCAAATTTCGTTCTTCTGAGATAAATCATTCATTTTCAGTAACCGTTTTCATTTTTAGAGTTCACTCTGTTTTCTCCTATATGGATACATTTAGATTGAACTCTAAATCAAACACGGTTTGTGCTAGCTCTTTTAAACTTGGCACAAGAAACTAGTTCCAAGTTCTATCGCTATGGTTCTTTCCTATTGAAGTAGCCCCAAGCAGAGACTGACAAGAATCACTTTCATTGAAAGGGGTTGCCAAGCTTCCAAAAATCTACAAGTTTCCTGAAATCTCAGCAAACATTTTTTCAACCGAACTTGATCATACTTGCAGGAAATGATCCGTACACCAATCCCACTTGGCTCACCAAATTTCGATCTTCAAGGTTAAACCGTTCGTTTGCAGTAACCGTTTTCATTTTGAGGTTTCACTCTGTTTTCTCCTATATGGATACATGTAGATTGAACTCTAAATCAAACACGGTTTGTGCTAGCTCTTTGAAACTCGCACAATAAAGTAGTTCCAAGTTCTATCACTATGGTTTGTTTCCTATTGAAGTCGCCCCAAGCAGAGACTGACAAGAATCACTTTCATTGAAAGGGGTTGCCATGCTTCCAAAAAATACGAGTTTCCGGAAATCTCAGCAAACATTTTTTCACCCAAACTTGATGATACTTGCAGGTAATGATCAGTACACCAATCCCACTTGGCTCACCAAATTTCGTTCTTCTAGGTTAAACGATTCGTTTGCAGTAGCCGTTTTCATTTTGAGAGTTCACTCTGTTTTCTCCTATATGGATACATTTAGATTAAACTCTAAATCAAACACGGTTTGTGCTAGCTCTTTGAAACTTGGCACAAGAAACTAGTTCCAATTCTATCGCTATGGTTCTTTCCTATTGAAGTAGCCCCAAGCAGAGACTGACAAGTACCACTTTCATTGAAAGGGGTTGCCAAGCTTCCAAAAAACTACAAGTTTCCTGAAATCTCAGCAAACATTTTTTCAACCGAACTTGATCATACTTGCAGGAAATGATCAGTACACCAATCCCACTTGGGTCACCAAATTTCGTTCTTCAAGGTTAATCCGTTCGTTTGCAGTAGCCGTTTTCATTTTGAGGTTTCACTCTGTTTTCTCTGATATGGATGCATGTAGATTGAACTCTAAATCAAACACGGTTTGTGCTAGCTCTTTGAAACTCGGCACAGTAAAGTAGTTCCAAGTTCTATCACTATGGTTTGTTTCCTATTGAAGTAGCCCCAAGCAGAGACTGAGGAGAATCACTTTCATTGAAAGGGGTGACCAAGCTTCCAAAAACCTACGAGTTTCCTGATATCTCAGCAAACATTTTTTCACCCAATCTTGATGATACTTGCAGGTAATGATCAGTACGAAAATCCCACTTGGCTCACCAAATTTCCTTCTTCTAGGTTAAACCGTTCGTTTGCAGTAACCGTTTTCATATTTAGAGTTCACTCTGTTTTCTCCTATATGGATACATGTAGATTGAACTCTAAATCAAACTCGGTTTGTGCTAGCTCTTTGAAACTCGGCACAATAAAGTAGTTCCAAGTTCTATCATTATGGATTATTTCCTATTGAAGTATCCTCAAGCAGTGAGTGACGAGAATCACTTTCATTGAAAGGGATTGCCAAGCTTCCAAAAAACTACGAGTTTCCTGAAATCTCAGCAAACTTTTTTTCACCCAAACTTGTTGATACTTGCAGGTAATGATCAGTACACCAGTCCCACTTGGCTCACAAAATTTCGTTCTTCTAGGTTAAACCGTTCATTTGCAGTAACCGTTTACATATTAAGGTTTCACTCTGTTTTCTCCTACATGGATACATTTAGATTGAACTCTAAATCAAACACGGTTTGTGGTAGCTCTTTGAAACTTGTCACAATAAATAGTTCCAACTTCTATCGCTATGTTTTGTTTCCTATTGAAGTAGCCCCAAGCAGAGACTGACAAGAATCACTTTCATTGAAAGGGGTTGCCAATCTTAAAAAAATACGAGTTTCCTGAAATCTCAGCAAATATTTTTTCACCCAATCTTGATGATACTTGCAGGTAATGATCAGTACACCAATCCCTCTTGGCTCACCAAATTTCGTTCTTCTAGGTTAAACGGTTCATTTTCAGTAACCGTTTTCATTTTTAGGTTTCACTCTGTTTTCTCCTATATGGATACATGTAGATTGAACTCGAAATCAAACACGGTATGTGCTAGCTCTTTGAAACTCGGCACAATAAAGTAGTTCCAAGTTCTATCACTATGTTTTGTTTCCTATTGAAGTAGCCCCAAGCATAGACTGAGGAAAATCACTTTCATTGAAAGGGGTTGCCAAGCTTCCAAAAGTCTACGAGTTTCCTGAAATCTCAGCAAACTTTTTTTCACCCAAACTTGATGATACTTGCAGGTAATGATCAGTACACCAATCCCACTTGGCTCACCAAATTTCGTTCTTTTAGGTTAAACCGTTCATATGCAGTAACCGTTTTCAATTTTAGGTTTCACTCTGTTTTCTCCTACATGGATACATTTAGATTGAACTCTAAATCAAACACGGTTTGTGGTAGCTCTTTGAAACTTGTCACAATAAAGTAGTTCCAAGTTCTATCGCTATGTTTTGTTTCCTATTGAAGTAGCCACAAGCAGATACTGACCAGAATCACTTTGATTGAAAGTGGTTGCCAAGTTTCCAAAAAACTACGAGTTTCCTGAAATCTCAGCATAATTTTTTTCACCCAATCTTGATGATACTTGCAGGTAATGATCAGTACACCAATCCAACGTAGCTCACCAAATTTCGTTCTTCTAGTTTAAACCGTTCGTTTGCAGTAACCGTTTTCATTTTTCGGTTTCACTCTGTTTTCTCCTATATGGATACATGTATATTGAACTCTAAATCAAACACGGTTTGTGCTAGCTCTTTGAAACTCGTCACAATAAACTAGTTTCAAGTTCTATCACTATGTTTTTTTTCCAATTTAAGTAGCCCCAAGCAGAGACTGAGGACAATCACTTTAATTGAAAGGGGTTGCCAAGCTTCCAAACCTACGAGTTTCCTGAAATCTCAGCAAACATTTTTTCACCCAATCTTGATGATACTTGCAGGTAATGATCAGTACACCAATCCCACTTGGCTCACCAAATTTCGTTCTTCTAGGTTAAACCGTTCGTTTGCAGAAACCGTTTTCATTTTTAGGTTTCACTCTGTTTTCTCCTATATGGATACATGTAGATTGAACACTGAATCAAACATGGTTTGTGGTAGCCCGTTGGAACTTGGCACAATAAAGTAGTTCCAAGTTCTATTCATATGGTTTGTTTCCTATTGAAGTATTCCCAAGCATAGACTGAGGAGAATCACTTTCATTAAAAGGGGTTGCCAAGCTTCCAAAAAACTACGAGTTTCCTGAAATCTCAGCACAAATTTTTTCACCCAATCTTGATGATACTTGCAGGTAATGATCAGTACACCAATCCCACTTGGCTCACCAAATTTCGATTTTCTAGGTTAAACCGTTCGTTTGCAGTAACCGTTTTCATTTTTAGAGTTCACTCTGTTTTCTCCTATATGGATACATGTAGATTGAACTCTAAATCAAACACGGTTTGTGGTAGCTCTTTGAAACTCGGCACAATAAAGTAGTTCCAAGTTCTATCACTATGGTTTATTTCCTATTGAAGTATCCTCAAGCAGTGAGTGACGAGAATCACTTTCATTGAAAGGGGTTGCCAAGCTTCCAAAAAACTACGAGTTTCCTGAAATCTCAGCAAACATTTTTTCACCCAATCTTGATGATACTTGCAGGTAATGATCAGTACACCAATCCCACTTGGCTCACCAAATTTCGTTATTCTGAGAGAAACCAATGATTTTCAGTAACCATTTTCATTTTTAGAGTTCACTCTGTTTTCTCCTATATGGATACATGTAGATTGAACTCTAAATCAAACACGGTTTGTGCTAGCTCTTTGAAACTTAGCACAAGAAACTAGTTCCATGTTTTATCGCTATGGTTTCTTTCCTATTGAAGTAGACCCAAGCAGAGACTGACAAGAATCACTTTCATTGAAAGGGGTTGCCAAGCTTCCATAAAACTACGAGTTTCCTGAAATCTCAGCAAACATTTTTTTAACCGAACTTGAACATATTTGCAGGAAATGATCACTACACCAATCCCACTTGGCTCACCAAATTTCGTTCTTCAAGGTTAAACCGTTCGTTTGCAGTAACCGTTTTCATTTTGAGGTTTCACTCTGTTTTCTACTATATGGATACATGTAGATTGAACTCTAAATCAAACACGGTTTGTGCTAGCTCTTTGAAACTCAGCACAATAAAGTAGTTCCAAGTTCTATCACTATGGTTTGTTTCCAATTGAAGTTGCCCCAAGCAAAGACTGAGGAGAATCACTTTCATTGAAAGGCTTGCCAAGCTTCCAAAAAACTACGAGTTTCCTGAAATCTCAGCAAACATTTTTTCAACCGAACTTGATCATACTTGCAGGAAATGATCAGTACACCAATACCACTTGGCTCACCAAATTTCGTTCTTTTAGGTTAAACCGTTCATATGCAGTAACCGTTTTCATTTTTAGGTTTCACTCTGTTTTCTCCTACATGGATACATTTAGATTGAACTCTAAATCAAACACGGTTTGTGGTAGCTCTTTGAAACTTGTCACAATAAATAGTTCCAAGTTCTATCGCTATGTTTTGTTTCCTATTGAAGTAGCCCCAAGCAGAGACTGACAAGAATCACTTTCATTGAAAGGGGTTGCCAATCTTAAAAAAATACGAGTTTCCTGAAATCTCAGCAAACATTTTTTCACCCAATCTTGATGATACTTGCAGGTAATGATCAGTACACCAATCCCACTTGGCTCACCAAATTTCGTTCTTCTAGGTTAAACGGTTCATTTTCAGTAACCGTTTTCATTTTTAGGTTTCACTCTGTTTTCTCCTATATGGATACATGTAGATTGAACTCGAAATCAAACACGGTATGTGCTAGCTCTTTGAAACTCGGCACAATAAAGTAGTTCCAAGTTCTATCACTATGTTTTGTTTCCTATTGAAGTAGCCCCAAGCATAGACTGAGGAAAATCACTTTCATTGAAAGGGGTTGCCAAGCTTCCAAAAGACTACGAGTTTCCTGAAATCTCAGCAAACATTTTTTCACCCAAACTTGATGATACTTGCAGGTAATGATCAGTACACCAATCCCACTTGGCTCACCAAATTTCGTTCTTTTAGGTTAAACCGTTCATATGCAGTAACCGTTTTCATTTTTAGGTTTCACTCTGTTTTCTCCTACATGGATACATTTAGATTGAACCCTAAATCAAACACGGTTTGTGGTAGCTCTTTGAAACTTGGCACAATAAAGTAGTTCCAAGTTCTATCGCTATGTTTTGTTTCCTATTGAAGTAGCCACAAGCAGATACTGACCAGAATCACTTTGATTGAAAGTGGTTGCCAAGTTTCCAAAAAACTACGAGTTTCCTGAAATCTCAGCATAATTTTTTTCACCCAATCTTGATGATACTTGCAGGTAATGATCAGTACACCAATCCCACTTGGCTCACCAAATTTCGATTTTCCTAGTTAAACCGTTCGTTTGCAGTAACCGTTTTCATTTTTAGAGTTCACTCTGTTTTCTCCTATATGGATACATGTAGATTGAACTCGAAATCCAACACAGTTTGTGCTAGCTCTTTGAAACTCGGCACAATAAAGTAGTTCCAAGTTCTATTACTATGGTTTATTTCCTATTGAAGTATCCTCAAGCAGTGAGTGACTAGAATCACTTTCATTGAAAGGGGTTGCCAAGCTTCCAAAAAACTACGAGTTTCCTGAAATCTCAGCAAACATTTTTTCACCCAAACTTGATGATACGTGCAGGTAATGATCAGTACACCAATCCACATGGCTCACCAAATTTCGTTCTTCTAGGTTAAACGGTTCATTTGCAGTAACCATTTTCATTTTTAGGTTTCACTCTGTTTTCTCCTATGTGGATACATGTAGATTGAACTCTAAATCAAACACGGTTTGTGCTAGCTCTTTGAAACTCGGCACAATAAAGTAGTTCCAAGTTCTGTCACTATGGTTTGTTTCCTATTGAAGTCGCCCCAAGCAGAGACTGACAAGAATCACTTTCATTGAAAGGGGTTGCCATGCTTCCAAAAAATACGACTTTCCTGAAATCTCAGCAAACATTTTTTCACCCAATATTGATGATACTTGCAGGTAATGATCAGTACACCAATCCCACTTGGCTCACCAAATTTCGTTATTCTGAGATAAACCATTCATTTTCAGTAACCGTTTTCATTTTTAGAGTTCACTCTGTTTTCTCCTATATGGATACATGTAGATTGAACTCTAAATCAAACACCGTTTGTGCTAGCCCTTTGAAACTTGGCACAGTAAAGTAGTTCCAAGTTCTATCACTATGCTTTGTTTCCTATTGAAGTATCCCCAAGCATAGACTGAGGAGAATCACTTTCATTGAAAGGGGTTGCCAAGCTTCCAAAAAACTACGAGTTTCCTGAAATCTCAGCACAAATTTTTTCACCCAATCTTGATGATACTTGCAGGTAATGATCAGTACACCAATCCCACTTGGCTCACCAAATTTCATTCTTCTAGGTTAAACCGTTCGTTTGCAGTAACCGTTTTCATTTTTAGGTTTCACTCTGTTTTCTCCTATATGGATACATGTAGATAGAACTCTAAATCAAACACGGTTTGTGCTAGCGCTTTGAAACTAGGCACAATAAAGTAGTTCCAAGTTCTATCACTATGCTTTGTTTCCTATTGAAGTATCCTCAAGCAGTGAGTGACGAGAATCACTTCCATTGAAAGAGGTTGCCAAGCTTCCAAAAAACTACAAGTTTCCTGAAATCTCAGCAAACATTTTTTCACCCAATCTTGATGATACTTGCAGGTAATGATCAGTGCACCAATCCCACTTGGCTCACCATATTTCGTTCTTCTACGATAAACCATTTATTTTCAGTAACCGTTTTCATTTTTAGAGTTTACTCTGTTTTCTCTTATATGGATACATGTAGATTGAACTCTAAATCAAACACGGTTTGTGCTAGCTCTTTGAAACTTGGCACAATAAAGTAGTACCAAGTTCTATACTTATGGTTTGTTTCCTATTGAAGTAGCCCCAAGCAGAGACTGACAAGATTCACTTTAAATGAAAGGGTTGGCCAAGCTTCCAAAAAACTACGAGTTTCCTGAAATCTCAGCAAATATTTTTTCACCCATCTTGATCATACTTGGAGGTAATGGTAAGTACACCATTCCCACTTGGCTCACCAAAATTCCTTCTTCTAGGTGTAACCGTTGTTTTGCAGTAACAGTTTTCATTTTTTAGGTTTCACTCTGTTTTCTCCTATACGAACACATGTAGTTTGAACTCTATATCAAACACGATTTGTGCTAGAGGTTTGAAACTTTGCACAATAAAGTAGTTCCAAGTTCTATCACTATGGTTTGTTTCCTTTTTAAGTAGCCCCAAGCAGAGACTGACGAGAATCACTTAAATTGAAAGGGGATGCCAAGCTTCCAAAAAATTCGAGTTTCCTGAATTCTCAGCAAACATTTTTTCACCCAATCTTGATCATACTTGGAGGTAATGATCAGTACACCATTCTCACTTGGCTATCCAAATTTCATTCTTCTACTTTAAACCGTTCGTTTGCAGTAACCGTTTTCATTTTTAGGTTTCACTCTGTTTTCTCCTATATGGATACATGTAGATTGAACTCTAAATCAAACACGGTTTGTGCTAGCTCTTTGAAACTCGGCACAATAAAGTAGTTCCAAGTTCTGTCGCTTTGGTTTGTTTCCTATTGAAGTAGCCCCAAGCAGAGACTGACGAGAATCACTTACATTGAAAGGGGTTGCCAAGCTTCCCAAAAACTACGAGTTTCCTGAAATCTGAGCAAACATTTTTTCACCCAATCTTGATGATACTTTCAGGTAATGATCAGTACACAAATCTCACTTGGCTCACCAAATTTCGTTCTTCTAGGTTAAACCGTTCATTTGCAGTAACCGTTTTCTTTTTTAGGTTACACTGTGTTTTCTCCTATATGGATACATGTAGATTGAACTCTAAATCAAACAAGGTTTGTGCTAGAGCTTTCAAACTTGGCAAAATAATGAAGTTCCAAGTTCTATCACTACGGTTTGTTTCCCATTGAAGTAACCCCAGGCAGAGACTGAGGAGAATCACTTTCATTGAATGGGGTTGCCAAGCTTCCAAAAAATTACTAGTTTCCTGAAATCTGAGCAAACATTTTTTCAAACATCTTGATGAAACATGGATGTCATCATCAGTACACCAATCCAACTTGGCTCACCAAATTTCGTTCTTCTAAGATAAACCATTATTTTGCAGTAACCGTTTTCATATTTAGGGTTCACTCTGTTTTCTCCTATGTGGATACATGTAGATTGAACTCTAAATCAAACACGGTTTGTGCTAGCTCTTTGAAATTTGGCACAATAAAGTAGTTTCAAGTTCTATAGCTATGGTTTGTTTCCTATTGGAGTAGCCCCAAGCAGAGACTGACAAGAATCACTTTCATTCAAAGGGGTTGCCACACTTCCAAAAAACTACGAGTTTCCTGAAATCTCAGCAAACATTTTTTAACCCAATCTTGATGATACTTCCATTTAATGATCAGCCGATCAATCCCATTTGGCTCACCAAATTTCGTTCTTCTAGGTTAAACCGTTCCTTTGCAGTAACCGTTTTCATGTTTAGGTTTCACTCTGTTTTCACCTATATGGATACATGTAGTTTGAACTCTAAATCAAACACGGGTTGTGCTAGATTTGAAACTTGGCACAATATAGTAGTTTCAAGTTCTATCACTATGGTTTGTTTCCTATTGCAGTAGCCCCAAGCAGACACTGATGAGAAACACTTTCATTAAAGGGGGTTGCCAAGCCTCAAAAAACTACGAGTTTCCTGAAAACTCAGCAAATATTTTTTGTCCCAATCTTGATGATACTTGCAGGTAATGATCAGTACACCACTCCCACTTGGCTCACCGTATTTCGTTCCTCTAAGATAAACCATTTATTTTCAGTAAACATTTTCATTTTTAGAGTTCACTCTGTTTTCTCCTATATGGATACATGTAGATTGAACTCTAAATCAAACACGGTTTGGGCTAGCTCTTTGAAACTTGGCATAATAAAGTAGTTCCAAATTCTATTGCTATGGTTTGTTTCCCATTGAAGTAGCCCCAAGCAGACACTGACGAGAATCACTTTCATTAAAAGGGGTTGCCAAGCTTCCAAAACACTATGAGTTTCCTAAAATCTCAGCAAACATTTTATCACCCAATCTTGATGATACTTGCAGGTAATGATCAGTACACCATTCCCACTCGGCTCATCAAATTTCGTTCTTCTAGGTAAAAAGGTTCGTTTGCAGTAACCATTTTCATATTTTGGTTTCACTCTGTTTTCTCCTATACGGATACATGTATTTTGAACACTAAATTAATCACGGTTGGTGCTAGATCTTTGAAACTCGGCACAATAAATAGGTCCAAGTTCTATAGCTATGGTTTGTTTCCTATTGAATTAGCCCCAAGCAGAAACTGACAAGAATCCCTTTCATTGAAAGGGGTTGCCAAGCTTCCAAAAAACTACGAGTTTCCTGAAATCTCAGCAAACATTTTTTCACCCAAACTTGATCATACTTGCAGGTAATGATCAGTCCACCATTCCCATTTGGCTCACCAAATTTCGTTCTTCTAAGTTAAACCGTTCATTTGCAGTAACCGTTTTCATTTTCATGTTTCACTCTGTTTTCTCCTATATGGATACATGTAGATTGAACTCTAAATCAAACACGGTTTCTGCTCGAGCTTTGAAACTTGGCAAAATAAAGTAGTTCAAAGTTCTATCACTATGGTTTGTTTCCCATTGAAGTAGCCCCAAGCAGAGACTGAGGAGAATCACTTTCATTGAAAGGGGTTGCTAAGCTTCCAAAAAACTACGAGTTTCCTGAAGTTTCAGCAAATATTTTTTCACCCAATCTTGATGATACTTGGATGTATTCATGAGTACACCAATTCCACTTGGCTCACCAAATTTCGTTCTTCTAAGATAAACCATTTATTTGCAGTACCCGTTTTCATATTTAGGGTTCACTCTGTTTTCTCCTATGTGGATACATGTAGATTGAACTCCAAATCAAACACAGTTTGTGCTAGCTCCTTGAAACTTGGCACAAATAAGTAGTTCCAAGTTCTATCACTATGGTTTGTTTCCTATTGAAGTAGCCCCAAGCAGAGACTGACAAGAATCCCTTTCATTCAAATGGGTTGCCAAGTTTCCAAAAATACTACGAGTTTCCTGAAATCTCAGCAAACTATTTTTCACCCAATCTTGATTATACTTGCAGGTAATGATCAGAACACCAATCAAACTTGGCTCACCAAATTTCGTTCTTCTAGGTTAAACCGTTCGTTTGCAGTAACCATTTTCATATTTTGGTTTCACTCTGTATTCTCCTATATGGATACATATAGATTGATCTCTGAATCAAACACGGTTTGTGCTAGCTCTATGAAACACGGTACAATAATGTAGTTCCAAATTCTATCGCTATGGTTTATTTCCATTTGAAGTAGCCCCAAGGAGTGACTTACGAGAATCACTTACATTGAAAGGGCTTGACAAGCTTCCAAAAAACTACGAGTTTCCTGAAATCTCAGCAAACATTTTTTCACCCAATCTTGATGATACTTGAAGGTAATGATGAGTACACTAATCCCACTAGGCTCACCAAATTTCGTTCTTCTAGGTTAAACCGTTCGTTTCCTGTAACCGTTTACATTTTAAGGTTTCACTGTGTTTTCTCATATATGGATACATGTAGATTGAAGTCTAAATCAAACACGGTTTGTGCTAGAGCTTTGAAACTTGGCACAATAATGTAGTTCCAAATTCTGTCACTATGGATTGTTTCCCATTGAAATAGCCCCAAGCAGAGACTGAGGAGAATCACTTTCATGAAAGGGGTTGCCAAGCTTCCAAAAAACTACGAGTTTCCTGAAATCTCAGCAAACATTTTTTCACCCAATCTTGATGATACTTGCAGGTAATGATCAGTACACCAATCCCAATTGGCTCACCATATTTCGTTCTTCTAAGATAAACCATTTATTTTCAGTAACCGTTTACATTTTCAAAGTTAACTCTGTTTTCTCCTATATGGGTTCATGTAGATTGAACTGTAAATCAAACACGGTTTGTGCTAGCTCTTTGAAACGTGGCACAATAAAGTAATTCCAAGTTCTAAAGCTATGGTTTCATTCCTATTGAAGTAGCCAAAAGCAGAAACTGACAAGATACACTTTAATTAAAAGGGGTTGGATAGAGTGCCAGGGAGCCCAGCAGCCTGCAGCAGGGCCCCGGAGATCCAGGCCAACTGATTCGCGTGGCTTCCCCTGTGGCTACAGAAGGCGTTGCGCCTCAGTGAAGCCATTAATTAGCAAGCAGGGAGGTTAGGGAAGGCCATTAGGTGGAATGCCACCAGCCAAGCCCACACGGACCCTTGGGCCGAGCACGGGATCTCAGAAGGGGAAGGAAGCGGTACAGTCCCATCCCCCACAGCGGACACTCCACCGAGGCAGTCAGCGGCCACCATCCGGGAAAGCTGAAGGATACACCGCCACTCTCCTTCAGAGTGCAACATCAAAACAGGTCGGTGTCATTCAGCTCACCCCCCAGACAGCGGGAATTCGCATAAAATCTCTCCTAGGCTTGCCCGGAGAGGGAGTATCAAGCTGAGCCTCCATAAAGACTAGGGGGAAACCAGAGACACCTGACCTCCAACCCCTCCTCCCAGTAGCAGCCAAAATGAAACCTGGCTAGCCAGCGCTGGGGGAGGGTCATGCAGAAAAAATCAAAGTGATAGAGTGCCAGGGATCCCAGCAGCCTGAAGCAGGGCCCCGGAGATCCAGGCCAACTGATTCGTGTGGCCTGACCTGCGGCTACAGAAGGCGTTGCGCCTCAGTGAAGCCATTAATTAGCAAGCAGGGAGGTTAGGGAAGGCCATTAGGTGGAATCCCACCAGCCAAGCCCACACGGATCCTTGGGCCGAGCACGGGATCTCAGAAGGGGAAGGAAGCGGTACAGTCCCATCCCCCACAGCGGACACTCCACCGAGTCAGTCAGCGGCCACCATCCGGGAAAGCTGAAGGATACACCGCCACTCTCCTTCAGAGTGCAACATCAAAACAGGTCGGTGTCATTCAGCTCACCCCCCAGACAGCGGGAATTCGCATAAAATCTCTCCTAGGCTTGCCGGGAGAGGGAGTATCAAGCTGAGCCTCCATAAAGACTAGGGGGAAACTAGAGACACCTGACCTCCAACCCCTCCTCCCAGTAGCAGCCAAAACGAAACCTGGCTAGCCAGCGCTGGGGGAGGGGCAAGCAGAAAAAATCAAAGTGATAGAGTGCCAGGGATCCCAGCAGCCTGCAGCAGGGCCCCGGACATCCAGGCAAACTGATTCGCGTGGCCTGCCCTGCGGCTCCAGAAGGCGTGGCGCCTCAGTGAAGCCATTAATTAGCAAGCAGGGAGGTTAGGGAAGACCATTAGGTGCAATCCCACCAGCCCAGCCCACACGGACCCTTGGGCCGAGCACGGGATCTCAGAAGGGGAAGGAAGCGTTACAGTCCCATCCCCCACAGCGGACACTCCACCGAGGCAGTCAGCGGCCACCATCCGGGAAAGCTGAAGGATACACCGCCACTCTCCTTCAGAGTGCAACATCAAAACAGCGGACACTCCATCCAGGCAGTCAGCGGCCACCATCCGGGAAAGCTGAAGAATACACCACCACTCTCCAACAGCTTGCAACATCAAAACAGCTAGCAGCAGGACCCCGGAGATCCAGGCCATCTGATTCGCGCGGGCTGCCCCGCAGCTACAGAAGGCGTGGCGCCTCAGAGAAGCCATTAATTAGCAAGCAGGGAGGTTAGGGACTGCCATTAGGTGGAATCCCGCTGGCCAAGCCCACCGCCCACGCCCGGAACAGGCCCAGCGACCTGCCAGCATTGTAGTCACGACACCCCAATTGGAATAGGGACAGAGCAGAGCCGCCTTCCACTCCCAGAACAGGCCCAGAGAGCCGCCAGCGTGGTAGACACATCACCCCAATTGGAGTAGGGGCACAGCCGCCGCCCGCACCTGCAAGGGAGACTTTTCAAGTATACAAGAGCAACATAAATAAATAGGGGGTAAATTTCAAAACACAACAGTTGCACCAAGCAGAAAGAAACTCGAGCAGTATGAAAAGACAAGGAAAGAAAGGACCACAAGCAATGCAGGTCAACTCAACTTTAGAAGAGGTAATAGCTGCAACAGATGGAATATCAGATAACGAGTTCAGGATATATATGCTTCAGATGATCTGGAGTCTCAAGGAAGACATGAGACAGCAAAATCAGACAATGAAAGATCACATTGACAAACAAATCCAGGAAGTAAAATATCAATTTCAGAGGGAGATAGAGGTAATAAAAAACAAACAAATTGAAATTCTAGAAATGCAGGAAACAATAAACCAACTTAAAAACTCAATTGAGAATACTACCAGCAGAGTAGATCACTTAGAAGAGAGAACATCAGACAATGAAGACAAAGTATTTCAACTGGAAAAGAACATAGACAGCTCAGCAAGTCTGCTAAGAAACCATGAGCAGAACATCCAAGAATTATGGGACAATATCAAAAGACCAAATTTAAGAGTCATTGGGATACAGGAAGGCACAGAGCTCCATTCCAAAGGAATAAACAGTCTATTCAGTGAAATAATACGAGAAAACTTCCCAGAATTGAAGATTGAGACAGAATCCCAAATCCTAGAGGCCTACAGGACGCCGAATGTGCAAAATCATAAGAGATCCACACCTAGACACATTATAATGAAGATGTCCAACATACAGAATAAGGAGAGAATTTTAAAAGCTGCAAGAGAAAGAAAGCAGATTACATTTAGGGGTAAACCAATCAGGATAACAGCTGATCTCTCAACACAGACTCTGAAAGCTGGAAGATCCTGGAATAACATATTTCAAACACTGAAAGACAATGGGCTCCAACCAAGAATCGTGTATCCGGGGAAATTAAGCTTCAGGTTAGAAGATGAAATTAAAACCTTCCACAATAAACAAAAGTTAAAAGAATTTGCAGCTAGAAAACCATCTCTTCAAAAAATCCTTGGCAAAATATTACAGGAAGAGGAAATGGAAAATAACATTGAAAACCAACAATGGGAGGTAGGACAGTAAAGGGGGGAAAGTAGTCAAAGAGGATAACAAATCAGGTTTAGTAACATCAATAAACAAATATGGATAGAAGAACAAACCATATCTCAATAATAACCCTAAATGTTAATGGCTTAAACTCACCAATTAAGAGACACAGGCTAGTAGAATGGATCAAAAAACAAGACCCAACAATATGCTGTCTACAGGAGACGCATTTGATAGGAAAAGATATACATAGACTGAAGGTGAAAGGTTGGGAAAAATCATATCACTCATATGGACCGCAGAAACAAGCAGGAGTGTCCATACTCATATCTAATAAAATAGATTTCAAGCCAAAGCTAATCAAAAAGGATATAGAAGGACACTTCATACTGCTCAAGGGAACCATACACCAACAAGACATAACAATCATAAATATATATGCCCCAAATAATGGTGCAGCTGTGTTCATCAAGCAAACTCTTCTCAAATTCAAGAGTCTAATATACCAACATACAATAATCATGGGAGACTTCAACACACCTCTCTCACCACTGGACAGATCTTCCAAACAAAAGTTAAATAAGGAAAATATACAACTCAATAACACAATTAACAACCTAGACTTAATTGACATATATAGACTATACCACCCAACATCAAGTAGCTACACTTTTTTCTCAGCAGCACATGGAACCTTCTCAAAAATAGACCATATACTATGTCACAGGGCAACTCTTAGACAATACAAAGGGGTAGAGATAATACCATGCATCTTATCTGATCGTAATGGAATGAAACTGAAAATCAATGATAAAAGAAGAAAGGAAAAATCAAGCATCACCTGGAGAATGAACAATAGGTTGCTGAGTGATCAATGGGTTTTAGAAGACATCAAGGAGGAAATTAAAAAATTCCTAGAGTTAAATGAAAACACAGACACAACATATCGGAATCTATGGGACACATTGAAAGCAGTTCTAAGAGGAAAATTCATTGCTTGGAGTTCATTCCTCAAAAAAAGGAAAAAACCAACAAATAAATGATCTCATACTTCATCTCAAAATCCTAGAAGAAGAAGAGCAAAACAACAGCAAAAGAAGTAGAAGGCAAGAAATAATTAAAATCAGAGCTGAAATTAATGAAATTGAAACAAAAGAAACAATTGAAAAAATTGACAAAACTAAAAGCTGGTTCTTTGAAAAAATAAATAAAATTGACAGACCCTTAGCCATGCTAACAAAGAGAAGAAGAGAGAGAACCCAAATTACTAGCATACGGGATGAAAAAGGCAATATCACAACAGACACTTCAGAAATACAGAAGATAATCAGAAATTACTTTGAATCCTTATACTACAATAAAATAGAAGATAGTGAAGGCATAGATAAATTCCTTGAGTCCTATGATCTGCCCAGATTGAGCCAGGAGGATATAGAGAACCTAAACAGATCAATAACAATAGAGGAAATAGAAGAAACCATCAAAAGACTACCAACTAAGAAAAGCCCAGGACCGGATGGGTATACAGCAGAGTTTTACAAAACCTTTAAAGAGGAACTAACACCAATAATTTTCAAGCTATTTCAGGAAATAGAAAAAGAGGGAGAACTTCCAAATTCATTCTACGAGGCCAACATCACCCTGATTCCGAAACCAGACAAAGACACATCAAAGAAGGAAAACTACAGACCAATATCTCTAATGAACCTTGACGCAAAAATCCTCAATAAAATTCTGGCGAATCGGATTCAAATACATATCAAAAAAATTATACATCATGATCAAGTAGGATTCATCCCTGGGATGCAAGGCTGGTTTAATATACGGAAATCAATAAATGTTATTCACCACATCAATAGACTTAAAAATAAGAACCATATGATCATCTCAATAGATGCAGAAAAAGCATTCGACAAAGTACAGCATCCCTTTATGTTCAAAACGCTAGAAAAATTAGGGATAACAGGATCATACCTCAACATTGTAAAAGCAATCTATGATAAGCCACAGGCCAGCATCATTCTGAATGGAGAAAAATTGAAGGCATTCCCTCTAAGATCTGGTACAAGACAGGGATGCCCTCTCTCACCACTTCTGTTCAACATAGTCCTCGAAACACTGGCCAGAGCAATTAGACAGACAAAAGAAATTAAAGGCATAAAAATAGGAAAAGAAGAACTTAAATTATCACTACTTGCAGATGATATGATTCTATACCTAGCAGACCCAAAAGGGTCTACAAAGAAGCTATTAGAGCTAATAAATGAATTCAGCAAAGTGGCAGGATCTAAGATCAACACGCATAAATCAAAGGCATTCCTGTATATCAGCGACAAATCCTCTGAAACGGAAATGAGGACAACTACTCCATTCACAATATCCCCCCAAAAAATAAAATACTTGGGAATCAACCTAACAAAAGAGGTGAAAGATTTATACAATGAAAATTACAGAACCCTAAAGAAGACCTTAGAAGATGGAAAAACATACCCTGCTCATGGATAGGCAGAACTAACATCATCAAAATGGCGATATTACCAAAAGTTCTCTATAAGTTCAATGCAATGCCAATCAAAATCCCAACAGCATATCTTGTAGAAATAGATAAAAGAATCATGAAATTCATATGGAATAATAAAAGACCCAGAATAGCAAAAACAATACTAAGCAGGAAGTGTGAATCAGGCGGTATAGCGATACCAGACTTCAAACTATACTACAGAGCAATAGTAACAAAAACAGCATGGTACTGGTACCAAAACAGGCGGGTGGACCAATGGTACAGAATAGAGGACACAGTAACCAATCCACAAAACTACAACTATCTTATATTTGATAAAGGGGCTAAAAGCATGCAATGGAGGAAGGATAGCATCTTCAACAAATGGTGCTGGGAAAACTGGAAATCCATTTGCACCAAAATGAATCTGAATCCCTATTTCTCGCCGTGCACAAAAGTTAACTCAAAATGGATCAAGGAGCTTGATATTAAATCAGAGACACGGCATCTGATAGAAGAAAAAGTTGGTTATGATCTACACGCTGTGGGATCGGGCTCCAAATTCCTCAATAGGACACCCATAGCGCTAGAGTTAACAAATAGAATCAACAAATGGGACTTACTCAAACTAAAAAGTTTTTTCTCAGCAAAAGAAACAATAAGAGAGATAAACAGGGAGCCTACATCCTGGGAACAAATCTTTACTCCACACACTTCAGATAGAGCCCTAATAACCAGAATATACAAAGAACTCAAAAAATTAGACAATAAGATAACAAATAACACAATCAATAAATGCGCCAAGGACCTGAACAGACACTTCTCAGAGGAGGACATACAATCAATCAACAAGTACATGAAAAAATGCTCACCATCGCTACCAGTCAGAGAAATGCAAATCAAAACTACCCTAAGATATCATCTCACTCCAGTAAGACTGGCAGCCATTAGGAAGTCAGACAACAATAAGTGCTGGCGAGGATGTGGGGAAAAGGGCACTCTTGTTCATTGCTGGTGGGACTGCAAATTGGTGCAGCCAATTTGGAAAGCAGTATGGAGATTTCTTGGAAAGCTGGGAATGGAACCACCATTTGACCCAGCTATTCCCCTTCTCGGTCTATTCCCTAAAGCCCTAACAAGAGCATGCTACAGGGACACTGCTACATCGATGTTCATAGCAGCTCAATTCACGATAGCAAGACTGTGGAACCAGCCTAGATGCCCTTCAATAGATGAATGGATAAAAAAATGTGGCATTTATACACTAGGAGTATTACTCTGCATTAAAAAATGACAAAATCATAGAATTTGGAGGGAAATGGATGGCATTAGAGAAGATTATGCTAAGTGAAGATAGTCAATATTTAAAAAACAAATACCAAATGACTCATTTCATATAAGGAGTGTAAACAAGGACAGGGTAGGGACGAAGAGCTTGACAAGAATATTTACAGTAAACAGGGATGAGAGGTGGGAGGGAAAGGGAGTGAGAAGGGAAATTGCATGGAAATGGAAGGCGATCCTCAGGGTTATACAAAATGTCATATAAGAGGAAAGGAGGGGTAAGAAAAGAGAATACAAATGGAAGAAATGATTTACAGTAGAAGGGGTAGAGAGAGAAAAGGGGAGGGGAGGGGAGGGGAGGGGAGGGGGGGGTAGACAATAGGACAGACAGCAGAATACATCAGACACTAGAAAGGCAATATGTCAATCAATGGAAGGGTAACTGATGTGATACAGCAATTTGTATACGGGGTAAAAGCGGGAGTTCATAATCCACTTGAATCAAACCGTGTAATATGATGTATTAAGAACTATGTAATGTTATGAACGACCAATAAAAAAAAAAGGGGGTTGCCAAGCTTCCAAAAAACTACGAGTTTCCTGAAATCTCAGCAAACATTTTTTCACCCAATCTTGATCATACTTGGAGGTAACGATCAGTACACCATTCCCACTTGGCTCACCAAATTTCGTTCTTCTAGGTTAAACCATTCCTTTGCAGTAACCGTTTTCATGTTTAGGTTTCACTCTGTTTTCTCCTATATGGATACATGTAGATTGAACTCTTAATCAAACACGGATTGTGCTAGGTAGTTGAAACTTGGCACAATAAAAAAGTTCCAAGTTCTATCGCTATGGTTTGTTTCCTAATGAAGTAGCCCCAAGCAGAGACTGAGGAGAATCACTTTCATTGAAAGGGGTTGCCATGCTTCCAAAAAACTACGAATTTCCTGAAATTTCAGCAAACATTTTTTCACCAAATCTTGATGATACTTGGATGTAATCATGAGTACTCCAATCCCACTTGGCTCACCAAATTACGTTCTTCTAAGATAAAAAATTTATTTGCAGTAACCGTTTTCATATTTAGGGTTCACTCTGTTTTCTCCTATGTGGATACATGTAGATGGAACTCTAAATCAAACACGGTTTGTGCTAGCTCTTTGAAACTATGCACAATAAAGTAGTTCCAAGTTCTATCACTATGGTTTGTTTCCTATTGAAGTGGCCCCAAGCAGAGACTGACAAGAATAACTTTCATTCAAAGGGGGTTGCCAAGTTTCCAAAAAACTGCGAGTTTCCTGAAATCTCAGCAAACATTTTTTCAACCAATCTTGATGATAGTTACAGGTAATGATCAGAACACCAATCCCAGTTGACTCATCAAATTTCGTTCTTCTAGGTTAAACCGTTCGTTTGCAGTGACAGTTTTCATTTTCAGGTTTCACTCTGTTTTCTCCAATATGGATACATGTAGTTGGAACTCTAAATCCAACACGGCTTGTGCTACCTCTATGAAACTATGCATGATAAAGTAGTTCCAAGTTCTATCTCTATGGTTTGTTTCCTATTGATGTAGCCCTATGCAGAGACTGGCGAACATCACTTTCATTGATAGGGGATGCCAATTTCCCCAGAACTACGCGTTTCCTGAAATCTCAGCAAACATTTTTTCACCCAATTTAGATGATATTTTCAGGTAACGATCAGGAAACCAATCCCACATGGCTCACCAAATTTCGCTCTTCTAGGTAAAACGCTTCGTTTGCAGTGACCGTTTGCATTTTCAGGTTCCACTCTGTTTTCTCGTATATGGATACACGTAGTTGGAACTCTAAATCAAACACGGTTTGTGCTAGCTCTTTGAAACTATGCACAATAAAGTAATTAGAAGTTCTATCTCTATGGTTTGTTTCCTATTGATATAGCCCTATGCAGAGACTGGCGAACATCACTTTCATTGAAAGGGGTTGCCAATTTCCCCAAAACTACGATTTTCCTGAAATCTCAGCAAACATTTTTTAACCCAATCCAGATGATACTTTCAGGTAACGATCAGTACAGCAATCCCACTTGGCTCACCAAATTTCGATCTTCTAGGTTAAACTGTTCGTTTGCAGTGACCATTTTCATTTTTAGGTTTCACTCTGTTTTCTCCTATATGGATACATGTAGTTGGAACTCTAAATCAAACACGGTTTGTGCTAGCCCTTTGAAACTAAGCACAATAATGTAGTTCCAAGTTTTACCTCTATGGTTTGTTTCCTATTGATATAGCCCCAAGCAGAGACTGAGAAAAATCACTTTCATTGAAAGGGGATGCCAAGCTTCCTTAAAACTACTAGTTTCCTGAAATCTCAGCAAACATTTTTTCACCCAATCTTGATGATACTTTCAGGTAATGATCAGTACACCAATCCCACTTGGCTCAACAAATTTCGCTCTTCTAGGTTAAACCGTTCGTTTGCAGTGACCGTTTGCATTTTCAGGTTTCACTCTGTTTTCTCCTATATGGATACATGTAGTTGGAACTCTAAATCAAACACGGTTTGTGCAGGCTCATTGAAACTATGCACAATAAAGTAGTTCCAAGTTCTATCTCTATGATTTGTTTCCTATTGAAGTAGCCCTATGCAGAGACTGGTGAACATCACTTTCATTGAAAGGGGTTGCCAATTTCCCCAAAACTACCAGTTTCCTGAAATCTCAGCAAACATTTTTTTACCCAATCCAGATGATACTTCAGGTTACGATCAGTACACCAATCCCACTTGGCTCACCAAATTTCATTCTTCTAGGTAAAACTCTTCTGTTGCAGTGACCGTTTTCATTTTTAGGTTTCACTCTGTTTTCTCTATATGGATACATGTAGTTGGAACTCCAAATCAAACACGGTTTGTGCTAGCTCTTTGAAACTATGCATAATAAAGTAGTTCCAAGTTATATCCTATGGTTTGTTTCCAATTGATGTAGCCCTATGCAGAGACTGGCGAACATCACTTTCATTGAAAGGGGTTGCCAAGCTTCCTTAAAAGTACGAGTTTCCTGAAATCTCAGCATACATTTTTTTCACCCAATCTTGATGATACTTTCAGGTAATGATCAGTACACCAATCCCACTTGGCTCACAAAATTTCATTCTTCTAGGTTAAACCGTTCCTTTGCAGTGACCGTTTTCATTTTCAGGTTTCACTCTGTTTTCTCCTATATGGATACATGTAGTTGGAACTCTAAATCAAACACGGTTTGTGCTAGTTCTTTGAAACTTTGCACAATGAAGTAGTTCTAAGTTTTACCTCTATGGTTTGTTTCCTATTGATATAGCCCCAAGCAGAGACTGAGGAAAATCACATTCATTGAAAGGGGTTGCTAAGCTTCCTCAAAACTAAGAGTTTCCTGAAACTCAGCAAACATTTTTTCACCCAATCTTGATGATACTTTCAGGTAAAGATCAGTACCCCAATCCCACTTGGCTCACCAAATTTCGTTTTTCTAGGTAAAACGCTTTGATTGCAGTGACCGTTTTCATTTTTAGTTTTCACTCTGTTTTCTCCTATATGGATGCATGTAGTTGGAACTCTAAATCAAACACGGTTTCTGCTAGCTCTTTGAAACTATGCACAATAAAGAAGTTCCAAGTTCTATCTCTATGGTTTGTTTCCTATTGATATAGCCCCAAGCAGAGACTGAGGAAAATCACTTTCATTGAAAGGGATTGCCAAACTTCCTCAAAACTAAGAGCTTCCTGAAATCTCAGCAAACATTTTTTCACCCAATATTGATGATACTTTCAGGTAATTATCAGTACAGCAATCCCACTTGGCTCACCAAATTTCGCTCTCTAAGTTAAACCGATCGTTTGCAGTGACCGTTTGCATTTTCAGGTTTCACTCTGTTTTCTCCTATATGGATACATGTAGTTGGAACTCTAAATCAAACACGGTTTGTGCAGGCTCAATGAAACTATGCACAATAAAGTAGTTCCAAGTTCTATCTCTATGATTTGTTTCCTATTGAAGTAGCCCTATGCAGAGACTGGTGAACATCACTTTCATTGAAAGGGGTTGCCAATTTCCCCAAAACTACGAGTTTCCTGAAATCTCAGCAAACATTTTTTTACCCAATCCAGATGATACTTTCCGGTAATGATCAGTACACCAATCCCACTTGGCTCACCAAATTTCATTCTTCTAGGTAAAACTCTTCTGTTGCAGTGACCGTTTTCATTTTTAGGTTTCACTGTTTTCCCTATATGGATACATGTAGTTGGAACTCAAAATCAAACACGGTTTGTGCTAGCTCTTTGAAACTATGCATAATAAAGTAGTTCCAAGTTCTATCCTATGGTTTGTTTCCAATTGATGTAGCCCTATGCAGAGACTGGCGAACATCACTTTCATTGAAAGGGGTTGCCAAGCTTCCTTAAAAGTACGAGTTTCCTGAAATCTCAGCATACATTTTTTTCACCCAATCTTGATGATACTTTCAGGTAATGATCAGTATACCAATCCCACTTGGCTCACCAAATTTCATTCTTCTAGGTTAAACCGTTCGTTTGCAGTGACCGTTTTCATTTTCAGGTTTCACTCTGTTTTCTCCTATATGGATACACGTAGTTGGAACTCTAAATCAAACACGGTTTGTGCTAGTTCTTTGAAACTTTGCAGAATGAAGTAGTTCTAAGTTTTACCTCTATGGTTTGTTTCCTATTGATATAGCACCAAGCAGAGACTGAGGAAAATCACATTCATTGAAAGGGGTTGCGAAGCTTCCTCAAAACTACGAGTTTCCTGAAATCTCAGCAAACATTTTTTCACCCAATCTTGATGATACTTTCAGGTAAAGATCAGTACCCCAATCCCACTTGGCTCACCAAATTTCGTTTTTCTAGGTAAAACGCTTCGATTGCAGTGACCGTTTTCATTTTTAGTTTTCACTCTGTTTTCTCCTATATGGATGCATGTAGTTGGAACTCTAAATCAAACACGGTTTCTGCTAGCTCTTTGAAACTATGCACAATAAAGTAGTTCCAAGTTCTATCTCTATGGTTTGTTTCCTATTGATATAGCCCCAAGCAGAGACTGAGGAAAATCACTTTCATTGAAAGGGATTGCCAAACTTCCTCAAAACTAAGAGCTTCCTGAAATCTCAGCAAACATTTTTTCACCCAATATTGATGATACTTTCAGGTAATTATCAGTACACCAATCCCACTTGGCTCACCAAATTTCGCTCTCTAAGTTAAACCGATCGTTTGCAGTGACCGTTTGCATTTTCAGGTTTCACTCTGTATTCACCTATATGGATACATGTAGTTGGAACTCTAAATCAAACACGGTTTGTGCAGGCTCATTGAAACTATGCACAATAAAGTAGTTCCAAGTTCTATCTCTATGATTTGTTTCCTATTGAAGTAGCCCTATGCAGAGACTGGTGAACATCACTTTCATTGAAAGGGGTTGCCAATTTCCCCAAAACTACCAGTTTCCTGAAATCTCAGCAAACATTTTTTTACCCAATCCAGATGATACTTTCCGGTAATGATCAGTACACCAATCCCACTTGGCTCACCAAATTTCATTCTTCTAGGTAAAACTCTTCGGTTGCAGTGACCGTTTTCATTTTTAGTTTTCACTCTGTTTTCTCCTTTATGGATGCATGTAGTTGGAACTCTAAATCAAACACGGTTTCTGCTAGCTCTTTGAAACTATGCACAATAAAGTAGTTCCAAGTTCTATCTCTATGGTTTGTTTCCTATTGATATAGCCCCAAGCAGAGACTGAGGAAAATCACTTTCATTGAAAGGGATTGCCAAACTTCCTCAAAACTAAGAGCTTCCTGAAATCTCAGCAAACATTTTTTCACCCAATATTGATGATACTTTCAGGTAATTATCAGTACACCAATCCCACTTGGCTCACCAAATTTCGCTCTCTAAGTTAAACCGATCGTTTGCAGTGACCGTTTGCATTTTCAGGTTTCACTCTGTTTTCTCCTATATGGATACATGTAGTTGGAACTCTAAATCAAACACGGTTTGTGCAGGCTCAATGAAACTATGCACAATAAAGTAGTTCCAAGTTCTATCTCTATGATTTGTTTCCTATTGAAGTAGCCCTATGCAGAGACTGGTGAACATCACTTTCATTGAAAGGGGTTGCCAATTTCCCCAAAACTACGAGTTTCCTGAAATCTCAGCAAACATTTTTTTACCCAATCCAGATGATACTTTCCGGTAATGATCAGTACACCAATCCCACTTGGCTCACCAAATTTCATTCTTCTAGGTAAAACTCTTCTGTTGCAGTGACCGTTTTCATTTTTAGGTTTCACTGTTTTCCCTATATGGATACATGTAGTTGGAACTCAAAATCAAACACGGTTTGTGCTAGCTCTTTGAAACTATGCATAATAAAGTAGTTCCAAGTTCTATCCTATGGTTTGTTTCCAATTGATGTAGCCCTATGCAGAGACTGGCGAACATCACTTTCATTGAAAGGGGTTGCCAAGCTTCCTTAAAAGTACGAGTTTCCTGAAATCTCAGCATACATTTTTTTCACCCAATCTTGATGATACTTTCAGGTAATGATCAGTATACCAATCCCACTTGGCTCACCAAATTTCATTCTTCTAGGTTAAACCGTTCGTTTGCAGTGACCGTTTTCATTTTCAGGTTTCACTCTGTTTTCTCCTATATGGATACACGTAGTTGGAACTCTAAATCAAACACGGTTTGTGCTAGTTCTTTGAAACTTTGCAGAATGAAGTAGTTCTAAGTTTTACCTCTATGGTTTGTTTCCTATTGATATAGCACCAAGCAGAGACTGAGGAAAATCACATTCATTGAAAGGGGTTGCGAAGCTTCCTCAAAACTACGAGTTTCCTGAAATCTCAGCAAACATTTTTTCACCCAATCTTGATGATACTTTCAGGTAAAGATCAGTACCCCAATCCCACTTGGCTCACCAAATTTCGTTTTTCTAGGTAAAACGCTTCGATTGCAGTGACCGTTTTCATTTTTAGTTTTCACTCTGTTTTCTCCTATATGGATGCATGTAGTTGGAACTCTAAATCAAACACGGTTTCTGCTAGCTCTTTGAAACTATGCACAATAAAGTAGTTCCAAGTTCTATCTCTATGGTTTGTTTCCTATTGATATAGCCCCAAGCAGAGACTGAGGAAAATCACTTTCATTGAAAGGGATTGCCAAACTTCCTCAAAACTAAGAGCTTCCTGAAATCTCAGCAAACATTTTTTCACCCAATATTGATGATACTTTCAGGTAATTATCAGTACACCAATCCCACTTGGCTCACCAAATTTCGCTCTCTAAGTTAAACCGATCGTTTGCAGTGACCGTTTGCATTTTCAGGTTTCACTCTGTATTCACCTATATGGATACATGTAGTTGGAACTCTAAATCAAACACGGTTTGTGCAGGCTCATTGAAACTATGCACAATAAAGTAGTTCCAAGTTCTATCTCTATGATTTGTTTCCTATTGAAGTAGCCCTATGCAGAGACTGGTGAACATCACTTTCATTGAAAGGGGTTGCCAATTTCCCCAAAACTACCAGTTTCCTGAAATCTCAGCAAACATTTTTTTACCCAATCCAGATGATACTTTCCGGTAATGATCAGTACACCAATCCCACTTGGCTCACCAAATTTCATTCTTCTAGGTAAAACTCTTCGGTTGCAGTGACCGTTTTCATTTTTAGTTTTCACTCTGTTTTCTCCTTTATGGATGCATGTAGTTGGAACTCTAAATCAAACACGGTTTCTGCTAGCTCTTTGAAACTATGCACAATAAAGTAGTTCCAAGTTCTATCTCTATGGTTTGTTTCCTATTGATATAGCCCCAAGCAGAGACTGAGGAAAATCACTTTCATTGAAAGGGATTGCCAAACTTCCTCAAAACTAAGAGCTTCCTGAAATCTCAGCAAACATTTTTTCACCCAATATTGATGATACTTTCAGGTAATTATCAGTACACCAATCCCACTTGGCTCACCAAATTTCGCTCTCTAAGTTAAACCGATCGTTTGCAGTGACCGTTTGCATTTTCAGGTTTCACTCTGTTTTCTCCTATATGGATACATGTAGTTGGAACTCTAAATCAAACACGGTTTGTGCAGGCTCATTGAAACTATGCACAATAATGTAGTTCCAAGTTCTATCTCTATGATTTGTTTCCTATTGAAGTAGCCCTATGCAGACTGGTGAACATCACTTTCATTGAAAGGGGTTGCCAATTTCCCCAAAACTACCAGTTTCCTGAAATCTCAGCAAACATTTTTTTACCCAATCCAGATGATACTTTCTGGTAATGATCAGTACACCATTCCCACTTGGCTCACCAAATTTCATTCTTCTAGGTAAAACTCTTCGGTTGCAGTGACCGTTTTCATTTTTAGGTTTCACTCTGTTTTCCCTATATGGATACATGTAGTTGGAACTCTAAATCAAACACGGTTTCTGCTAGCTCTTTGAAACTATGCACAATAAAGTAGTTCCAAGTTCTATCTCTATGGTTTGTTTCCTATTGATATAGCCCCAAGCAGAGACTGAGGAAAATCACTTTCATTGAAAGGGATTGCCAAACTTCCTCAAAACTAAGAGCTTCCTGAAATCTCAGCAAACATTTTTTCACCCAATATTGATGATACTTTCAGGTAATTATCAGTACACCAATCCCACTTGGCTCACCAAATTTCGCTCTCTAAGTTAAACCGATCGTTTGCAGTGACCGTTTGCATTTTCAGGTTTCACTCTGTTTTCTCCTATATGGATACATGTAGTTGGAACTCTAAATCAAACACGGTTTGTGCAGGCTCATTGAAACTATGCACAATAATGTAGTTCCAAGTTCTATCTCTATGATTTGTTTCCTATTGAAGTAGCCCTATGCAGAGACTGGTGAACATCACTTTCATTGAAAGGGGTTGCCAATTTCCCCAAAACTACCAGTTTCCTGAAATCTCAGCAAACATTTTTTTACCCAATCCAGATGATACTTTCTGGTAATGATCAGTACACCAATCCCACTTGGCTCACCAAATTTCATTCTTCTAGGTAAAACTCTTCGGTTGCAGTGACCGTTTTCATTTTTAGGTTTCACTCTGTTTTCCCTATATGGATACATGTAGTTGGAACTCCAAATCAAACACGGTTTGTGCTAGCTCTTTGAAACTATGCACAGTAAAGTAGTTCCAAGTTCTATCCTATGGTTTGTTTCCAATTGATGTAGCCCTATGCAGAGACTGGCGAACATCACTTTCATTGAAAGGGTTTGCCAAGCTTCCTCAAAACTACGAGTTTCCTGAAATCTCAGCAAACATTTTTTCACCCAATCTTGATGACACTTGCAGGTAATGATCAGTACACCAATCCCATTTGGCTTACCAAATTTCGTTCTTCTAGATTAAACCGTTCATTTGCAGTGACCGTTTTCATTTTCAGGTTTCACTGTGTTTTCTCATATATGGATACATGGAGTTGGAACTCTAAATCAAACACGGTTTGTGCTAGCTCATTGAAACTATGCACAATGAAGTAGTTCCAAGTTCTGTCTCTATGGTTTGTTTCCTATTGATATAGCACCAAGCAGAGACTGGCGAACATCACTTTCATTGAAAGGGGTTGCCAAGCTTCCACAAAACTACGAGTTTCTTGAAATCTCAGCAAACATTTCTTCACCCAATCTTGATGATACTTTCAGGTAATGATCAGTACACCAATCCCACTTGGCTCACCAAATTTCGTTCTTCCAGGTTAAACCGTTCGTTTGCAGTGACCGTTTTCATTGTCAGGTTTCACTCTCTTTTCTCCTATATGGATACATGTAGTTGGAACTCTAAATCAAACACGGTTTCTGCTAGCTCTTTGAAACTATGTACAATAAAGTAGTTCCAAGTTTTACCGCTATGGTTTGTCTCCTATTGATAGCCCCAAGCAGAGACTGAGGACAATCACTTTCATTGAAAGGGGTTGCAAAGCTTGCTCAAAACTATGAGTTTCCTGAAATCTCAGCAAACATTTTTTCACCCAATCTTGATGATACTTTCAGGTAACGATCAGTACAACAATGCGACCTGGCTCACCAAATTTCGTTCTTCTAGGTTAAACCGTTCGTTTGCAGTTTCCGTTTTCATTTTCAGGTTTCACTCTGTTTTGTCCTATATGGATACATGTAGTTGGAATTCTAAATCAAACACAGTTTGTGCTAGCTTATTGAAACTATGCACAATAAAGTAGTTCCATGTTTTACTTCTATGGTTTGTTTCCTATTGATATAGCTCCAAGCAGAGACTGAGGAAAATCACTTTCATTAAAAGGGATTGCCAAGCTTCCTCAAAACTACGAGTTTCCTGAAACCTCAGCAAACATTTTTTCACCCAAACTTGAAGATACTTTCAGGTAATGATCAGTACACCAATCCCACTTGGCTCACCAAATTTCGTTCTTCTAGTTTAAACCGTTCGTTTTCAGTGACCGTATTCATTTTCAGATTTCACTCTGTTTTCTCCTATATGGATACATGCAGTTGGAACTATAAATCAAACACGGTTTGTACTAGCTCGTTGAAACTATGCACAATAATGTAGTTCAAAGTCCTGTCTCTATGGTTTGTTTCCTATTGATATAGCCCCAAGCAGAGACTGCCTAAAATCACTTTCATTGAAAGGGGTTGCCAAGCTTTCAAAAAACTACGAGTTTCCTGAAATCTCATCAAACATTTTTTCACCCAATCTAGATGATACTTTCAGGTAACGATCAGTACATCAATCCCACTTGGCTCAACAAACTTCGTTCTTCTAGGTTAAACCGTTCGTTTGCAGTGACCGTTTTCATTTTCAGGTTTCACTCTGTTTTCTCCTATATGGATACATGTAGTTGGAACTCTAAATAAAGCACGCTTTGTGCTAGTTCTTTGAAACTATGCACAGGAAAGGAGTTCCAAGTTCTATCTCTATGGTTTGATTCCTATTGATGTAGCCCTATGCAGAGATGGCGAACATCACTTTCATTGAAATGGGTTGCCAGTTTCCCCAAAAGTAAGAGTTTCCTGAAATCTCAGCAAACATTTTTTCACCCAATCTTGATGATACTTTCAGGTAATGATCAGTACACCAATCCCACTAGGCTCACCAAATTTCGTTCTTCTAGGTAAAACGCTTCGTTTGCAGTGACCGTTTTGCTTTTTAGGTTTCACTCTGTCTTCTCCTATATGGATACATGTAGTTTGAACTCTAAATCAAACAGGGTTTGTGCGAGCTCTTTGAAACTATGCACAATAAAGTAGTTCCAAGTTTTACCTCTATGGTTTGTTTCCTATTGATGTAGCCTTATGTAGAGAGTGGCGAACATCACTTTCCTTGAAAGGGTTGCCAATTTGCCTAAAAGTACGAGTTTCCTGAAATCTCAGCAAACATTTTTTCACCCAATCTTGTTGATGCTTTCAGGTAATGATCAGTACACCAATCCCACGAGGCTCACCAAATTTCGTTCTTCTAGGTAAAACGCTTCGTTTGCAGTGACCGTTTTCATTTTTAGGTTTCACTCTGTTTTCTCCTATATGGATACATGTAGTTGGTACTCTAAATCAAACACGGTTTGTGCTAGCTCTTAGAAACTATGCACAATAAAGTAGTTCCAAGTTTTACCTCCATGGTTTGTTTCCTATTGATATAGCCCCAAGCAGAGACTGAGGAAAATCACTTTCATTGAAAGGGTTTGCCAAGCTTCCTCAAAAATATGAGTTTCCTGAAATCTCAGCAAACATTTTTTCACCCAATCTTGATGATACTTTCCGGTAATGATCAGTATACCGATCCCACTTGGCTCTCCAAATTTCGTTCTTCTAGGTTAAAGAGTTCGTTTGCAGTGACCATTTTCGTTTTCTGGTTTCACTTGTATTCTCCTATATGGATACATGTAGTTGGAACTCTAAATCAATCACGGTTTGTGCTAGCTCTTTGAAACTATGCACAATAATGTAGTTCCAAGATTTACCTCTATGGTTTGTTTCCTATTCATGTAGCCCTATGCAGAGACTGGCGAACATCACTTTCCTTGAAAGGGTTGTCAATTTCGCCAAAACTACGAGTTTCCTGAAATCTCAGCAAACATTTTTCCACCCAATCTTGATGATACTTTCAGGTAATGATCAGTACACCAATGCCACTTGGCTTACCAAATTTCGTTCTTCTAGGTTAAACCGTTCGTTTGCAGTGAAAGTTTTCAATTTTAGGTTTCACTCTGTTTTCTCCTATATGGATGCATGTAGTTGTAACTCTAAATCAAACACGGTTTGTGCTAGCTCTTTCAAACTATGCACAGTAAAGTAGCTCCAAGTTCTATCTCTATGGTTTGTTTCCTATTGATGTACCCTATTCAGAGACTGGCGAACATCACTTTCCTTGAAATGGTTGCCAATTTCCCCAAAAGTATGAGTTTTCTGAAATCTCAGCAAACATTTTTTCACCCAATCTAGTTGATACTTTCAGGTAACGTTCAATACACCAATCCCACTTGGCTCACCAAATTTCGACTTCTGGGTTAAACCGTTCGTTTGCAATGACCGTTTTCATTTTTAGGTTTCACTCTGTTTTCTCCTATATGGATACATGTAGTTGGAACTCTAAATCAAACACCGTTTGTGCTAGCTCCTTAAAACTATGCACAATAAAGTAGTTCCAAGTTCTATAACCATGGTTTGTTTCGTATAGATGTAGCCCTATGCAGAGAATGGCGAACTTCACTTTCATTAAAAGGGGTTGCCAATTTCCCCAAAACTACGAGTTTCCTGTAATCTCAGCAAACATTTTTTCACCCAATCTTGATAATACTTTCAGGTAATGATCAGTACACCAATCTCACTTGGCTCACAAAATTTCGTTCTTCTCGGTTAAACCGTTCATTTGCAGTGACCGTTTTCATTTTCAGGTTTCACTCTGTTTTCTCCTATATGGATACATGTAGTTGGAACTCTAAATCAAACACGGTTTGTGCTAGCTGTTTGAAACAATGCACAATAAAGTAGTTCCAAGTTCTATCTCTATGGTTTGTTTCCTATTCATGTAGCCCTATGCGGAGACTGACAAACATCACTTTCATTGAAAGGGGTTGCCAAGCTTCCTCAAAACTCCGAGTTTCCTGAAATCTCAGCAAACATTTTTTCACCCAATCTTGATGATACTTTCAGATAATGGTCAGTAAACCAATCCCACTTGGCTCACCAAATTTCGTTCTTCTACGTTAAACCGTTCTTTTGCAGTGACCGTTTTGATTTTCAGGTTTCACTTTGTTTTCTCCTATTTGGATACATGTATTTGGAACTCTAAATCAAACTCGGTTTGTGCTAGCTCTTTGAAATTAAGCTCAATAAAGTAGTTCCAAGTTCTATCACTATGGTTTGTTTCCTATTGATATAGCCCCAAGCAGAGACTGAGGAAAATCACATTCATTGAAAGGGGTTGCCAAGCTTCCTTAAAACTACTAGTTTCCTGAAATCTCAGCAAACATTTTTTCACCCAATCTTGATTATACTTTCAGGTAACGATCAGTACCCCAATCCCACTTGGCTCACCAAATTTCGTTTTTCTAGGTAAAACGCTTCGATTGCAGTGACCGTTTTCATTTTTAGTTTTCACTCTGTTTTCTCCTATATGGATGCATGTAGTTGGAACTCTAAATCAAACACGGTTTCTGCTAGCTCTTTGAAACTATGCACAATAAAGAAGTTCCAAGTTCTATCTCTATGGTTTGTTTCCTATTGATATAGCCCCAAGCAGAGACTGAGGAAAATCACTTTCATTGAAAGGGATTGCCAAACTTCCTCAAAACTAAGAGCTTCCTGAAATCTCAGCAAACATTTTTTCACCCAATATTGATGATACTTTCAGGTAATGATCAGTACAGCAATCCCACTTGGCTCAACAAATTTCGCTCTTCTAGGTTAAACCGTTCGTTTGCAGTGACCGTTTGCATTTTCAGGTTTCACTCTGTTTTCTCCTATATGGATACATGTAGTTGGAACTCTAAATCAAACACGGTTTGTGCAGGCTCATTGAAACTATGCACAATAAAGTAGTTCCAAGTTCTATCTCTATGATTTGTTTCCTATTGAAGTAGCCCTATGCAGAGACTGGTGAACATCACTTTCATTGAAAGGGGTTGCCAATTTCCCCAAAACTACGAGTTTCCTGAAATCTCAGCAAACATTTTTTTACCCAATCCAGATGATACTTTCCGGTAATGATCAGTACACCAATCCCACTTGGCTCACCAAATTTCATTCTTCTAGGTAAAACTCTTCTGTTGCAGTGACCGTTTTCATTTTTAGGTTTCACTCTGTTTTCCCTATATGGATACATGTAGTTGGAACTCAAAATCAAACACGGTTTGTGCTAGCTCTTTGAAACTATGCATAATAAAGTAGTTCCAAGTTCTATCCTATGGTTTGTTTCCAATTGATGTAGCCCTATGCAGAGACTGGCGAACATCACTTTCATTGAAAGGGGTTGCCAAGCTTCCTTAAAAGTACGAGTTTCCTGAAATCTCAGCATACATTTTTTTCACCCAATCTTGATGATACTTTCAGGTAATGATCAGTACACCAATCCCACTTGGCTCACCAAATTTCATTCTTGTAGGTTAAACCGTTCGTTTGCAGTGACCGTTTTCATTTTCAGGTTTCACTCTGTTTTCTCCTATATGGATACACGTAGTTGGAACTCTAAATCAAACACGGTTTGTGCTAGTTCTTTGAAACTTTGCACAATGAAGTAGTTCTAAGTTTTAGCTCTATGGTTTGTTTCCTATTGATATAGCACCAAGCAGAGACTGAGGAAAATCACATTCATTGAAAGGGGTTGCTAAGCTTCCTCACAACTACGAGTTTCCTGAAATCTCAGCAACCATTTTTTCACCCAATCTTGATGATACTTTCAGGTAATGATCAGTACACCAATCCAACTTGGCACACCAAATTTCGTTCAAGGTTAAACCGTTCTTTTGCAGTGACCTTTTTCATTTTCAGGGTTCACTCGGTTGTCTCCTACTCGGATACATGTAGTTGGAACTCTAAATCAAACACGGTTGGTGCTAGCTCTTTGAAAATATGCACAATACAGTAGTTCCAAGTTCTATCTCTATGTTTTGTTGCCTATTCATATAGCCCTAAGCAGATACTGAGGAAAGTGACTTTCATTGAAAGGGGTTACCAAGCTTCCTCAAAACCACGAGTTACCTGAAATCTCAGCAAACATTTTTTTCACCCAATCTTGATGATACTTTCAGGTGATGGTCAGTACACCAATCACACTTGGCTCACCAAATTTCCTTCTTCTAGGTTAAACCGTTTTTTGCAGTGACGGTTTTCATTTTTAGGTTTCACTCTGTTTTCTCCTATATGGATACAGTATTTGGAACTCTAAATCTAACACGGTTTGTGCTAGCTCTTTGAAACTATGCACAATAAAGTAGTTCCAAGTTCTATGTCTACGGTTTGTTTCCTATTGATATAGCCCCAAGCAGAGACTGAGGAAATTCACTTTCATTGAAAGGGGTTGCCAAGCTTCCTCAAAACTACGAGTTTCCTGAAATCTCAGCAAACATTTTTTCACCCAATCTTGATGACAATTTCAGGTAATAATCAGTACTCCAATCCCACTTGGCTTACCATATTCATTCTTCTAGGTTAAACTGATCGTTTGCAGTGACCGTTTTCATTTTCAGATTTCACTCTGTTTTCTCATATATGCATACATGTATTTGGAACTCTAAATCAGACTCGGTTTGTGCTAGCTCTTTGAAACTATGCACAATAAAGTAGTTCCAAGTTCTGTCTCTACGGTTTGTTTCCTATTGATATAGCCCCAAGCAGAGACTGAGGAAAATCACTTTCATTGAAAGGGGTTGCCAAAATAATTAAAACTACGAGTTTCTTGAAATCTCAGCAAACATTTTTTCACCCAATCTTGATCATACTTTCAGGTAGTGATCAGTACACCAATCCCACTTGGCTAACCAAATTTCGTTTTTCTAGTTTAAACCGTTCGTTTCCAGTGACTGTTTTCATTTTTGAGTTTCACTCTGTTTTCTCCTATATAGATACATGTAGTTGGAACTCTAAATCAAACACGGTTTGTGCTAGCTCTTTGAAACTACGCACAATAAAGTTGAACCAAGTTTTACCTCTATGGTTTGTTTCCTATTGATGTAGCCCTATGCAGAGACTGGAGAACATCACTTTCATTGAAAGGGGTTGCCAATTTCCCCCAAACTACGAGGTTCCTGAAATCTCAGGAAACATTTTTTCACCCAATCTTGATGACACTTTCAGGTAATGATTAGTACACCAATCCCACTTGGCTCACCAAATTTGGTCCTTCTAGGTTAAACCGTTCTTTTGCAGTGACCTTTTTCAATTTCAGGGTTCACTCGGTTGTCTCCTACGCGGATACATGTAGTTGGAACTCTAAATCACACACGGTTGGTGCTAGCACTTTGAAAATATGCACAATAAAGTAGTTCCAAGTTCTATCTCTATGGTTTGTTTCCTATTCATATAGCCCCAAGCAGAGACTGAGGAAATTCACTTTCATTGAAAGGGGTTACCAAGCTTCCTCAAAACTAGGAGTTTCCTGAATCCTCAGCAAACATTTTTTCACCCAATCTTGATCATACTTTAAGGTAATGTTCAGTACACCAATCCAACTGGCTACCAAATTTCGTTTTCTAGTTTAAACCGTTCGTTTGCAGTGACCGTTTTCATTTTTAGGTTTCACTCTGTTTTCTCCTATATGGATACATGTTTTTGGAAGTCTAAATCAAACACGGTTTGTGCTAGCTCTTTGAAACTATGCACAATAAAGTAGTTCCAAGTTCTATCTATATGTTTTGTTTCCTATTGATATAGCTCTAAACACAGACTGAGGAAAATCACTTTCATTGAAATGGGTGGCCAATTTCCTTAAAACTCCTAGTTTCCTGAAATCTCAGCAAACATTTTTTCACTCAATCTTGATCATACTTTCAGGTAAAGATCAGCACACCAATCCCACTGGGCTCACCAAATTTCGTTCTTCTAGGTTAAACCGTTCGTTTGCAGTTACCGTTTTCATTTTTAGGTTTCACTCGGTTTTCTCTTATATGGATACATGTTTTTGGAACTCTAAATCCAACACGGTTTGTGCTAGCTCTTTGAAACTATGCACAATAAAGTAGTTCCAAGTTCTATCACTACGGATTGTTTCCTATTGATATAGCCCCAAGCAGAGACTGAGGAAAATCACTTTCATTGAAAGGGGTTGCCAAGCTTCCTCAAAACTAGGAGTTTCCTGAATCCTCAGCAAACACTATTTTACCCAATCTTGATGATACTTTCAGGTAATGTTCAGTACACCAATCCAACTAGGCTACCAAATTTCGTTTTCTAGGTTAAACCTATCGTTTGCAGGTACCGTTTTCAATTTCAGGTTTCACCCTGTTTTCTCCTATATGGATACATGTAGTTGGAAATCTAAATCAAACACGGTTTTTGCTAGCTCTTTGAAACTATGCACAATAAGGTAGTTCCAAGTTTTAACTCTATGGTTTGTTTCCTATTGATATAGCCCCAAGCAGAAACAGAGGAAAATCTCTTTCATTGAAAGTGGTTGCTTATTTCCCCAGAACTACGAGTTTCCTGAAATCTCAGCAAACATTTTTTCACCCAATCTTGATGATACTTTCAGGTAATGATCAGTACACCAATCCCACTTGGATCACCAAATTTCCTTCTCCTAGGTTAAACCTATCTTTTACAGTGACCTTTTTCATTTTCAGGTTTCACTCTGTTTTCTCCTATATGGATACATGTAGTTGGACTCTAAATCAAACACGGTTTGTGCTAGCTCTTTGAAACTATGCACAATAAAGTAGTTCCAATTTCTATCTCTATGGATTATTTATTATTGATATAGCCCCAAGCAGAGAATGAGGAATATAACTTTCATTGAAAGGGTTTGCCAAGCTTCCTCACAACTAGGAGTTTCCTGAAATCTCAGCAAACATTTTTTCACCCAATCTTGATGATACTTTCAGGTAATGATCAGTACACCAATCCCACTTGGCTCACCAAATTTCATTCTTCTTGGTTAAACCGTTCTTTTGCAGTGACCTTTTTCATTTTCAGGGTTCACTCGGTTGTCTCCTATGTGGATACATGTAGTTGGAACTCTAAATCAAACACGGTTGGTGCTAGCTCTTTGAAAATATGCACAATAAAGTAGTTCCAAGTTCTATCTCTATGGATTGTTTCCTATTCATATAGCCCCAAGCAGAGACTGAGGAAAATCTCTTTCATTGAAAGGGTTTGCCAAGCTTGCTCACAACTAGGAGTTTCCTGAAATCTCAGCAAACATTTTTTCACCCAAACATGATGATACTTTCAGGTAATGATCAGTACACCAATCACACTTGGCTCACCAAATTTCCTTCTTCTAGGTTAAACCGTTCTTTTGCAGTGACCACTTTCATTTTTAGGTTTCACTCTGTTTTCTCCTATATGGATACATGTACTTGGAACTCTAAATCAAACACCGTTTGTGCTAGCTCTTTGAAACTATGCACAATAAAGTAGTTCCAAGTTCTATCACTATGGTTTGTTTCCTATTGATATAGCCCCAAGCAGAGACTGAGGAAAATCACTTTCATTGAAAGGGGTTGCCAAAATAATTAAAACTACGAGTTTCCTGAAATCTCAGCAAACATTTTTACACCCAATATTGATGATATTTTCAGGTAACGGTCAGTACACCTATTCCACTTGGCTCACCAA
This sequence comes from Urocitellus parryii, assembly GCF_045843805.1. Taxonomy (NCBI): domain Eukaryota; kingdom Metazoa; phylum Chordata; class Mammalia; order Rodentia; family Sciuridae; genus Urocitellus; species Urocitellus parryii. The sequence continues at coordinate 83,873,170 of NC_135537.1, forward strand.
ATTTCGTTCTTCTAGGTTAAACCGTTCTTTTGCAGTGACCGTTTTGATTTTCATTTTTCACTTTGTTTCCTCCTATATCGATACATGTATTTGGAACTCTAAATCAAACTCGGTTTGTGCTAGCCCTTTGAAACTATGCACAATAAAGTAGTTCCAAGTTCTATCCCTATGGTTTGTTTCCTATTGATATAGCCCCAAGCAGAGACTGAGGAAAATCACTTTCATTGAAAGGGGTTGCCAAGCTTCCTCAAAACTACGAGTTTCCTGAAATCTCAGCAAACATTTTTTCACCCAATCTTGATGATACTTTCAGGTAATGATCAGTACACCAATCCCACTTGGCTCACCAATTTCGTTCTTCTAGGTTAAACCGTTCATTTGCAGTGACTATTTTCATTTTTAGGTTTCACTCTGTTTTCTCCTATATGGATACATGTAGATTGAACTCTAAATCAAACACGGTTTGTGCTAGCTCTTTGAAACTATGCACAGTAAGTAGTTCCCTGTTTTACCTCTATGGTTTGTTTGCTATTGATATAGAACCAATCAGAGACTGAGGAAAATCACTTTCATTGAAAGGGGTTGCCAAGCTTCCTCAACACTACGAGTTTCCTGAAATCTCAGCAAACATTTTTTCACCCAATCTTGATGATACTTTCAGGTAATGGTCAGTACACCAATCCCACTTGGCTCACCAAATTTCGTTCTTCTAGGTTAAACCGTTCGTTTGCAGTGACCGTTTTCATTTTTAGGTTTCACTCTGTTTTCTCCTATATGGATACATGTAGTTGGAACTCTAAATCAAACAGGGTTTGTGCTAGCTCTTTGAAGCTATGCACAATAAAGTAGTTCTAAGTTCTATTTCTATGGTTTGTTTCCTATTGATGGAGCCCTATGCAGAGACTGGCGAACATCACTTTCATCCAGACGAGCAGGTCTAGGGCCAGTCAGGCTCTTTCTCTTAACTATCTATTAGGAGAAGTAAGAATAATTTTACAAACTAGTGAAAGTACTTTAGAGATTGAAGTTTGGAGAATATAGGTCATGTTTAGCATCTTAGTAAACTCAGTAAAGATCCAGATTCTGTATGTAATTCTGCTTTACCAGTATGACCACATGTGTTTTTAAGTCCTAGTAATGCCTCATGACCTCAAGAGGGCTGCAGTGTTTCTAAACATCATGTCCTTCATCAAGTCCTCTTGTAAATTTTCCAGAAATAAAGCAGGCCAATGTTCTTCACCCCTGCTCTTCTAAGAGTTATCAAAAAAACCTTTTAAATAACTGTCCACAATCTTTTTTCTTTTCTTTTCTTTCTAATTTTACTTTTTTCTCTTTTTTCTTTCTTTTTTTTTTCCTTTAATTTTCCCCTTTGGTGCTGATGACTGAAACTAAGGCCATGTGCATGATGCACAGTTCTCTACCTCTGAGTCAGAGGTCTAGGGAGGTGTTTCTCCATGCTCAGCTGCCCACACACTCAGAGGCTGCTGCAGAAAGGGACATGGTTCCTGGAGTCTTGGCTGCTTATCAAGATGGTGACAGTCCTTGGGGTCAGCATGTCATGCTGCTTCTAAAGGAATGCAGGGTGCTGAAGTTCAGGGTTTGTGGAGGCTTCCACTGATATTTAGAAGGATGTCTGCCCTCCCTGGGGGCTAGTGTTGTTGTGCTGCACCTGCAGAACCTGGTGAGCATCCTGTTCAGGAGAGTGGGTGGCAGCTCCAGGACACCCACAGGGCATGTGTAGGTGGCATCCATACAATCAATACAAAGTGAAAACACCCAGAGTCTGTCCATGGACTGGGAGGTGAGAGGGGAGTCTTATGCCCTTCATGCAGGTGGAGGAGGTGATGGTGTCTCTTCACAGGAACATGGTTCTCTGGAGGTAGTTATTGCATTGTGCATGTGAGACACTGAGCTTGTGATTTCTAAAGTTCCTTGGCCAATAACAGCTGGCATTTTCTTGCATTTTCACTGATGAAAAAACCATAGCAAAGTGTCCTTGAATGGACTCTGGAGGTTTTACCAGACAACTCCCTCAGTGGTTGACTATTAAAGAAAGTCATGTCCAGGTGTGTTGAGCTAGAACTGTATTCACACTCTTTCCCATTCAGGGTCAGACACCAGGAGGCAGGAAAGTGACAGGATTTTTTCTTTTGAAAGGTAGGACAGGTCACTCAGATGTCAGCTCCATGGAATGGTCCTGGGAAAGCCACCCTTCCACAAATTCCCACCTCCTGGGAACCCTCGGCCCTCTATCTGTGAAGAAGCAGGAATGGCAGAGAGAGCCTCCTTGTGCTACACACAAAGCAAAAAAGCTGTGGTTGCATCCACATCCCAGGGTCAGAATGTGGGAGATCCTCCCTCTTACCCTGGCTTAAATGTGAACAGGACCTGGGAGCAATTTCTGGAACCATTTGACAGTGTCTGTGCTTGGACAGATCTAACCACACACTGTTCAGGTCAAAATGAGGAGGATATAAATGTCTGGGAATCAAACTACACTGAGGGATTCACCTTTAACTGTCTGTGCTTGGGATCTCATGGCTCTTCCAGAGACTCCATCCTCACCTGGTAAATAGGGAAATAACACCAAGTGTCCCCATCCTCTCTATTCACTCACATTTCTTCCAGGGAAGCAAAGAGGGCCCAGGAGACCATGAATCTTTCAGACCTGAATGAACCTTGGTTTCCACTCACACAACCTTTCCAGGTGCAGTGGGAAGAGAAAAGTGCAAACGATATGACTGGGTGCCTCTGGGGGAAGCTGCTGTACCCCAGGGGGAGGGTGGCAGAGGGACTGTGAAGTTTCTGTGGGGAACTGAAACACTGTGTTAACCTGCGTGGCCTTGCAGACAGTCACACACTGCAGCCTCCCCAGGCTCCTGGCTGTGATGGGAGGGTGAAGGCTGTTCCTGACCCACTTCCACTGAACTGGACTGGGATGCCACTGGCCTTACTGGATGCACCCTAGATGAGGCATCTGGGAGCCTGCCCAGGCCTCTGCTGGTAACAGAAAAAGGAGCCGCCAACACTCTGACTGGCCCTGCAGGTGAGGGTGGGTCTTTACCCTGGAAACAAAGGCACAGAGGCTGGAGTCTGTGTCAGCACAATTTCTCCTATGGTCCCTGAGATGGAAAGAGAACAGAAAGGTCACCTGTGCAATCTAGGTCATACCCCAGTCTCCACAGTAGAGCCAGGACCCTGCAGCCCCCAGAGCTTGAATCACTGGGCTTGCTACACAGAGGTGCCATGGCACAGGACCCAAACACAATGAAAGAGTTTTCACAGGTGTGTAGAACCATCCCATGATCCCTCACCTGGGAGCTAGAGTAACAGGAGGAGCTGACTGGGGGCTTCCATGGCTCCCTCTGGGTCCTATTGGAGGCAAAACTTCCCAGAGCCCTGCTCACCATGTCCCAGCAACATGACGTCATCCACGTTCCTGAGATTTACTAAATGAGCAACTTTAGCCACCAGGGAAAACTTGTAAAGGACTCTATATGTACATCTATTGAAAGGAAAGGGGGATGTATCTGTGAAAATGTTTTTCTAATTTGAACAGTGACAGATGGCTCAGATGACAATGTCATGAAATTACCTGGTTCAACTCTGCTGGGGTGGGAGAGGCTTCAAGTACCAGCTGTGCCTTCAAAGCTCAGAAACAGAGAATGGTGTAACCAAGTGTCTCTGTCAGGACAGATACAGGGACCAGCTACAGGGCCCAGTCACAGAGCTGACACTACCTGCCACAGACCTCTGGCTGAACTTGTAGTCTTCTGGAATCCACAGAAGCTCAGGCCTCAGACCTGAGCTCAGGCAAAGATAACTCTCTTGCTCTAGGTCACAGCCTGAAGTAACTGTGGTCATGTGGACACCAGGCAGCACTGCCCCACGTGACTCTGCATGGATGGCCTCATGTTGCTTGGACATGATGAGCAGGAAATGGCAAGAACTCTGGTGTCCAGAGAAAACCATGCTCTTCAGAGGTGGGCTGCAGACCTACAGCAACTGATGGGCCTGTCACATTGAAAAGATGTTTGGGCCCAGATATCTTATGGATGCTGCTTCCTCTCCTTCGGAAGAAGGACAAGGCATTGCTCCTTGCTCCTCTAATCACTGAGAAGAAAGCTCAGTGCTGGCTGGGCTCTGTGCAGAGCTGAGATGGCACCCTCCATTCTGGGTGAGCTGCACCAACCACTCATCAGCTACCTAGGAAGCCTGTCTGTGCTGAGGGGTCCAGAGCAGGACTCTCTGCATCAGGCTTGTGCTGTGACCCAGGAGCCCTGATGTGTGGCCATGGGGCCCAGCACATTGCTAGGGGTAGGGGTGTTTGTACTAGATGAGAATAGTGTGTGAGCCTCTGACAAGTCCCCAATAAGAGTCACAGCAGAGACCTGCAGAGCACTAGAGAAGAGCAGGCCAATCCCAAGTAATAAAACAGAAGGAAAGAAAAAAAGGAAGGGAGGAAGGAAGGAAGGAAGGAAGGAAGGAAGGAAGGAAGGAAAGAGGGAGGGAGGAAGAATGACTACTGACTGTTCTAAAAGCAGCTCCAAGATATCCCTGAGCCCTGGCACCATGCCCTGGGCACTGAGTGACTGAGCTGCTCACCACAGGGGAGTGTGGGACTCAGCACAGGGCAGCACCAACTGGGCCCAGCACTGCTTACATTAAGATGGAAGTGGTACATTGAGATTGGACTTGAGGAGATGCAGAGGCTCCACTTAACACAAACACAGTGTCCCAGGGTCTCAAGAGCCTTCCCTTTCCTTCTGGCATCACTTGACCCCTGTGACCTCATTGATGTTACACATATGTTTATTCCAGAGGTAAAGAAGCTAGACTGTATTCAAATGGAACAAAGAAGGTGCACTGCCTTCCCAGTGCAGCCATGGTAATGGGGACAACTGACTTATTACTTGAGGTTAGCAGATGTCTGAGCAGAGCACATGGTCATAACCTTAATGTGGACAGAGGAGTTATCTGAGTCCAAGATGTGAGCATAGTTTTCTGGGGTCTGTGCAAGGCTGGTGAGCATGGCCCATGTTAAGAGAGCAACACTCCAGAGCTCCAGAGGCTGCAGCTTGTGCTAAACCCACCTGCCCACAGAAGCCAGGAAACTCCAGTTTCAAAACTATTGCAGTGACGGTCTCCTGCTCCTTACTAGACGGCTCAGAGAAGTTCACCTGGGAGTTTATCAGGACCCAGGAAACTTGATGGACACGTGTCAAAAGCAGATGATAAGTTGCCACCAGAGAAGGTAAGGTAAGATTGGGAGCCCTCAGAGGATGAGTAGGTAGACCTGTTGTGGGTCCTGCCCAGGCCAAGGTACCACAGAGAAGGGGCACTGCACTTGCTATGGAATGTGTGGGGAGGAGGAGGGTTCAAGGATAAACCAGCACAGTGAGCTGCTATTGCTGTTGCTGTTGGCACCAGAGATTGGTCCCAGGGGCACTTAACTGATCCACACCCCAGCACCTTTTCTGTTTTGTATGCTGCATGTGGGAATCACAACAGTTATGTGCACATTATTGTCTATGCTATAGTTTGGGTGTGAGTGTCCCTGAAGAGCTCCTGGGCCAGCACAGGAATCCACAGGCTCCACCTTCACTCAGAGGAGCTATGGTTTTTGAAAGCTGTGACTTAGACTTTAATTCCATGTATTTCAAATCTTAGGAAGGAATCCAAACTGACACAGAGAGCTGGACTCCTCCCATAAAGTGACAGTCACTCACTAAACCTGGAGGAAATGGTCATGTCTCACCTGTTGGGGCTGAGAAGGAAAGAGGGTGGGGTACAGAGGAGCCTCCCTGGCCCTTCCTACCACAGTCTGCTAGAGACCTCCAGAGCCTGGTGCCTCTGAGCTGTGCCCTCAGCAGGTGGAGGCAGCAGGAAGAGCAGCTGGGGCAGCCCAGCCTCACACTTCTGCTCCCTGGGAGGTTTTTGTCATGGCCTGTGTCACTGTGGGAGGGGTGTAGCCTTGTACACAGTAATAAGTGGCAGCATCTTCAGGCTCCAGGCTGCTGATGGTGAGAGTGTAATCTGTCCCAGATCCACTGCCACTGAACCTTGAGGGGACCCCAGATTGCAGATAGGATGCCCTATATATCAGGGGTTTAGGAGCTTGCCCTGGCTTCTGTTGATGCCAAGCTAACCAACTGTTAATATTCTGACTGGCCCTGCAGGTGATGGTGACTCTGTCTCCTGGAGATGCAGACAGGGAGGATGGAGACTGGGTCATCATGATGTCACATCTGGCCCCTGACATTGGAAACATAAGCATAATTATCCTTAATTAATCATGTTTCAGGAGGACTTCCCTGAAGAGCGAGGCAGCACTGACCACTGGGCTGAGCACACCCCCCAGAGTTGTCCCTTCTTACCTGGGAGGCAGAGCAGCAGGAGCCCCAGGAGCTGAGCAGGGGCCCTCATGTCCATGCTGTGTCCTGTCAGGGACTGACTTTTGCATCTGGTGTGAGCAGCCTCTTAAGAAGTTGTCAGGGCAGTGGGCTGTGCTGTGGGCACATGCAAATCAGTAGGGCTGGGCAGGGCTGGGCAGGGCTGGGCACAGCTGCAGGGCTGGCTTTTCTCAGTCACTCATCACTGGCCGAGCATCCCCAGTGATCTCAGCTGAGACCAGTACAGCATAAATGGGTATGCAGAGAGCTTGTTTCTCCCTGGGGTCATTTTGTAACAAAAGATATTTTAGAGACTATTTTCAAAATGAGAAATGCACAGAAAGGTTTCTATAAATTAAGCATTTCATGGTGGTTTTAAAATAGTGATGGAGAATTTATTTTTTTGTAGAGAACACACAGTACAGTCTTGGCAGAGGGCTGGTGGGGCTTTAACTTACTCCAAAATGACCCTGATTGGTAAGAACTCTGTGTTGTCTGTGCATATCTGTGACTTTAAAATGGTTTCTTCTCTTTAAATTAGATAATTTTTCAGAAACATGTTCAGTGCATTAAAAGCTATTTGAAATAGCTGTCATTCATTATGAGGGCCAGTGAAAAGTCCAGCAGATGTCAAACATGACTCTTGGTGAGTGTGTAACTCACCGTTCCTGTCACCTTTAGCTGCAGATCTCTTTGGAGCTCAGGGGCTGAATGGCTGCAGGTCATCCTTGACTTGGGCTCTCCCCTATTCTGTCCCTTTCTGACATGTGGCATTGCTTCCCCGAGATCACCATCACAAAGGGCTGGTTATTGAGGCCAGGCCTGGTGACTAAGTGACAGCCACTGCTACCCAGTGCATTTCCCTGATATGCACCATGAATGCCCCCTTCTGCTCTTCCCTGCAGCGGTGAGGGGTAGCTCATCCTGACCCAGGCTCCACCTCCTGTGGGCCTCTCCAGGAGATTCCCAGCCTCCTGTGCAGCAAGCACAGATGTCCATGGAGGATAAATTGGACCCAGGTGAACTTGGGCACTGATTCAAACAGCTTCTGTGTCACCTCTGTGCCTTTGCTTTAGACGTCCATCCCAGCTCAGCAGCAGGGGAAGTGGAGCCAGCTGTGTCTTCAGCATCCACACCCGGGCAGCTGAGGACCAGGGGTCTCCCTGCTGAATACAGGCTGAGGGCTCTGGCTGCAGTACCACGGGCTGAGCACACACCTGCTGCCTTTCCAGGGGCCTGAACTACAGGAGCCTTGCTAGAAAGCAGCCCAGGCAGAGCCAATTCCAACAAGCTCTGTTGAAGTTTGAAAGTCTTTCCCCTTTTTTCTGACTTTATTGGCAGTCCTTACTGGTGCCTTGTCCTTTGATGCCATACTGTGTTTTTGATGATTCCCTAGGGACACCTATGCTCAGTATGCTCTCTGAGGTTCAGGAGGCAGCTGTGCTGCACAAAAGGCAGACACAGGGCCTGGGCTGACAACTCCCAGGACAGTTCTAGAGGGCAATGGCAGGAGAGGCACACATCCCAGCCCCTCAGCTCAGCTTGATTCACCAGGGGCATTTTCTCTGTTTCCATGTGGGCTTGAGCTGCCACCATCCTCAGCAGTGTGGCTTGTGAAGGAGTAACTGCATAGTCCTCCTTGTCCTGGGACACAACCCAGAAGAGAAACAGATCCTATTCCTGCAGGGCATCCCTGGTCCGAGATCTCACCTCTCCTCCTCTATTATTAAGAAAATTCCAGAAATATTTATTTTCCTTTACCAATGTCTCCTAGATTGGATTTATGGAGTGATTCCTTTCTGTTTGTCCAAGATCAGGGCAGCCTTTATCAAATATCTGGGCAACATGAGGGCCAGTGTAGATGCAGGGAAATAAAATTACCAGCTTTTAAATCCTCAAGCCAGAGGACACCGAGTCACATTTTATTCTAGTCTCTCTATAGATTGGCCTTGTGACAAGTCAACTCGGAAGGGGAAGTAACAATGAGGAGGAGGAGGCCATGATGGAGGAAGGGGCAAGGATCAGGGATTGAGAGCATCTTGGGGGAGGAAAGACAGACTAAGATTCTCTCCTTGGGAGCCTCCAGATGGAACACCGCCTTGAGAAGAAGGCCTCCAGATGGAACACCTCCTGAGAGAGCCTGTGACCTCCAGAACTGTGGGCTCCATGTGTGCTGTGTGGAGCCTGAGAGGTCCTGGAATATGTTGCAACAGCTGCAGGCAACTCAGGAGGAGAGAGAGGGCTTGCCATCCCTGAGTGGGTAGCTGTCCTCTCTGCTCCCAGTATCTCCATGTTTTAATCACCTGGTGTTGGATTTGACAAGAGACAGATACAGTTTCACTAAAGAAGAGCTAGCCCCAGAGTTATTCTTAGGAAGACAATCTCATGTGCAAAGCCCCTGGATTACACTTGTTGCATTGTGGGTAAGTGACACTAAAGGGGAACCCACAGCACTTGAGCAAGGAGGAGACTCTTGTCTATGTGCTTGGGTTTCTTAGTATTTTGTATTGGAAGTAGGGTTGGGACTCACAGGACCCCATCTGAGGGCACATCACTCAGTGGACCCTCCTCTAAATTCACAAGGGCAAGTCACCCTCACTGCACACAGGGCTGCACAGTCCTCAGAGCTGTGGCCCTGCCCTCTCACACATCCTGGCCCACTGCTGACCCTTAGTTCTGACCCCACTCCATGAGTCCTCAGGGAACTTTCATCATTGCCAGGTTGTGGTCATTACAGATCACAAAGTGAAATAAAAAAAAATGCTCATAAATTGCTGATCGGGAGACTTGGCCAATGAATACAGAGCCCCAGCAGTCCTGGGCCTGAGAGCTGGGCACAGCTCCCAAGATTTAGGGTCCCTCCTGGGCAGGACATAGATGCTTCCTCAAGGCTTCTGAGATCTGGCCTATGGGCTTTATTTTAAAAGTGGGGTTTGTTTGCATTCTCATGGCAGGTAGATGTCACAACAACGTGTGGGATTTTGGGTCTGTGGATCCAGTGTCTTGACTGTGGATTCCTTCTTTCACATTTTTAAAAAATACTTTTATTTGTAGATAGACATGATATCTTTATTTTATCTTTATGTGGTGCTGAGGATCAAACTCAGTGCCTTCCACATTCAAGGTGAGCGTTCTTCTTTTGAGCCACATCCCCAGCTCTCTTTCACATTCTTGAAGCTGATCTTCTTCCATCTGTCACTGGGCAGGATTCTGTAGGAAATGCAAATGAGTTGTGGAACGAGTTAAGGAGAGAAGACTAACATTTCACCAGAAATTCATACAGATATCCTCACACAATTTTTAAACCTAATGGATATGAACCATTAGGATTTTAAATGGACTTGCCACGATCCAAACTCTTGATATAAAATAATTTCAAATATACTTTCTGTCCCCAATGGGAAGCAGGATCTTAGGTTTCTATTGCTGCATTCTGTGTATCACACTGTGTTCTGACATGTGACTGAAATGACCCATTGTTACATCAGAAGTAAATTTGGAGCACTTTTTCAAATAGACCTGTTGAAAGCAAACCATCTGTATCCATTTACAAGTAAAATAAAATCAAATTCAATACCATGTAATGATGATGTCATGAAAATAATCCACTTTTATATTTTCTTTTAGCAAAAGATTAAAATTCTCATCTTGAAAACTGTTGAAGATATTTATAAAATTTCTAGAATTTGAGGTAAAAAATAAAAACCTCTATTTTTCCTGTGCTACATGATGTATACTTGTTCTTCATTATTCAGTTTCTGCCCTTTATTTTCAAAACTCACAATAAGAATGGGGTGAACTGCCTTTTCAATCAGTGAACAGTAACTGGGGCAAATAAAATATGTTGGATTAGGATCTATATCTGCCTTGATTAGGCTCAAAAGGCAAACATTGCTATAAATAATCCACTTCTTCCTTCTCTAAGGGTTGGTGTATCATATGATTTCCTAAACATGTTCATCAAAAGGGTAGATGGTAAAGTTGATGTGAGAAATTAGGTCAGTGAGAAAATGGAATTTCTGAATATTACTAAATATGTGAAAAATAACAGCCCACCATTCATTTACAGCAGGTACTGGACTCCAGTTCCATTGATCTGCACCAATGACCTGCTTGTCATGTAGAGTAATTTCTCAACAACTGTGGGCAAATGAGGAAGAGTTGGGCTGAGCTGTCACTCAGCTCTGCCTGTCACACCTCTCTCCTCCTACTGCTCCTCCATTCAGGGCAGCTGCAGAATAAAAGCCTGAATATGTTAATCATGAGCTATCAGCCTGTTCCCTGAGTTCCTCAGCATCTTCCTCTCATGCAGACTCAAAAAAACTGTTGTTAGACAAGCAGCACATATAGCTTTCAACAGATCTGTTTAAAGTAGTGTTCCAAATTTGCATCTGATATAATAAGGAGCCATGTCAGTCACATGTCAGAACACAGTGTGATAGAAAGAATGCAGTAATAGAAACCTAAGATTTTGCTTCCTGTTGGGGACATAAAGTATATTTGCTGAGTCACCATAGCAAAGAAATTTTTGTTTGGGGCTGCACACTGTGGGAGGAGCTTGTGTACCTTGCCTGCAGTAATACACTCCAGCGTCCTCAGCCTCCTCCCTGCTGATTCTCAGTGCAAAATCTGTCCCTGACCCAGTTACGCTGAACTCATCTGGGACCCTTGAGAATTGGTTGGAAACTTTGTAGATGAGAAGCTTTGGAGACTTGCCTGGTTTCTGAAGAAACTAACACGAATAGGTGTTTCCATTACTATGTAGGAGATGGCAGGGGGCTGTCCATGGGTGACAGGCTTGTAGACAGGAGTCTGGGTCATAACAACATTGCCACTGGATCCTGAAAAGATGACAGAAAAGCAAGGTTATGTACCAATACTGTGAGCAATATTCATTATTTTCAGTCTGCTACTTATTTCAATATTTTCTGATGCATGCCAGGAAAAAATAAACCTACAAAAATAATTTGCTATTTTATATATAAGTCACAAAGTGCTATTTGTTATTCATGATTTTCATTAGAACACTGGTTATTGTTGAGTGGATGCTAATGCTAAAAGTATCAAATAATTTTCTGATTCATACCAAGGAAACATAAACCTGTAAGAAATAATTTGCTATTTTATATATAAGTCACAATGTGTTCTGTATTATCCAAGATCTCCATTAGGGCATTGGTCATTGTTAAGTGGATCCTAATTCTAACAGGAAAAGTATGAAATACCATTCCCTGGGACACAAAATACTTGCCTCTACTGCAAGGGAAGAATAAATATGACAAGAAATGGGACCCTTCTACCCCATTCTCCTTTCCTAAATCCCTCGGCCTCAGCAGGGACCCAGAGCATCAGCAGCCCCAGGAGCTGAGCAGGGCACAGCAGAAGGTTAAGTTAAGCAGCCCTGGTGAGTCAAGGCCAGATTAGAGCTGAGCGTTTTCCCAGATTTGTAAGAAAGAGCCTTCCTGTGGGACAGTATGCAAATCCCATAGTGGGTGCAGTGGGGTAAGACAACCTGCTGGATGAAGTGGAAGGAGAGAGCAGGACAGGCCCTCCTCTGTGTACAAGGTGACATAAAACATCTCTTGCTGGTACATAGATACAGATTAAGTCAGTTTGTTTGAGGAAATATGGAAGAACCATGTGATAGCACCTGGTTAGAACATGGTCACATGATTTTGGAGCTGCCACTCTAAGACAGCAAATCCCAGACAGTGCAGGGTGTCTAGGATTAATCTGAGAGCTGAATGCTGTCCAGCTTGTTTTGCTCCCAGGTAATGTGGAAAAGGACACAGCTCTCATACTCACAAGTCTGATGGGGGAAGCCTCCAGATGCAAAGGTGGTCTTGAGCCAGTTGAAGATTCTTTCATCTGCATCCCAGCTACAGTGCTGGAGAATGTTAGATGCAGGTTTTGGAAGCTGCTTTCCATGGGACCTAAAATCCACAAAAGCATTCTTTTGAAGGTCATGAAAAGGATAAAAGCATGAGTCTGTCTCTTGCACATCAAAAGCTGAAAGCCCCATTTAAGTAAGAGGAAAAGAAGATATAATTTCATGCCTTAGGTAATAGATATGAAATTCCTTGTAGTGAGTTGTTACAATTTGATGTATTTCCCATCATAACTTCCTTACAAATACCAGATAACACACAGGTGTTTATTAGTAAAAGAACTTCTCAGGCTGGGGATGTGGCTCAAGCGGTAGCGCTCTCGCCTGGCGTGCGTGCGGCCTGGGTTCGATCCTCAGCACCACATACAAACAAAGATGTTGTGTCTGCCGTTAAAATAAAAACATAAATATTAAAATTCTCTCTCTCCCCCCTCTCTCTCTCCCTCTCTCACTCTCTCTTTAAAAAAAAAGAACTTCTCAATTTACTGGTACAGAATGAAAAATAAAAGAAAAAAAGTTTTTTAAATAAGTGGTGTTAAGAAAAACTCTGGTAACAGTCTTACATTCTATCTGGTCCTACAGAACCAGGTCCTTCAGGATTCTGCTCCTTGTCACTGTGTGAGGTCACTCATCTCTCCTCTGGCCTGTGTGGGGAGCAACAGCCTTAAATCTAGATGCAAGGGAGATTCCCTGTAAGAAAAGAACAACAATTGCATCCTATGCAATAGTGTCTTGGGGCACCCTGTGCCAGCACTGACATTTTCCTGGGCCTTCATTTAAAAACGGTGCCTGCTCAGGGATCATTCTACTATGTGGCTAGTCACCTCAATAGGGAAGCAACTTCACCTTTTATCATTTGTTATCGATACACTTAATATTGAATTCAACAGGTCATGGAAAATGGCTTCTACATAAAAAGGGGAGTCATAATCCTGGAAGAAAAAAAAATCCTGAGGAAATGGAAAGATGAGTTTGAACCACAAAGTTATCTTAGATAATTTAACCCAAAGTCATATTCAATCACTAAAACAAACAAACAAATGTAATTGTACACATGATTTCACAAAACTAAAGATTGTTTTTAATATATTTTGGGAAAATGTACCAAACTAAGACTCTTTAACAAGGCTCGAACAGATAATTGACGAAAAATAATATTTACCTTTAAGGTTAGACATCATTGGAAGAATATGGATTTTCTTCTGTAGATATTAATCTCTCTGCTAAGCCTAGCTCACCCACACCAAACTGCAGTGAAGCAATATTCCATTTACTACGTAATTATTCAGTGTCTTACAAATTCTCTTCCTGGTATCCTAAGATTCCATGTCAGTTTACATTTTTGAGGACACAGGCCTTTGTCCTCCAAAGAAGGTGTCTATAAATATGGTTCACTTGTGAGATGAGGAATAGAGAACCCAAAAAGAATTTGAAGACTGTGAATTTCAGTGTTTTAAACTGTACTTAAAGCTTCTTTTAAGCTTTCCTCATAAAAATTTATAGAATATACCAAGAAGGTAAAAGAAAAAGGTTTTGCTTTTTTATTTTAGATAAGACATTGAGACTGTAACCTGAACATTTTCATACTTATTCCTTCTCCTTTCATACTGAAGTCCAAGAATCTACAAAATAGTTGTATGAATTTTCAATAAGGGAAATTCAAGATACTCAGAAAACTTACGATAAAATTCATCCTTTTAATATTATTTGTCAATCAACTGTTTCCTTCCTTTTTTCCATAGTAAGAAAAAAAAACAAAAATTAAGAGCAAGAAAGATACAAGAAATGAAGGAATTATTTAGTGCCTAATTTTTGTCTTATGACAACAATCAGTGCAGCACAACTGCTGGAGGGTGACCCTCTGCCTTAAGGAAGCAGACCTCACAATAGTGAACTTCACTTTCTCTTGTGTTTCCTGTTCAAGAGCTAAGAATAACCCAATGTTGAAATGCATTTCAAAGTGTCAACTACCTTCAACCTTCAGAGGATCTAGATATTTGAACGCTGGCTCATCAAAACACTTCCAAGCAAAAGAATTATGAAGAATCAGCAGTACATATAAAATAAGATATGCAGGCATGCTCCTAGAGAAAGCATGTGGGAAATCTCCTTCATGTTGGCATTAGTAATAATTGCTTTTTATGTCACATCAAAAGCTAATATAACAAAATCAAAAATAAGTAAATGAGGGGCTGTGGATGTGGCTCAAGTGGTAGTGTGCTCGCCTGGCATGCGTTCGGCCTGGGTTCGATCCTCAGCACCACACACAAACAAAGATGTGTCTGCCGAAAACTAAAAAATAAATATTAAAAAATTCTCTCTCTCTCTCTCTCTCTCTCTCTCTCTCTCTCTCTCTCTCTCTCTCTCCAAAAAATAAGCAAATGGGACTGCAGCAACCTAGGATGCTTCATCACAGAAAAGAAGCTATTGACAGAATAAAAGGACAGCCCATAGAATGGTAGAAAATATTTGTAAACCATATAACTAATAATGGGTTAATATCCAAAATATATGAGGAACTAACACAACTACATAGACAACAAAAAAGAAAGCAAAACAAAAATCATTAATCCAACTGAAAATTATGAAAATGACCAAAAAATATACCTGTGAATTATACATCAATAAAACAAATTAAAAATTAAAAGATTCCATCTTCACAGTATTGGCATAAATACAGACACCCAGCTGTAAGATCTAGAGTTCACAAAGAAAACTTCACATTTAAGGTTTAATGATGCTCAGCCAGGGACACAGTTGAATGGGAGAGAGGACAATCTTTTCAGTAAAGTGTGTAGGGAAAATCAGATACTAATAGATGAATTAAGTTGAATACTTAACTTGATCCATGAATAAACAAATAACTCAAAATCATACAAAAAAATCATTGACCTAAGAGTAAGAGCAAAAACTGAAAAAGAAAATACAGGGAAATGTTTCATGACGTTGGATTTGGCAGTTATTTCTTGGATGTGACACTAAAACCAGCATCATTAAGAGTAAAAATTAGTTAAAAACATACGTGCATCAGAGAGTCTCAAAAACTCTTATCAACAGAGTGAAAAGGCAGCCCACTGAATGGGAGAAAGTATTTGTAAGTCACATGTATGAAATTGCTAATGCTTTTTGTTCCTTTTGACTGATTTCTCCTTAGCATTCTCAATATCCTCTCCATGTGTCAATCTCATACCTTGTAGAATTTTCAGAATTCTATCATCTTGAACTTTTTAATGATTTTTTTTATGTTGTATTTCACCTCATTCTGATAGGTCTCCAGCTTTCTGCTCCAGCTAAACAGTCTTCCACTATTTAGAGCAACTGTTGTGTCTTCTTCAACAGATATTTCAAACATTGCATATCTCCTGTTATAGTCTCTTATATTTATACATATAATTTATACATACATCTTATATTTATACTTCTAATTATTTGAAATATGGTTTTACTGAACTATTTCCTCTCCCAGTTTTCAAGGCTTTTAGCATTTTTCTGGGTACATTTTATGCTTCTTTAAAAGTAGTATGTCTGTAAATATGCCACCTTTAGTAGATGTTCATATAACATAAGGGCATAGTTTGGTCTTCAAACACAGAAAAGGCACACTGTATAAATTGAAGAAATATGAATTGTACAAACAAGCATTTTTTTTTAATATATTCCTCTTTCAGATCAAGATATAGAGCTCTCCAAACTGCCTTTGTATGTCTTCCAAGTCAACATTTGTCTCTAACCTCTAGCAAGGAAATTGTTACTCTGCAGGTTGTCAAATTCTTGTTCCTGGATTGGAACATCATGTACAATGAAGTAAGCATACTTTTGTTTCTAGCATCTTTCCCTTATTTTTCTGTTTGAGATACAGTGGATTCCTGCTGCAAAATAGTAAATGTTATAGTTGTTATATACAGTTGTTCTGTGAATATTCCACAATCCATATATTTGTGGTTAAGTCAGTTAGATTGTATCCAAAAATCGGCCATAAAGTTAGATCTTTTATGCACAGTCATCTACGTATCTCTTTGTGGACATATTCACTTGTATATCTTGGTTATAATCCTTGGAATTTACTGATGCTCTTATAAAACTTGGGCATAGCGAACACTTTTCATGATATTTTTTTCCAATGTACACAACCACATGCAATTTATGAGCACATCAGATTTAAATCTTCACAGATTTAAATTATGCTGTGCACTCTACATTCATAATGTCAAACTTCTGTTACATTAAATTGGTAATTACTGATTCACTTACAAGAGATTTACTTACCTACCTAACATCACATGACGCCTGTTTTCTAAAACTACTAGGTCCTTTAATTCCAATCACATCCCCTTTTTGTTAATTTCTCTCACATTGCTCTTATGTAAGCACCTCAAATTACATGATACTGCTCTGGCTCTTACATGCAGCCAAGGCTAATCCTCATTTATACATATGTGTCCTCTTTCCAGCTTCATATTTCTATCCAGGATTACATTCTATTTATTTTAAACCCTTCTGATGATTACTAATTATTTTGGTTTTTCAAATAACATGTGTTTGAATGTTCTTTCTGCCCAATTTTTTCTGCTCTCTCTTTCTGGATCTCCAAATATTCTTTTTATATCATTAGTTGTTCAAGACATTACAATGATCTTGACACATCATACATTTGATTCAAATAAGTTATGAATTCTCAATTTTCCACATATACAAATTGCAGGATCACACTGGTTATACATCTATGTGTATACATATAGCAATCTTAGTGTCAGTTGTATTCTGCTGTCCTCCCTATCCCCCCTCCCCTCCCCTCCCATCACCTCTCTCTACCCATTCTACTGTGACACTTATCTCTCTCTTTTTATTTTCTTCCCTTCCCCCTCACACTATATGTGTTTTGTGTAACCATGAGGGTCTCCTTCCATCTTCCATGCAATTCCCCTTCTCCCTCCCATTCCCTACCACCTCTTTTCCTTATTTCATGATAATCTTCTTCTCATGGTCTTCCTCCCTACTCTGTTTTGAGCCACCTCCCTTATATCAGAGAAGACATTCGGCATTTTTTTTTTTTAGGGATTAGCTAACTTTGCTTAACATAATCTGCTCTAATGCCATCCATTTCCCTGCAAATTCCATGATTTGTTATTTTTTAGTGCTGAGTAATATTCCATTGTGTATAAATGCCACATTTTTTATCCATTCATCTGTTGAAGGGCATCTAGGTTGGTTCCACAATCTATCTATTGTGAATTGTGCTGCTATGAACATTGATATACCTATGTCCCTGTAGTATGCTCTTTTTAGGTCTTGTGGGTATAGTCCGAGAAGGGGGAATAGCTGGGTCAAATGGTGCTTCCATTCCCAGCTTTCCAGGGAATCTCCATACTGCCCTCCAAATTGACTGCACCAATTTGCAGTCACACCGATAATGTACAATTGTACCCTTTTCCCCACATCCTCACCAGCACTTGTTGTTGCTTAACTTCATAATGGCTGCCATTCTTACTGGAGTGAGATGGTATCTTAGAGTGGTTTTAATTTGCATTTATCTGACTGCTAGAGATGGTGACCACTTTTTCGTGTATTTGTTGATTGATTGTATATCCTCCTCTGTGAAGTGTCTGTTTAGATCATTGGCCCATTTGTTAATTGGGTTATGTTTTTTTTGTTTGTTTGTTTTATAACTTTTTGAG
This sequence comes from Urocitellus parryii, assembly GCF_045843805.1. Lineage (NCBI taxonomy): Eukaryota > Metazoa > Chordata > Mammalia > Rodentia > Sciuridae > Urocitellus > Urocitellus parryii. Next base: position 83,891,124 of record NC_135537.1, read on the forward strand.
TTCTTTGTATATTCTGGAGATTAGTGCTCTATCTGAAGTGTGAGGGGTAAAAATTTATTCCCAGGTGTAGGCTCCCTATTTACTTCACTTATTCTCTTGCTGAGATAAAAGCTTTTTAGTTTGAATACATCCCATTTGTTGATTCTTAATTTTAACTCTTGTGCTATAGGTGTCCCATTAAGGAATTTGGAGCCCGACCCCATGAGATGGAGACTAGGGCCAACTTTTTCTTCTATTAGATGCAGAGTCTCTTGTTTCATTCCTAGCTCCTTGATCCATTTTGAGTTAATTTTTGTGCATGGTGAGAGAAAGGGATTAAATTTCATTTTGTTGCATATGGATTTCCAGTTTTCCCTGCACCATTTGTTGAAGATGCTATCCTTCCTCCATTGCATGCTTTTAGCCCCTTTATCAAATATAAGATAGTTGTAATTTTGTTGATTGGTCTCTGTGTCCTCTATTCTGTACCATTGGTCCACCCGCCTGTTTTGGTACCAGTACCATGCTGTTTTTGTTACTATTGCTCTGTAGTACAGTTTGAAATATGGTATCGCTATACCTCCTGATTCACACTTCCTGCTTAGAATTGCTTTAGCTATTCTGGGTCTTTTATTTCTCCATATGAATTTCATGATTGCTTTTTCTGATTCTGTGAGGAATGTCGTGGTCTTTTAATTGGCATTGCATTAAACCTATAGGGTAATTTTGGTAATGTGGCCATTTTAATGATATTAATTCTGTCTATCCATGAACAAGGTATGTCTTTCCATCTTCTAAGGTCTTCTTCTATTTCTCTCTTTAGGGTTCTGTAGTTTTCATTGTAAAGGTCTTTCACCTCTTTTGTTAGGTTGATTCCTAAGTATTTTTTTTTTGAGGATATTGTGAAGGGGGGAGTTGTCCTGATTTCCCTTTCAGAGGGTTTGTCACTGATATACAGGAATGCCTTAGACTTATGAGTGTTGATTTTATATCCCACCACTTTGCTGAATTCATTCACTAGTTCTAGAAGTTTCTTGGTAGAACATTTTGGGTCCATTAGGTATAGGATCATGTCATCCACAAATAGTGCTAATTTCAGTTCTTCTTCTCCTGTTTTTATGCCTTTAATTTCTATCGTCTGTATTATTGCTCTAGCCAGTGTTTCAAGAACTATGTTGAATAGGAGTGTGAGAGAGGGCATCCCTGTCTTGTTCCAGATTTTAGAGGGAATGTCTTCAATTTTTCTCCATTTAGAATGATGCTAGCCTGAGGCTTAGCATAAATAGCTTTTACAATGTTGAGGTAAGTTCCTGTTATCTCTAGTTTTTCTAATGTTTTGAACATAAAGGGATGCTGTATTTTGTCGAATGCTTTTTCAGCCTCTCTTGAGATGTTCATATGGTTCTTATCTTTAAGTCTATTGATGTGGTGGATTACATTTATTGATTCCCGTATATTGAACCAGCCTTGCATCCCAGGTATGAATCCTACTTGATCATGGTGCATAATCTTTTTGATATGTTTTTGTATCCGATTTGCCAGAATTTTATTGAGGATTTTTGCATCTATGTTCATTAGAGATATTGGTCTGTAGTTTTCTTTCTTTGAAGTGTGTTTATCTGGTTTAGGAATCAGGGTGATGTTGGCCTAGTAGAATGAATTTGGAAGTACTCCCTCTTTTTCTGTTTTGTGAAATAGCTTTAAAAGTATTGGTATTAGTTCTTCTTTAAAGTTTTTGTAAAACTCTGCTGTATACCCATCCAGTCCTGGGCTTTTCTTGATTGGTAATCTTTTGATGGCTTCTTCTATTTCCTCAATTGATATTATTCTGTTTAAGTTGTGTATATCCTCCTGACTCAATCTGGGCAGATCATATGACTTAAGAAATTTATTGATGCCTTCACTATATTCTATTTTATTGGCATATAAGATTTTAAAATAATTTCTAGTTATTATCTGTATTTCTGAAGTGTATATTGTGATATTGCCTTTTTCATCCTGTATGCTAGTAATTTGAGTTCCCTCTCTTCTTCTCTTTGTTAGCATGGCTAAGGGTCTGTCAATTTTATTTATTTTTGAAAAAAAAATAAGTTTTAGTTTTCTCAATTTTTTCAGTTGTTTCTTTTGTTTCAATTGCATTGATCTCAGCTGTGATTTTAATTATTTCTTGCCTTCTACTACATTTGCTGTTACTTTGCTCTTCGTTTTCAAGGGCTTTGAGATGAAGTGTGAGATAATTTATTTGTTGGTTTTTCCTTTTTCTGAGGAATGAACTACAAGCAATGAATTTTCCTCTTACAGCTGCTTTCATTGTGTCCCATAGATTCTGATATGTTGTGTCTGTGTTTTCATTTGTCTCTATGAATTTTTTAATTTCCTCCTTGGTGTCTTCTGTAACCCATTGATCATTCAGTAACATATTGTTCAATCTCCAAGGGATGAAGGATTTTTTTCCTCCTTCTTTTATTGTTGATTTCCAATTTCATTCCATTATGATCAGAAAAGATGCATGGAATTATCACTACTCCTTTATAATTGCTAAGAGTTACCCTATGGCATAATATATGGTCTATTTTTGAGAAGTATCCATGTGCTGCTGAGAAAAAAAAAAGTATATCTGCTTGCTAATGGTTGATATATTCTATATAAGTCAGTTAAGTCTAGGTTATTAATTGTGTAATTGAGTTCTATAGTTTCTTTATTCAACTTTTGTTTGGAATATCTGTCCAGTGGTGAGAGAGGTGTGTTGAAGTCACCCATAATTATTGTGTTGTAGTCAATTTGTCCCTTGAACTTGAGGAGAGTTTGTTTTATGAACACAGCAGCACCATTGTTTGGGGCTTATAAATTGATAATTGTTATGTCTTATTGGTGAATGGTTCCCTTTAACAATATATAGTGTCCTTCTTTATCCCTTTTGATTAATTTAGACTTGAAGTCCATTTTATTTGATATGAGTATAGCCACACCTGCTTGCTTCCAAGGTCCATGTGCGTGGTATGATTTTTGCCAACCCTTCATCTTCAGCCTGTGTATGTCTTTTCCTATCAGATGAGTCTCCTGAAGGCAGAATATTGTTGGATCTGCTTTTTTTAAATTCCAGGTTACTAGCCTATGTTGCTTAATTGGTGAGTTTAAGCCATTAACGTTTAGGGTTACTATTGAATATGCTTTGTACTTCCAATCATGTTTGGTTATTTATTTAATTATTTTTTTTAAAATTTGGCTTGTTTTTTCTCTTTGATTAGTTTTTTATCCCCTACCTCTTTACTGAGGTACTTCCCACTGTTGGTTTTTGTTGTTGTTTTTCATTTCCTCTTCGTGTAGTGTTTTGCTCAAAATGTTTTGCAGTGTTGGTTTTCTGGCTGTGAATTCTTTTTAGTTTTGTTTATCATGGAAGATTTTTATTTCATTGTCAAACCTGAAGCTTAGTTTTGCTGGATACAATATTCTTGGTTGGCACCCATTATCTTTCAGTGTTTGAAAAATGTTGTTCCAGGATATTCCAGGTGAAATGATGGGATTATGAAAGTTTTATCCTAGTCAATGAATGAATCCATCAATGCAGATTAAATGGTGGCAACTGTAGGTAGACAAGGTGTAACTGAAGGAGGTAGGTCACTGAGGGTGTCTCTTTGGGTTTACATTTTGTCCCTGGTTGGAGGAACTCTCTCTGCTTGCTTGTTGCCATGTCCGGAGCTGCTTTCCTCCTCTATGACTTTCCACCATGATGTCCTCAGTGCTATGGAGTCAGCCATCTGTAGACAGAGACATCTGAATCCATGAGCCAAAATATACTTTTCCTCCTCTGTGTTTTCTTCTCTGGTATTTTGAAAAAGTTGACTAAAACAAAAATTCATACCAAGAAGTACTGTGGTTGCTGTAACTAACCTAACCACATGTTGCAGATTCTTTTTGGAACTTGTGGGCACAATTTTGAAAAGATTAGGAATGCAAGTTGGAAAATCTTTAGGTTGCTGTGAGCAGAGTTTAATGGGTGATTCTGATGAAAACTCACATTTCAGAATGCCAATGGAACTGTGGACAGTAAAGACTGGGCTCATGAGTTTTCAGAGGAGGAAGTATCTATTCCAGGGATTGAATTCAGGGGCACTCAACCACAGAGCCACATCCCCACTCCTATTTTGATTTTATTTAGACACAGGGTCTCATGAGTTGCTTAGCACCTCACTTTTGCTGAGGCTGTCTTTGAACTCCATCCTCCTGCCTCAACCTCCTGAGCTGCTGGGATTACAGGCATGTGGTATGTGAATTGAGACTTTCTATGACAGTGAATTTAAAGCTGATGGACTAATTAGTCTGATGTAGAAAATTCCATCCCTCATATGCTTTAAATCATCTCTTTATGTGGTTTTGTTCTACTATATTATTTAGAGAATAATGTCATGGTAAGAGTCTGTTATATTCAGTACAGATACATTTTTTTCTGAAATATGTTCAATTTATTATTGATTGAATACAAAGATGCAGAAATCATGAATGCAAATGTTTAATTTGTTTTTCAAAAAATATATTAAAATTCAAAAACAGAAAGCAAATTGGCAAGATATCAACTTAGAGAAGATATTCCAATGCATATTTCTAGCTGTGATAGTCAATTTTGCTGTCACCTGGACTGGACTAAAGAATGTTTATTCTCTTTTATTGCTGAGTAATATTCCATTGTGTACACACACCACATTTTCTTTATCCATTTATCTACTGAAGGGCATCAAGATTGGTTCCACAATTTAGCTATTTTGAATTGTGCTGCTATAAACATTGATGTGGCTGTGTCCCTGTGGTATGATGTTTTTAAGTTCTTTGGGTCTTTACATATCTTAGAAAGAATTTTTTTTTATCAGTGTACAAGTTTGATGTTCTCCAGAGAAACAGAATACATACATATATACATGCACACAAATACATGTCTATATACATACCTCTAATATTTAGGTATAGTAGAATAATAGATTGAGTCACAAGGTCACATAGGCTGAAATGTTCACCAATGACTATTTTCACTCAGGAGAACCAGGGAAACTGGTAGTTACTCAGTACAAGAAGGTGGTGGTTGTGGAGTAGAAAATGCACCATATGCTCCCCTGTTTGTATCTTTGGGTCTGAAAGTCCCTGAATGTTCACTGGTGCAAGTTCACATTCAAAATCTAAGAAACCTAGTATTTGGCACTCACAGGGAACAGTGGTCAAGTGGGTCAGTGGAGAGAGAAGAGATGATGATTTCTCCTACTATTTTGCACATATTCAGGCTGGGTCTTTGACTCACTTCCCTCAACCTGCCAAAAATTTCTTGAAATACCTACACAGCCACACCCAGAAGTGTGCTATGTTCCTAAGGGAAAATATCAAAATGGAGGAAAGCATAAAGGTGAGAATGATTTGATTTGATCACTAGCTGTTCCTAAGGGAAAATATCAAAATGCTCAATTTCATTGCTCATCAAATAAATACCATTTTAAGATGTACCAATATGGATACAATTTCACAAAGTTAACAAAATCAAATATTATTTGGGAGGTATTGTAGCAACTAGTACTTTTCTGTATAGTACAGGTTGGTAGACTGCAAACATGCTCACTATTTTAGAAAACATCACTATATTATTTTAGTGTTCACTGAAGCTAAACTGCACAGAAATACTCTGACTCACCACTTTCATACGTAGGAATATACTCAAGACAAGTGAATGCACTCATCTACAGAGGATGTTGCAAGAATGTCCCTAAAACAACAGTCTAAAGCCTATGCCAACTTGTTAACAGGAAGATTGACTGACATGTTCATATAATAGGAAATTATTCTTAGTTAAAGGGAACAAACTTTTACCATACCCACCACACAGGTGAATTCGAAGAACATGTTTATCAAAAAGAGCAAGATGTCAGATATAAAATTCTTGGATGGCATTAATTTTCTTTCAGAGCTTGAAATATATCATTCCAGGACTGCCTAGCTTTGGGGATCTGGTTTGAGAAATCAGTTGAGATCCAAATTAGTTTCTCCCTATATGAAATTTTAATTTTCTTCTCACAGCCTTTAAGATTTTATCTTTATTCTGTGTTAGTCATTATCATTGTAATGTGTCTTGATGTAGGTCTGCTATAATTTTGTATATTTTGGGTCCGGTAAGCCTCTTGTATTTGATTTTCCATTCTATTATTTAGGTATGGGAAATTTTCTGCTATTATATCTTCGAAAAGATTATGCATTCCTTTGGTTTGTATCTCTGCTCCTTCATCTATTCTGATACCTCTTAAATTTAGTCTTTTCATGTTATCCCATAATTCTTGGATGTTCTTTTCATGGCTTCTTACAAACTTTTCTGCACAGTCAACCTTACTTTCAAGATTACATATTTTGTCTTCATTGTCTGTGCTTCTGTGTTCCAAGTGGTCTAGTCTGTTGGTGATGCTTTCTTTTGAATTTATAATTTGGTTTACTGATTCCTTCATTTTGAGGATTTCTGCTTTTTTCCCCACAATCTCTAATTCTTTATTGATTTTTCACTTCCTGTATATTTTCTTTGATTTCACTCCTTATATTATTCTTTATTTCACATGTCAATTTAACTATGTACAATCTGAACTCCTTCTTATACATTATTCTACTGTTTTATCAGTGGCTTTTGTTGTTGAAGCGTCTTGGTTTGTTTGGGACACTTTATTCCCCCTTTTATTTTTATATGTTGTTAGTGTGTTTTGCCATCTAGAAGTATGGATTTAAGGCAGAATAAATTTCTACCCTGTAGACCTGTAGTGATCCTGAAGGTTTCCAGTGCCTCACTTTTAATGATGAGACCAATATCAACAGCACCCAGTGTAGACAATATATGACCTTAAACATAATAACTCCCACTAAGGTGTCTACTGCTTTCTAGCATTAAACCAAAATGAAGAGTTCAATAACTATCTATAATATAAATGGAAAATTTGTTAAAATGGTTTACAATTTCAAATGGTGAATGAGAGAACAGAGGTAGTATAGTACACAATATTTGAGAGAAAGGAAGAGAGAAGCTAGAAGTAAAAATTCACAGGAAGAAAGGAAGAGGAGTTGATAGAGATTGGCTGTTGGTTGGAGAAAAGTTAGAAATAAAATAGACAAGAGAGTAGAAAAATAGGAACAAAGACAAAAAATGAAAGACATAAGAATACAATGAAAATACAAAACACCATTCATATATCATTGTCATCCACACACTGGTGCATTAAAAAAATCTATTCTAAATATGGTAGAGATATTAATGAATCAAGAAATAAAATAAAATAAAATAAATTTTGCTGGAAAGTCGACCTGTCTCTGTCAGTGTTCAACAATGTCTCAGCCCTGTCTCTGACATCTCTCAAAATCACCAAACCCACATCAGCCATTGAAAACTCAGTCACTATTCCACCAATCTGGGCTTCAGATACCTCAGGCTCAGTCACCTGCATGCCCAAGATCTCAATGCTGCTCCTTTTTGCAGAGAGATCACCAGGGATACACTCATGAAAAGGAACAACCCTGAGATGCAGCAGCAAGTAAGAGCCACCAGCACTCTTAGCAGGAAGACCCCAGGCTCCTCCAAACCCACAGGTACCCCCACATTGGACCTGCAGGTCCCAACTGGAGTCCCAAGACAGAGACTCTTGTGGTGGTAACACCCAGACCCCAGGCCCTGGCTGGTATCCCAAAATCAGTGTAGCCATGTGCAACCAAACCTGGAGTCTCCCTAAATCAGTCCTCTAGACCATTGTAACAGCAGTAGGGCGGTGGTTGTTGTCAGCATCAGTGGCACCTGCAACTGAAGCTTTGGGGACAGCATCACCTGGCAATCTCTGTGGTCAGAAGCAGTGTCAGCTTCAGGTGAATCTGGGTCAGCAACAGGGGATTGCAGCTATAAGAGCAGCATCACCCAGAAAGAAGATATCCAGGTAACCTCGGGCTGGCAGCAGTAGAATCAAAGGCAGCAGCGATGGAATAGTGGTGCAGGTGGAGTTTATTGACAGAATACCTTGGGTTCAGCGACAGTGACCACAGAGGTAGCATGGAAGTAGCATCTGAGGTAGCCGAGACCGTGCCCAGAGAAGAGACCTCCGGGTATGGCAGCAGCATCTGTGGCCAGCAAAATTAAGTTTCAGATTTGAAGATGAAATGAAAACTTTCCATGATAAAAATATATATATTAAAAGAATTCACAATAAGAAAGCCTACACTACAGAGAATTCTCAACAAAATATTCCATGAGGATGAAGTGAAGAAAAAAAGTGAAAACCAACAAAGGGAGGATCTACACTAAAGAGACATCCGAAGAAATGAGAAACTAAGACAAATCAAAAACCAGAAATAAATCAAAATGACAAAGCATACAAACCATATCTCAGTAATAACCTTGAATGTTAATAGCCTAAACTCATCAATCAAAAGACATAGACTAGTAGATTGGATTAAATAGCTAGACCCAGTAATATCCTGTCTTCAAGAGACTCACCCCATGGCAAAGACATCCACAGGCTGAAGGTGAAAGGATGTGGAAAACTTATCACTTATATGGATTATGTCAACAAGCAGAGGTTTCCATCCTCATATCAGATAAAGTAGACTTCAAACCAAAGTTAATCAGAAGAGACAAAGGAGGACATTTCATACTTCTTAAGGGAAGTATATAAGCAGAACATAAAAGTTATAAATATTTATGCCCCAAACAATGGAACATCTATGTACATCAAACAAACCCCTCTCAATTTCAAGAGCCAAATAAACTACAATACAATAATACTGGGTGACTTTAACACAGTTCTCTCACTACTGGACAGATCTCCCAAACAAAAACTAAACAAGGAAATTATAGAACTAAATGATACAATCAATAGACTTAACAGACATATATAGAATTTTTTTTATCCATCAACCAGCAAATATACTTTCTTTTCAGCAGAAAATGGCTCCTTTTCTAAAATAGGCCATATATAATGCCACAAAATAACTCTTGGTAAATACAAAACAACAGAGATAATACCCTGCATTCTATCAGAACACAATGGAATGAAATTAGAAATAAATGATAAAATAAAAAATACAAGCTATTGTAACAAATGGAGACTAAATAATACACTATTGAGTGATAAGTGGATGGTAGAAGAAATCAAGGATAAAATAAAAAAAATTCTTAGAGGTAAAAGAGAATACTGTTACAGCATATCAAAATCTCTAGGACACTAAGAGGAAAGTTCATTGCATGAAGTTCATTTTTTAAAAGAAAAAAGCCCTAGAAAAAAGAAGAACAAATCAACACCAAAAGCAGTAGAAGACAGAAAATAATTAAATCAGAGCTGAAATTGAAACAAAAGAAATAATTGAAAAACTTGGCAAAAAAATTGGTTCTTTGAAAAAAATAAATATAAAATAGGTAAACCCCTCGCCATTCTAATGAAGAGAAAATTCAAATTATGAAAATACAAAATGAAAAAGGAAATATCACAATGAACATGTCTGAAATACAGAACATAATTAGAAACTATTTTCAAAATTTATATTCCAATAAAATAAAACATATTGAAGACATTGACAAATTTCTAGAGACATATGAACTACCCAAACTGAATGAGGAGGTCATACATGATTTAAACAGATCAATTTTATTTATTTATTTTTTTAAAACAGATCAATTTTAAGTAATGAAATAGAAAATGCCATGAAAAGCCTACCAACCAAGAAAAACCCAGGGCCAGTTGGATTCTCAGCTGAGTTCCATAATACTTTTAAAGTAGAATTAACATCAATACTTCTCAAAGTATTCCATGAAATAGAAAAGGAGGGAACTCTTCCAAACTCATTCTATGAGGCTAATATGACTCTGATACCAAAACCAGACAAAGATACATCAAGTAAAGAAAACATGAGATCAATATCCCTCATAAACATAGATGAAAAAATTCTCAATAAAATTCTGGTAAATCACATACAAAAACATTAAAAAGATAGTGCACCGTGATCAAATGGGCTTCATCCCAGGGATGCAGGGTTGGTTCAACATATGGAAATGAATAAATGTAATTCATCATGTTAATAGACTTAGAAACAAGGATCTTATGATCATCTCAACAGATTCAGAAAAAGCATTTGACAAAATACAGCACAACTTTATGTTTAAAATACTTGAAAAATTAGTGATAGTAGGAACATAGCTCAACATTGTAAAAGCTATCTATGCTAAACCCAAGGCCAGCATTATTCAAAATGGAGAAAAATTGAAATCATTCCCTCCTTGAAACTCCAGCCACAGCAATTAGACAAAAGAAAGAAATTAAAGGTGTACATATAGGTAAAGAAGAACTCACACTATCACTATTTTCTGGTGACATGATTCTATATCTAAAGATATAAAAAATTACACCAAAAAACTTCTAGAACTAAAATATAAATTCAGCAAACTAGCAGGATATAAAATCAACACCTATTAATCAAATGCATTCCTATACATCAGCAATAATCCACTGAAAGAGAAATTAGGAAAACTATCTCATTCAAAATAGCCTAAAAAAATGGGAATCAATCTAACAAAAGAGGTGAAAGACTTCTATAATGAAAACTACAAAACACTAAAGAAAGTAAATGAAGAAAACCTCAGAAGATGGAAAAATCTCCCCTGCTCCTGGATAGGCAGAATTAATATTGTCAAAATGCCCATATTACCAAAAATGCTATACAGATTTCATGCAATTCCTATTAAATTCCAATGGCATTCTTCATAGAAATAGAAAAAGCAATCATTAAATTTATTTGGAAAAATAAGAGCCTAAGAATAGCTAAAGCAATCCTTGGCAAAAAAAAAAAAAAAAAAAGTGAAGCAGGAGTTATCACAAAACCAGACCTTAAACTATACTGCACACTTACAGTAACAAAAATGTCATGTTATTGGCATCAAAATACACTTGTAGAGCAATGGTACAGAATAGAGGAAATACAATCAATCAACAAATATATGAAAAAGTATTCAACATCTCTAGCAATTACAGAAATGCAAATCAGAACTACTCTAATATTTCATCTCACTCCTGTCAGAATGGCAATCATCAAGAATATAGGCCATAATAAATGTTGGCGAGGATGTGGGGAGAAAGGTTCACTCATACATTGCTGATGGGACGGCAAACTGGTGCAACCACTATGGAAAGCAGTATGGAGGTTCCTCAGAAAACTTGGAGTGGAACTACCATTTGACCCAGCTATCCCACTCCTCGATTTATATGTAAAGGACTTAAAATCGGCATACTGCAGTGATGCAACCACATCAATGTTTATAGTAGCTCAATTCACAATAGCTAAACTATGGAAACAAACTAGGTGTCCTTCCATAGATAAATGGATAAAGAAAATGTGCTATGTTTATATACTGAAAGGAATATTGTTCAGCTTTAAAGAAGAGTGAGATTATGGCATTTGCCAGTCAATGATTGGAGTTAAGAGAATATCATGCTAAGCGAAATAAACCAATTCCAAAAAACCAAAGGCCAAATGTTTTCTCTAATATGCAGATGCTAATTTACAATAAGGTGAGAGGCACTAGGAAAAAATAACACTACCTTAGATTAGGTAGAGGGAAGTGATGGGGGAGAGGGAAGAGGATTGGGGATAGGAAAGATAATAGAATGAAACAGACATTATGACTATGTATATATATATATATATATATATATATATATATATATATATATATATATATATATATACATGACTGCATCCAATATGATTCTACAAAGTGCACATTCAGAAAATGAGAAATTATGTCCCATCTATGTGTATCAAAGTGCATAAATACATTCTAGTGTCATGTATAACTAATTGAAACAAATAAATGAATTAACTTTTTTAAAAGAACAAGATGCCAAATGCAGTGTCCAGGAGGTCCACTGACAGAAAGTTCCAGGAGATCTGACCTATGTTGATGGGAAGTGGAGGTGGTGGGTGAGTGTGAGGAGCAGGAGGGCCTGTGAGGGGCTGGAACATCTGTATCCCCCACGGGGCAGTGGCTAAGGGGTGTAGGAAGTTCATGTTCACCCAGCTGGTCACTTTACATTCACTTACTGGAACACGTGTGCTTTTCTGGATTTAATTGCATCCGGCTTTAAATGAAGGGATGAGTGGGAGTTATAGAGCCAGAGCCTCAGAGTCGGTTTCCATCTCCTCCTGCAGACACAGGAAGCAAGCTGAGCTGTGAGAATCTCCAAAGCCACATCTGTACAGGATTATTAGAGGCCAGTCACACTAGACACGTGAGCCCTTAGTGTGATTTCAAAACCCAGCAATCTCCAAATCTCAGTCCCTGGCCACTGGCTGTGGAGTGTGCGCTGCTGGTCAGTGTCCCTCATGGTGGTGGTAATGGGACAGCCTGCTTCAGAAGTCTGAAGTCCTTTTCAGGCCTTTACCTTGAGCCCGGCCAGTGCTTCCCACCAGACCCAGTGCCTCTGAGTATGCCCCATGGCAGAGAGCAGCTGGTGACACCATGTGACTCCCTGTACCATCCCTGGGAGGAGGCTTTGTGTACGGGGCTGTGACTGTGTGGGAGGAACTGCATAGTCCTGCTGGCAGTAATAGCTGGCAGCATCCTCAGCCTCTACCATGCTGATTTTGAGAATGAATTCTGTCCCTGACTGTTTCCCAGAAAAACGGTTTGAGACACCAGACCATAGATTATCAGCATCATAGATGAGAACCTTGGGAGCCTGGCCTGGTTTCTGCTGGTACCAGTTTAGATAGTCACTGATGCTCTCATTGGCAATGCAGGTGATGGAGGCGCTCTCTCCTCCAGACACAGTCAGGGAGTCTGGTGACTGTGTCAGCCCTGGGCTCCCACTGGCACCTGGGAAGAAAGAGACAGCATTCCTGTTTTAACTCCATTTCCCCCAGCAGACCTGGCTGTCCTGGTCCTGTAACCTGAGAGCACTGTGGGCCAGAGACACAGAGAGCCCTCCTATTAGAAGAGACTATTCCTCAGGCTGTCCCCTGTGCTCCCTCCTCACCTGGACTCCAGAGCAGCAGAAGGCAGATGAGTGCAGCCAGGTCACCCATGCTCAGTCTGGCCCTGCCTGAGGCTCCTGCTGCCCAGGCTCACCAAGCAGCCTTTTCATGAGGACTCTGAGAAGCAGAAATTGGCTCTGGGGAAACATGCAAATCAGCAAGGGTGGGGCAGACCTGGTCTGGCAGCTGCAGAGCTGACAGCCTGAGGCTCAGTTCCGGCTGACTTCCACATACAGTCCCAGAGGAGTTTCTTCTTGGCCAGTGAAATGAAAACACCTCTAATTTTTGTGGTCCTTCTTTGTCCTCAGGATATGAGAGTTTGTAGTTAGAATAGGGCATCTTCCTTCTAAGACAGAGGGTGGGGGAAGCTATCTGATCCCATAACTTAATTCTTAATATGAACATGTAATTGTCCTTCTAGAATTCCATGGAATATCCTCTTATATAGGTGGCTATGAAAAAAAAAATGGCTCTGTAGTTTAGAGGAGATGCTAGGTGCCCTGGAGAGAGGATGTCCTGGAGCAAGTCCATGGCATACCACTTGGGGGTGCTGTGCACCAGAAGAGACTCAGATTATGGAACATCTTCCCATAGCCAGTGTGATACTTTACTTTGGATATCATGCATTTTGCTTCTTAACTTTTTTTCATTTTCTATATTTCTCCTCTTTCCCTCACTTTCTCTTACTACACTGTCATATCTTGGGGTAAGACTGTCTTCTTTGCCTGAGAGGGTTCCAGTGTAATTATTAACAGCTCTGCTTTCTATCCTCACATAAAATTTTGTGACCACTATATATTCTGATTCTCCTTCTTCCAAGTACACTGAGATATTTCATAACTGAAAGTCTTACATGTAAAATTAACAAATATTTTATATCATCTATTAATATGACTGAGTTTCATCTTCTTCTGTTACCTATTATTATGTTTGGTGACATTAATAAACATCCTGGACTCACTGGAGTTCCTGGGCATCATCATTACTATGGGTAAACATGCAATTTCCAGTAGCTCCTTAAAATAATATCTCACCCAGGAAGCAGCTGAATTTCAAACCACCCTCCACTGCCAGTACAAGACACAATAATAATTAATTTGAGTCTTGCTTTGTAAAACCTGGTTTGTGGGTATGTTGGTGGGGAATGCATTTTTCCTGTTTTGTCTTTGTCTTTTTAAAATTTTTTTGAGTTGTTGATGGACCTTTATTTAATTTGCTTATGTGTGGTTCTGAGAATCAAACCCAATGCTTCACACACACTAGGCAAGTGCTCTACCACTGAGCTACTACCTCACTCCCTTTCCTGTTTTTTCTTAACATCTAGACCTTCATGTGTCTCCCCTCCTTTTGGAAATCTCCTGGGATGTTCCTTTGTTCCCTGCAATTTCCAAGCAGGTGGCTGTCAGTCTTCCTGAAGTCCAGCCACAGTATTCAGAGGAATTTTAATCACACTACACTGCAATAGTATTTTAAGACAGATTACAGGAACTTCTCATAGTACCAGCCTATGAGAAGTTCCTGTAATTACATTTTGCATAAGTGATGAGGACTAGTATGGATCTCAGCCTTCCCAAAGCACCCCCTGCACAGTTCCCAATGCTCTATCTCCAGTTTCATGTCATATTGTATCAAACATAAAGCACTTTTATTTACTATATATAAATTTCTTAGTACTGATGTGTTTTTGCATTCTTGCAAGTTCTTAATTGTTGAGAGCCACAGCCAAAGGGGCCCCAGCAAACTTCCAGCTGCCAGCTGATGATTGGCTCACAATGGCCCCAGCAACTTCTAGCTGCCAACTGATTGGCTCCTCTGTGGAGATGCTCATTGGGCTGTTTCCCTGCCCTTTCAGACCACAGAGCTGCTCATTGGGGGACTTTTTTGGCTCCGCCCATGTGACCCATCCAATCGGCCTCAAGAGCAGGAGGAGTGGGGGAGGTGGAGAGGCTTGTGGGAAGCCAGTGGTGGCAGTTGGTCACTGAAGGTTTTTCCTGAGGAGCTGTTTTGTTTGGCGTGTGTGGTTCTAAAAATAAAGTTCGTTTCTTTTGACAAGTGGCTCCTGAATTGTGCCCAGCCAGACTGCGGCATTTGGTGGGCCACACGGGGAGCAACTGAGGGTAAGTGATAAGATAAACTGCTCGCCCCTGAGGGCAGGGCGAGAGGATGGGTAGCCATTTTAAGATTCTTCTTTTGTTTTGTTTCACTTTTGTTTTAAGTTGCCTGTCCCTGGAGATGAGTGAGATGGAAGAAAAACCGCTCACATCTGAGGAAAAACTATTTGCATCTGAGGAACAGATAGGGATAAAGGATGAATGGACATTTCAGGAGAATAGAAAGGCTGATATAATGATTTTGTGTGGCTCCATTTTTATTTCATTCTGTCTAGGTTTTCTTTGGTGTTATCTTGTTGGGTTGTATTATAGTAGAAATATGGAATCAGAAATTAGTAAAAAACAAACCGAAAGAGTGTTAAGTAAATTGTTAGAGGAAGGAGGCATCCCAATAAAATCAAGAGCAGTCAGGGCATATGTTGATACAATACAAAAATGTAGTCCATGGCTTTTTAAGGAGGAGTTGTTAAATATATCACAATGGAACCATTATGGTGAAGATTTAAAAAGAATAGAAAAGAAAAGCCCAGGAACTCTGCCAGTTGCCACATTGACATTGTGGGCGTTGGTATCTTGTTTGATTAGTCCAAAGCCTTCAGTTCAGACAAAGATAGAGGAAGAAAGCTTAGAGCAGAAAAAGCCATCAGGGGAAAAATTACGACAGGAGACTGCTACTAACACTTTTCTATCACCAGAGGACGTAAGTGTCCAACCAACAGCGTCACCTCCATATGCTGGGAGGCCCCCAATCCCTGCAGTTGATAGTTGGGATCCTGTGACAGGATCTCAAATATTAACATGCCCTGTATTTGAGGCAGAAGGGCAGCAAATTCACCATGCTTTAAATTTCAAAACAGTGAAAGAGGCTGTAACAACCTATGGTCCTCAAGCACACTTCACTGTAAGCATGGTCAAATCCATTAACAACTTGAACATGATGACAGCAGATTGGGCTAATATATGTAAAGCTGTGCTAAATGGAGGTCAATACCTGTTATGGAAGGTTGCCAATGAGGAATTTTGCAAGGAGACGGATAGGCGAAATGCAACAACTGGTTATCCTCAGAGAAATCTAGATATATTGTTAGGAAAGGGACCTTAAGAGGATCAGCAGCAACAAATTGCATATGATCCTGGCATACACGCACAAATTGCTGCAGAGGCGGTTAGGGCATGGAAGACTTTACAAGGACATGGAGGTTTACAAGGTCAATTATCTAAGGTAATACAAGGAGCTAATGAATCTTACACTGAATTTGTAGACGGGCTTATTCAAACAGCTACCAGAGTTTTGGGGAATACAGAACAAGCAAATCCATTTATAAAAAAACTGGCTTATGAGCAAGTGAATCGTTGGTGCAGAGAAGTCATTAGACCACGGAAACATGAAGATATAAACACATATATTAAATTATGTAGAGACCATAATGAACAAGAGCAAGTCATGGCAGCTGTAGTAAAACAGGCTTTAGACGCCAGAGACATTAATGAACAAGGGCAAATTCTGGCAACTGCAATAAAACAGGCTTTAGATGCCAGGCCAAGAACATGCTACAATTGTGAACGAACATTTTAAAAGGAATTGCCCCATAGGAGGAGGGTTTAACAAAACTAGGCATCAAAGGAGTAGAATACCGGGTATTTGCCCACGATGCTGTAGAGGGAGACATTGGGCTAATGAATGCCGTTCTCAAACCACCATAGAGGGTACTCCATTATCAAAAAATGAATAAGGACCAGGTGTTTATCCACGATATCATGGAGAAAGGCATCGGTCTCCATTGCCAAAAAATGGACTGGGGGCCCAATGCTCCGGGGCCAAAAACCACAAATATATGGAGCACTGGAGGAACGCAGCAACCCCATCAGGATAGTGCCCAGGACACATTGTTCATTAGATCCCTCATCAGACAAACCAAAGAGAGCGCAGGGTTGGACATCTGCACCTCCACCAGATTAGTACAAACTCCAGAGATGGGAGTTCAAATAATTCCCACAGGGGTAAAAGGATCTCTTACCAAAGGAACAGTAGGCTTATTATTGGAACGTGGCTCTTCTACTCTAAAAGGACTTATGATAAGTCCTGGGGTAATTGATCCCGATTATGAAGGTGAAATAAAAATTATAGCCTGTTCTCCAAAGGGTATATCAGTAATTTCACCAAGAGATAGAATAGCACAGTTACTAATAATACCCAGCTTACATGATAAAATTTCCAGTCGTACTGTAGAAAGAGGTACCAAGAGATTAGGCTCCACAGGTGTAGATTGGGCTATGCTTTCTTTAAATTTATATTCTCGCCCCATGCTAAAACTAAATATTCAAGGACATGAATTTAATGGGCTACTGGATACATGTGCAGACCTTAGCATCATCTCTCATCAAGAATGGCCAAAACATTGGCCATTACAACAAGCCACTCAAATGCTTCAAGGCCTATGAGTGGCGACTAATCCCCATAGAAGTGCAATGGTATTAGATTGGAAGGATCCTGAAGGATGTGAAGGAACTATACAGCCATATGTATTGGATCATCTTCCCATAAATTTATGGGGACGAGATGTCCTAGATCAATTAGGTTTGACATTAACAAATAACATCAACCAAAATGCACCCACTATTATGACTAGACAAGCTTTTAGGAAAGGAAAAAAGATTAGAAAAACAACAACAAGGTATAGCAGCACCAATACAAATAGATCAAGGAACGGACAGACATGGGTTGAATTTTCAGAAAGGGCCACTGAGACAATAAAAATTACTTGGAAATCAGAAAGACCAGTATGGGTTCCTCAGTGGCCCCTGACTAAAGAAAAGATACAAGCAGCCCATGACCTGGTGAAACAACAATTAGCAGAAGGACATATACAACCTTCTGTATCTCCTCATAATACTCCCATTTTTGTCAACAAAAAGAAATCTGGTAAATGGAGATTATTGCAAAATCTAAGAGCCATTAATAATGAGATGGTTATTATGGGACCTGCTCAATCGGGGATTCCTCAATTGTCTGCTTTGCCAAAAACTTGGTATGTTTTAGTTATAGATATTAAAAATTGTTTTTTTTCAATTCCAATTCATCCTGAGGATAGTCCACGTTTTGCATTTACTATCCCTGCAGTGAATCATGAAGGTCCTGATCAGAGATATGACTGGAAAGTACTCCCTCAAGGGATGGCTAACAGCCCAACTATGTGTCAAATTTATGTTAACAAAGTAATCCAGCCACTTAGAAATCAAAATCCTGAACTACAAATATTTCACTATATGGATGATGTATTATTAGCACATAAAGATAAAAACACATTGCTAGAATGTTATGCCACACTTATAAACTTATTAAAAAATTATAATCTAGAGATAGCAATAGATAAAGTACAATTAAATTTTCAAATTAATTCTTTAGGAGTTCTATTATCCTCAACCATGGTCCATCCACCAAAAATTCAAATGCGAGTAGATCAACTCAAATCACTTAACGACTTTCAAAGTTATTAGGAGACATAAATTGGATAAGGCTTTATCTAGGTATACCAACAGAAGAATTGGGACCTTTATTTGATATCCTAAAAGGTCCATCAGATCCAAATTCATCCCGAATGTTAACGCCTGAAGCAAGAAAGGCATTAAAAATCATTGAAATATATATGGAAAATATACATTTGGATAGAATTGATGTAAGTTTGCCTTTATTATTTATTGTACTACCAACAAAAAATATTCCTACAGGAGTATTTTGGCAAGAAGGTCCATTATTATGGATACATTTATCTTATTCTCCTAACACTATTCTTACTAGGTATCCTGAGGCTGTAGGACAATTAATACTCAAAGGAATAAAAGCAGCAAAGGGAGTGTTTGGAATATCTCCCAATAAAATTATTACTCCATATACTATGAATCAAATTGATGAGTTAAATACTTGGGCAAAAATCATGTGCAAATCTAATGTTTCATTTGATAACCACTTACCATCTAATCCTTTATTGTCTTTTTGGTCCTCACATCCTGTAATTTTTCCAAAATGACAAGAAAAACACCTATCATGAATGCTCCAAATATATTCACTGATGGGTCAAATAATGGTACAGCAGCAATAGTTACACCTGATCAAACTTTTACATTTTTAGTACCCAAACAATCAGCTCAAAGGTAGAGATTAATGCAGTATTACAAGCTTTTGTTATGTTTAAAGATTCTGTATTTAATTTATTTTCCGATAGTCAGTATATAGTTAATGCTATAGTATCCCTTCAAGATGCTGGTAGGATTTCTCCTTCCTCTACTGTTTTCTCTTTGCTTTCCACTATACAAAGTCCAATCTGGGGGCTGGCGATGTGGCTCAAGTGGTGGCGCGCTCACCTGGCATGTGCGGGGCCCTGGGTTCGATCCTCAGCACCACATAAAAATAAAATAAAGATGTTATGTCAACTGGAAAATAAAAATAAATATAAAAAAGTCCAATCTGGGACAGAAAAGATCCGTTCTTTATAAAACATATCTGGGCACATACAGGATTGCCTGGAGCCCTTAGTTTGGGCAATGATTTAGCAGATAAAACTACACATGACATACATATTTTCTCTACACTAGAAGAAGCTACAAATTTTCATAAAAAGTTCCATGTCAATGCTAATACTTTACAAAAGCATTTTTAAATAACTAAGGAACAAGCTAGACAAATAATAAAACAATGTCAAAATTGTGTGACCTTTTTACCACAAGTTAATCTTGGAGTCAATCCTAGAGGATTGATACCTAACCATATTTGGCAGATGGAGTCACACACTTGCCAGAATTTGGAAAATTAAAATATTTGCATGTTACAGTTGATACTTCTGGATTTTTGATGGGCTCCCTTCATGCCGGAGAAAAAACTAAAGATATTATAGCTCATTGCTTACAAAATTTTGCCACTGTGGGCATTCCAAAACAGTTAAAAACAGATAATGCCCCTGGTTATACTTCTACCTCTTTTAAACAATTTTGCTCAACATTTGGCATTACTCATATAACAGGAATCCCATACAATCCACAGGGACAAGGCATAGTTGAAAGAGCTCATCAAACTATTAAAATGTACTTATTAAAGTAAAATGAAGGGATTGGGAAGGGGTATATATTCCCCAAAGATAAACTTAAAATAACACTTTTTACTCTAAACTTTTTAAATTTGGATTCATCAGGGCTTAGTGCTGTGGAAAGGCATATGTGTCCAAAAAATGTACATAAGCTCAAAGTACTTTGGAAGGATATTCTAACAGGACAATGGAAAGGTCCTGACTCAGTGACTGTCTGGAGTTGGGGGTCTGTTTGTGTGTTTCCACAGGGAGAACAGCAGCCAATTTGGATTCCAGAGAGATTAACTAAGGTCCTGACCCAGTGATTTTCTGGAGTCGGGGGTCTGTTTGTGTGTTTCCACAGGGAGAACAGCAGTTGATTTGGATTCCAGAGAGATTAACTAAAGCGATTTCTACAGACCAAAATAAGATGATTTGGCTCACATCCATAACAGCTGATATCCAGAACTCCAGTTTGGCTACCCTTACATCTGCGACAGAACCAGGATGCTTTTTTCAATATCTATTTTTATTATTGCCCTTTCCCACATCATGAAGTTCTATTTTGTTTTTTGAGCTCATACAGACCTAGGTTAATGTTTTGCTGATCAGTTCTACTTTTTGACGATAGAGTTTTTAAACATTGCAATGGAGATTTCACCTGTAAAAAGTTATAAGGCCTTAACTATTTATGTTATGTGTTGTGTGCACACTTGTATTTTATGTTGTATGTTTGTATGTACGTATGTCCATATATCATATATGATGAGCACTCATGAAAAAAAATGGATCCAAATATTTTTTTTATTCATGTGATTTAAATGGTTTAATTTAAATTGGGTAAACAACTGTTGAGGATTGTTTTAATATGTGAACAAAAAAGGTTAACAGACCTGTTTGTTTACTTTCACCTTTCCTTTTCATTATACTTAATAATTCTGTTCAAGACAATGTAAATTGTTAAGAAAATTGTTTTCTTTTAGTGCCTTCTGGAATGTTACATAATTTTTTCTTTAACCATTATTGCCAGAATTCCTATCTTCATCCCAGTGCTGGTAAAGACAAAGATAAAATCAATCTACAGCTTCTGCAATAGCCATCACTGAACTGCTTACAGAACTTGCCTGGACTATGTATCACTTGTATGCATTGTGAACTCACCTGTATGCATTGTGAACTATCTGTTGTTGCAGCGACTTGTGGTAGTGTTGGGGTATTTTTGCTGATGATGTCATCGGTGGTACAATTTTTCCAAAAGGAGCTATCAATTGGCTTGGTGTATCTTCCTCCCTTCTGCTTGTCATGGTTGTTCAGCTAAAATTTGGGGGCCAACAGAGGTGAGGCAAAGAACCTCACCCCCCCACCCACTGGTACAAAGACCTATCCACAGGTGTGGCTGTATACTGGACCGGTAGTCAGTGACGGGTAAGATCCAATTGCAAGGGTACCAACCTAAGACAGGAGGCTGACGCCTTGAGGTCAGCTCATCAAATAATGGGTAAGGACCATATGTACTATTGGACAACCTAAGTCAGGCACGGTCCCTAAGTCACATGCTTGTTGTTTAAACAGAGAGGGGAAGATGTTGGGAGCCACAGCCAAAGGGGCCCCAGCAAACTTCCAGCTGCCAGCAAATTTCCAGCTGCCAGCTGATGATTGGCTCACAGTGGCCCCAGCAACTTCTAGCTGCCAACTGATTGGCTCCTCTGCAGTGATGCTCATTGGGATGTTTCCCTGCCCATTCAGACCACAGAGCTGCTCTTTGGGGGACTGTTTTGACTCCACCCACACGACCCAGCCAATCGACCTCAAGAGCAGGAGGAGTGGGGGAAGTGGAGAGGCTTGTGGGAAGCCGGTGGTGGCAGTTGGTCTCTGAAGGTTTTTCCTGAGGAGCTGTTTTGTTTGGCATGTGTGGTTCTAAAAATAAAGTTCATTTCTTTTAACAAGCAGCTCCTGAATTCTGCCCAGCCAGACTGTGGCACTTAATATTGCTGCAATTTACTATATTAAAATATATTGTCACATCATACTTTAATATATGGAAGATATCTTAACATGCACTTTCTGTTTATGCATTTATAGTTCTGAATGAAATGGTTTGCATTTTCCTTTTGTGCTATTATTTCATATCTTAATATTAACGTTAATGAACTTTTATAAAGATATAGAAACATGATTCTGGAACGGGAGGGGAGTAGATCCAAGATGGAGGGGAGTGGATCCAAGAGGGGGGCAGAATTCTGTGTTACTCTGTGACCCGGGTCTCAACTAGTGGGAATACTGCTTTTCTGAGAGTGATAGAGGACCCCTCGGCAGCTGCTCCCTCACAGGAGTAATGGGCTGCCATGCCCACGAAGGGCCCCAGGCCTCAGCTTTAGGAAAGGACTCCCAACTACTCATCCATGCAGGTCTTGCAGGTGCCTTAAGGGACCACTGGCATCAGCACTGGTGCAGAATTTCCAGATGCTGCTCCCACGCAGGGTTCTTAGCAGCTACCCATACTCAGAAATCCCGGCCACCACTCTCATGTGAACCTCCATCTACCATCATCTCCATCTTGGGACTTGGCAGCCACTGCCAGAGTCCCCTACTCACAGTAGCTTGCCTGCACCTGGGTCATCTCAGGCTCTGAAGACAGCTGAGAGCTGCAACACTGCATGCTTCAGAGCTAATCTCTGAACGCGTGGCACAAGGCCATCGCCCAGCTCCCCCCACCTGACCCAATACTCCATTGCTGAAAGCAGCTGTCTCCATCTTGTGTCACATGTATCATCATCTTTAGTTGAGGCAAAGACCAGTTTGGAGCACCAGATAGCCAGGTACCCATAGTTTTCTAATCCCCCCTAATCCCCAGCAGCTGCTAACTCTGCAGAATGAGTGATAAAATCAAAAGAGCCCTCTGGGACAGGTGTGCAATCACCAGAGTGCAACACACAAGGCCCCCAGAGAGCAAGGTTCCTGATTAGGAAGGAGAAAAGGAGAGAGTGAGGGAGACACACTTTACAGACTAATGTAGAGGCCAGGAACTGTGAGGTCTACAGGCAAGATGAGGAGATAAGATCAGGTGCCCACATCACAGGAGCAGACCCCAAAGGAGATCCTTGAGGTGTAGTCTCCCATCAGGACCAGAGGTGCCATACCACACTTCCAAGTGCCCTGCACCCAAGACCAACCCTCACACCCTGGTAAGCCCCACCATCCTGAGGGCAGAGATACCAACTAAGAACAGACAACCCCACCTATAGGAGAAGAAAATAAGCAGAAAGACACTGATCTCCAACCAAAACAATTCATGTATCTTCCTTCAAGATTTTTTCTTTCTTCCTCCCTCTTTATTTTCCCACCCTCCCATCACCAATATATGTAACCAAGTGCTTTGCATAAATTAGGACTGAGATGACTGAATAGTATATTATAGCTGCATTGTATATTCTTTTTTTCTCTGTTTTCTTTTTATCTCCAATCTTTACTATTTTAACATTTTTATTTTTCTTAATATATATGTGTGTTTGTTTTATGTACTCTACTGTCTTCCCTCTTACTTTTCTACCCAAAATTACTACCTCTCTATTCTCCTGCTACTAACTTTCTTCTTTAGGTTTCTCTTTCACACTTCCTAAGATATAATAACGTTATGTCCTCATCTCATACCTCCTCAGCATTCCTTCCTACACCTCATTCCCGGTTCTTTGTCCACCATCAGAAACTGTAGACCCTTTTACAAACCTACTGATTGTATTGTAGATAATAATTGAATTTACCATTTCTATACATTGTGACCAAACTGTAAAAATCTTAGTAGCAACTATTTGTTTTTAGGTAGTATATTATTTATATTGGGATCTATTAACCTTGTCCTTCCCCTCAAAGGAGAGGTATTGGAATCCTACAGGGGCTCTATAAGTCTATAGGGTAAAATAATAATGCCTTGGATCCACAGAGCTAGAAAGGAAGACACACAAGCAACATGAAAAAACAAAGGAAGAAAGTGCCCCAAACAAATCATTTCATTTGCTGAGAAGAAACTTTTTAGTTTGATTCCATCCCATTTATTGATTCTTGGTTTTAATTTTTGCACTATAGGAGTCTTATTAAGGAAGCTGGGGCCTAATCCCATAGGATGAAGATTAGGGCCTACTTTTTCTTCTATTAGATGGAGAGTATCTGGTTTAATTCCTAGGCCCTTGATCCACTTCAAGTTGAGTTTTGCTCATGGTGAGTGAGAGGGGTTTAATTTAATTTTGTTGCATATGGATTTCCAGTTTTCCCAGCACCATTTGTTGAAGAGCCTATCTTTTCTCCAATGCATGTTTTTGGCACCTTTTTCTAATATGAGATAATTGTAATTTTGTAATATGAGATAATTGTAATTCTGTGTCCTCTATTCTGTACTACTGGTACAGTTTAAGGTCTGGCTTAGTGATGCCACTTGCTTCACTCTTCCTGCTAAGGATTGCTTTCGATATTCTGGGTCTCTTATTTTTCCAGATGAATTTCATGATTGCTTTTTCTATTTCTATGAGGAATTGGGATTTTGATTAGAATTGCATTAAATATGTATAGTGCTTTTGGAAGTATGGTCATTTGGATAATATTAATTTTGCCTATCCAAAAGCAAGGTAGATCTTTCCATCTTCTAAGGTCTTCTTTGATTTCTTTCTTTATGGATTTCAATGTATAGATCATGGGAGGAATAGATGAATTCTAGATAGGGCGGAGGGGTGGGAGGGAAAGGGAGGGGGCAGGGGATTAGCAAGGATGATGGAATGTGATAGATATCATTATCCAAAGTACATGTATGAAGACACAGCATACTTTACATACAAAAGAGATATGAAAAATTTGAGCTGTATACATGTAATAAAAACTGTAATGCATTCAGCAGTCATTTATTTTTTAAATCAATTTTTAAAAAAGAGAAGTTCAAAATGCTAAAGAGATAATTTAAAGAAGAACTTAGAAGATAGAATGCTCTCCCTTGTTCTTGGATAGGCAAAATTAATATTGTCAAAATGACCATACTACCAAAAGCACTATACAGATTTAATGTAATTCCAATAAAATGAAATTATGGCATTCCTCATAGTAAAACAAAAAAGAGTCATAAAATTAATCTGGAAGAATAAGAGACCCAGAATAGCTAAAGTAATCCTTAGCAAGAAAAGTGAAGCAGGTGGCATCACTATACCAGACTAAACTATACTACAGAGCAATAGTAACAAAAACAGCATGGTATTGGCACCAAAAACAGACTGGGAGACCAATGGTACAAAAACATGCATTGGAGAAAAGATAGCCTCTTCAACAAATGGTGCTGGGAAAACTGGAAATCCATATACAACAAAATGAAGTTAAACTCCTATCTCTCACCATGAGCAAAACTCAACTCAAAGTGAATCAAGGACCTAGGAATTAAATCAGAGACACTGTGTCTAATAGAAGAAAAAGTAGGCCCTAATCTTCATTATGTGGGATTAGGCCCCAACTTCTTTAATAAGACTCCTATAGCAAAAGAATTAAAACCAAGAATCAATAAATTGGATGGATTCAAACTAAAAAGTTTCTTCTCAGCAAATGAAAAAAAAATCTGTGAGGTGAACAGAGAGCCTACATCCTGGGAGGAAATTTTTACCCTTCACACATCAGATAGAGCACTAATGTCTAGGGTATATAAAGAATCAAAAATCTAAACACCAAAAAAACAAATAGCCAATCAATAAATGGGCCAAGACGTGAAAGACACTTCTCAGAAGAAGATATACATTCAAACAAATAATGAAAAACTGTTCAACATCTCTAGCAATTAGAGAAATGCAAATAAAAACTACTCTGATTCATCTCACTCCAGTCAGAGTTTGTTGTTTGTATTGAGAACACAAACAACAATAAATGTTGGCAAGGATGTAGAGGAAAAGGTACACTCATACATTGCTGGTGGGAATGCAAAATGGAGCAAACAATATGGAAAGTAGTATGGAGATTCCTTGGAAAGCTGGGAATGGATCCACCATTTAACCCAGCTATCCTCTCCTTAGTCTATACCCAAAGGACTTAAAAACACCATACAACAGGGACACAGCCATATCAATGTTTATAGCAGTACAATTCACAATAGCTAAACTGTGGAACCAACCTAGATGCCCTTCAGTACATGAATGGATAAAAAGAAAATGTGGTATATATACACAATGGGATATTACTGAGCTATAAAGAGAATAAAATCAAGGCATTTGCAGGTAAATGGATGGAGTTAGAGAAGATAAGTGAAGTTAGCCAATCCCCAAAAAACAAAATGCTGAATGACTTCTCTGATATAAGGAGGCTGATTCATAGTGAGTTTGATAGAGGGAGCATGGGAGGATTAGATAAATTCTAGGTAGGGGAAGGGGTGAGAGGGGACATGAGGGAGCATGGGGGTCAAAAAGATGGTGGAATGAGATGGACATCATTACCCTAAGTACATGTATGAAGACATGAATAGTGTGAATACACTTTATGTACAACCAGAGATATGAACAATTGTTCTCTATATGTGTAATATGAATGTAATGTATTTTGCAGTCACATATAACAAATTAGAATAAAAAATAAATTTAAAAAAAAGGAAAGATAATTCTCACTGCATGATCTGGTCTAAAACAAAAAATCCACATCATGATCCAGTTCATGTTTTTAAAACCAACTTATTCAATACAAAATATTCTTATTCTTCTCTAATATACTGTTATAGTAAAAAAAAACTGTATCAAGGAATATGAAATATATTTTCACTCCCTTTGTGCTATTGCAGATATATATAAATGTATAGACATTTTTTGTTAAATATATATATTTTAGAATTTTTAGTTGTCAATGTACCTTTATTTTATTTATTTATATGCTGTGCTAAGAATTGAACCCAGTGCCTCACACATGCTAGGCAGGCGCTCTACCACTGAGCCACCACCCCAGCCCCTTGTTAAATATTTCTAATTTATTTGTTCATAAAATTTTCATGTAACTTTCAGAGTCAACTTGTTCCTAATAGCTTGCTATGATAATTATCATAATTATCATAACAATTATCAAAATTTTGTCTGAATGAGAGATAACTTCTTTCACCTGCCCGCTTCTTCTTCCTGTCTCTCCCTACAGGGCTGCATAGGGTCTTTAGGAGCAAGGAACTGAACCAAGACCCCTTCCTTAAGGGTACAGTTGGGAGTGTCTTGTCTCTAAAGAGGGTCCTGGAATGGTGGCTTTACTAACCTGTTGGTGTTAATAATTAACCATGTCATTACCTGCACACTCTTGGCTGGAAAGTACAATCTGTGGTCTAGACATTTAACTGCCAACACCAAGTGGGCACCATTGAGATGCAGAGTTGATCCACACACTAGGGCATGGATGAGTAGCCTGGTTTCTCTTGGCAGCATGTCAGGGGATTGCGGACTCTGTCACCAGTCTCTGTCCTGCAGGTTCTTCTCTAATGATTCTGACTGTTGATATGTATAAGGCAGTGTTCCTCTGGTGAGCAAGTTCCTGGAGGGTAACAGTCACCCTGTTATCCACATTTGGAATATTCTACAGTTAATCTCTGGAACTAGTAAGATGACTAATACATGCTCAATGCCTAGCTGCTATGGTAATGTCCTTCAAGAGGAGGCTCTATGCTAGTGTCTTACCAGCCTCGGCCTTAATCTCAGACCCTCAGTTCTGGAAATAAAGGAATTATCTTAGACAACACCAATGTGTCACTGTGCCTAAACCTGCCCACGTAACAGTAACTTTATACAATGAGCAATATGTACCAATGATGTCAATGACCTATCGTAACTTATGGATATAAATAAAGCTGGCAGCTTAGATGAGAAGCCCCTTTTACTTTGCCCCTACATGATGCTTGCTTTACTGTCTGTCTCTCTTTTTGTTTTTCTTTACATTCTGCTGATGGTGGTAATGGTCTCCCAAGGAGAGAAGCAGAAAGGGGAGAAGGAGACTTAGTCAAAACTTTGTCACCAAGAACATGATATCAATGTTAAAATTAGAGCTCAGGACCTTGGTGGTGCAGAATACTAGGAGCTTTGAGGTCACACTGTACCTCAGCACATGGAGAGATGAGCAGCCTGGGGCTTCAGCAACTCTTCAACCTGTCAGAGAAGCAAGGTTACAGAGCAACTGCCACCTCCAAACTTGGACAGACAGATGGGATTGTACACAACACACAAGTCACAGGGCAGAATCCCTGAGCAGACACGTCTGTGAGGATCAGTACAAGGTGAGAAAAACAAACCGTACCTGGCAACTTGCTGGTGGTTCAGCATGACCCAGTGTGAGAGTCAAACCCAGAAGAACCAAGTCCAGGGGCCCAGTCTGTGGGTTTCACTCTAGGAGTCCCAGCAGATCCTGACAGGAAATGTTCCATTTGTGCTTCTAGCAGGATACGGGAAAGTTAACCATTCTTACTTGTTCAGAGAATTCTGTTCCTGTTAACAAGGCCTGTCCTCCGGGGACAGGCGATTTCACCATGACCTTACCCTCCAGGATTTCTTCACTCTCCTGTCTGAGGGAAGAAAACACTCGACTCCAGTATCCCAGGCCTTTCAATAAGAAAGGGAGGTGCTCTCCTCAAGCTCCATCTCTCCATCTTCTGT
The DNA here is from genome assembly GCF_045843805.1 of Urocitellus parryii. Classification (NCBI taxonomy): domain Eukaryota; kingdom Metazoa; phylum Chordata; class Mammalia; order Rodentia; family Sciuridae; genus Urocitellus; species Urocitellus parryii. Next base: position 83,919,924 of record NC_135537.1, read on the forward strand.
ACCGACAGGGAAGGGGCTCCTGAGAGGCAGCCAGTAAGCATCACGGTCCACAGGCGCAGACTCAGGGTGGACTGAGAATTAATCATGTGGACAAAGAATGCACCATCTCCACATACCTCCACTGCATTATCCAAGGCCGGTTTATGGGGTTTCCTTTTAACTAGGACATCATGTCTATTTTCAAGAAAAACATTAAACAATCTTACACCGCCCCTCCCCCCCACACACACACATACACATAGTTTGAAGACACAAAACATGTATAAGAACTGGAGTCAGATAGGGAAAGACCTTTGGAATTATAAGACCAAGAATTTTAGAAAACTAGGATTAGCCTGCAAGTGATGTAACAGGGAGATCATGGTTTGTGTATTCTTTTACTAAAGTGAATTGCATGACAGCAATAATATGAAGGGCAGGAAGAGGAAACTAGAACTAATTTTATTACACATTCCTTGTTATCCCTGAAGCAGTATAATTTTATTGAAAATGGACTTAGAAGTGGATGCAAATTTAGGGAAACCACTAAAAGAAGTAAATAAAAATATGTCATATGCTAATAAGGGAAAGAAAAGACGATCATAAAAAGAGTTTAATTAATATTACAAAAGGAAGAAATATGACAGAAAATAAATGAGCGAAAACTAAGAGCACAAATTGAAAACAATGACAAATATCATAAAAATGCATTCCACTACATCAATAATCACTTTAGGTGTCAAATATCTAAATATATCAATTTAAAAAACAGACTGTCAAAATGATTCAAGGAACAAGGTCCAACCATGTGTCATCTATTAGAAACCCAACTTAAGTGTAAGAAGATATATACTAAAAGTAAATGGATAGAGAAAGACAGACCTTGCTAGCTAAAAAACAAAGTTGTAAGGACTACATTAATTCCAAACAGAGCACACTACAGAGAAAGAAAAATGGCCAGGGATAATGAATCATTATTACATAATTACATTATTACATAATTACACAGGAGTCAACTCTCAAAGAAAAAATAATTCTTGGTGTATGTGTATGCATGTATGTGTATGCACCTAACAGCAGAGAGTCAGAACAAGGCAAAAAACATAGGAAATGCAAGGTGAAGTAAATCAATCTACTATTAGAGCTGGAGACTCTAACAATCCTCTATGAGAGATGGAGAGATTTAGAGGTAAGTAGGAAAATGTGTAGACATAATTGAACTCAATATCACAATCCACCAATTGCATATGATTGGCATCTGTATAATGCTTCATGCAACAATCAGAGATTACATGTTCTTAAATGCACATGGGACATCCACCAACATATACCATATCCTGGGTCATAAAGCACATCTGAATAACTGATTGCATATATGACAAATAAGGAAACATCTAAAGTCATTAATATTCCACAGTAGAAAACCTGGGGGAAAAAACAACTTATATCTAAAGTAAGCCAGATATAATGAAAATAATTTAAAAAAATTAGACATCAGTTAAATTTAAAACAGGTAATCAATAGAGAATATCAACAAGACACCAAAGCTGTAAGACCAGTACCAGCAAATCAGCATGGCCCCGCCATTGCCAGCAGCAGCCTCCCGACCCTATCTCGGGTCTCTTCCGGGAGTGGACACTGCTGTCCACTTCCTTCTGAGAACGCTGCCCCTCCTGCATGTCTCCTCTCAATTCTCCTCCCACTACCTCCTTTCTCTTCCTCTCTTTTACTGTGTGCTTTGTGTTCTTACTGCCCCTTAATTATTAGAGACCCGGAATCCCTCTTCAGTCACTCTCAGTTTTCTTTGTCCCTATAGCTGACATGTGTGACCTATGTCATTATGACCTCCAGGGATGGTCCTGAGCTGGGTCTACCTGTACAGGAACCCACCAGGGATCCCGGAATTAACCTCAGCTCTGCCATTCTCCAAGGAAACCCACCTGGGCAAAGGCCCCCAATAGGACTTATTGTCATTTAATAGAAGCTCCCTCCTCAGAGGATCATTATTATCATAATGTCATCATGATCATAACCCCTCCCAGGCTGACCATACCGGGAGAGGAGGTGCACAGAATACCTGACCTGCGGGCACCGCGGCTGAGCCCCACCTGCTCCGGCATGCTGGGAGCCTTCCTGGTCTCCGCAGTAGGGCACAACCACGACAGGGGACAGTCCATTCAGAAGCACTGGATGGCTCTTCTACACGCGGAGGGGAGTTGTATAGACATGATGAGATGCGAAACCGCAATCGCCAAAAAATACTAGCCAGGCGGTTAGGGAGTCTACCCAGTGACTCCCTAGCAGGGACCAGCTGATGCTGGCCCTGGAGAGTATCCCGCCGAAGCCGGGGAAAGATCAAAAGTCAAAATTGGAAGCAGATGCATTAAATTCATATTCTTTCACACCACCACAAAGTTTAAAACCTGTCATTCGAGAGCATTGTCTGTGGGGCAGAATCCATCTCTGTTGAGAATGACTGGGCTGAGCTGCGCCTCCCTTGAGGTTTGAGGCTGGCCGGGAAGGAGCAGTGGTGGACCGCTGGCCTAGTCCTGAGAGACCTGCCTGGGGGAGCCCCCCCCCAGCCCGGGTAAAGAGAGGCAATACGGAGAGCCCCCATCTGCTCGCCCAGGGCGCTCCAGGTCAGCCTCCAGGCTCCAGGGCGCTCCAGGTCAGCCTCCAGGCCAGCTTGCAGGCTAGGTGTGACCCAGCTAGTACAGCTGGAGGGACACTGAGCCAGGCTCATGCTGGGGCAGGTCGAGGAAGGGAAACCTGTGGTGCCATCTGAGGGTAGCAGCTTGTTCTTATGGAGCTCAGACTATCCAAGAGGAAGGACTCTTGGCGCCCACCTTCCTGCACACACCTGCCCGCGGTCAGGGGAGGAGGGGAGGGGAAACCAAGAGTTGCAGCATCCAGGCTAGACCTGGGCCGGCAGGAAACATTCATCCAGCTTCAGGAAGCCAAGGATCTATTCTAGGCTGTTTGAGACGCCCGGCTTTGAGCAAGTCACTTCCCTATTCTGAACGTAGATTTTTCCCCCCTTTCTTTTGCAAATGAAGAAACTGAACCACGCCATCTCTGAGGCTCCACCTATTTCTTCATTTCCTCAGACCTCAAGCGCATAGTGAGCAGCACTAGTCATTGGGACTGGAAACGCTACATGTATCCACTTCAGCCACTAGAGGGGGACGTGCGATCTTTATATGGCTGCGATTGTAATTTATTTCTCTTGTTTTAAATGTGGCAGCTAGAGGGCACTCCTACCCTGCACTTGCATCTGACCATGCCATGCAAAGGAATCCTAGCTTTCCCCTTTCTCCTGTCAGAGAAAGTCAATTAATCAAAAACTAAGGAGTAACGAATGCTAACTGCCTACCTCCTATAGAAAGTACTTAAGAACCAATGCTGAAAGTAGAACTAATCTCTTGAAACCTTGCATTAGCTAATTATGACTGCAACATTTTCTGATAGGGTTACTTATATGATATTTATTCAAAAATGATTAGAAGCTGACAGATTCTGTTCATCTCAGCATTACTTACTGTTTCAGTCAGTTTTGTTTTTTTTTTTTTGTTTTTGTTTTTTTGTTTTTTTTTTTGCAGCTGTGACCAAAGGATCCAACCAGAACTACTTTAGAGGAGGAAAAGTTTATTTGAATGCTCATATTTTCAGAAGTCCTAGGCCATAGAAGATTGGCTCCATTTCTTGGGGCTCAAGGTGAGGCTGAACATCATGGCAGAGTGTGTGGCAGAGGGAAGCAGCTCACATCTTGGTGATCAAGAAGCAAAGAAAGATTTCCACTTGCCAGACAGATACACACACACACACACACACACACACACACACATACCAAGCCCTAATTCCCCCCTCCTCCAGCCACACCCACCACTTCAGTTACCACTCAGTTGATCCCTATCAGGGGATGAATTCACTGATGGGGTTAAGACTCTCACAACCCAATCTTTTCTCCTCTGAACTTTCTTGCATTGTGTCACACGTGAGCCTTCCAGGGACACCACATCTAAAGCATCACACTTACATAAAGGAAAAATTAGTAACCAAGGATCCAAAAGCAGGGGATCCTGCTTTTGGTTGGCTCTGGTTTTGGCAACATTACTGGTTGGAAGCCACAGTCTTTCTCTTCTATCAGTCAGTCAGTTCTGCCTCTGACACAGAGCCCAGGACAGACCTTCACAAGTCTGATTGTCTCTGTCCTGTTGGCTCTCTTCTCCAAGCTGAGTAGCCACAATTCCTTCAGTGGCTATTTATGGTCTACATCTTATGTGAAGCTCTGAGTTTCATCAATGAGCAGAGCTGAGGATCTGCTGAAGGGACAAACGTGTGCACCAGGCATTTGGAAACCCAGTGTGATGAGGACACAGTGGCACAGAAATACATTTCAGTGAACTTGAAAGCTGAAGACTGCCCAGAGAAATAGCCCCTAAGCCGAGAATGAAGAGAAGCAAGGTAGGAAAGCAGTACACATGGCACTGCACAGGGGGACACTCGAGGGGACCAGAGAGGGATGGGAGAGAGCTGGCCTTGAGTGAATGCCTTCCATGGTCCATCCCTCTGTGAACTCTGCCTTGTCAGATCCCTCCATCCTGTGAGCTGCTTAGGACAGAGACTGTGTTACTAAAGTATCTATTTCCTCCCTTCATCCGCCCTAAGCACCTCCCCAGTACATGGAGCACAGTTAATCATAATGGTTTTTTGCTAATGAGTGAACCCCTGAGCAGGATAACACTCATGCAGTGTGATGAGCACTGGGTAGAGAAGCTCAGCCCACAGTTCAAGTTCTGGTCCTTGGTGTTTTTTCGTTTCTAACCAAGAGCCAAGACTGGTGACCTCTTCCATCCTCGAGGTGCTTATACACACAAATGTTGTTTTTATGCATTGTGACATCATTGAAGCCCTTGGCTCATGATGCAAATTTCTGTCTTTCTTTTCTTCCATTCTAAGTAATGTATGCCTTTGCCCTGAGGAAAGGAACACATGCTGTACATCCTCCCAGACCCCCTTTCTTGATGGCGTTAGCCACAGTTTGTAGTTTCAGGAGCAGCTGCTTTGGTTGAGCGTGTTATTCATGGTGTGAAGAGGTGGACGACTGGCCATGAGGACTCTGCCTTCGTGAGCGGAATGAAGTGTCCTTACCCAAGGGCCTGACAGGTAGAGCTTCGCCCTCTGCTTCCCACCTTCTGTCACAGGGGGGCACAGAACTCTGGAGTCTGCAGAGTTCAAGGCTGTCCCCAGACACCAAGCCTGCTGATCTTGGACTTCCCAGGCTCCAGGACCATAAGAAAGGAATCCTTCTTCCATACAAAGTCATTAGGGTGTGGCTGTCCGCCATAGCAGCACACGTGCGCCGAGACAGCATCCTCTGGAGAATGGGAGCTCTCCCCAATGTGGGCTGTGCTTTCTCCACACGGCAGCAGGGGGCAGGCGTGCCCCGCCAGAGTTCCAATTGCCTGCCTGAAGGGACCACCCAGCTGTGGGTTCTGAGCGCACAGGGTGCCCCCACCCTGAGTTCAGCAGAAACAGAGCAGAGGGCGCACAAGGGAAGTGACAAGCAGGAGGCAGAGGAGGGTGGTCAGCTCTCAGCCTGGTTCCTTCCTCAGGGCTGTAGGAGAGACAGAAAGGGCCTGAGGCTTATGGGCACTGAGTGTTCTACTCCTGGGCTCAGCATGGTCAAGGCCACTCCCCCCAGGACCACTCTGTTCAGCTGCCCAGGAGAAGGGGTAGGGGGTGGGTGTGGAAACAGTACAGCGTTGTCTGTAGAGTTATTTCTTATTTGATCACAGGGCTAAGTTCTGCCATGATCATCCAGTAAGGACCCTCCAAGAACTTACCACCTAGGGAACAAGGCTAAATGGAAGTATCCTACATTGGATATAAAAAATTTAAATGTACCAGCATAAGTAAAGAGAATCAGGTCCGTATTTTAACTAACAAGCTCGTGTGAGCCAACAGTTAGCTGGTGGTGGGCAGAATTCCTAAACTCATGCCCCTGACATCCCTGGTCACTGCAGTTCTGAGTGGCACACTATGGACCATGGGTCTCCACATAGAGTGTTTTTCTTGCTATGGAAAGGCCAGAGTGAGCCGCTGCAGGTGCTTAACCAAGAGAAGCCTAAGCTGAGACGGCCAGCTGGGGGCCATTGGAGAAGGTGCACAGATGTACCTAACATTGTGGTGGAGAACAGTTCAAAGGAAAACTGACTGGTGCGGTGGTTTGAATGTGTCCCCAGATCCACCTGTGGGAAACTTAATCCCTACTGCAGCTGCATTGGGAGGCAGGGCCTCTGTGGCATCCAGGTCATGTGTCTTTGTGAATGAATTAATGCCCTGTGCAAAGGGCTTGTGGGAGCGGGTTCACCTGCCCACTGTTCTGTGAAGACACAGCATCAGGATGCCACCTTGGAAGCAAAAAGGGGGCACTTACCTGACTCGGAACCTGTGGCCCCTTGACCTTGAACTCCCAGCCTTCAGAACTGTGAGAACATAAATTTCTCCTTTATAAATCACCCAGCCTGTGGTATTCTGTTATAGCAGCACAAAGCAGACTAAGACACTGGGGAAACAATTTTGTTCAAGACAATGACAAAATCCCTTATAAATAGGGCTGCCCATTCACTGAGCAAAGGTCCCCATTGACATGGGACATTGAGCAGCATGGACATGAACTCTGAGGAATGAGCACAGATCACCACTGCAGTAAGCTCCAACTTACACACCAGGTGAAAGGAAGATGCCTTTGCCATGAATTTCTGGTATTTTTTCTTTCCTTTATTCAACCAAGAGCCTGATTCTGTTTTAATACCTGGAGGAAGTATACATTAGCAAGGGGAAAAATGAATTTTCTTGCCAAAATGATCACCTGAAAAGAAGGAGAGCCTGCAGGATCTCCAGAAAAGGTGAGGAAGAGGATTACTCACCGAGTGTTTCAAGGGAGGAAGCTGGTGGGGGACTGAGACACCTTCTTTACCAGAAAGCAGCAAGACTGAAGAATTCCCCTCCCCAGCGCTGACAAAATTAGAGAGCCAATAACATTTAAAACCGATAAAAACTTGACTGACAGCAATCAAAAAGGGAAAGGGACATAAATATACAATGAAGTCAAGAAACTGGGGACTCCAAGTGGAACAAACAGAGAGGCAGCGGTGCTGGGTGACCACCTGGCTCACAGAGCCCCCTCCGCGCCCACCCCAAGGCTGGAGGATTTTCCCTAGGGCACCGGACGTGGGCAGAGCAAATGGGCCCTGTAGGCTTCCCTGGGGTCCTCTCCTGGCTGATGCCTGGTGGAAAGGGACACTAGGGATGAGTGGGAACAGATTGGAGAGGCTTTGGGGTGGACCTTCTCTGCCAGAGTCAGAGCCACACCTGGATTTAGGAAGGTGCGCCAAAGCCCCTGTGCCGGCGGCTCACACCTGGTAGCCTGGAACTTGCACTCGGACCCCCCGCCCTGCTCCTTCCCCTGGGCCTCCCCCGCCCCCTGTGCTACCAGAACAGGGCAGTGCAAGTGGAGTGGGCAGGGGAACCCGGGCTCTCACTAAGAGCCGGAAAGGACAGGAGCCTCAGGACTGGGGTCCTTCAGGAAACAAGACCTGGGAATGACAGTGTGGGAAGCAGGATCCTCGGCTCGGGCATCCTCATAACCTGATTTGGGAGGGGGACCGTGTGAAAGGTGTGGAACTGCAGTCGGAGGTAGAGCCCGCATGGTGGTCATTCCTTCTTTCTACGCGCCCCGCAGCCACCACGGAGTGGTCTTCCTTGGTCTTAGGTTTGGGCACAAAGTGGTCTCCTCCAATGTAGATGTTCTGGGGAATTGTCTGTCCCGCAGGATGACTCGCAGGCCCCAGGTGGGCGCCAAGCAGCCCAAGGCCAGGCCAGCTCAGCCGTCAGCTGCCTGTTTCTCTGGGATCACAAAATACCTGGTCTTCATCAGGTGGCTCAACAGAAGCACTGGTGTATGGGGGCGAGAAATCAAGAAGTCTAAAAGTAAATAGAAAAGTTTATTTACTCTTAGCTTTTGGAGCTACCAGCAAAAAGCTAAAAGTAAATAGATCAGTGGAGCAGAGGGAAGGGAAGAGTGGGGAGGGGAGGGCAGGGGAAGGGGGAAGAGGAGGGAGGAGGGGGAGAGGAGGGAGAAGGGGGAGGAGGGAGGGGGACAGGAGGGGGGAGGGGGAGAGGATGGGGGAGGGGGAGGAGGGAGGGGGACAGGAGGGGGAGGGGGAGAGGATGGGAGAGCAGGGAGAAGCAGGGACTGAGTTACAGCAAACTACCTTCTGAGCTTTTATAGTTATGTCAAATGAACCTTCATGTTATGTGTAACTAAAAAGAACCAATAAAAAGGGGAAATAGTTTAATTTCATCTTCTTTTTTTTGGTACCACAGATTGAACTCAGGGACACCCAACCACTAAGCCAAATCCCCAGCCCTTTTTATAGTTTATTTTGAGACAGGGTCTGGCTGAGTAGCTTAGGGCCTTGCTAAGTTTCTGAGGCTGGCTTTGAACTTGCTGTTCTCCTGCCTCAGCCTCCTGAGGGGCTGGGAATACAGGCGACTGCCACCACACCCAGCTCATATTCCAATCTTTTATATTTACTGTACTCTATGTAAATACAATATTCTATGTATTGAAAAAAAAAATCAAGACATCACCCATTTAATGACACAACATCCAGAAGCAATTTTAAAAGATGAATACATTCAATTGCATTAACGAAAAACAAAATAAAAAAATGTTTCATGGCAAACAAACAAAAATGACTACAATCAATCAAAAAATGAGAAAGTGGGAAAGTGTATTTGCAACCTATATTACATAAAAGGACTACTGTCTCTAATATACAAATAACTCTTGTAAATTTAGGAGGAAACAGGCCAAGTAGCCATTGAGTGAATTTAGAAGATATATGCACAGAAAGTTCATAGGAAAATAATTGAAAAAAACTTTGAATTGAGAAAAGTTTCTCAATAGGGCTCATAATAAGACAAGTAAAAATAAAAACTACACCATGATGGCATCACTTTCCTCCAAGTTCACAGGTGTATTCTGTTGTTGAATCTGTTTGAAAACAGCACCGCTTGCACAATTCTGGAAGTGATATAGAAGCTTCTGCAGAGGAAGTTTGGCGACAACTAAAATGTTGCATATGCACTTTTTATTCTCCCTCAACTCCCTCTCTCCCTCCCTCCCTATAGTGAGCAGAAAGATTTCATATGGTTGATTTATTTTAATCAATAATTCATTTTGTCTGTAATTCCAGCAAATCAGGAGGCTGAGGCTGAGGCAAGTGTGAGATCAGCCTCAGCCACTTAGCAAGGCCCTAAGCAACTTAGCAAGACCCTGTCATAAAATAAAAACCAAAAGTTCCAGGGATGTAGCTCAGTGGTTAAGCATCCCTGGGTTCAATCTCTGGTACACAGAAAAACATTTTACATAGGTCTTTTCTGATGTTCCTTCTGTCTGCTGTGGTAAGACCCTATGTCCTTTCAACTCAAGTCTTTACTCTTTGATAACTTTCAGCTTTCTGGCATGAAAGTTGTCTGGGCATTGTCCTGTGTACTTCCTTCCCCAGACCTGGAACCATCCCTTTAAGGAATCTCGGCTCCTCTCCTGGAGATGATTGCTCAGGGTGCCTGGGTTCTGGCACAGGCATGGCTGTTGGGTTGCATTGCTTCTGTTTTCAGCAGAAAGAGGAAAACACTCAGGTTCATTGAACAGCAATAAAAGCAACCAGTTCACCAACTGCTTAATATGAAAATCAGCAGTGTAAAGGAAAAAAATAAGCATTTACCCTGATTTTTCTGTATGAAGCATCTGAACAAATCTTCCCAAGTGTTGAGGACACTGCTACAACAAGAATGAACAAAGTAGGAAAATCACGGTTTTCAAGACCAGACAAGAGCATTCTCCAGCAGCAAAGTTGAAGCATTTAATTATCATCTATCACCACCTGAATGTGTTTGCTGATCTTAGTGTCACTATAATTGGAGCATCAGCCGTTAGGCACCTCTGTAATAACAAGACACGAAGCAATATGACCCTGCCTTTGATACATCCTTGCCCTGGACATTCAACATGCAGATACAAAGCCTGAACAACTAACTGCCCTAACAAGCAACGTAGAAAATGGAGAAAGAAGATAAATGCCACTACAAAGAATCAAACAGGTAGATATAGACAACCAGAGTGGCTAGGCAACTAACGTTTCTGCAAAAGGTCATCAGCGTGGGGCTCAGGGGAAGAAGGGGCACCCTAGAGACTCAACAGTCTTGCCAGCCAAGCACAAGGTGTTAACCTCACAAACCAGCTAGAAACGATAACTCCAACACAGCCAGGGACATTCAGTTAGGATCCAGGTGATAAGTGATACCAAGGAATTCATGTTAATTTATTAAGTAAAATAATCAGGGTCACATTATGACTTTTGCAGTCACTGGGAATTTTTGTCTTTTGAACTCCTTCCTACATAAAAATGTCCTTCCTCCATAAAAATGGTGTTCAAAGTATATTTTATGATCTCATTGGCACAAATATTAATATAACACCAATGTAGATTCAATGTCATATTTTTGGTATTATTTATTTTTCTGACTTTGAAAGAAATAAAAACATTTCTTTTCTGGGCTCCTGTAGGTCCTGTGGGTCAAGGCAGTGTGCTCCAGGGGCGAATCATCCCTGATGATAATGCCACAAACAACTGAAGGAATGCCTTCAGAACCAGCTTACATGCTAAGGTAAATGAATAAGAACTTAGTTCACAGAGACAGGAGCTCAAAGATAAGCACATAAAACAGAATATGCAAATATGCCATTCTAAGGGGGGAACTTGAGAGCCCACATAATCAATGTAGAAATTAGAAACAGCAAGGAAGAGAACGGTCATCACTAAAAAAAAAAAAATGCTGGCAGCATTAACACATGGGTGACGATCACGTTGAACTCAGAAAACAAGGACTAAGGCTAAGGAATCAGTCTAAATAGCCTCAGTGATATTGCTGATCCACAATGAAGTGGCACTCCCACGGGTCAGAGCTGTGCTCTTCTGCATGAGCCATGCATGGCTTATGTCTCCCTAAATGAGCAAAGGGCAGCCCCAGGAGGAATGCCGTTTCCCAGTTACTGTCAGACCACTAGATGGTAGTGTACAGCCTTGGAGAGTCCTCATCTCCAATTGGTATAAGCCAATGGTGATCACTGTATATCTGGGTCCATGAAGGAAACAGACCTCAGGAGAATCTCAAGACAGGAGGCACTGCTATTTGGGAATTATGTGTATAGGGTGGGAGCTGGCAAAGCAGCACCTGGTGCTTAACTAGTACAGTAGCATTTCCATAGGGCGGACAACCAGGTAGTGCTTGGACCAGGCACATGCCTTCCCATACAAAATCCCCATCCAAGCCTCTTTCCTAATTTCTATCCCTTACCCAGCCTCTGTAGAAAGAGGTAAAAAGGCAGAATTCTCATCCAACAGATAAAATTACCATCTCTATGAGAGCATAACTGTACATGTGTGATAAAGAGACTTGGGAGCAAGTTCTCTGGTTCCTGCTAGAGTGGGGTGAAAGGTGCCAAGCATACCTTACTTCTCTGATCAACGATAAAATTGAACAAGATGCTAAAGCAACTCTTGTTCAGGCACCGGACAGCAGACAATAGAGGGATGTGATCCTAGAAAGAAAGAAAAAAAAAAAAAAACGCTCAATGTAAGTCTTCCATCCACCCCATGTTCCTACTTAGGGTCGTTTTCCAAAAAGCAGTTTTAGGAGTTCAGCCCAGGGCATAGTGCTCTGTTTGAAAGGAGGAAGCAGATATGACAGAGGGAACTGACGGAGAAATATCCCCAGAAAACTGCATTTTAATTCACCTTGAATCTTGGCCAAATTCTAAAATCCTGGAAGAGAATAGCTACCGGGGATGGGGACAGCATTGTGAGCTGGCCAGAGATCCCAGAGATCACACATTTTGGGAGAGTTTGATATTCTGACCATTTAGAAGGAAGAGATCTTGCTAATCATCCTGGGCATTTAATTTAGATCCCCCCCAAAAAAGGCCATGATTTTAAGAGTAAGGTTTTCTCTAATTAGAGACTAAGAAAAATTCCAGACCTGCCCTGAATTCTACAGTGAGATCCAGTCTACACACCAGCAAATTAATAAAGCCCACTACTCTCTAAAAGAAGACAACGAAATCTGGACTCCCCTGACGAGTGCTCTGGGTTGAGTAGGTGTCCACTCCAAAGGCCCACGAGTTGAGGCTTGGTCCTCTGGACCCACTGTTGGAAGCAGCACTGTGTGGGCATGGTCACAACTGGGCCACCCTCTTACAGAGCATGGGGCCCTAGGCCAGCAGCCACTGGACAGGAAGCCAGAGAATAGCCAGCAGGACGGGAGTGGCAGTGGCACCAGGGTCCCAGGCTCTGGTCTTCCTGCTCCCACACCTCGAGGTCTTGAGAGTGTGCCTTTAATGACTCAGGGCCAGACTTTGCAACAGTTTGGATTCTCAAGAGGCTTATTTTAATTTGCACAATCATTCTTAGCAGTTACAGCTACACGAACTAGTAGATAACATTAAGAAAAAAAATGTTTTTTTCTATGTGGTAACTGCCTTTTTAAATGATGATAATTGCCTTTTTAAAACAAGTTAATATTCTCATAATACTCTTTCTCTTTTGTTGGTTGGTCAAGCCAGACTATTTCAGTCATGCTTTTAAATAAAGAAACAAATCTTGGTTTCCATTCTTGGGCTCATATTTCTTTCTGTTTCCATTTTTTTTTTACTCTTTTTTTTTTTTTACTGGTACAATTGTTATTATTTTTTTGCAAGGGCTGACTGATTTGTTGATTTTCTAACCATTTTAATTACTTGGTGAGGTGTTCCATGTAGGATTGTATTTTTCTTTTTCTTTATTAATGCTACCTATTTTAGCCTTTCCTGCATGCTCTCTGGTTGCTAGTTTTATTTCTGGTCTATCTATCATCTCCGGAGAGTTTGGTGCCTTGTTCTTTTAATTTGTGATGATGAAGTTATTTAACAATGCATTTTCTTTGTTTGCAGGTTCATTTGTGTTTGTGTGTGTGTGGCAGAACTTGGTACTGCACTCTGACCACATCTGCAAAAGACGAGGAAACCACCAAAAGCAATGCCCAGCTTCCGCCTCCAGGAGCTCTCGGCAGGACTCCCAGTGAGAGGCAGGGAGTCCTCAGCCCATCCACATGAGACCCTGGGGTGTAACTCAAGAAGGTGTCCTGTGTTTACTGCAGAACTATTCACCACAGCCAAGATGTAGAATCAACCTAGGCACTCACTGGCAGATGGACAGGTCAGGAAAGCATGTTGTACATACACAATACTAGCCACAAAAAGAAAGTCCTCTTATTTGCAGCAGAGTGGACGAACTGGAGGACATTAGGTGACATAAGTAAAGTATGCAATACACATACCGCACATCTCCTTCACATATGGAAGCTGAAACGTTGGTCTTGGAGAAGAGAAGAGTGGGAGAGTGGTCACCAGAGCCTGGGTGGGAAGGGGGATGGAGACAGAGGGGCTGATGGCCATTGGAGTGCTTCTGGAATACGCACGGGTAGGAGGAATAATTCCAGTGTTTGCAGCACAGTGGGGTAACTATGGTTGGCAACAACAAACCGAATATTTCAAAACAGCTAGTGACCCAGGAAGCACACTGTTATGTATTTTCCAAGCGAACAAAAATATATTCTCATAAAACTTGTGTGTGTGTGAGTATTTTAGTCATAGATTTTTTTGCAGTAGAAAAAAAATGGAAATAACCTAAGTGGCCATAAACTAGTAAATGCATAAATTAATACGGTCTATACACTTGGTGGAATACTACTTGCCAATAAGAGAGGACAAACTACAGGTGAATATAACATCAAAAATCGCAAAAGCATGTTAATTGACAAAAGAGTTTACATTATAAGTTAACATTTGTATGAAAATCTAGCAGTTCAATTAGTGGTTGCCTGAGGTCAAGAACGAGGAAAGGGAACTGACCCTACATTGTAAAAATGTTACGTGATGATGAAGATATTTTATATATTTTTTTTCCTACAAATCCTTCCTGTATGTTTATTTTAAAACATCAAATCATATACTTTCAATGTATGAATTTTCCTACTCCAATTCAAATATACCATAATGAAATTCACAGAGTATATGATCAAGCTATCATCATCCAGCATTGTCTTTTGCTTATCTAACAAATGTTGACTGTTATAAATTGAATTCACTCTCTGACACTGTTTTCTTTCCTAGACTCTCAGATGCAAATACATTCTTAAATAGCTAAAACTCAAGAGTTGCCACCCAATCATATTAATCCACTCTCTTGGCAATGTGACAAATTTCTCTCTGGCTTTGTTTTGTTCCCTTTTTGTGGTACTGGAGTCCAGTGGCATTCTCCTACCAAGCTGCATCTTTAGGGCTTTTTCAGTTTTTAAATTTTGGGATAGGATCGTGCTAATTTTCTCAGGCTGGCTGTGAGTTTCTAGGATTACAGGTGCGCACCCCCACATCTGCTGCAAAGTGACTGAGCTAAATATGTGCACGTGTCTGGGGGGAAAAACAGCTAGTAAAGGAGAGTTTTAATGGTCCTAGGAAAAGTAAATATCTGAGGTAATAGATACGCCAAGTACCCTGATCTGTTCTGTGCATATTTGTATGCATGTATTGAAGTAACCCATAAATATGTACAATGATTATGTATCAATTAAAAATGTATTTAACTTTTTTTTAAGTACCTCTTCATACAAAGTCCTGAGGAAACCTCAATATTCTTGAACTCTGGCAACTGTGAATTATAGAATAGGCCCTCTCACAGGGCCAGGAAAGTTCTCAGCCCTCAGCACACATCAGAATGACCTTGTGACTTTTTAAAGTTCACCACCTGGGTGCCCCCAGTGATCACAGGGATCCAGGGCCAGGTTTTCAGATGGCTCTTTCCAGCAGCAAGGCTGGGGGCCAACAAGTCAGGCATGAAAAATGTTGAGTTAGAAGGTACAGTTGCTGGGGGAAGGGATCCTTCCTGATGCTGAGGGACATGAGAGAGGTAGGGTCGCACCAGTGGAGAATAAACAGTGGGGAGAGATGTCTGTGGAGGCCCTTCTGAAGGGACAGACAGCATGAGGAGGGCACTGGGCAAGGGCCAGGGTCCATCAGCCCCTCTGCCAGCTCTACTTGTGTCCTGTACTTCTTTCCCAACCTGAGACAAATTGGCAAGGACAGTAGCTTTACACCCATGATTATTTGAAAAAGGTACTGGTTTTTATAAACGTAAGATTATATTCTCATTCATTCTGTTTTTTCTTTCCCTTGGGAGCTCCTGTGCCTTGAGGGTTAGTTCTCCTCCACAAGCCTTCCAGGATGTCAAGGTGGTTGTGAAACTGCCCTGTTGCCTGCATTGTGGAAATTAAGTCACCTGCTTCCAGCTCCCTCTTTCCCTGATTCTGTAGGTCCATTTGCAGTCATCTTCGTTCTGCTGTTAATGACTTTTGCTTTCTATATGAGGTTCTAATTATATCACGTCCAAGAAGCCAATTCTGTAAGCTTTTAGGTAGAAGAGGCACAATGTCCTGAGCTCACCGTGTGATCCTGGACAAGGTCCCGGCTGCCCGGGCCTCTTACTCTTCCTCAGGTAATGAGGTGGGCATGACTTCGAGCCAAGCAGGCAGGTAGGAGGTGAGAAGGAGCCCGCTAAGTTTTCCTGCTGTGATTGCCTTCTTCATTTTTTTTTTCTTTTGCAGGCCTTTGGGTGGAACTCAGGGCCCCAAGCATGGTAGGCAAGTGCTCTGCTGCTGAGCTCCACCCCAGCATGTCTTCAATTTTAAGCCATCTGGAAAGCCCATAATAGCAAACTTTCCTTGTTTCCTGCTTCCCTGCTTGCTTGATTTCCCCTTCTCGCCTTTCTCTTTTTACTCTCTTCCCATCCTTCTTTCTGTTACTGTCTTTCCCCCCTCTCTTCCTTTTACATTTGGCTTGAAACTCAGAACTGAGGAGGCTCAGTAAGGCAGCTTATTCATGATGCTGTCTGATCCAAGTTGAAATCTCTCAATTTTTTTATTTATATTTGATCACAGAACTGGATTCACAAATATTAGCAGAAAAAAAAATTCAGCATTTTTCTTTCCAATCTGAGCAGATTGATTCCAATCAGAGTGATTCCAGCAGTAAGGGCTTTATCAATAATGACAGCTTGAGCCCTTAATGATCAGCCCTGACTGGACATTCTTACAGTCATCCAGACCTGCCCAGCCCACATCCGTGGTGCTGTCACCTCCAGAAGCTGCTCCCTGCTCACGACCTTGAGTGCACTCTCATCTGGTGATTCTAGTTGCTGAGCCTTGCTTCCTCTTCTTGCTAGCTCAATAAAAACCCACCATTAGCCAGTCCAGTACCAGGGCTCTCCATTGGTGTTCCCACCACATGGCCATCACTCTAGCCCTGGAGACAAAGATTTCTACTGTTTAGGACCAAGAGAAAGGCACTAGCTCAACTGTCTGCTTCAAGAGAATGAAGACAAGCCACAGATTGAGAAAACTTTGCAAAAGACATTTTAATAAAGGATTGCTACTCAGAATATACAGAGAATTCTTAAAATGAACTTGGTAAGAAAACAAACCTTTTGGTGCAGCCTGTGGGTCAAAGGCCTGATCAGATAACTCACTAAAAATGGCAAACAAGCATATTAAAAGATGCTCCACATCAGATGTCATCAGAGAATTACAAATTAAAACAATAAAGAGGCATCACTGGGCACCTATTAGAATGGTCAAAACCCAGAACGCTGACAGTACAAAGTACTGATGGAGCTGTGGAGCAGCCAGAACTCTCTTGTATTAATTCCTGGGGCAAACTGCAAACTAGTAGACAGGCAGTTGGGCAGTTTCTTACAAAACTAAACATATTCTTACTGTACAATCCAGCAATTGCATTCTTTGGTATTGACCTAGAGGGGTTAAAAATGTGTATCTACATAAAAACCTGCAAATGATGTTCGCAACTTTATTCATAATTGCCAAAACTTGAAAGCTAACAAGATGTCCTCAGGATAAGTAAACTGTGGTTCATCTAGACAATAAAATAATCCTTAGTACTAAAAAGAGGCCACAAAAAGAGGTGGATGAAATTTAAGTGCATATTGTTAAGTGAATGAAGCAAATCTTAAGACTATATACTGCATTTCAACTAAAAGGCAAAACTGTGAAGACAGTTTAAAAAAAAAGTTCCAATGGTTGCCAGAGGGAAAGGGGAGAGCCCTCTGGAGGAACAGACAGGGTAAAGAGGGCACACAGGATTTTGAGGGCAGTGGAAACCACTCTTTTGTGATACTATAATGGTGATGCCTGCCATCCTGGGTCTACCCGAGCCCTCAGAGTGCCCACCATCATGGACTGTAATGTGAACCATGAACTTTGGGTGGTAAAGGTGCGTCGCTGTAGGTTCATCAATCCTAACACACGTAACCGCCTGTGGGGGAGTTGGTGGGGCATGGGCAGGGATCCTGTGGGAAGTCTGTACTCTTTGCTCAAATTTGCTGAATGTAAAACTGCTCTGGAAAAGAAAATCCTTGTTGAAGGGGAAAAAAGAAATGTCTACAAATCACCTTTTACTCCTTGTCACTAGGATGGGCCTACCTTGGAGCAAGAACTCACCTGGAGGAGGAGGCTTCGAGGGGGAAGCAAGCGAGACAGCCAGGCATTTTCCAGTATGCGTGTCACTGGAGAAGTTGGGTCACCTGCACCCTACAACAAGCATCGTTGGCCGTCCCTCATCCAACCTGAGGAGGTGGCCACGGTGCTCCTCGGAATCTTCAAGCTCAACCCACAGCTACTCAAATCCACCAAGGGGACAAGGAAGATGGTCAGCTCTGCGCTCTTCCTGGGTATTAGGAGACCTCACAGGGCATTTGGCTGGCTTGGGTCACACCAGCACCCTTGGCCCTCACTTGGGTGTTACAGTCCATGATGACTATCTTCTGGTGAACTGCTGCTGTCTCTGGGTTGAGCTCTTCTCTTTGCACGACACCCCCGCCACACCAGCCTCTGCTCCCAGAGTCACATTGGTCCAATGTGACTCTGGTTCGACCAATCAGAGCCCTGTATTCCCCTCCCACAGCGATTGGCTTCAGGAACTAGACCACCAGAAACCATACCCCTAAACTCTTCTGTCATTTGAGCCTATAAATTCCCTCTGACCTGAGCGGTTTGGGGTTGGATTTGCGGTGCAGATTCACCCACAGGAAGCCTGGCACCTGCCAGGGGATGCCCATGGAAGGCAGCTGGCGAGACACAGGAGCCTGTCCCTTGGCCTCGGGGTGTAGGCAGCTGCTTCTCCTGGAAGCTTCTGGAAGAGAGGTAGCTAAGAGGCCAGGTAGAGTGGGATGCCTGAAGGCAGGACAGGTCCATGAGGGGCCACCAGAGTGAGCCTCCCAATGCTCCAGATCCGCCTCTGCAGATCAGGCCTCCACCGTGACCCCCCTCTGCACCTTTTCTGTACCTCCTTTTCCTCCAAAGTAATAAAAACAGTTCTGTGTTCCTTCCCGTGTGTCGCTTTTCAAACCAGGCCAGCTCTTTCTCATAATACCCAGCACTTTGCAGTCTGCTTTCTCCTTCTCCCTTCACAGCCCACCAGAGCAAAAGTCAGCCCGCCCACCCCCAAATCAGCGCTCTTGTACTACCCCGGGATTTCTGGAACCCTCACCCTGAGAGCCAGGCTCTCGCTGACCACCCTCAGCAGAGGCCACGTTTCCCACACGCTTGGCAGTCCTCAGCTCTGGTGGTGCACTAAATCACTCACAAATATTGGACCAAATACTGGTTCTGGACCCCATCCACAATTAGGATTGAGTTGCTCAGGCACCAGGATGTCATGAATTCCCCAGGTGACCCAAACGGGCAGCTCTGCAGTGTGAGTGTTTAGTTTCTGGGGCTCTGTCATCATGACTCCTTGCACCTGCATGAAGAACTTAATGAAAAGTCCAGACACAAAGTCTCAAAGAACGTTTAAGACTAAAATCCTACAGTGGATTCCACTGTACATGGAATGTTCTAGAAGGCTCTGCATGTCTTGACCGTCTCTCCTATTGTAGCCTAGGGGCTCACTCCCATCCCCCCTGCTCCTGGGGACCTCCTATCTGGGGCCTGATTTCCACTCCTCAGTCAGTTCTGGGCTTAAACACCCTTCTCAGGAGGCCTTCAGTGACACCTGGCTGAAGTGTTTCCTCAGCAGTTGCTCCAGTGAATTATTTTGCTTTATTTGTACTTCATGCTTTATTTTCATAACATTTAGCACTAGGTAAGGAAGTTATCTTGCTTTTTTCTGTGTGTAGGTACTTATTTTTCATATCACTTCCCACCCACCCACCCACCCACCCCCAGAATTTCACTTGTATCCCCAGCATATGGGATCCGGAAGTAGAACCTGTGTTCACTAAGTGAATAGAAAAGACCAGAGGATCTGTTTCTCATCTAGAAAAATAAGAGACCCAGAATAGCTAAAGCAATCTTTAGCAAGAAGAGTGAAGTAGGTGGCATCACTATACCAGACCTTAAACTATGCTATAGAGCAATAGTAACAAAAACAAAATGGTATTGGCACCAAAACAGACTGGTAGAACAATGGTACAGAATAAAGGACACAGAAACAAGCTACACATAACTACAGTTATCTTATATTAGACAAAGGGGCCAAAAACATGCATTGGAGAAAAGATAGCCTCTTCAACAAATAGTGCTGGGAGAACTGGAAATCCATATGCAACAAAATGAAATTAAACCCCTATCTCTCACCATGCACAAAACTCAACTCAAAATGGATCAAGGACCTAGGAATTAAACCAGAGACACTGTGCCTTTTAGAATAAAAAGTAGGCCCAAATCTCCATCATGTCTGATTAGGCCCCAACTTCCTTAATAAGACTTCTATAGCACAAGAATTAAAATCCAGAATCAATAAATGTGATGGATTCAAACTAAAAAGCTTCTTCAAAGAAACAATCAGTGGAGTGAATAGAGAGCCTAGATTTGGGGAGCAAATTTTTCCCACATGCACATCAGATAAAGCACTAATCTCTAGGATATATTAAGAACTCAAAAATATTAACACCAAAAAAAACAAATAACCCAATCAATAAATGGGCCAAGAAATTGAACCGACTCTTCTCAGAAGATATTAATTAATCAACAAATATATGAAAAAATGTTCAACATCTCTAGCAATTAGAGAAATGCAAATCACAACTACTCTAAGAGTTCATCTCACTCCAGTCAGAATGGCAGCTATTATGAAGACATAACAATAAGTGTTGTCGAGGATGTGAGGAAAAAAGTACACTCATACATTACTGGTGGGACTTGCAAATTGGTGCAGCCAAAATGGAAAGCAGCTTGGAGATTCTTGGGAAAACTTGGAATGGAACCACTATTTGACCCAGCTATCCCTCTCCTCGGTCTATACCCAAAGGACTTAAAAACAGCATACTACAGGGACACAGCTATATCAACGTTTATAGCAGCACAATTTACAATAGCTAAACTGTAGGACCAACATAGATGTCCTTCAGTTGATGAACAGTTAAAGAAACTGTGTGATACATACACACACACACACACACACACACACGCACACACACACACACACACAATTCAGCATTAAAAGAGAATAAAATCATGGCATTTGCAGGTAAATGGATGGAGTTGAGAATATAATGGTAAGTGAAGTTAGCCAGTCCTCAAAAAACAAATGCTGAATGTTTTCTCTGACATAGGATTTCTCTGATATAAGGATGCTGATTTATAATGGGGTTTGGGGAGTAGCTTGGGAGGATTAGACAATCTATAGGTAGGGAAAAGGGAGGGAGGGAGGGACAGGGAAATGAAATAGGAAAGATGGTGGAATGAGATGGACATCATTATCTTAACTGCATAATGAAGTCATGAATGGTGTGACTCTAATTTGTGTGCAACCAGAGGTACGAAAAATTGTGCTGTATATGTGTAATATGAATTGTAATGCATTCTGCTGTCATATATAAGAAATTAGAATAAAATAATAATAATAATGATAATAATATTAAAAAGAACTGAAGATGCCAAGTTTCACTGGAAGGTGGCAGCATGCGCACAGTCAAAAGAGAGTTCCTCTGTCTGGGTCCCCACCAAAGAACATGCAGAGGAACTGTCAGCCTG
This sequence comes from Urocitellus parryii, assembly GCF_045843805.1. Lineage (NCBI taxonomy): Eukaryota > Metazoa > Chordata > Mammalia > Rodentia > Sciuridae > Urocitellus > Urocitellus parryii. The sequence goes on from NC_135537.1 coordinate 83,941,113, forward strand.
GAGGCATTTCTGGCTTCTCATCCTTCCATGTCTACCTAAATAATCTAAATGCAATGAAGTCCCCCTTCACACCACTAGAAAGGAGGGTAAGCTTTTAAATTGTCCCTACTGGGCCCAGGTGTTGCCTCTTTATAACAGACTCATCAGTAATCTCCCTAAATAATGGACATCATTTAAAAAACAGCTGCAAAACATTTTTTTAATTCCAAATGTTTGAGAAGTGAAGGGTATAGAAGACTTTTAAAGATGAGCTTAGATACTCTTGTTTTGAGAGGAAGTCAGCTAAGGCTGGGAGTCAAGACCTCATTTACAGATATTTTTTGATTAGCTACAATACTGTATGCCTAACCATGTTGCTAAGCCTAACGGGGTTTTTAAAAAAACTTTCACACAACTTGCCATAAATGGGTACTAATAGTAATAAATTGTAAGTGTAGAGTCTTTTAATAGATTTTTCCTGGGGGATGAGAAAAATGAATATTCATAACCTGAAGAAATAACGTGCTGAAATTCGGTAGTTTGCATGTTTTAAAAAATAAGGTGGCAGGGAGCTGGGACATATTTCAGTGGTAGAGTGTTTATCTAGCATGCACGAGGCCCTGGATCCATCCCCAGCAATAATAATAATAATAATAATAATAATAATAATAATAATAACAATAATAATACAGTGCCTTGTGGATCAGGGGAAAGGTACACAACTTGGGGAAGACCTGAGTTTGAGTGCAGCATAGAGACCTAGCCACTTAACCCCTGAGTCCCTTGTTTGGGTGCCCAACTGACCCCAAGCAGACCTTATTTTCACAGTATTTAATACTATCTGCTCCATGTAAGTTTGCAGAACAAGCTTGAACGATAACATTAATGCTACTCTGTGTGGTGGGGAGGACTGAATGAGATAATGAACACAGACAGGCATTTTCTTCATAAAATGCTGCAAGATGGTGTGTATTGTTATAGGCTAGTTGTGTAGTCAGCAAGAAGGGAGCCTGGAGCAGGAAGGGAGGGTCACTGTCCACTGAGACCCTGGAAAGGCTCCTTAGAGGTGAGAAGGGTTTGAAGCTCTGAAGCATCTTTCTCCATCACTACCAGCCAGGCTGAGTCCGGTGGACGTGTACTAGGCAGCAGGGGCCACCGTGCCCTCCGTCATCTGAGGGGGACTTGTGCCCTAATCTGGGCCCGATTCTGTGCTCCAGACCATGGAAACACATCCCTCTGGGCTAGGTCCTCTCTGCACAGCCAGGAGTGGTTTTCCAGCCAGTTGGGCCTCATCCTGCGTCTGCAGGACCCCTCCCATCCCCACCTCACACATATTAGCATCCTCAGAAAAAAGAGTCTCAATCCATTCAGAATCATGTTATTGCCAGTATGATTATTATAGTTATGACTATCACAGTCATTGGGAGGAAGATCACCCAAATGCAGGAAGGCAGAGGAAGCGAGGCCTCTGTGTCTCTGGGCCAAGCTAGACAGCCAGCAAATAGAGGCGTCAGCGTGCCTTCTGCCAGGCTCCCCCAGGTGTGTGGGGAAGCAGCATGTGTCCAGGGCGTGGGGCAGCTGTGCTACAGTGGGAGGAAGCCCTCTCTGTCTCCTCCACTGGAGACATGTGCAATGACCTTCCTTATTGTCCCTGGTACGCCCCACATCCTCCTCACCCCCTCTGTGAGTGCCCCAGGCCAGCCCCTCATCACCTGTTGCCTGGATCTTTACCCCCTCATTGCCCTCTTCTGGGTTCCCCCAGCCCCTCTGGTCCAGCCCTGTGAGGACCCTCTCTGGCACCAGGTGTCCAATCATTTCCCTGTTCAAAATCAGCAGGAGCTTCTCCTTGCTCAGAGAAGATACGACAAAGTCTTCCCTGTGGCTTGAAAAACCTTCATAGACAGGTGCCATCATCTGAATGTGCACCCCCAAATTTAGATGTTGACATCCTAACCCCCAAGGCCTTGAAAGATGGTGCCTTTTGGGGAGGTGATTAGGTCCTGAGGGTAGAGGCTCTGTGAATGGCATGAGTGCCCCATAAAGAGGCCCCACAGGACCCTCGCCCTGCCATCACTCGAGGACACAGCAAGAAGGTGTTATCCAGAAAGTAGGTCCTCCCAAAGCCTCTAGAACAGTGAGAAATAACCATGTTGTTTATAAGCTGCCCTGTATATTTGGTTAAAGTGTCCCAAGCAGACTAAGACACTGGCCACCCCCTCCTCAAATGCAACCCCAGAAAGACAGATGCCCCACCTGAACAGGCCCAGCCCCTTCACATCCCCACTCCTGCTCTGGAACCAGGTTATTCCCACAGTGCGATCTTCTAGAAGTACCTCATCACGCTGCCAATGGCCTCTCAAGGTCTTTCAAAGCCCACCTTCTCCAAATATTTGCCAGTGTTGGATTATTTCCTCCTTGGCCTCTCCTGCCTGTCTGTATTCAAGATGCACGCCCTCCGCTCTGGGCCACTAAGCTCACACTGCTGGTTCCCTGAGCCTGCAGTCCCTGGAGTTCTGGTCCCCTTCAGTACTAAGCACCAGCAAGTGGTTGAAGCTGAACACATTTCTGGTGAGTTGAAAGTGGATTTCTCCACTTGCTTTGATTTGTTCTCACAGTGGCCCTGGCTGGAATGAGCACAGTGCTGTAAGGGGACATAAGAGGCCCAGCGACTTGGCCTGAGTCATGCACCAAGGTGACAGAAGCATGCACAGAGCCTCGTGCAGTCCAGAAGAAGCAAGGTGGGCCCACCAAGATGGCACTCTCTGTGAGCAAAGGCTTAGGTGACTCCATGAGTCACGGTCCTGTAACATGGTAAGAATCCAGATCTTGTATCTGGATCCCAGTTTCATGATTTCCCTTCCACCTGTACAGTCCTGGGGACTTTTATTTACCTCTCTGAATGTCAGTCCCCTTATTTATAAATGTCATCATAGCTCCCTCATAAAAGTGCTGGGGCCAATCATAGTGTGGAACAGCAGCATTGAATCAGGCACACACCGCCACAGAGGTAAAGCTTTATGAGATGAGATCAGCACCAAAACCACTCAAAAACAACAGGTTCAGGCTTCTCTTTGTGCCTGGGAATAGTGGTGGGGTCCAAAGTACCATCCCAGGAATGGGGAGGAGGAGGAGAGCCTAGAAAAACATCCCCTGGTCATCTGAGTACATTCCCAAGATACCAGGCCACCATCAGCAATTCCCAGGCCACAGTTGCTGTCCTTGCCTCCCCCAGGCCCTGGGAAAGTGCACAAATTGAGATCATTCCACAAGCTGCTGTCTCCTGTTCTCAGGCCCAGTCATGACCCTCCCGCGCTACTTGATACGCAGAGAGCCAGGTATGGGCCTCGTTGGATGCGATCCTGTGGCCGTTCCCGGGCTTGCCTGGAAAGAGTTGGAGTTGGCAACTGGAAGAGATGTCTCTGTGCTTCTCCAGATACGTTAACTGAAAGGGAATCCAGTTTCCCAGGTAGCAGCGAGGAGGCTGAGGAAGAGTTTCAACCTGGAGTCAGCCTGCAGGGTCCAAATTTCTGCCCATCCCCACCGAATTTCACGGCTCAATGAAGAGTACTGTCAATGAAGAGTACCGCTCACATGGACACCATAGAATTCAAGGAGGATTAATGGCTACTTCCAGAAGAGCTTGCCCAGCACCACACATGGCAGATTCCCACTTGGCTGAGGGGGTTGGTGGTGGTGATGGCAGTGGTGATGATAGTTCATGCTGACACAGGACGAATGGATATTTCTACCCCTACTTCACAGTTCAAGATGTGAAGTGCCTTGCTCAAGGTCACGGCATGGGTCCATGGCAGACCTAACTCTGTTTACACTCTGTTTCAGGTGCCCTAAGGAGGAGGAGCTGGGCCCAGAATGGCAGTCTTCCCAGAGAATCAGTGACCCAGGAAGATCCAAACCCAAACCAAGCTGAGCTGAACAGCCAGGTGAAACACCCAGGGACTCCAGACCCTTTCTCGGAACCAGGAGGTAACGGCATCAACTTTTAGGTTGCTCTGCTGTCCAGACAGGCCAGCCCAGCAGAGCTCACCACCAGCCCCGCCCCGTGCCTGTCATTTAACTGGCTGCAAAGAGCGGGCGGGAGGGGTCTCCTAGAGGAGCCCCACCCACACCAGTGACTCTCAGCAGCAAAGGCAGGAGCCCCAGCCTTGCCTGGGCCACAGAACACGCCACCTGTCTAGGCCCCGTGGGCCATTGTTCTACTCCAGGGGGAGCCCACTCAAAAGCAGCATTTACCACCCACCAACTCAGGCCAGAGGTCAGGAACCGGGTCAGTGTTAGGACTAAAAGGAGGAGTGACCCCAAGAGTAACAAATGGCCTGGGGACTTACAGGCTGGGGCACCAACTGCACTGTGGTTATTGTCCTCTGGTTGCTGGGAGCTCACCTTTGACTTATCTTTGCAGAGGTCCAGGCACCTATACCATGGCATGGCAGGTGCTCCATAGATACCTGTTGGAAGAACAAACAGGAGTCATTATCATTGAAGGGAGCTTGTGGTGCCCTCTGGCAGCACTCTGTCTGGTCCTCCCAGGAGCTCTGAGGGTTGACCTCTGCGGGCCTTCCTATCCACCCATCCACATGAGGCTCCTCCAGACCTCTCAACTGTAAGCATCAGCACTGAGGTTTCTGAGCACAGACCCCACAAAAGTCCCCTGATGCTGCCCTGGAATGTGGGCAGCTGCCTTCATGCTCTGAGATAGGGGCCAACTCTCTGCTTCTTTCTCCCCGTTCTCCTGCACTGTCTTTGGGGAGACGGTCATTTGGGCTCCTCCTGGGCTGCTCCCCCGACTGTTACTCTCTGGCTTCTCCGAACACCAAGAACCCGCTGAGGCATTTTCAAGAGTGATGGCTTTTGAACAGGAGATCTGGGCTCCCTGCTGGCAATGGGTCCCTGGCAAGTCACAAAACACTTCTGTTCCTCGTTCCCCACACCTGTTTTCCAGGCTGTGGTGACGTGGATTAAATGAAATGGAAATGGGAAAGGTCCTCGGTTATCTGGTGCTAGAAAAATTGTGAGGGATAAAGAGAAAATGTGTTCCCCGCAGTTATCCTTAGGCTAGACCCACAGATGCTGCAGCTGCAGTAACTGGCTCTACACAGGGCTAATCCCTGGGGCAGTGTCTGTCTGCACCCTCACACCAGAGGCTCTCCCCCTGGCCACTCCTCCCTGGCTACCCCATGACCACCCACTGCCCCTTTACCCTCACCAGGCTCCCTCACCTCCAGGGCCTCCCAGTGCCCAGTGAACTGGACGTGAGTCTCGTCCAGCCTAGATCCTGGCATCTGGCCCCCTCTACCATCCTCCCTGACCTGCTGCAGCCCCTGCCTCCCAAAGTCCCATCCAGTCTGTGGCACAGTTGCAAATCCCGGAGATCCTGCCTGTGATGTCCCTCCCACATCCATCTTGAACTCCTCCTCTTTCCAGTTGTTTGAGAGCAGCTCCAGTTCTCTGGGGAGCCTGGTTCTACCCTCACCTTCCTTTTGAACCAGTGGCTGAACCTCTATCTGTTCCTCCTTGGGGAGAAGGAACCCTCCACATGGCCCATCTGTGGGGCAACAGAGAGTGGAGGAGAGACGGGAAGGGCGAGGCTGGGATGGATGCCTGACGTCACATGAGTGGAAATGTGCCTGAGAGAGGCCCTGGTGACTCATTGACCACAGGGCCCTGAGCCTGGCACCTCATAACTGCTCGGTAAACATGCAGTTGCTCAGGCTCACGCTGACATGGAATATGTGATTTTTATTGTTTTCAAAACCATCCCAAGAATGTGGGCATTGAGGATCCTGTGGCCCCTACCGCAGCCTTCCCCTATGGACCCTGTGCTTGAGCAGCAGTGGAAGAGAGGCAGACCTCCCCCCATCCTACAAAGACATCGGCAGGCCAGACCCTGAGCCCTTGGTGAGGCCACTGTCTGTGTGGTGCAGGGGAGACTGCTTTCCCAGTCACACAGACATGTCCAGAAGAGGAGAGACCAGGAGGCCCAGGGACAGTGGCCTCCTACTGTGTTCTGAGTTTTAGCACTCACATTTCCTCCCAGATTGGAACTTCTGAAATCTGGCGCTGCCCACTAAGTTGCAGGCAACGTGGCCTCCCGCAAGCAGGGAGATGTTGCTATGAGACACTGGCCATCAGCCGCCTGGCCTCTGCACCCTCAGAAGCAGAGATTGGAATTGTTCTGTGGGGAGTCAGCAGGGGCAGGGTGGTGGCAGGAGGAAGTGCCCAGGACAGGAGCCTGGGAACTGGCTTTACTTTTGGAGTCTGCTGCTCACCATGTGTGTAACTTGACCCTCTGCCAGCAGGACCTTAGTCTGAAATTAGGGAATTGACTCAAATTACTGGCCCTCAAACAGGTGCACATTGGAAGCACCTGGAGAGCCTGTTAGAACATGGATGCTGTCCCCGAGCTTCAGGCTCAGCAGATCAGGTGAGGCCTGAGTCATTCTAACAAGTTCCTGGATGGGACCATCCATCAAGGGACCACACTTTGAGAACCACTGGCCAAACTGATGACCAGGGCTTCTTCCAGCTTCTCTTTGAGAAGCAGCATAATATGGGAAGAAGAAATTAAGGTGGGAAAAGGAATTTTGGAAGAAGCAAGAGAAGTTTCCAAACACTTTGATTAATCGTGACAACCAGTAATGCCTCGCTACTGCCGGGGCCCAGCAGCTGTGGGGCCAGGGCCTAACGGGATGGCTCTCTTCCCTCGGCTCTCAGGGGTTCTTTTTAGTTGATTTTCATGGATCCCACATCTTAGACCATTTTTATGACAGCATCTGCTTGAGTCTGTAATGAAATACGTTATGTGAAAACACGTTGAAAATATGAAGAGCAAGGCAGGGGGTTTATTTTTAACGTATGTTTATATTTTCTTCTCTATCTCCTCCCCCCAAAAAAATGATGATTGAGATAAAAGACACAGATGTCGTTGATGGGAGACGGTTGAGTGGGGTGGAATTGAATTGACTTGAATTAAATAAGAGTCTCATTATCCTTTATAGTATCCAAACACTGAAACGGGGAGGGAAAGCCAGGGTAACACTTCAACATGTCGAGGTCTCTTGCCTGGGCTCCAGAGACACTAAAGACCATATCCCTGGGGTGGGAAGTAGGCACCAACAGCAACCGGTGCATAATGACTGTGGGTACCCTGGGAGCCACGTGGAGGTGTGTTCCTTCCTACCTGTGACCCTGGACTCCAGCTGCCCAAACACCTTGGGTCAGAGCATTCAGTGGCCAGGTCTCACTGTTACAGTCTGGGCTCCCCAGCCCTGGCCAATGTCTGTCCCTCCATCTCCACACCCTTCATAGTGCCAAGGGCTCTGCCTGTATTTGTAAGTACAGCAGAGCACTTAGAACTGGCCCATGCCCCGGGACACAGGCTATCTGTCTATGCAGCTCAGCTTCTCCGTCCCAACATCTACATTTGCCTCTCCCTGCTCCATACAGAAGCTTATAGATCTAGAGGCTAAAGGCTGATTTCAGAGTTTTCCACGAGCAATGTCACCTCAGACCCTGGAGCAGCCAGGGTTTCTGCAGCAGGCCGTGTGCCTTTGAGGGCTCTGCTGAGCCATGAGTCTTTCCAGAAGGTGAGGAGTCTGGCGAACAAGGGGCCAAGCCCACCTGGAGCCCCTCAACATCTGGACAGGCTCCTGTAGACACATCTGCACCTGGGAGTGGCCAAGGCTTGACTATTTCAGAAGAAATGTGAAGGGGCCGAGACGGCCACATAGCTGTGTAGGAAGCCTTTGGGGATCAGGTCAGAGCTGGAGCAGGGAGTACGATAGACCTTTGGCCACAGGTCCTGACAACCCTCAGCCTGCCTATAACACTAAGGTTAAATGCCAGCTTCACAGAGGAATTGCATTCTATTTGCACAGGGAAAGAGGCCAAAGGGAGGCAGAGGGTGCTGGAGTCCTGGCAGCCCCCAGACTCGCCTCTGTGTCTGGCCGGAGGAGCCAGCCAATAGGGCACCACCCCCCACTTGCTGGCAAATTGTCCAACGTCACCTGAGAGCCCTTCTCAGGGAGTCAGCTGCACCCTCCACCAGAGTTGTTTCAAGCCAAGGTCCTGGTTGCTCTTGAGAACCTCTGTAAGTGGACAGCCGGCCGAGATGGCACCAGGCAGACCACGCCTCAACAACCCATGGCCTCCTCCTGACCTCTGCACAGGGACAGGTTGAGCCCACAGGGTCATGTGATGTGGTCGCACTGGAGGCACCAAGGACTGGCTTTCAGAGGCCTCGCTGGCATTTAAACAAGCTGCGGCATTGAACTGTCACACACCAAATAGAAGTCCTGGGTCTGGGCTCCAAAAACCAGCCAAACAAGCAACAAATGAAAGAAACTCTAATTAACCAGAGCATTGAGGACTCTGAATGTCCCCACACCACAGGCTCCTGTGAGCCTCACGTGAGCTGCTGAGACAAAAACCAACAATAGAACAGGGTTCAAAGCAAAGGACACAACAATGGGTGAGGGCACACTAGGTGTACTGTGTTCTGTCTAGGTGGCACCTTCTTAAAACCATAATTACAAACCAGAATATTCCATAATCCCCAGACTGATACAGTGAGGAGCTTGGAGAGTAGACTCTGCAGGATTTTAAAGAAATGGCTGTTTAGTAAGTGAGTGTGGGAAGCTGGGAAGTCTGAGAACTACCTTCCAGTATTTGATGGGCTATACACAGTGTGCTTGCTTCCACCTGGGTGTTACCAGGGGATGCTGAGAAACACTCCCCACCATGGAGATGGACCTAAGCTCTCTAGAGAAAGCATGCTCCTGAAGGTCAAGGCCCCCAAAATACTGACATCCTTGGGCCAGGACTCCTGCTGCTAGGAATTGCTCTCAGAGAAGTGATCCAATGTAGCACATATTTCCCTCAAGTTCCTGCAGTATAACATGGAAAAGTTTGAAACAACCTCAGCATCCAGTACTATGGATTTGTTTCACACATCATAGTATTTAAGCTCACAGCCTCAGTGAAGAGAACAAGGTGCACACAAAATCCAGAGTCCATGTGATTCAAATTCTGTAACACGCATGCCTGCCACACGCCAAATGTGAATAAATACGCCAACCAGCTGACACTGTGCTCATCACCACAAGCTGCATTTATCAGAGATTTCTTCCACATTGATTTTCCTATATATTTAAAAAATCTACTGCAATGCATAGGCATCATCTTTATAATTTAGAAAAATGTGTACTAGGTACTTATAATGTTCTGAGAGAAGTCATATGCACAATAGGTGGTGGATCCTGAGCTCCCGTAGCTGGAGCTGCTCAGCGCAGCTTCTCCTTGAGTGTGTTCCCCATTGGGGACCCAGGTCTGCATTGGGTGGAAGTGGAACAAGAGCGTTTCCAGGGGTTGGTGGGATGAAAAGGGGAAAGAGCATTCATGAGCACCTGCTGTGGGCTAGTTGCTGTGTTCCAAAGGTGGGCTTCAGAGTCAGGCAGCTCCTCCGTGAGCTACGGCTAGTGGGATCTGAATCCAGGACTCTGCGTCTTCAGCTCACCTTGGAAGCAGTCTCTTCTGCCACATGTGCCCCAGCCTGCATGGCCTGTTGGGATCAAGACAGAGACAGGACGTCCGGAAAGGCTGGTGAAGAGTGTTCCTGGAAGGTTCCTCTGGCCTCTGGGAGTGGCAGGAGACATGCAGCTCAGACTCCGGGGTCCTGTGGCCAAACCTCTTCAGCATCCTCATGTGGATGAAAGCCCCAGGGGATGGACTCCTTCCTAAGTCCCTTCTGTCCCTGATGCAGGAAGCTCCACCCAGGGCAAATCAGCTGTCCCTGTTCAAAACAGCCTGCCTCACCGTGGGCAGCGTCCTGGCCTGCAACGGAGGGGCTGTCTCAGGACAGCTGGCTTCCTTTCACAGATGAAAACACTGTCCACCAAGGAGGCCCGGCGCCCCAGATGAACCTGGCATGCTACAGAGAGCCCACAGGTCACACCTGGGATAGCAGTTTCCCAAGGGCTGTCTGACTTTCAAAGGGTGACTTGAGTGAGGGAGCGCCACATTTCAGGAGGGATCTTCTGTGGACACCAAAACAGCAAGTCCTGGATTAGTAGTGTTTGGAGTATTGCTTCCACCTGTGCATACCTCAGCCCCAGCCACCAGCCACACACACAATACAGCACACACACCAGACAACCACACACAGCACATACAACACACACACACACACACACACACACACACACACCAGACAACCACACACAACACATACACCACACACATACACACACCAACCACACACAACACATACCCACGCACACACACCAAACAACCACACACAACACATACACCACTAACACACACACCAGAAAACCACACCCAACACATATACCACACACACACACACACACACCAGACAACCACACACAACACATGTACCATTCAGACACACACACCAGACATACACACACAACACATACACCACACACATACTACACACACACACCAACCACACACAACACATACGCACGCACACACACCAGACAACCACACAACACATACACCACTCACACACACACCAGACAACCACACCCAACACATATACCACACACACACACACCAGACAACCACACACAACACATGTACCATGCAGACACACACACCAGACATACACACACAACACATACAGCACACACACACCAGACAACCACACACAACACATACACCACATACACATACACCAGACAACCACACACAACACATACACCATGCAGACACATACACCAGACAACAACACACAACACATACACCACACACACACACACACATACACCAACCACACACGAGACATACACCATGCACACACACCAAACAACCACACACAACGCATACACTACACATATACAAACACACACACCAGACAATCACACACAACACATACACCACACACACCAGACAACCACGCACAACGCATACACCACACACACACACATACACCAACCACACACAACACATACACCACTCACACACACACACCAAACAACCACATATAACACATACCACCATGTGCACACACACACACCAGACAACCACACACAATACATACACAACACAAACACACATGAGACAACCACACACAACACATACACCACACATACACATACACACCAGACAACCACACACAACATATATACCACACACACACCAAACAATCACACATAGCACATATACCACGCACACACACACACCATACAACCACACACAACACATATACCACACACACACCAAACAATCACACATAGCACATACACCACACACACACACACACACACACACCAAGCAACCACACACATCTTCCTCTGAGTACCGACTGACTTGGGCCTTACTGGTCTATCCAGCAGAGTACAGAAAGCAGGTTTTCTGGTTTTCAGGAACATGTTGCCCAGATGCGGAAGAGGTGGGGTCTCAGTGGACGAGCCCAGGAGCAGCTCCCTCCTGTGGGCAGTGGAGGTTCAACCTGCCCCCGTAGTCCCCAGATAGTCCAGGGACTCGGCCTCAGGGCCAGCATTACTTTTAGGGACTGTCAGGAAATATAGTTTCCCCCCATCTCAGAACTAGGGGTCAGTTGGAGAAGCTTGAGGAATGCTCTGTTTCTTATTTTCTGATGTGTGTGTGTGTGTGTGTGTGTGTGTGTGTGTGTGTGTGTTACTGGGGATTGAATCCAGGGTGTTTTACCTCTGAGCCACTTCCTCAGCTCCTTTTTAAAAATTTTATGTTTTGAGACAGGGTCTTGCTAAATTTCTTAAGGCTTAGCTAAGTTGCTGAGCGTGTCCTTGAATTTGTAATCCTCCTGTCTCAACCTGTATAGCCACTGGGATTATAGGCATGGGCCAGCAGGCTCAGCTGATATCCAGGAATTTTAAAGTATCCCTCAGTTTTCTTGAAGCAAGCTATACTTCCATATCCTCCCCCTGAGATATTCTCTAAGGCAGGCAGGCTCTGGCTGTGAGAATTTATTTGAAAGTCAGAAATGCCCAGCCCAAGCACACTTTGTTACCATCCTGCTATTTCTGAATATCCCCTAGGCAACCTCAACAGTCCACTGGATAACCTTGGGGTGTTTATTTGATGTATCTGAATGTCACAGTCATGCTCTATAAAATTAGGGTAGAACCACCAAGATACCTCTCAGTTTGGATTCAGACCACTGAGCCCACCCTGCATTGGTGTAGACCAAGCATTAACAAGCTATGCCTCACTGGTCAAATACGGCCCCCATCTGTTTTTGTGAATAAAGGTTTATTGAAACACAGCCTGCCCATTCATATATATTGCCCATGGATGCGACTGTGCTGCAGTAGAAAAGTTGAATTGTGCCAACAGACTTGGCCCACAAACCCAAGCATTCACCCTCTGATCTTTTACAGAAAAGGTGTGCTGGCTCCAGGTGATGATGGTTAGAATCTAGGAGCTTGGGTTAGGCAGCAAGAGGCCAGTCGCTCTGCAGTAATGAGTCTATTTATGTTTCCTGGCTGTGCCCCACCTGGAATCACACAGCAGATGGCAAACTTATGGGACATGGTAAGTAGAACTTTCTCCTCATTTTCCTGAAACAACTGCTTCGTGGCTCCAGTGGGTATCCTGTTGGCAGGCACACCATCCCTCTGGCCCCGCCTCCATCTCATCCTTTCTGATGGCCTCTTCCAGACTCGGCTCCTGTCTGTCCTTAAACAGAAGTCCCCCTTCCCCTCCAGTGTTTTAATTGCTCTTCTCTGGACCACGTCCAGGTTCATTATTTCTTCACAAGCATCTGTGACCAGAGCTGGGCACTTTCAGAAGAGGCAGACTGTGACTTTGAGCAAGGAGAGCAGCCTTGGCCAGGGCCTTTGGGCAAGGGCCAGGCTTCACATTCAGACAAGGGCTGGAATCCTGATTCTCACCTTCCGGTTACACGACCCTCGGCTGCAGCTGAGATGACTGTGCATAGTGGCCTGCAGTGTGATTATATGGTGCTCCCAGCCAGCCCTGCAAGACACAACCCAAAGTGCAGAGCTGGCTGCTGGTGCTGTGGGAGACTCCATCAGCAGGGAAGCCAGCTGTGACGTCAACTGTGTATATGTGTGTGTGCACGCATGTGCATGTACATACATATATGTGTACACATGTGCATATAGGGTTGAAATCAAAGCTGAGTACTTTAAAGACACAAGTCCACAAATACATGTGTGTACACACACGTGCACACACACTATATATATACAGTTTTATAAATATGCATTTGTATAGTATATATATATATATATATATATATATATATATATATATATATATGCACTGCCTTATACATATACACATATACATATACACATGTATTTACTTATATTTATTTATTTGTGTATACTCATATTTAAAACTAATAAGATGAATCTTCCCAGCTGGGCACTGAGCTCCTGGCAGGGACCTCGCCTCACTTCTCCTTCTGCCCAGCCAGGGGCTGGCCTGGTGTGTGACTTATTGGACTGCCTGAGAAAGGGGATACTAAAGACCACCTTGCAGACCAGCAAAAGAAAATCCAGTAGAATTTAAAGCTATAATGAGGAACTCGATTGCTCAGTAATTATGTGTGAATTCATGTTTTAAACTGAATGCCCTCAGATCCTTGTTTAAAAGTTATTTCGAAGGCTTTTGTTGATGTCCAATGAGTGGAACCCCTTCCAGTAGGGAGCATCCTGTCCTTTGTATTCCTAAGTATGGTTTTTGGCTCATCGGGGTTTGACAGGGCTGCTGGGAGGAGAAGATATAGAGGGAAATGTGACCCTGGAGTGTCTCAAGCCACTGTCACCTGGAGACAGTGCACCTGTGCAATGCCCCGAGAATGTGAGTCTCCATCCACAAAGACCTAATGCTCACCCTGAGGTTCAGCAGTACAGAATGCCCCGACTCTTTCGAGGGCCCGACTTCAGCACCCAGCATCCCTCAATGTACTCACATGATTTTCCCCAGGGAAGATTACCTGAGATGGGCTCTCGGGAGCTCACATACCCCTTATCTGCTAGAGCCAGCAACCCCGTGGTCTGGCAGCCACAGCAACAGGTCCTGACATAAGAGGCTCCTGTCCCTCAGCTAAGAGTCCCCCATCAAAGACACAGATAGTTGGAGGAAGACCATCTGAGAGCCCAGGAGAGCCCCACATGTCTCCCTGTCTCAGCCCCCATTTGCCCTGGGTAACTCCGGGTATTTTTAAAAAGCAAAAAAGTTGTCAAAGGCCTCTGCTTGTGGCTCCCATTACCCCAGCAGACCCCCTATCTCTAATAGGGATCACCCATTAATGACAGAGACAAGTCCTCAGGAAGATTAAAGGCCTTGTATAATTAAAAAGATAAGAGCCGGCCTGGGAGAAGGAAATTGGGATTCAATTAACAAGAGGCCTCTCCCCCCAGCCTCTCCCAGCTCCACTATCAAATGTTACACTCAGAAGTGCCCTCTCCACTCGCACAGAGCCAGAGGCTGAAGGCTCTTATTTATGGCTTGCTGGGAGTGGGCCTCGGGCCTCACGTGGCTGGGGCTTTGTTTACTCAGAGCTCAGGAGGGGTGGGGACAGCAGCACAAATCCTGCAGTAGGGGCCACAAGGTGCTTTTCACTCCTTTTCTTTCCCTTCTCAGTTCCTCTGATCTTCTTGACAGGGGAAGAAAAATACTCAATAGAAGGTCTATTTCCTTCCTCCCTCAGCCTGAGGCTGACACAACAGGCTAAGGGTCACGGCTGAGAAAGCTCTGCGGGGTTATTTGTGTTGGGAAACCACGCCACTTCCCCCTTTCTGTCTTTCTCAGGTTTCCGTGGAGGCAGAAGGAAGATAAGGTTGGAGAGGCAGCTGCCCAAATGGCCCATGGGACTGGATATGTGGGGTGCCTGGCTCCCAGGGCACCTCACTTATACTGGCCTTCCAGAGGGTTCTGAAGCTGGGATCAGCACAGAGATCACAAGGGCTGTGCATGAAGCTGGCGTCTGCAGAGCGGGAATAGCACCTTGGGCCTCAGCAAACACCAGATCTGTGGGAGATAGCCCTGGGGGCTTTACCAGTGGTCCTGAGAGGTAACTGTGAGCTGAGCACCAGGGCCTTGCAGGAATACCATGGGAGGTCCCTGGATGGATGGATGCATGGATGGATGGATAGATGGATGGATGGATGCATGGATGGATGGATGGGCTATACTTTGAAAGACCCTGCTCTTTCTGAAGGCTGGTGAAGCCCCCACTTGCAGTTTACCCAAGCCTCTCTCCTGGCAGGGACTCACAGAAGCTTGTCAGGACCTCCCCAGTAGGTAGCAGGCTTAGTCTGTCTGTGGGGTCCTCAGAACAGTGAGGTCCACAAGAGCCAAGGAGAACATTCCAGGACATCTGGACAAAGAAAGCAAAACACAGTTGTCAGCTGAGAGGAGTGAGAAACACACAAACAGGGTAAGATCCTCTGGCTATGAGAATTTGGTCCGTACCCGTTGGCCACCTGGAAGCTATGTGGAAGGTGGCACATGAACTTCACCTGATACACCACAGACACCTCAATCTCAAGAGGGCTTAAGCCAATCCCCATATTTTAGCCACCCAATATCTTTGCTTTCTGGGTTCCCTATTCCTGCATGTGCCTCAGGAGGACCTGATGAGCCCCAGGTGTTTTTCATTCCTCACCTTAGGTTTTCAGTCCGTACCTGGAGGAACAATGCCAGCTCTGCCCACCCCAGATGACAAAACCCATCTGAGCCCAGACACCAACTCCTGTGGGAACATATCAAATTCAAACACAGCACCAAGGCTGGAGACCCCAGCACTGCCCTGGACCCTCTCTCCCATAGGGGTCGCCTCCTTATTGGCTCTCAAAGCAGGGGTTCTGTCACACATGATGGCTCTGTGTGAACTACGGAGGGGCTGGACCGGCAAGAGGCTGGCCAACTGACGCAGCTCAGCACAGCAAATCAAGAGCTCCCAAGACCCCCCTCAGATGCAAAGCACCGCCATTTCTACAAAATGCCATCAGGGACTAAAGCAGAATTTTTATTATGGATCAAGGGGTTGACAATGATATGAATTTTTACTAGACAGTAGAGGAGAGCAGACTTGAGGAAAAGATATTGGAACAAACAGGGACGTGGTTTCAGAGTGAAGACCAGAGAGAGGATCAGCCAGCTCCCTCATTTCCCAGAAGAAACTGAATGACAGCCCCCACCCTCACCCCACCTGGGTCACCCCCTCCAGGTTCAATGGAGCTGATGCATGGACTCAAAGGCAGATTGAGGGACCCAGATTGTGCCCACCACTTGCTCCTCTGCACACAGGTGCACCCATGCACAGGCAGGTTAAGATGGGTCAGCCTGGTCCACTCTGCTAGCCAGCCCAAAGAGGAGGCCACTCCATCTGTGTGTGATGGAGACAGGTGGAGACCTGCATCTCAACCTCTGTGATGAAGTTGTGTGGCCTTAAGTCAACCTCCTCCTGCCTCTGAGCCTCCGTTTGCCAATTTAGGAGTGGGAAGGATGGGAGAACACAGGGCAGGCAGGCTGTTGATTAGAAAAGCCTCCTCCCTCGAGTGTGTTGGTGAACTTGGCCCTGGGCAGGGGTGCCGGGCCCTCAGAATCTGTGCACTGCCTCGCCACCCCCGCAGCCTATGATCCTGAGCCAGACACTCTGATCCTGCAGCTGTCAACACAAGCACACTCCAGTGCTTTCTGCCCTGCCTTTGGCCTCCCTCTGGAAGCTTTGAACACTAGTGAGATCATCACTGTCAAGTTCTTTGGGCGTCTCGTACAAGGGCAGCCTGATAAGGATGGCCACAAGGTGCCAACCCTCCATTTTGCCCCCGCCCCCCCCCAGCCTCACCCACCCCTGCTGACCTCTGACTCCTGCCTCCTCTGGAACTGTGCCTTAGGACAGGGTTTGAATTTGGCCCCCTCCTTCTCCCTTGCTGCTGGCAGGGAGTCTGGCTCTGTAGGGGAGAATGTGGGCACCTTTGCAAGTGGGAGGAGGGACATGAGGCTTGTGGGGGGGATGGTGTATGCTGTGTTGGACACCAATGCAAAAATGCCCAAGGGCAGGGACCTCGACTGTGTGGCTTCCGGAACCAGCCCCAGCTCCCGCACTGCTCTGGCACAGAGTCTCAATAGTGTGAGCAGACCTTCAAGCCTTATGCCTCTAAGGAAGCAACCATTGGTCCATTTTATGGGAAGGGCAACTGAGACCCCAAGTCACTGAGGCAGGAGGTGGCTAGACTGGGTTGAAGCAGAGCAGTCTGTCTCTAGGGCATGTGTTCCTCTCACCGCAGCCTAGGGCTCCCAGGCACGTGCCCTGCCCGTCAGCATGACTGCTGGAAAAGGTTTTGTTGACCAGATGCCTAGAGATTAAGTTGGGGATAGCAAAGGGACCCAGACCTGGGGTCCCTGCCCTGCCTTCTCCTGGCCCTCCAGGTTCTGGAAAGGGTACCACAGGGCCTATGTTCCTGGTGGCTCCTTCATTTCTGAGCTGCCTGCCAACAGCGTTGTCCTCTAGCCCTGGTCATCAGGCTACGCCACTCTCAGACAGATCCTCAGCCGCAGCCCTCCACGCTGCTCGGGGCTCTGAGGACAAGGCCACATGGCCGAGCCTCTCTCACTCAGGTTTTAGGACACCTCTGAGCCTCCAGCAAGGTGGCATCCGCTGGCATCTCATGTTCACCTGGATCAGAGCACAGCCCAGGGAATAGAGAGACTGACTCCACTCTCAGGCCATGTGCCAGCTAAGTGACCCTGGGAAATTCTTCTCACTTTTCCCAGCCTTGAGTTCCTCAACTGGAAAATGGGATTTAAAAAAAAAAAATCCATGCCAGCCAGGCGTGGTGGCGCATGCCCATACAGTGAGGTGCTAAGCAACGCAGTGAGACCATGTCTCTAAATAAAATACAAACATAAGGCTGGGGATATGCTCAGTGGCCAAGTGACCCTGAGTTCAATCCCTGGTACCTCCCCCCCCCCGAAAATCCATGCCAAACTCGCAAGGCTGCCCTGAGAATCAATTAAGGCAAAAGCTATAAATGCCTTCCCAGATGAGGGCCCTTGTTCCAGAGTCCTGACGACAGCACCCCAGTCCTATTGCTCAGGCTCCTGTTCAGTGCATGTGACCTGCGTGCAGCCATTGACTCCAGAGTGCCCACCTTCCCTTCATGGACAATGGAGACGGAGCCTCCTGGGTGAGTCCACTCAGAGGAGCAGAAGTTAGCAGAGGCTGGGAGCTCTGGCAGGAGTGAAAAGTCAAGCTGTCTCTCTGAGACTCAGTTTCCCCATCCATAAGATGGGATGATAATAGCAATAACACCACTGTCTTCCAGGGCAGATATGCAGGTGTAGGACTAGGTACAGGTGAAACACGCAGTAAATAGTTACTGAACCAATCAGTTGCCAAACTTTGTAGCTTCTTCTCGTCCTGCCATGCACAAACTGTCCTCCTCCTTCAGCTGGAGCCACAGCCTCCCCTTCCTACCTCGAGCCAGTCAGCCTGCTCTGGTACGGCCTCCTCACCACCTTGGATTCCCAGTGGGTCACCCTGTAGGAGGAGCAGGGGACACATACCCAAGGGGACCTGCCCAGTGCCACTGGATGCTAAATAGGCAGAGCAGCTGCTAGGCTCCTGGGGCCCAGCCTGTGGGTCACCCCGCCTGAGGGGGCTTTGAATTCTGCACAGCTCAGGTCTGGCTATTCCTCCTCACAGCCCTTCACCAAGGCCCAAGAGGGAGGCCCGGCCCCTGCTCCAAACCAGGCTGTCAGTGATTCCCACTCTCACCCCCTCTCCTCCTTCCCACGTAGTTCATTCACAGCTCACTCATGTGTGTGCTGGCCTCAGACAGGCTGCCAGGGATGCAGGAGAATCTGGGCAGTCTTTGCCCTCAAAGAGCCCCAGCCTGGAAAGCACCCGTGCCCCTCAAACCTCCCACCCTGGCCAGGGGCTCCAGCTGCCTCCTCCCATCATCCTCAAGGCCATCTTCCTCCATGAAGCCCTCCCAGATTGGCTGACTGATTGAAGGCTCTTCCCAAATCCTCCCAAAGGGCGCCATTCCTCTTTGAAAACTGTACGCATGAGGTGTTTTTATCTCTTTTTGAAACTGCACTTCTCCCTGTGTTGATATAATGTATACGGCTGACATTTTAAAGTCCATTTTCAAAACGTCTTCTGTCTCATCTGGTTCCTGAATATAGAAGTCCACTCCACTGTCTGCGTAGCATTGTAAGCCCCTGAAGGCTCCCAACAGGAAGGACAGCCAGGAACAAGGGAAAGGCACCTCAGAGCTGAGCCCTGAGCCTCTCCAGGGAGAGGAGAGGAGTGGATGATAGAGAAGGAAGGGACCATTTCTTGATGTGGAAAACCCAGAGACACACCCCTCCTTCCAAGGATCCCCTGGACCACCACACCCTGCATAATAGCTTCTCTGTTCCCCCAACTGCAATTGCGCTCCTTCTGCTTGGGAAACACCCCACTCAGTGCAGATCTGCCCTGTGACACAGAATAGATTTGGGGGGACAACTTTTTGGGGGGGCGCGGGATTCCGTCAGTCACCTCTGTGTACAGCTTTGCTTTCTCTCTCCACAATATGGAGATTCATCCTGAAAAGAGGTCAGATTCTGACAAGGTTCATACCCTTCCTTCCTCAACACCCCCTAATTGAATGCCTGGTGCTTAGTAGATGCTCAATAAATATTCCAAGAGGAAAAGAAAGGAGGAAGGAACTAGAGGAAGGAAGAGAGGAGGGAGAGGAAGTGGGAATGGAGGGAAGAAGAGAGGAAGGAGGGGAGGAGGAAGGAACCTGCACTCTCTCAACTGCACCGGGAGCTTCTCCTCGTGGTCTCCCTCCCTGCACCAACCAGAGGGCTGGGAGAGAAGACTTAATTCCCTGTTGCCCTGGGGGCAGAGCCAGCCCTTGAGGCACAGCCCTGGGTGTGCTGCTGGTGAGAAGTGCAGCTGCAAACTCCTCTGGATGATTAAGATGCACATCAGCAGCCTTGAGCAGGATCCAGTAAAAGAGAAGAAATCCATCAGCACCCTGCCCCCCCTGCCACAGGAGGTGGCCCCGTCCAGGCGGGGGCAGGGCAGCAGCAGGTCCTGGGGCCCAGGTGCAGCTGGAGCTGCAGGTGAGAGTGCAGCCCCCAGATGTTGACACCTGGTGAGGGCAGGGAGGGCTTGGTGACCAGAACTCAGTCCACTGAAGTGTGAACCAAATGGAAATGTTTTCTCACATTCATCTTTTTTCTGAGAAGTGCAGGACCTCCGACTCCAATGCCATTTCTCTGTGACAGAGTAAAGGTTTGCTGCAGAATGCAGAGGTGAGCCAGTCCCAGGGAGGGCAGCGAGCTGGCCTGCAGCCTCGACTCTGCTGCCAGAGCTGCTGGGCACTGCGGCCTGGCCTCGGGCCACAGGCTGGCCTGACCTTGTCCCCATCTGTGAAGGCTCTATTCTCAGGCAAGGTGGCTTCAGGTCTCATAAGTGAAAAAGTGTCAGTGGGATTTGAAAAGTTTTTGTGTTTGTTTTTATTCCACCCCACACCTTCCCCCCCTGTCCCATACCCCCGAAAAACTGAAGGCTTCAACTGTCAGCATCTTCCAGTAAACTGAATTCTTCTGTCATTCCACCTATTTCTGGTCTTTTCTCAAATGTTGCCAACCAAATGAGAGGCTACTCTGCTGTGAAGCTCACCATGCCCTCTAAGTCAAGGACCTGGTTACTCTTCTTGGAAATAAAAAAGAAAACCTCATCTCTTCATTCATTCAGTGAACCTTTTATCGAGCACATACTATAAACAAGGTTATAGGAAAAAAAAACAAAAATGAGTAACTGCAGCTCCTGCCTCTGCGAAACATCTCCGCAAGGGGAAGAGTTAAAACAAAGAAATAAATCATTACACATAAGGCATCGCAGACTTCCTACAACACAATGCCTTACAATGTCAAGGTGGGTGAGACTCTTATGGGTCATCTGACCTTCAACATGTCTGATTCCTCATACGTTGGCCTTACAAATCCCATTACAGCAGGGGCTTCGCACCCACCATTTGCAAGCCTAAGTTTTGTGCTTGCTAGAGAGGCTCAAGCCTCTGGACTGAATGAAAAATCACCGGCCCTCCTGTGTCCCGGGGTCTCTCTTCTGAAGCCATTTGAATCCGGGGGTTTGTTTATCCAGGACTCAGTTTCCTGCTCTGTTAACGGGGAGGGCTGGACTGCGCAGCTCTGAGACTCTTCCGGCCCTAACACTTTATGATCTATGATTAAGGCTGGGAGGACATTGCTCAGCCTGCTGTCCAGAGGGTGACCTGCCAACGTTCATAAAAACAATCATCATTAACCTATGTTAATTGTTCATTAAAACCAGCACAATTTTATAGCATGAAACTCGGGACCTGCTGAGTCCAACGCTCCTGATGAGCCCAGAGGAAGTAGAGTTTAGCTTTAGAAATGAAAAAGAGCTGACCGGTAAACCCAGGGTCTTATTATTCAAAGCAACAAAGACTCAAACTTACTGGGGTTGAAGTGGAAGCAGCTGACAGAAAGGGGACCATATACAAAATAATGCTGTGGTTGGAAGAACCCAGGTCTCTCAGATTTGGAGGGTGGTCTTCCTGGGGTAGAGACTGGTACAGGAAGGGTCCGGAGGACGTGCTTAGTCACACAGACACATTCCTGACTTAAGGGACCACAACCCACTGGGCGTGGTGGCACCTCCTTGTAATCTCAGTGACTCAGGAGGCTGAGGCAGGAGGATCACAAGTTTGAGGTCAGCCTCAGCAACTTAGGAAGGCAACTTAGCAAGACCCTATCTCAAAATAAAAAATAAGAAGGGGCTGGGGATGTGGCTCAGTGGTTAAGTCCCCCTGAGTTCAATCCCTGGGACCAATAAAAAGACCACAACCATCACCGCAGGGAGCCCACGCAGCCTGTGTCAGCAAGTCGGGGCCGGAGGCGCCACCCTTCCCAGGCGTACTCTGCTTGCTGCCCCACTTCTGAAATTTAGGGGTCATCTCCCATTCCTTCCTGACCCCCTCTTCTTCTCCCTGGACCTACTGGGATTCAGCTGCCCCTCAAGATTTTCTGATCTTACACTCCCTGCTCATAAGAGGTTATCAAATGTTCCACCCACGGTGTGTCAGGGGGTTTACACGCTGCATCTCCCTGACTTATTGATGAGATCGGAATAGTTTCAAAGTTGAGTTAGCTGCGGCTCAGAGCTGAAGTGACTTGCCAAGGTCACAGGCCAGGAATTGGTGGCTTTGGAATCCAAGTCCAGGTCTGCTTACTCCATGGGCAGCCGTGGGGCCGTGCACCTGGCCAGGTCTGTTCTAGAGCCCCTCAGGGAAGAATTGTATGAGCCACCCTTGAGTTCTTTGTGACTCTTCCTCGTCCAAGACAAGAAACAACATCGACTGAAGGACAATGAAAGCTAGAAGCTGTACAATGTATTTGTGTGACCAGCGAAGAACCCAGGGAACAGACGAGGCATCTGGGGGCCTCGAAGGTAAAAGAAGCCAGCACTTTTTTATTTTTTATTTGACACAGGGTCTTGTTAAGTTGCTGAGGGTCTCCCTAAGTTGCTGAGGCTATCTTCAAACTTGCAATCCTCCTGTCCCAGCCTCCTGAGTCACTGGGATTACAAGGATGTGCCACCATGCCCAGGTTGGGGACCCTTAAGTCAGGACCGTGGCTTTGTGATCAAGAGCAGAGAGGTTGAGAAACCAAATGAAGGACGCTGGTGCCGCAGCGAGAAGCAGCTTTGGGCCCAGGGCACAGGGACAGCGAAGTTCATTATGGATGCTGCGTGTGGCCCACAGAGGACACCTGCAACTTCATCCACCCGCTCCCGTTATCCTGAGTCATTTGTGCCAAGAAGGTTTCCAGACCAGCATAAAAAGCCACAGTCAGTTAGGGTGATGCACAGCATTAGACAGAGACCCTTTATGATCACTCCTAGGTTAGAAACCTATAGGCATACAATCTACATGCCCACCATCTTCTCCCATGAAGACAGCAAAAGTGTTGCTTCATAATTTCATTCTTCTTTTCAGTTGAGTATTATTCCATTGTGTATATACACCAAAGCCCCCCCTCCATGTGAGTTAATAAATGACTTGATAACATGTAGTGAGAAGTCCTGCTTTAGGACACAGAAATGTGTCAGTGCATGAAATGCACTTCTCAAAACGTGGAGGTGTTAATGGGCAGATTTGACCTGGACACCTCTGTGGTGAGCTTCTCCAAGGAAATGATGCTGGGCCTGGGACCAGTAGGTTGTGTGGGGCTCAGACCCGACTCAGACAAGAGCTTGCTAGGCCGTGTCTGCTGTGGAGGTGACCCGTGATCTTCGAGAACACACCCTGGGGGGCTTCAGAGCGGCGGCCCTGGAGGACCCACGGTGTCCAGGAGGCGTTCTCAGCCCAGCACTCACACTTGTGGCTGGTTCATCCCGACCAGAAACACCCCAGAAACGCGTTAGGAAATGAAACCAGGATGCCCGGGTAATTCTGCACGTCTTTCATCAACACCCCTGTGAACGGGAGGCAGGTCATGTGCTCCACATGTGTTCTAGATCTTGATGAGCAATACGTGAGGTGATTAGTATTGCCAGGAGGGATAAGCAGAGTTCACCCACGGTGAACCTAGTGCCTAAGACGGGAGCAACATTAACAGGAGTCACAGCTTCCAGGCCCAGAGGACTGAACCCAGCTCTGCTTCTTCTGAGGTGGCCATGGCCTCATGGATCAGCCCACCTGGCTCCTGTAGCCCCCCACCCCGCCCCAGGGTCCCAGGTCCAGCCTCATTTCCCTGGAGAAGCTCGCCACTGAGAGGACCCGGACAGATCTCCCCACAGCAGGTCCCATTTCATATGCTGGTCAATTGCTTCATCTGTGTTTTTATCTCTTCCTGGTGACACCTCCAAGAACACTGTGTGGTGCGTGAAGGAATAAGATTCATTAATCAGTTGATAAAAGATGGGAGGACACCCCCCTAAAACTAACAGCAGGACAGCCTGCACCCGCTGCTCCCTCCCAACACGTCGTCCTTACCTCAAAAGCAAAGCACCTCAAGTTATAAGCACTGAACTTACAAATGCCCATTCCTCCTGCCAGCTGCCCGCCACCCAGCCCGTGTCCAGAGCCAAAAGGACCCTTCCTGCCAAGCGCTTCCACCCTCCTCCACCCCTTCCTCCCTCCCAAGTGAAGTTCCTTCCCTTCCCTGCCTCCCAGGATATGGTGCCGCAGAAGACCCTAAATTGTTTATCAAACCAGCTGATGTTTCTGATGTTTAAAGAGGTCTGTTTTACTCTCATCATTTCCTCCCTTTCCCTCCCTCCCTCCCTCTCTCTCTCTATCTCTCTCTCTCTCTCCCCCCTGTTTATAAGCCACAGATGACCTTAATTGTGGCTGATAGAGTCACAGTTCCAGCGACCCCATCTGAATCCAAGAAGGAAGGTGGAATTAGATGCCATAAAGATACAGTGCCACCAACCTCAAAAGTCCTTGAACATGCCTGCAGACTTCTCCTGAGGTCCCCCAAAAGTCTATGCCTTTGATGTCCCCAAATCAATGCTGTTTCTTTAAGAGGTCAACTTTCAGGGTAAATCCAAGAACCAGGAAACCCCTCTTTTGGATGCAGTATCAACTGTTCTGACAGCAGCCGGGGTCTGTGCTGGTCCAGCTCATTCTGGAGGCGCACACTCTTAGATAATCCAGGAATCCTAATAAAGGTTCATCATGCAAAAGATCTGAGCTTCTGAACTCCTTTGTAACTTGAATTCTCCCTGTGAGAAGCTGGAACCAGCCTGGTAATCATGGAGAAAGGTTCATTGGAGGAAACACAAACTAAACTTGAAAAAGAGTGCTGGCTAGGGGCCAGGAGTCAATTCTCAGCCCTTGACCTAGAAGGAGCCCACCAGTGCAGGTCCTGGGTTCCATGCAACTCGAGGTTCATGCAGCAGCAGCAGCAATATGCCCCCAGGGCTCCTGTCCACCACCCTGAGCTGTCTGCTGAGCCTGGGTCCTACTGTCTGTGTAGTGAGCAGGGGCTCCCCGTTTCTAACCATCTTGCCGCAGCATCCTGCTATCAAGGGAGCCTGCCATCAGAGGAAAATAAAAGTCACACCACCAGCAGCAGTGGCAGCCATCTCTCGATGGCATCTCTGGAGCAGGCACCTGACCCTTTGCAAGCAAGTCCTAGCAACCACCGGCATCAGGACCATCCCTGCTCCCAGGTAAGGAGACTCAGGCTGACCCACAGAGACGGGCCAGAGAGCAGGAGTCTGAATGGAGCCCTCTCTTCTAAGCCTCGGTGTCCTGGGGGCTGAAATGAACACATCTGGGTTCCAGATCCAGTTGGTACCTCCTGGATAGTGCGACTTCCTGGAAAACCCACAGCAGACGTAACCTGGACAGCCAGAGCGGGACGCACGCAGTCAGAAGGGAAACCAAGGTCAGCCCTGGAGGTGGGGAGGCAGGAAAGGCCAAGAGCAAGCCCCTCCAGGGGAAGAACTCGGTCAGGAGGGGGAGGAAGGCGGCAGCTCTGGGACGTGCCTCTTCAGACTCAAGGACACCAGAGGGGACACCAAGCCCCTGCCAGAAAAGGAGCAGCTGCTGGCAGGGCCTAGGGCAGCCTCCGCCTCCTGCAGCAGGTGGGGCTCCGAGGTGTTCTGTAAGTGAACCAAATCGATTCAAAGGCACAGGGGCTTCTCTCGCTCCCAGGTCCCTGGAGGAAGGGAGGGGTTTAAGAAGATGGAATAACCAGCCATCCCAGCGGTCCTGGTCGGCAAGCTCCTTCTCCAAAGCAGGTCATCCAGAAGTGGGGCAGCAGGCCCAGCTGGTTTCTGATGGGCAGTGAACCACCGATTACTGCCACCGGTGGCTGCTGTGTCCTGATTGCATGCATCTCCAGGGAAGGCGACCCAAAACCTTCTTCACAAACTCATTCCAACTCCCAAACTTCTTCCAGGAGGAGACTTCTCCTGGTCCCCAATCCCATGCCACCAACCCCTTTGAGACGAACAGAAGTGATCACTATCTGCTCTGGTCCCTGTGTGGGCTGGCAAAGCCATTTAACTCCACACTCCTGCTTTTCTTTCTTCCCCAGCATGCTCCCAGATCTGCCTCATTTTCCCTGAAAAGAAGGAACTCCAGGCAAGAGACCAAGACACTGACCTGGAGGGAGGGCCTCAAAGGGATCCTGGGTCCCAACTCATAGTGACTGGGTCTGCTTGTGACCTGACTGCTCGGACCTACAGGCTCTTCGTCTGTATAAGGTAGCTAGGAATGATAGCCCCCCTGGAGGGTTCTTGGGATTCAAGAAAACCATATCCATGTTGCAGACCCCATATCTGAAATGTTTAGAATCAGATGTATTTCAGACTTTGGGATTTGGGGGATTTGGAATATTT
The DNA here is from genome assembly GCF_045843805.1 of Urocitellus parryii. NCBI lineage: Eukaryota > Metazoa > Chordata > Mammalia > Rodentia > Sciuridae > Urocitellus > Urocitellus parryii. The sequence goes on from NC_135537.1 coordinate 83,967,493, forward strand.
GCATATACATCATGAGATATTTTGGGGATAGGACACAAGTCTAAACACAAAATTCATTTAGGTTTCACATTCGCCTTTAACACATAGTCTGAAGGTAATTTTATATGGTGTTTTTAAATATTTATGTGCATCTAACAAAGTTCCGGATTGTGCAGCATTCCACACTCTGCTCAAAAGTGTTTGGGTTTTAGATATCCAGCTCAGGGGCTCCTGGCACCTGGTCCTGAGCTGCTGCGTCGGCGCCAAGGCTCCAGGCGCTACAGCATCTCTCCGAGCGCAGGTTTCCCTGGTGTGACAAGCACCCGTGGTGGCCCCGGGCGCCGCGCAAGCGCATCATTTGGGAAGTGAGGTGAATCCTGGGGCACCATCTCTGCTCTGGAAGTCCACTGGGGACTCGCCCAGGTACCCGGCCGGTGCACACACCCTTCGCCCCCAGCAGGGTGGCCAGCTAGGATGTGCCATGGAAGGAGGCCAGTCCCGGGTGAGGCTCCCTCCGCTGGTCCACTGAGGTCCCCGAGGTCTTTCCCTGGGAGACTGGTAGCGGCCCCTCACCTCACAGCAGGAGCAGGGGAGCAGAGGGCACAGGGGCTTCACACCTGCTGCACATGCTCGGATCGGCCCCTGCGCCCCGGCGACTTTCCAGTGGTTGAACTCCATCCTAAGACAACACTGTGAAGTGCCGGGGTTGGCTCCTGTCCTGCGTCACCCTGTCCTGAATCACCTAGCCCCACTTCAGGACTGAAGGACGCACTTCCCAGCTCTGGACCCCTCGGGAACTGCACTTGGATGCAGAAAGCCAACTTTCCCGAAGTCAAGCCCCAGTCTTGTGAGTGGTCCACGGGGACTTTGAACATTGGCTTTCTGCCTCAGTCCAGGCCCATTCTGCCGAGACCTCCAGGTTCAGAGGCCTGCACAGCCTATGTTGCCATTCACCTCGTCCCTTCCCACAGCACTGCTGTCCCCAGACGCACTCCACATCCAACATGCATTTGCATCTTCCTATGGAGAGTCAGAAAGTCTCAGAGAGGTTAGGAAGGTTTTCCCAGGTCACATAGCTCTTAAGTGATAGGACTGAACTCAAACCCAAGATTATATGACAAGACTATTATTTTCAGTGTATAAGACAAAAATCCTCTATTACCTTGGGAATCGATACACACTGAATTCTAAACTCCCCAAAAGAAGCAGGATGTGTACTGCAGGCCAGTAAGAGTCCAAATAAGACCAGGTAGTGTAAGTTAGAATGGATTCTAGCCCTTGGTCCCTTCTCCTGCTGAGGAACCAGCCCTGGCCCTCTCTGTGGGCTGCCTCACTAATTGCAGGTGCAGGAGGGCCCAGCTGGAGACCTGTGGCACAGGTCCAAGGACAAGGGTACCAGTGCCCACCTCTCTAGGTGCCACCTGTGTGGCTCTGAACAAGCTGGTCGGCATCTCCACCCATCTTTCATTGCCTCAATTTTAAAATGGAAGCAGTGATTCTACCCCCAGGGTTTTTTAGGGTTAAAGTTCATGATAAATATTTTAAAACTTCTTGTGGTCGAGTGGGAATGCAGAGCTTTGGAAAGGTGGGGATAATGGGTTTGATCAGAAACCTGAGGCCAGTACCTTGAGACTCGGGCTTCACAGAGAGACCCCTGACCCTCCCAGAGGAGCCTCAGACTAACTCAGGGCCACTCTGGAGCAGCAGAGGCCACTCACATGAGAAAGGGATTGGGCACGAGGGACCTGAATTACAGACCTGGATCTCTCCAGGATGAGGTCTGATTCTTTCCTGCCTCCTTCTCTGGGTCTGGCTCCCTCCTGGGGGCCAAGCGGGGCAGTTGGACTGGATGCTCTTTGGCTCCCCTTCCATCTCAGGAGTAGGAAATTCTATGGCACCAGAGAAAGTGCACCTCCCACTGTATCTCACTCTGCCTGCCACCTGGACACTCCACCTTGAGGATGGTGTCCTAACACCCCAGGGTAGGAGGACGGGGTGGCCGGAAGGGAAAGGGAAAGACTGCCGGCAGACCAGGGTTGCCCAGAGTCCCTGGTGCCCTTGGACCAGCGCTGACAGCTCCTTTCAAGAAGATGTCCGAATGCAACTCCTCTGAGTGCCAAGCCCCCACCCCAGGTGGGTCTGAGTGTGCACCCATGCCACCGGCCCCACCTGCCAACTGGCTGTCCCCTGACATGGAGCCTTGCCACACATACCATTGTGCACACTGTAGAGGATCTTGGGAATGGCAAGCTGCTCTTCCAGTAAGTCAAACAAACAATCAAGAAGCAAGATGTGCCAGGACAGAGCTGAGTATGTATACACCAGAGCCAAGTAGTCTGCAGTGAGTTCAGAAGGTTCGTTTACAAAGTTAATGACCAACGTGTTCTGCCCAGGCGAAGCCCTGTACCTCTCTCCTTGCAGTTTGGCTTGTGAGTCAACAGGATGGGAGGCAGCTGTGATCCTTACCCCCCTAGAGGATTGGTGCTCCCTTATTGCAAAAGACCCAAGCAGTTCCCAGAAAAAGGTACTCGGTTTGCAGCTCAAAAGACATTTCCACTGCAAAAAAATCTGATCACCCATGTTCTGCGGTTCACAGAGAGTGCTTTGACCAGAGAAAGGTTTCCTAATGTGACAGGAAGGTTTCAGCAAGAGATACAGCGAGCTGGTGATGCTAGGGAAACTGGGATCGCCTTGATTTTGAACAGTCCACATTGATTCATTCTGAAGAAGGTGCTAAGTACACACTGCATGCCACTGTTCACTTGCCAGCCAACCAGAAGGTGGGAGTTCCCACGCCATTCAAAGTGCCCTTTCAGGAAATGAAGGTGCAAAGTATCGACAAGGGGTTTCTGTCCTCCATCTCCCAATGACCCTCTGCAGATCTACTTCAGGGCAGGCATTGCACCAACAGGAACATTGGATGTTCCGTGTGGCCCCAGCTGCTGCAGCCCAGTGCAGAGGGGAGATTGACATGTGATTCTATGCAGTCGCCAGAGGTAACTTGTCACGTACCTAAACCCAAAGGGATCTGATGGTCAAGGTGCCATCTCGAGTGGCGATGCCCCTGACTGGATATTGCGTTGAGACATCCAAGGCCAGTGTGGATCAGTGGGAAAGGGGGTGTATCCTGGCTTCTCCATTTTGAAAGGCACTTCCTAGCGTCCCTCAGGCCTGGTGATCAAAAGGGCACCTAGGAGTGCCCCCCCACCTCCCACATGTCCGGTGCAGAGCCTTGGGCTCTTTTCCCGGGGAAAGTGTTGAAGAGAGGAGAAAAGCATAGGGCCAAAGCAAGGTGCCCCAAGGCTGCACCTAGACCAATCCATCTCCCTCCCCAGCAAAGAGCAAATGCTCCCTGTGAGGAGGCAGTGGTCTAGGGACCAAGGTTGGGGCGTGGACAAGCCCTGTGGCCCCTTGTTCCTGGGACTGGGAAAGCCTGTCCCCTTCATCTGGCAGCCAACTAATTGCAGAAGTTACAGCTCCTTGAGAGTTAACTCTGGGGACAGCTGCACTCCTCACCCCTGTCAGTGTAATTAAGTAGCAGTTGTTCCCGCTTTGTGGAACATGGACCTGGCAGCCCCTGCGAGGTCCTGTGGGGACGCTCTCAGTCTGATTGGCAAACAGTTGGCAGGCAGGTGCCTCTTCTTCAGTGCCTCACTGCGGGACTCAGGCCACCTGGCATATTCTTCTCCGCCTGAAATCACACCATCCACCTCTCCCCACTCCCTCAGGGCCCTCACAGCGTCACCCTGGCCATCCTTGCTGGCCACCAAACCTATGATTCCCCTGAGAGTAGGTGGTCGAGCTTAGGCCCGATGGCCAATGCTAGGTGGGCATTTTGGATTGGATTCCTAAAACCTCGTCATTTGAGTTCCAGGATAAACTGGAAGAAACTGCCGCTGTGGAGGACAATCTCACCATCTTGCAGAAGAGAAAATTCCTCTTGGCACACCCCAGGACATACCGCTGTCCAGGACAGGACTGAGGCCCACTCCAGGGCTGCTCATGGCCAAACCTTTTGATCCTCCTGAAACCCCGCAGGGTGTTCCTCCCTCAGCAGCCTGGAGCCGGGGGTGGCCCTCCCTCAGGCCCTCTCCACTATCTTAGCCCCCATGTCTACCCTTCAACATCACCTCTTATTTAAATTTCATATCAGTTTTATTTTATTTTTCCAGGTACTTAAAGCTCCACCTGCCTGGTAATGAGGGGTGGGAGGTCCATCCTAGGGACCCAGGAAATTCTCAGTTCCACAGCCACCGCGTCTCCCTGTCTCCTCACTCACTCTGGAGATTCCCCAAGGACGATCCGTACATTCCACAAATACTGAGTAAGCGCTGCGTACTGGGCGCTTCTCTAAGCACTTGGGGACACAGCAGAGAGCAAGAGTGACCCTTTATCAAGGCCAGGCACTAAGTCAAGATGGGGCAGAGGTTGGCATGGGCATAGGGAGCCAGGGCCAAGGGGCCAATGGAAGGATCTGGAATCCTCAGTTTCTGTACTTCCTCAGGAGGGAGGAGCCTGGGATCAGAGGACCTTGGCCCTCATTCCACTCCTGTAGACTGATGGAATTCTGCTTCCTTCTTTCCTAAAGCATACAACCCCTTGCATTCTTGTCTGTTTCCTTTAAATCCTAGAGTGGGCCTATCATAAGCAGCACATGGAAGCTGCATCCCAGCCAGGTGGCCTGAGGAATTGCTACGAGGATGGCAGCTCAGACATGAAGACAAACAAAAGGCCACCAAGGTGACTCCCTACCCCCACACATGCACTCTCAGGAGGAGGACTAGGGAGCTCAGGGGCCTGATACCTTCTGTCCTCACCCGGCTTGGGCTGTCCACATTCAGGGACTGAAACCCCTCCCTCCTGAGCTGGGCTGACCCATTTCCAAGGGAGACAGGGTGCAGGAGCCTCGTTCCTTCTTACAAGGGTGAAGTACAATCTGCCTCTGCAATCCACGCTCTCATGAAGCCGTCACATGATTGCCTTTGCAGTGTGAAAACCTGACCCCCAGAACCCCAGGCTCCCAAACCCAACAGCTCCTCCTCTGCAGTCCAAGCACCTCCAGGTCCCCATGTCCAAAGGGCAAGTGCCTGGACCAGCCCAGCACGGCCTGCTAAGTCCTGCATGTGCTCAGGGAGGCCCTCAACAGAGGAAAGCAGAGTGCTCACCTCCGCGTTCCACCAGGAATGTCCCCCAGAGCCCACTGTCATGCCATTGTCAAGTCCCCAGGTCCCCAGGACTTGCTCTCAGTCATCCAAGGAAAGCGGCTATTTCCCTTGGCGGTGTCTTCTTCCTGCCCCTCTGGGACGCCTGTCCTGCCTACTCACAGCAGGTCCTTCGTTTGATGAGAGGGACCCTCCTCCCCTGTGAGGCTCATGCCCTGCGCTGCTCCTGCTAAGAAGGGAAATGAGCTGGGGATCGGATACCCTGTTGTGACACTCCCATCTCAGTTGGCTTCTGGAGCCTTCCTCCTCGAGGGCTCCACCAGCCTGGCTTGTGCTGTCGCTTCCTAAACACATGCTCACTATGAATGCTGAGGGATGGCCTGGGCCAGGACAGGCAGGTGTGCAGAGGACCACTGAGAAACAGGCAGAGGAGCACACCCCACCCACAAGGGGCTCTGGCCAGGGCAGGATGGTGCAGGGAGCAGGCCAGATAAGGAAAGAGGAGCGGGATGCTGTCCTTAGTCTCTTGTTTGGGCTTCAGGCTTAGGGTGGAGATAAAAATGAGGAAGAATGAAGGGCAAAGTGTCCTGATTGTCCCAAGTCCAGGCTTAGTTTCAAAACCTGGTATTGCGGGTCACTTGCATCCACACCTGAGCCTCAGTTTCCTCATCTGCAAAAGGAAAGACACAGGGAGAGTCTCAAAACATGGACAAGGCTTGAAGAAAGGCAGAGTCTCAGCCCCACCTGGAACTGAGGGTGCTGTCAGCCAGGCTTATTTGTGAGGAGCTGTCCTGGGCAAATCAGAGAAGGGGCTCAGACAGCCCCAGGAGGAATCACCCAGGGACTTGAAACCCTGCACCCTGAGGGGACTTCCTGGACTATCTGTTCTCTCTCTGCACTGGGGTGGTGGTCATATGCATGTTATAAATGTCCAAACTCAGAGACTGAGCCCTGCTGGGGGGGGGCACTGGAGTGTGTGCTAAGGAGACCTCAATCAAGTGGAGCTCACAGGAAAACATCCCTGAGCACAAATCACTGGCTGACGTAAACCCATGATAAGGAACACGGTGCTCAAGAGCACCAAGGCTGCCCTGCCATCCAGCCACGTGTCCCCCTGGAGAAGGCTGCTCTCAATCATGAATGTGACTTGGCATATTTGCTAAGGGTACAAATTGGTGTTTCTTTACCCTCATGTTAAAATATCTCCACTTGTCTCGCACGCAGACACACAGTCCCAGGGCTGCTGTCCAGAGCCATTAGGAGAAAATTCCTGCATGTTTCTGAAAACTCTCCAGGTAATACTGGTGGGCTACAAGGCTGAGAGCTGCCTGAGACCCTCTTACTGGTGTTGCAATCAATCCCTAGGTTTTGTTGAGACACCTCTAAGTACTTCACACCAGACATAGGACAGCATGAATGAATCAAGGGCATGACAGCCTGTAGGAGGTCACAGATACTCACCTCCAAGGCCCCTCCTCCTGGCTCCCAACCCACTTTTGATTTCATGAATAAATAAGTGGATACTCTGAGAGGTCAAGTGGCTCCCTCAAGGTCACACAGCTAGAAAGGTAGGAGGGAGACCTTGAACCCATATCTGTTGGCTCTAGAGCAGCAACTCTTTCCAGATGCCACATGTGTCCCCTCAGGCAGTGGCTGAGATCTCCCCTCCCTTATTGATTGGCCAGAACCAATTGATTGTCATGTAGGACTCACTTAAGATCCCCAGGACCCAAGAGCAGAAACAGGAGCCACAGCCTCTATGGTGGTGCTGGTGCAAGGAGCAGGAGAGGCTCTCTGTGTGACAGTTACCCAGTCCAGTCTCAGGGAAATGCAGCCACCTGCCATCGGAGGGCACAGGTGCAGGTGCCCCCTCAGAAAGAAGAGCCACTGTTCAGGGCTAGTCAGCTCCAGGAGGCCAGGGCTCGCAGCCCCACTGCCCCTCCTCCTTTGCCAGGGCAACCTGGCATGTCAGAAAACACTGTGGCCACCTCATTACTGGGCTGCTTGGCCATTGTCCCCAGGACAATGGTTTCCAGCCTGGGCTTTGTGTGGGGCTGCCAGCCGAAGTTATTAACCCCGTGAGCTGCCTTTGAGGGACATCCAAGGGAGGGGTGAAAAGTCACCGGGAGCAGCGAGGGGAGCGGAAGTGGGAGGGAGAGGCAGCACAAAAGAAAGGGATGAGCCCCTGTCCCCCTCCCCCTCCCCCTGGAGGAACCCTAAACAGAGCTGCGCCCAGAGGGAGGCGTGGTTGGGAGGAAGTTTCTGCTGCTGCTGCTGCTGCTGCAGAATAGAGAGGACCTGGGGTGGCCGGCTGTCCCTTCTGTAGATGTGTGACGGGGCCGGGGCAAAGAGCCAGGGGTTCAGGCCCTGTGTGGGGAGAGCTGAATCCTGGGACAGGAAACCAGGAGGTGGCAGAGACTGAGCTCCGGCTCCTCAACTCACTCCTGAAGAGGTGGCTGCAGCCTAAGGCCTCCACCGTCCATGCCACCACCTCGGGAAGCAAACCAGATGGACGAGCATGTGTCCAGCAGAGAGAGGGCTACTGCCTTTCCCAGTGCTGCCCAGGTGAGCCCGCAGGTGTGGGTGCTGCGCTGGAGACCAGCCTAGACAAGTGGCTGTGGCCGGCCTCTGGTGGAGCCCCCAGGGTCCCTTCATCACCCAGTGACTCTGCTTCCTGTGGATGGAGAGACTGACACAGGACAGGAGATGAGCGGACAGGGTGTGAACCACACCAGGGCAGAACAGGAACTGAGAACATTCCTCTTTCCTGCCCTTGGGGAAAACCTGGGCCTCTAGCCTTCATCTGGAGCCTCCATTCTGTCCCAACTTCCCCAGTTCCAGATCCCAAGGTGGCTCCAGCCTCCTGGATGATGCCAAGAGGCACGAGCCCTCCCACCTGCCAGGCCTGAGGAAGAGAGCTCAATCTGTCTCAAGCAAGGCAAACACAGGGATCCCTGCTCCCAGGGCTGGCCACTGGGCCCCACTCTTGTGCTCTGCCAGTCCAGCAGAGACGCCCAAGCCGGAATGTGCCCCCCCAGTAGGACACAAGGCCCAGAGCTTTGGGCTCTGAGGCCCCAGAAGGCCTGGGCTCAGGGCTCCTCTGTCACAGCTGCTCCTCCAGCTGTGTACAGGGCAGGCATGGGGTGGCCACTGGTAGAAGATCAGATGGCAGAAGGATTCTTGACTTATCTGTAAGTTCCCATGTGTGGGGATGGGATGAAATATGAATCATTCCACTAACTGTACGTTTAAGGCCACCCAGCTCTATCTCCAGCCCTCCTTCCTCCTCCCCAGCTCCAGTCCCCACACACCCCCGCCCCAGTCCACACTCCTCCCCAGGGCCCCTCCCCTGCACTCAGGGTCCCCTCCACGGCCAGCAACTGGGGAGGCCTCTGCTGCTGACCCGCCCCTAGGAAGGCAGCACTGACCAGGCCCGCCGGCCTCCCCGCTGCCAAATGTCCCAGCGCCCTCCTGGGTATAGCCGGCCTCTGCCTCCTATCCCACTGCTGAGCTCCTGCTGCTGTGTCCCAGAGCCTCACAGCCCAGTTTGGGGGCAAAGAGCTGCTGACATGGGCTTCATGTGAACAGACTCACAGTGAGCAGGTCAAACCAAGGCAAGGAGGTGCTCTCTCTCTCTCTCTCTCTCTCTCTCTCTCTCTCTCTCTCTCTCTCCCTCTCTCTCACCCACCCACACACACACACACAGAGCTACACACAACACTAAAATTACCTCTATTACCTTGGTCCTTTTGGTCATCCTCCTCGTCTGTCCCAGGCTAGGGACACCAATCCCCTGCCCTTGCCCTGAATTGCCTTCCTGAAGCTTCAAGTGACCTTAGCTCTGACCTGAAGCAAACTGCCAAAGGGGGTCCCAGGGACTCCCCTCAGCACAGGCCATGGCACTGGGGTCTCATGGGGTGAGCTGCAGCTGGGACCCGGCTCAGCCTAGGGAGCTGGTTCCACCCAGGCCCCAGGCCCTCTCCAACCCGATCCTCCCCAACAGGCAGGAGAGTCACACTTTCCAGAGTTTGGCAACAAATTAAAATCCCAAACCAACAAAACAGGAGCGGGTGGAGGGAGAGGACAGCAAATGAAATGTTACCAAAAAAAAAAAAAAATTAAGCACTACGTCCTTGCATTCTCATTAGCAGGACCATGTGAGAAGAAGCACGTTATGTTATTAGGCATTCTCTTGATTCAGTAAACACAAGCTGAATAAATTTATAAATATCAGCATTAAGTGAGATTTAACAGGGAGCTGTTTATCTTCCGCCTGTCAGGCAGGAGGCGACACTCTTCATGTATCACCCGCCAGCCGTGCAGTCTGCACCTGCCCGCCCGCCCAGGTGAGTGGGCCAATGCTCGCTGCACCCAGCCCAGCTCAGCCCAGCCCAGCTCAGCCCGCTCAGGAACACACTCTCTGCGGCAAGGATCCAGGAGACTAGTTGATCTCTCCAAGCTAACATACCAGGATGTGGTTTGAATGTCCCCAAAAAACTCATGTTGACATTTCATCACCATTTTCAGATGTCAAGAGGTGGGACCAGGTGGCACTGTAAGAGTTGCCTAGGTCCTTGGGGAAGTGAGGGCCCTGAGGGGACTAATCCACTCAAGGGGTGTTGGGCTATCTTGAGAGTGGGTTGGACTCTGTCTCTGGTAAGTCCCCCTGGGCCACCTTGATTCTGCAGAGTGTCCACTAACAAGAAGCCTGTCACCAGCTGAGGCCCTGAGATGCTGGACCTCCCAGATTCTAGAGCTATGAACTGAATGAGCCTTTGTTCTTTGTAAGTTAGCCAGGCTTTGGTAGTCGGTTACAGCCCCAGAAAACAGGCTAAGACCTCAACCTTGATGGGAGCAACACAGGTACCCAGGAAGGAGGAGGAGGAGGCAGCCACAGGGGAGATGCAGACTCAAGGAGCCTGAGTGTGTGCCTGGCTCTGCAAGGACCATGTGTGGCCCTTTTTGTGGTGACTCTGACCCTCTGAGTCTCTGTTTTCTCCTGTGATAATCGTAAAGTTCCTCTGAGCAGGGGCTATGTGCAGAGTGCCTTGTCCACAGGCAGTAGAATCAAGCATTGGAGGACAGATCACCGAGGACTGAGGCCTGTATCTGGTGAGGGCTTGATGTTGGGATGTGATGCCTCTGGGCCGGCAGCCTGCCTCCCCCTTGCTGGACCCCTCATGGCTGGGGCATGGCGCATGGGCTTGTGAACCCCCAGCCTGGGCCCCATGGGCCTTCCCAGTCCTCTCGGCACGTCCCAGAGCGTCGGCTCCTGTGTCTGCCTGGACCAGAGGCACGTCTAGCAACCTCTGCCTCCCTGCTTTTGCCACCCATCACAATTAAATAAAAGACAAAGGTACTCTGTGCCCCTGGCCCAGCTTGCTGTGGTACACTGCCATGGAAAGTAAGGCGCAGCGACGGGTCCTCGATAAAGAGCTGCAGGGTCTGTGGCTGGTGCCACTCTTCAGCACCTGGGAAGGCGTGGATGCTCTAAGGTCCCAGCAGAGCCCTGAGAACAGAAAATGTGTGAACTGCACATGAGCCCGGGGACACCCAAGGCCCCTCTTCCCCCAGGGCAGGGCAACAGCCAACACTCTTCATTTCCCTCGCCCTCTGCTCAGACCTACAGACCCCAAGAACTCACCAGGACACCTCCCAAAGGCACTCTGAGATGCTGTGCCACCGGGCAGAATTTCCCCGGAGCTCTGGGTGGATGTCGCAGGATAAAAATGGGCAAGGGTTCTGTAGCAGCCCCCACCCAACACACTGCAGGTAGGGGCTCATGGAGCACCGCCTGGCCCCTGGGAGGACCACCTGCTTCTCCCCCACATGCACAGTACTGCGATTGAACCTAGGGCCTCGCGCATGCTAGGCAAGGACTCTGTCAAGGAGCTAAGTCCTCCGTTCTTTTTATTTATTTATTTTCTCTCTAGTTGCTGAGGCTGGCCTTGAGCTTGTGATCCTCCTGCCTCAGCCTCCCAAAGTAGCTGGAATTATGGGTGTGTGGCATGGCTCCTGGTTCAATACTGTCCTTTCAAAAGAGAAAGTGTGATTGATATTCAGCTTTCTGTCACAGTGACAAAGAAAGACGACTTAAAGGAAGAAAGATTTGTTTGGGCAACCAGTTGCAAAGATTTAAGTCCATAATCACATGGCCCTGTGGCCATGGCTCTGTGGTGACCATCATGTTTGGGAGCCAGGAAGCAGAAAGACCTTTGAGGGACATTTGAGACCCAAACTAAAACAGAAAGTAAACACAGGTACCAGGTAGGAAGGGCTAGCGGGGCAGGCGGGGGATGTCCCTGATGTCTAGGGACATCTGCCTCCTCGCGGATGACATGAAGGGTTTGAAGCAGGTTGTCTCTGTAGACCACTGCAGCCCTGAATCCCACACTGCGCCATTATTATGCTCTCTGGCTGTGCAGGGAATGAAGGTTCTGGAAGCTGACCTGCAGAGAAGTAGCAACAGCTGCTTACTGACAAGCCTTTGAGTGCAAACATTTTGAATTTTGTGACTGAGATAAGCACCCAGAAAACTGCATTATTCGCCATGTTTATAGGAAGCTGGCTGTGTGAGGCTGTCTAAATACAGAATTAGTGTAAAATTGTCTGTTCTATGAGAGAAAGGGTGTCCGAGGCACTTCTGGGCCTCACTGGATCTGAAATCAGGCTTAGTGTTATCTCATCGTCTAAGTCAGCTCGAGCTGCTATAACAAAAGCACTACCAATCAGCTAGCTTCAACACCAACATTTATTTCAAGCGCTTCTGAAGACCAGAAGCTCAAGATGTGGGTGCCAGCATGGGTGGGTACATGGACGGGTACCTATTTTTGGCTTCTTGCTGAGAATGAGAAAGGTGGGAAAGGGTGGGGGTGAGAGGAGGTAAGCCCTCTCCTGGGTCCTCCTATAAAGGCACTGATCCCATTCCGAGAGATCCAAGGTCATGATCAATCACCACCCAAAGGCCACCTTCACACGCCATCCCACCAGTGACTAGAGCTTTAACACATGAATTTGGGGTCCACAGACCATAGTGCTAATGCCTCTGTGTTGCTAGTGTGTTTGAGAATCTCAGCTCAGGGAACCAGGCACAGATCAGAGAGTCCTAGGCTTCCAGAGGGCCACAGTGATGGCAATAAGCCACCCTTCGCTGGGTTAATCTCACCTGCTCTCTAGGGAGCCCGTCCACATCCACAGTGCCAAGGGTATTTCTGGAAGTCTCAGAACAGTTTCACAAACGCTGACATCAATACATGAAAATACAAAATGGGCAAGGACTGGGGGTGGAGCTCAGTGGGAGGGCACTTGTCTGTGAGCGAGGTCCTGGGTTCCATCCTCTGCACAAGAAAAGAGAGAGAGAGAGAGGGAGTGTGGTAGGTGGGTGTGTCCAGGTGTGTGTGCACACTTGTGCGTGTCAAGAGGATGTGTTGTGCTAGGGATAGATTACCTTTGAGGCTCCTTGGTGACTTCTAAGTGGCAAAACTTGCCCTGAGCTCGAAGAGATGTATCTGTTACCTACTTAGAAGAGGGCGCTGGAGCATGAAGGTTGGGAAGAGGCCAGAGAAGAGTGCATTGGACAGGGACTGTGACCAAGGTCCCCAAGTTAAGAGGCACCTGGAGTTGCAGATAGGGAGGGAAGGAAAAGCACACAGGAGCCCCAGGTGCACACAGTGACCTGGACACCAGGTTAGCAGAGGTCACTCTGGACACTGGGTAGCCAGAAAGGAGGGGAGAGACAGCCATGCCAAACACCATGGGGCAGTCACAAGGGAAAGGACTTAGAAGCAGCCAGTGAATCTGCAATTGATGACCTTCGGGGGAACCATGGAAGGGCAGGATGTGGAAAGACACCTGCTACAAGGAGCCACAGAATGAGGCTACAAGAACATTTCAGAAACTCTGTGAGTTGCCTGGGGTCCCCCCAAAGATATGTGGAAGTCCTGATTCCAGTGCCTTGGAATGCGACCTAATTTGGAAATAGAGTCTGTGCAGATGTAATCAAGTTAACATGCGGTCATTAGGATGGGTCCTGGGTCCTTATGACTGTGTACTTGTAGGAGGAGGAGACGGCCATGTGAGGATACTGATGTGGAGGGAAGAGAACCGTGTGCAGATATGGTCAACGACAGCCCAGCGGCCTAGCTCCAGGAACTCTGGAGCCCCCAGAAGCTGGGAGAGACAGGAGATTCTCCAGAGCTGTCAGGGGACAAGGCCTGCCTGCAACTCAATTCCCCGCTCCAGAACTGCATGAGAAAGCCACCTGATGTGTGCTGCATGGTCACGGCAACCCCTAACACAGGTAGTGAGCTAACTTAACAAGGAATTTGCTCATGAAGAGATGGAATTCAACACTTTCAGTAACGAGATGATTTGCTTTTCATGGAAACACTTGTGCATGGGCTAAGAGAAGGAAAGACACAGGGAAAGAGAAGTTCAAGTTTTAAAACAATAGAATGGTTAATGAAGCACGCAGGAGGCAGAAGTGATTGACATGAGAACCCAAGTGATGGAATTGGCATCAGGAAAGAAGAACAGTGTGTCACCTCAGGTCAGGGGTCTTAGCCTAGATCCTACAGAAAGCAGAGCCAGAGGCAAGAATTGCAGTGCTGGTGCCTCAGGTGGGGGAAGAGAGCACCCCCAGGATGGAGAGGAAGAGGAGGAAAAGGAAGAAGCAAAAAATTTCCCATAAGGAAATGCAATTTATCTAGGAGCAATGTCACAACAATCTTGAAAGGTGCTGTATTAGAGTTCGCTGGAGAAACAGAACCAGTCAGTATATAGATACAGATATATATCTCTCATAAGTAGGTAGGTGACGGATGATGAACGGATGCATTGAAGGATGGATGCATGCATGCATGGATTGATAGAAGGATGGATGGTAGATAAAGGGATGGATGCATGGATGCATGGATGAATGGATGAATGGATGAATTCATGCATGCACACATAGATGGGTGGATGGAAGAATGGATGGACTATAGATGGATGGATGGACAGATAGATGGATGGGTGGATAGGTGGATGGATGGATGGATGCATGCATGGATAGAGGGATGGATAGATAGATAAAGTGATGGATGCATGCATGCATGGATGAATGGATGCATGGATGAATGGATGGATGATGGATGGATGGATGGATGGATGGATGGATAGATGGATGGATGCATGCATGCATGCATGGATAAATGGATGGATGCACGCATGCATGCATGGATAGATGGATAGATAGATGGACAGATGGATGGATAGATGGATGCATGCATGCATGGATGAATGGATGGATGGATGGATGGATGGATGGATGGATGGATGGATGGATAGATGGATGCATGCATGCATGCATGGATAAATGGATGGATGGATGCATGCATGCATGGATAGATGGACAGATGGGTGGATAGATGGATGCATGCATGCATGCATGGATAAATGGATGGATGGATGCATGCATGCATGGATAAATGGATGGATGCATGCATGCATGGATAGAAGGACAGATGGATGGATAGATGGATGCATGCATGCATGCATGGATAAATGGATGGATGGATGCATGCATGCATGCATGGATAGATGGATGAACAGATGGATGGGTGAATAGATGGATGGATATATGAGTGGATGAATGCATAGATGGATGGATGAATGGATGGATGATGGATGAATGGATGGATGGATGGATGGGGAGATGGATGATAGATAGACAGATAGATAGATAGACAGAAGGAAAGACAGTGAGAAATAGAAAGATTTATCATAAATAATTGGTTCATATGATATAGAGACTGAGGATACCCACATTTTGCCATTTGCAAACTGGAAAGCTGGTGGTGTAGTTACAGTTCAAGTCAAAATGTCTAAGAACCAAGAGTAGCAAATGTACCAGCTGCAGTTCAAGGGCAGGAGAAGAAGGATGTCCTAGCTCAAGCAGTCAGGCAGAGAGAACAGATTCTCCCTCCTTCCCCTTTTTGTTCTGTTCAAGCATTCAATGGATTGGAACTCCCACACTGGGAGGCAATCTGCTGTAGCCAGTCTCCCAATTCAAATGTCAATCTCTCCAGAAACAGCCTCACTGACATGCTCATAAAGAATGTGTAGCCAGATATCTGGGCAGTCCACGCTCTGGTCAAGTTGATGCATCAGGAACACAGGGCAGATCATGCATGAAACGTGACTGCCTACCATGCTGGGCTTCTCTGTTAGATTTTCAAGGAGGAATCATACTTGAAGTATTCCCCAGAATGAGGGGGATCCCCCTACCCCAGTATCCCATTTCCCAACAATCAAGATTTATCAACCAGTGAGCAAACACTCCTGAACTTGTTCATTACATCATCCAGTCACCAGAACTATACAAAGCTCATGGTAGGACCAGTCTGGAAATGGAGTGGTGACCCAGCATGGACTGGGCACTTGACCAAGAGGAGAACATAGGCAGTCACAGGAAGCCAAGAAAGTACCCAGAGGTGTGTCCCAAAACTCTAGGGAAAAGGAGAAAATGGACAAACGAAGATATAGAGATATTTTTAAAATAAAGAGAAGTTCTGGAAATTAACTTCAAGATTTGGTAACGTCAAAAGAGACAGAAATCAAGCAAACTGCAGGAAAGGAAGGAATGGGGAGATAGGGATGACCCCAAGGACAAATCAAAATGAATAAAAGAAGCTTGTGAGAAATGCTTTGCTGAGAAATCTAGGAATCAAGAGCTGGACATTGGAGGTCACTTTCCTCGACATTTTCACTTCAAAGATGAGGAGCAAAAGCCTGGAGAGGGTGAGCAGAAAGACTGGATATGTTTACAGTGCTTGTCAGTTCCAGGGCGGATTTTCACCCTTTTTTCTTTCTGTTTTTCTTGTGGTCATGGTGGTGATGCTGGGGATAGAACCCAGGGCCTCGAACATGCCAGGCAACTGCTCTACCACTGAGCTACACCTCAGCCGTTAGTATTCTGTGAGTGTGTGCGTGCATGTGTGTACGTGTGTGTGTGCGCGCACGTGTGAGTATGTGCCTGTGTGTTTAGGAACAGCTCCAAGTGTGATGGTTAAAGCTCTTCTCTTGGATGAGTTCTGCCTTGAAATCCAGAACTTCTCCACCTGGTGGAATCTGCATGAATTGCAGGCAGAGTCCGTACAGTGGAAACCAACTTCCAAAGACAGGTTTTGGGATCTCAGAAGGAAAGCTGAATGCCAAGAGCTCCTTCACAGAACCAGAGGGCTTCTTGCGGACTTGCAGGATGCTCAGGGACTCTGCATGCTGTTGGTCCCTCCTCCCCACGCCGTGTGCCCCTCTGTGGTTCCCTTTTCTGTAAAAGGAAATGGAAACTAGTGGGAAAGTAACAAACAGAATGGGTCAAGTTGGCCAGCACTGGCCCTGGCCTCCCATTGCTGAAGAATTCCAAGATGGCGAATGGGCACAACATCCACAAGTGGTCAAACACCAATATGAGAGGCCGGGATGATACGCCTGAACTTTTCTCTCCTTTAACTCAGAGGTGAGTCTCGCCGACCCCAGCCACTGTCCCCCACTGCCATTGCCCCTGATTTGTCTCTGGGAATGACCATGTGGTCTCTCCTCCAGGATAACCCCTGTCTCAGCCAGAAGTCCATCCAGAGCAGGATAAAGCATCGAATGGACCCACAGGAGAGCACCCAATGTCTCCCAACTGTCATCTGGGAGGATCCCTTGAGGGAATTTCTAAAATGCCAATACACTAAAATACTACATCTAAAACACCAAGAATAGAGTGTTGTGTGAATTCACCAATGGTAGGGGCCAGGTTTAAAACTCAAAACAAGTCTGTTTAGGACAAAAAGAAAATGTAGGAAAAAAATCCGGGGCTGGGGTTCTGGCTCAGTGGTAGAGTGTTCTCCTAGCATGCATGAGGCATTGGGTTCAATCCTCAGCACCACATAAAAAATAAAATAAAAATATTGTGTCCACCTAAAACTAAAAAATAATTATTTTTAAAAATCCATTTCCTTTTCTAATCAGGAAAATATTTTCTAAGCAGTCTTCTAACAGCATACTCCTATAACCAATAAAAGAATTTCTCATAGGATACAGGAAAACACACAGCTAGTATGAATTTTCTATTGCTGTAAAACAAATTAACCCCAAAGTCAGCAGCTTAGAACAACAAATATTTTTTAACTCAAACACATTTATTTCTGAGGGTCAGGGCTCCAGGATCTGCATAGCTGGTTGAATCCTGCCCAGGGTTTCTCATGAGATTACAGTCAAGCTGTCAACCAGGCCTGCAGCATATGAAGGCTTGACATGGACCGAGGATCCATCCAGGATGTCCCCCTCACAGTTACTGACTGGGGACCGTGGGTGCTCAGTGGCTGTCGGCAGAAGGACTCAGGTCCTCACATGTGGGCTTCCCCATGGAGATGCCAGCATCCTCAAACATGGCGGCTGGCTTCCAAGAGGCAGCAGGACAGAAGCTCCTCTTTCATAGCAGAGCCTCAGAATTCATATGCCATCACACCTGCTGTCCTCCATGGGTCCCGTGGACCAATCCTGAGAGTGTGAGAATGAACTGCAGGAGGGCAAGAGCAGCAGGAGGAAGGGATCCTTTGCACTTGGGAATTTGGGGGCCATCTTTGAGCCTGACTACCTACTACAAAGTAGGTGGTAAACTCAATGGAACCCATTGTTCAAATACAAGCCAAGCTAAACTAAAACGAAATAGAGTTGAACTAAAAATTAGTTTTATAAATAAAACTAATAATGACTGGAGATCAGTGGTTCTCAGATGTGAGCAGGCCTCAAAGTCACCTGTGTTTTAATATACAGAGGCTAAAACCCACCTTTAGCATTTCCGATTCAGCAGGTCTTGGGTGGGTCCCAAGAGTTTGCATTCCAAACAAGTTCCAGATGACACTTGTGCTGCTGGTCTGGTTAACATATTAGTGTCGATATATTCATCAGGATTTAGAATTTGAAGAGGTCTTCTCTTTGAAGAGATGGGGCCTTTGTTGTTGCTTAGTTTGGCCTACAATGCCTGGGCTCAAGTGATTCTCCTGCCTCAGCCTACTGAGTTGCAAGGCTACAGGCATGTGCTCAGCTGAAAGATTTCTTAAAGGTCTTCTGATTCAATGGTTCCTGGATCCAGCTGATGATCAGAATCACCTGGGGGAGATTTTAGATGTTAGAGGGCCCCGGCTCAAGACTGCTTCAGCAAGTCTTAGGTGGAGTCTGTGGGTTTTTTTTTTTAAACTCCTGCAGGTGACTATATGATACTTAGGGTACTTAGGAAAATCAGTCAGATTTGGGAACCCCTGATCCCTAAGGTGTCCTCATCCCAGCATCCCCAGCAGCCAGCATTCCCTGAAAGAAGACTCACCTCCCACCCAAGGCAGTGCTCATTCCAGGGCCAGGCAGATCAGCTGCCCCGATCGCCACTCACATTAAAGCAAAACTGATTTGGGGACAACATTTAGTGAGCACATTGTTCACTAAATACATGGACTCTCTCCCCAGAGCCACTGTCCCCTCAGTCTTGTTTGTTTAGGAAAAATATTCTCTGTCCTTTAAACCCATCCTCAGTGGGCCTGGTTTAGAGTGCACTCGGGGTCCTCTGGGACCCTCAGCTTCTATCTCAGCCAGCTTTTTTTTTTTATAGTATTGAACTCAAAACCCAAGTGTTGTGTGACTCAAGAGAAAAAGGCGGGGCAGGAATCACCACCTTACCTTGGATGTACTATCACTATTTTTTTATAGTTATAGATGGACAGAATGCCTTTATTTTATTTGTCTTTGTGTGGTGCTAAGGATTGAACCCAGTGCCCTATGCATGCTAGGCAAGCACTCTGCCCCTGAGCAACAGCCCCAGCCCTGTGTGATCACTATTAATACCACCTGCTGGCATAAGGTGTTTCAGGTCAGTCCCAGCTCACTAGAGAGGTAAATTGTGACAAAGGGGTACTTAGGAAAGTCCAATCTTCGGAAAAAGCATCTCTGATGTGTGTTTGTGGGAGTCTAAGCTACCCCGAAGTTTCTAACCCCTCTTCTCTGAGAACTGCAAACCTCATTCACCCGGATGAACCCCAAGAGCCTCGGTGACAGCCGATTGGACTGGGTGTCAGCATGCCCGGCCCAACCAAGCTCTGTTGATGCCCCCCACTTCACAATGTCCAATAGGTAATCTGGGTCTCACGCCACACTTGTGTCACCCCCACCTTGTGCAGGACAGAAAAGAGACATTTCCTGCAGAGGTATAGAAAGAGAAGCCGGGGCTCTGATAGGAAAAGCAGAGGAGATGGCAGGTGGTCCAAGCGCCTTTCTGGTCCCGGTTCTGGTCACTTCGGAGGCCCTGCTGCATCTTGACCTCAGGTTCCGTGACCCGTCCCCACAGTTCTGTATTTTTGCCCAGTTGATTTCAATGGGCTCCTTCTTTTGCAAGTGAAGCGTTTCGCTGACAGGTGACCCAGGAGTCCTGGACACCACTCATGCTGCTCCCTCAGGGTTGAGGACCAGCCTCCTCCTGTAGGCCAGGTCCTTCACCTCCGCCTTCAAGGACCTATTCACCTCCTACCAGTCAGCACCTCCCATCCCCAGAACAGCTCACGGGGTGTAGCCCAGCTGGGTGCTCACTCTCTGAATCAATTGAACCTTTTAGCCCCTTTGAGAAAATGTCCCTTTTTTCTTCTCAAACCAGAAGAGGAGGAAGCTGGGGCTCCAGTTCACACCCACAGGTGCACACCCTGCTTTTCTTGCATAAATCCAATCCTAAACAGGAATTTGCCTATTCCAATCTGCCTCCCAGGCCCTTTCTCTGCTCCCATCCCCTCTCCCTCACTGATCCCTTCTTCTGTCAATACTTACTACTTTTCAACAGAGAACCTGGACAAGCCAAGAGCCGAGCCACGTGGTTCCAGACTTGGAGCTCCTGCACTCACCAAATCATACCTGCTCTGGAGGTCTGCCCCCTGAGCTCACCTCTCTGCTTCCTGGGTGACAGCAAGTGTAGCCAGTGGCTCAGAATCTGCTAATAACTCCGTTGTGTCTCGGGTTCATGTTAATACATTGTTCCCAACTGAATCCTTGTATTTTGGTGAGTCTCTGGAGTCATGGTGCCTGAATTAGGGAAGAAGTCTATGGCTGGCATTTCAATCAAGATGCTCACCTTGTTCTTCCGAGTGTCCTGGGTGGATGGTTGCACTTTGTGGGCAATGGCAGGGGACGCAGAGTATTAACTAGACTCCAGGTCCCTTCCAGATGGTCTTCCCCACCTCAGCCCCTAGTCTCTGGAAGCAGAGGGCCCCATCCAAGTCCCGATCCGATGCTCAATAGATCCTCAGTAGCAAGGTGACCTTGATATGTTACTTAGCCCACCAGAACCTCACTCTGCTCATCCATGAAATGGGTCAACACCCCCCTCATAGAACGCTCAGGTGCTCATGAGGACGCCGTGAGATCACACTGTAGAATGCGCTCTGGGGCAGGGAGTCACTGCCATTGTTCTCCCGCCAGTTCAGCAGAGCACTGTGGCAAAGGGGATAAGAACAGAGAGTTCAGGGCTCCAGATGAATGAGATCTTCATCTTTCATATGCCTGCCCAGCTAGAGGGGAAGGGAATGGGCAACTGGGGACATTCCAAATGCACACCTCCAAAACAAATCTGGACTTCGTCTACCATCTCCTGCCCCTGCCTACCCCGGACCTAGCATGGTGTTGACACACATCTCCCAGTCCAAGGAAGAAGGATTTCTAGAAAAGGAGGATCTGACCTAGCTCATGGGGGCTGGGACCTGGGTTTCCTGGCCCCATCTGGGGTCAGGGGTGAGCCCCCTCTGCTCCTCCTTTCTATGTCTACAAGAATCAGGCCTCCTGTCTTCTCTTTTCCTCCTGGTCCTGAGACCTTGGGCAGCTGGAGGGGCCAAATACTGGCCAGGGAGGACAGGGATTGCAGAGGTCAGCTGGGAGGTCCAGAGTCCAAAGGCAGAGAGGGCTCTGCAGTCAAGCCAGTGCGCTGGCCTGGGTCTCCAGGTCCCTCAGAGCACAAGCACCAGGGAGGCCCCAGGTCCCACCTCCCCAAGAGTGTGCCTCCTCTGTGGGAGGCCACCTGGTCTCGGATGAAACCCCAGGCCTGTGGCGGCCAGGTGCAATGGCCCGAGTTCTCTACCATCAGAATCTTCATTTAATTAATACATAAAACTGGAAGATAAGACGTGGCTCAGTGATAGAGCACCCACCTTGCGTGTGGAGGCCCCAGGTTCCACCCCAGCACTGAAAAAATAAAATAAAATAATGGTCCACACTGAGAGTCTATGGCCTGCTTCCCTTCAAATTCCAGTTCTTCAGCTGAAAGGTTTCAGCTGCTGTTCTGACCATCTTCTGCCAGAGAGTTCCTTGTGAGATCTCCACTATAAATATCTCCTGATGAGCTTCAGTTCCTTTTGGGCAGGAGCTGGGACTTGACCTTCCCTGAAATAACCCCCAGGGCTCAGGCCAGGGTCCAGGCACCCTGGGAATCGGGAACACCAGCCTTCCTCAATCATCCCCTCACCTCCAGGGCCAGCCCTGGCTTTAGGGACACAGTGGCATGGTCTGAGAATAAGCCTGAGCTCAGCAGGAGCCTGGGGTCCCTGGGAGGACCCCTCCCCCCTGCAGGGGAGGCCATGCTGCTTATGTAGTCCAGAGTCCAGGGGCAGCATAGCAAGCAGGGTGCTTGCCCTCTGGGCAAGGTGTCCCTGGACACGGCAGGATGCTCCGTTAAGCTCCTGGTTCATCCTGATACTGAGGCTGCTTAAAGAGAAGGATCCCATGCAAATGCAGGCCAGTCTAACAGAAGGCTAAGTACTTTTAATTAAAGGAAGGCACCTAGAGACAGCCAGCTGTGGGAGGAGGGAACTGGAGCAAGTCAGCTCGCTCCTGGGCAGGGAGGGGGAGAGGCCCGGCCTCCCTCCTCCCTGTTTCCCTCCTCCCCATCCTCCCTCCACCCCATCCTGCCTCCTCCCCATCCTGCCTCTTCCCCATACTCCCTCCTTCCAGTCCTCCCTCCCCAGTAGGCTGGGGGCCCAGAAGGGGGTCACCTAGCCCAGAGTTAAGGGTGAGGCCTTTCTGTCCTTTGGCCCCAGGCAATCAAGCAAGGGGGAAATGGAGTCAGGTCCGTGAGGCTTCCTGTCTGGAAATCCCAGGAAGCTGAGAAGCCCAGGATGCCATCCCTTGGGTCCTGCAGAGCCTCCGCTACTTCTCCATCATCTTTTCTCCTTCTTCTTCATTATCCCACTAAACTTTTCAGCATCCTGTGCCTGTGCCCCATGGTGTCATTGACTCTCACACGCTTGGACTTTGTGTCCTGATTGTCCCTCTGTCACAGGCGAGGCAAGCAGGGCTCCAGGAGGGAGACCACCTGCCAAGGCCCCAATGGCAAGTGGCATAAAGGAGGCTCAAGACTGTCCCACCCCAAAGTTCCAGGTCACAGAACCCTTCAGGGACAAGGGTGCCAAGAATGGTGGAAAAGGTGACACAGGACAACACCTAAAACCACTGGTGCTCACTATCAAGTGACCCCTCCATTGCCCTCACCTCGTTCCCTTCCCACAGCTGGGCAAGGTTCCCTCAGAAGAGAGGAGAGAAAATCCCAGGAAGCAGAAATCAGCTCAGGTCCCCTGCAGCCAGGGTCAGGGTCAGGGGCATCCAAGGTGTCCATGTCCTGGTCTCCGCACCAGCATCCGCCCCTGCCCTTTCCTCTCTTCTTGTGGAAAGCCTTGCTGAGGACTGGGGACAAGGCAGGCCTGAGATGGCTGAATCCCTAATAAGCATCTGGGACCCAGAGTAGATTCCGGACTCAGATTCACCCCTTGACACTTCCCTCCCACGGGGCACTCAAGAATCTCCCGAGGTACCAAGCAGAGCACCATCCCCCATTCACCAGGTACAATCAAGCTCAGCGTGGCCACCTCCCTTGGGGTGACCTACAGGAGGGCCTGGGTATCTGACGGCTCCCTGCCAGCCCCACAGCTGTGCCCTGCAGGGAAGGCAGGGAAGCGGGGCACACTCCCTCCATTGGGGTGTCCTGTCTTGTCCCAGTACTGAGGCAACTTAAAGAGAAAAGCAACCTGGGCTGGGCAGGACTTCCTTAATGGCCTGAGTGGCCCTGTGATGGGGAATCTACCCATGTGCTTGGTTCTAGCAAGAACAGGGTGCAGCGCCCCCACGGGACTCCTCACTCCTAGGACAGCGACGAGTGCATTTTCATTATGCTAACATTCCACACCTCTGGCTCCATTTGAGATCCTCTGCCACCGTGGATGAGAAGCCATATCACCCCCTCTTACCATGAGGAAGCTCAGGCTCAGAAAGGCTAGGTGCCTGCCCAAAACCACCTGGCTTTCAAGGGGAAAGCTGGCACGTGTTCCCTCCCGCCCATCTGCCTTTCCAGAAGTTCACCCGCTGTGCTCCCTCCAGGTTTGGCCAGGGTCAGCCAGAGCTTAGTAGCCCCAAATCCTTGGCTGGTGGCCTGCTGAGGACAGTTGTGTGTAGGAAGGTCCTCCTCCCAGAATGGGCAGTGACTTGCTGAGAATTTCTGGACCCAGTTGGGACAAGGAGAAAACCTTGGACTTCTAAACAAGTCAGTTAACATTCAGCAGTCTTTGCCACCAAAGCAAGTGTTGGAGGACCATGGCCAATGGTCAGTGCCAAAGTGTCACCAAGAATCCAACCAGCATGGATGGCCCTGTGTCTAACACTCCCCAGAAAACCTGAAGCCTTACTTCTCCCCCTCTACTCCCACCAGAGAGTCTCCAGAAGGCACCCTGTCCTCCCCAGGGCCCTCCGGACACCTCCCCGCAGTCTGGGGACCCTGTGAATCAGGCCTCGGAGGGCTGGCGCCTGGGGTGAGGCGTGGCTTGGCACGAAGAGCCGCAAGTTTAGCACAATAGCCTGCCTGTGCACGTTGTTCCAACCCAGCAGCCTCCAGTGTTCACATGTCCCCTGAGCAGCAGGTGCTGGGACCTTTGCCCTGGAGATCAGGAGCCCTCGATTGTGGGATGAGTGCCAAAAAGGAGGAAAGAGTTCTGCTGTCTCTCCTTGGCCCTGGGATGCAGCGAGGGCCACTCCCTGACCCTGCCGTGGCCTCTGCCATGCTTGTATCAGACTCTACTCTGCCAGAAAGAGGAGGGCAGTGCCCAAGGAGGAAGCTAAGCACCACTTGCTCCTGTTTCACCCACCAGCTACCAAGAACCCGTGAGGGCCGTGCCGGGCCGAAACGCAGAGCAGTGTTTGTCTCCTGAACTGCCAGCACCAGGACATCACAATGAGGTCACTGTGTGACCCTTGCCACTCACAGCCATCCTGTGGAACTTTCCCCAAGCACGTGTGTTTATTAAGCATCACCAGTAGGCCAAGTGCCATTCTCAGCACTGAGAAAAGAAAGGCACCCA
This sequence comes from Urocitellus parryii, assembly GCF_045843805.1. Classification (NCBI taxonomy): domain Eukaryota; kingdom Metazoa; phylum Chordata; class Mammalia; order Rodentia; family Sciuridae; genus Urocitellus; species Urocitellus parryii. The sequence goes on from NC_135537.1 coordinate 83,992,031, forward strand.
GAGCTGTCAAGATGCCCCTGCCCTCGCGACACTCACCTACCGGGGGACAGCGGCAAAGAGATTAGCAAGTGGACTGTGTCAGAAGGTGGACAGAGTTGAAGAGGCAGCAGGGGCGAGGGGGCAGAGGGGGCAGTAGGGCGTGGGATAAGCATTCCCAGAGGGGACACTGGAACCAAGGCATGGAGGCCAGGGAGGAAGTGGCAGAGGAACCCGAGGGGACAACAGCACAGGGACTCAAGTCCAGCATGTCGTGTGGCTGCAGCAGAATAAAAAACACAGAGCACAGAGGAAATACAGGAAGGAGGGGGAAGAGGGTGGGCTGTGGGGAGCTTGGGATGGAGGAGTGGGACTGGGGAACACTGCAAGGATGTTGTCATTGTCCCTGAGTGAGTTAGGGAGCCACTGGATGTGACCTAGAATATGTCAGAAGCTCTCACCTGCCTACTGTACACCTTATATATGTAAATAAGCACCCATGCGTGTGTCCCAATGATGCATTACCACATAACAATGACACACAGCAATGCCCCGTGATGCACACCTATACTGACAGCTGCACTGAAAGTGGTTCTGGGTGCCCGATGCCACCTCGTCACTGGGAAGTGCCAGATCCATCAACGGTATTAGTACAACTGTGGGTTTCAAAGTGCTTTTTTTTTTTTTTTTTTTTTTGGTACCAGGATTGAACTCAGGGGTGCTTAAACACTGAGCAACATCCCAGCCCTTTTTTTTTGTATTTTGATTAGAGAAAGGATTTCACTAAGTTGCTTAGGGCCCTGCTAGGTTGCTGAGGTTGGCCTTGAACTCACTATCCTCCTGCCTCAGCCTCCTGAGCCACTGGAATTACAGGCCTATGCCACCACCTGACTCAAAGTGCTTCCACACACACTGGATCACAGGAGCCAACCCAATGGGATTTACAAGAAGACGCCCCTAGACACTTTTTATTGAAAAGGAGGAAACACCATGAGGAGGTATTGAATGGCTTCGCTCAGGACAGACCTGGGAAGTTCTCTCTCCTTTACAGACAGGGCCACGGGGCCTTGTGAGCTGAGCAGACTTCCAAGACCCCAGAGCCAGCCAGCAGGGCTTCCTGATTCCCGACAACGCAGTTTGCTGTCCTATGTCAAAGACTGAAACCTGCACAAATCCCCACCCTCCTCCCACTGCTCAGCTTTCTGTGGCTCGGCCACGTGGGTGCCATCAGTCCACATCGGTGGGATCTGAAACACAAGGCAGCTCCTCCTCCTGGTCTCTGCTCAGAGGCCCCTTCTTCTGAACAACCCACACTCTTATGAGGCACCCGCTCTGTGCTCCCAAGGGTCCTGCCCCCACCACAGCATGTACTACACCCTCACAAGACCTGTCAACTTGCTCCAGGACACAGGATTCTTATTTTGGTCACAACTGTATTCCCAGATCCTACTTAAGTGTCCAGCCTTAGTAGATGCTCAGTTATCAGTTACACAGCTAAATACATAAAATGTGAGAGAGGGTAGGAAAAAAAAGCAAAGCTTTACTGGTGAGATGACCCTGTCATTCCTCATCCCTCACTTTTCCCTATTAACAGTTTCCAGATCCTTTCACGCCATCCTGCTCACTCATTTGTACAAAGCATGACGAGCTGGAGAAACAGAGTGGATTAGTGACTTCCCTAAGGTCACACAGCTCTTGTCAGGGCTGGATCACAAATCCAGGTCTCACAGATGTATGAGCCCAGGTACTTTCTATTCCCAATTCCCTGGGCTAGAGAATGCAGCATCCTGACATCTTCTGGTGGCTGCTTTCACTTTCAATCATTAGCACTGGTTAAGCACTCACTGTGTCCCAAGCACCTTGTCTGACTTACTCATCATGATATCATCCAAGAAAAGCACCATCCTGAGTCTCACACTTCAGACCTGAGCAGTTCAACTCAGAGAAGTTGAGACAGTGGCCTGAAGTCACACAGCAGCCAGTCCAGGGTTGTGTCAGAATTCCGGCTTGGGCTTTGGTTCCAGCCCCACAGTCATGACTTCTACACCTTCTATACAAGATAGAAAGGCAAGTGCTAGCATCCAGTGGGAACAGACCCATCTCCCCCAAATCCTGGTCCCTCTCCATTGGAGTGAGGCAGCAGGAAGTGATTTTACTTGGAATAAAGAAATCTCACAGCCAATGGGATGGAAATGTGGAGCCAAGGGAAGCACCAAGACCAGCACTGCCCTGGGACACACTGCCCTGGGGTGCAAGCCGTGCAGAGCTAGCCACTGGGCATAGAGAGAAAAATGGGGGTCCAGAACCCTAAGCCTCAAGGCTGCTCCTCCAAACACAGGGAAGTCAGGGGCTGCACCATGCACAGCCTGGCGCACAAGGTGGAATGGCAGGAGACCCCATGTGCCAGTGAGCCGTGGCCCCCAGGGGAGGGGACAAGGCACCAAGATGCCTCTGCTCAGTCCGTGCCAGGAGCAGAGAAGTCTGGAACAAAGGCAGGTTTAATCCACTGGGTCTCCATGCCTCGGCCTCCCTCCCCAAAACTCCAGGGCCTCTGGTCCTTTATCTAGGACCTTGGGCACTGCCAGGGGATGGGGAGGGGACACCCTGCTCCGTGGTTTGTGCCCAAAGCAGAAACCTTGTCATTCCAGGGCCACAGAGCACACAGCCAGCCCAGAGTCTGGGGAAGTGCTGGGCCTGGGTGTTTTTCCTGGGTGCTTCCCAGCGTGCCCTGGCACCAGCAAGAGAGGATTCCTGTCCCCTGACTCCCGCTGCTCTGGGCTGGTCCCCAGAGGCCTGAGGGAGGGGAGGGCATTCCTGCTCAGTGAGCTCTTGCCCTCCTGTGGCAGGGAAGGTTTCTGGCCACGGGGGTCTGACCTCACCCTGGCCACTCCCTAGGTTCCAGAATCTTCCTTAATAATAAAAGAGGTGTACGTGCAAGGGGGAGGAGCTAGGCTGGGGTGGGCAGAATTTCTGGCACCGATTTTTCCTCCAACAGCCCAGGCAGCCACTGCCAAGGGGCTAGAGGGTGGGCACAGAGCCCAAGAGACACGTGCATAGGTCACATCTGCAGCCCGACCTGACTGGATAAGGGCCAAGGGTGGCTTTTTCCAAACTGCCTTCTCTAACCAGTGCCCCTGTCCTTCTACCTGCCAGGATGTGTGTTTCTATTTCTGTGTGTTGGAAGCCTGGAGGGGTAGGGGACACGGAGTAATTAATGATTGATTCTCAGGCACAGCCACCTGCAGGCCCCTGGACAGACTGTCAGCCATTTCCTGAGAGTGGGGACAGGGTGGAAATCCCTTAGGGCTGTGGTGAGCACTTCCGCCTTCTGCAGAATTGGGACATTACTTCTGCCACCAGCAGCTCCCCTGATTGGGGGCCCAAGGACACCCCACCCCACTGCAGCCCCCACATCCAGCCCTGTGCCCATACTCCTTCCCTGGCCCTCCCCTTTCCAAGGACTCTCCAGCAGAGGCTCATGGAGTTTTCAGAGAACTTGCCATGCTTCAGGGAAAGGATTAAAGGAACCGAGTTGTGCAGCAAAACGTTCGAGAAGTTTTAACTCTGCCCTGCTTGGAGTATTGTTGTCTAATAATAATTAACTTTTGTACAGAGCTGTCGTTTTCAAAGGGCTCCACATCCAGAGTGCTATTCACCTCACAACAATGCCGTGAGGTAGTTCCCACCCTCCCCAGCCCCACCTGCACCCACAGGTGCAGAAGAGGACATTGAGGCCCAGAGAGAAGGAGTGGCTCTGTTTCACAGTCAGGGCAGGAACACTGGTCCTTCTGACTCCGAGTAAAGAGCTGCCAAATTCTCCCTAAATGACACATGTCGGTCCCAGGACGGGTTCACTTAGGGAAGGAAGCACGGCAGGTGAGAAGGAGGGATCCTTGCAGGTGTCCTCCAAGGCTGGAGTGAGAAAGTCCATGCAGGTCAAAGGGGAGGAGGTGACCCCAGGATTCCTCCCCCAGTTACCCGGAAGTGAGGTGGAGAAGCCCAGGACTGCTGGAGTAGAAGAGGCCCAGTCAGCAGACGACCTTACCTGCACCCTCACCTTCTATTCTGTTGAAACTGACCCCAAAGTTCCCCCTCCTCAGTTGTGATCAGCTATTATAACCAGCTCAACCTGGTTTGCCCAGGACAGCCCCAGTTTTAGCACTGAAAATCTCACATCTAGGGAAGGCCCTTGGTTTCATCTAGGCAAATCAGAGAGAGTTTACCATTGTACCACAGGGCAGTGACTTCCAGCTGAACCCTGGGAAGAAAGGCCATTTTTTTTGGATCAACAAATTTTACAATTTAAAATCCACAGAATGTTATGCAATCTCAAACATTTACCAGGGTTAGGCAGTTACCTGGGATTCTCAGAAAGGTAAATCTGAAAGAATATTCATCTTCACAAAGACACACTCAGATCTGTGACCAGATTATTCTGGCAAGCCAGAATTATTCTTTTTTTCTTCTCTACTTCTGCATTTTAACATTAACAACAAATTAAATTTTCTCAGAAAAACACTGAGTTAAAAAAAATATTGCAACTGGCTTTAAACCACAGGTCACCAATTGATCATTTTGGCAGGAAGTCATTATGGGCATGGAGTCTGAGAGGAGGAAGAGGTGTTACTTTCAAAAAGTGAATTCTCCATTTCCCGTTTTACAGAGAGTCAGATGCAAATGTATTTTGAAATTTCCAATCAAGTCTTGGGAAGGCAGACTTGAGATTTTTTAAAGACAAACTCTGGTTAAAGACAATTTTTTTTTTTAAAAAAATATGCATTTCAAACCCTTCATTTTCATAGGGAGGGGACTGGTGCCAGAGAGACAGAGTTGGGGTACCCAGTTGATGACACTCTGGCCTGGGTCCCAGGGGATCAGGACATACCAGAGAGCCCAGACCTGATTTCCAACTGTTCTCAGGTCACACAGCCAGTTGTGTTTGCCTCTGCAGCAGGGATCACTGTGTTCCTACTGCTCATGGGTTCTGGGTCCTCTCTGCGGACTGTCCTTCCTGGTCATCTGCAAGAGTAGATGGGGTACGTGTGGGGTAAGTGCAAGGCACTTGGGAGTGCTTTTCTTTGAGGACTAGATTTGCACAGTTGCAAGTTAAGTTTTCATTAAAGTGATTCACCAATGGGACAGGAATGTTTTGATCATAACTTGCTGGTTTTGTCCTTTGAAAACTTTTGCCCCAAAGCGGAGGGAGGAAGGGGACTTGTTTTGCTGGCAGTGAAAAGAGCATTGGCAGAAGGGATGCCTGAGCCAAGACTAGGTGCCTTCTAGTCCTTGGCTTGGTGGAACCACCTAGGTCTTCAGAACTGTCTGGAGGAGGGCCTGTGAGGCTCTCCCTTGGGTACTGCCACCCTAGTGGGAAGAGAGCTTGGGTAATGGTGACCAGAGTCTCCACTGGGCCTCCACCCCCTCTGGCTCCCCTCCAGTGACCCAGCAGGGATCCACATGGTAAGCCAGCCCATGGGGTCCACAGGCCTACACCAAGATGCATCTTCAATCTTTCTCTCCAAGGGGTCTGACCAGAGAAGTCGAAAATCCTAACCTTCAAAAGCCACCAAGAATTTTAAAGAACAATTCAGGAGAAACATTTAAAATAAAAAAGCACAGATTACTTTCACTGGGAGCCCTTTACAAAGGTGAAGGATCTCATTTAGAGACACACACATTCTTTTTCTTTTCACAAAATAAATTTATCCTAAACCAAGAAATAAGAAAGCCAAGGTAGAAGGAAGTAGTGGATTACTTTTTTTTTAATTAAGAAAACTTGTGAGTGTTCACACACACAGGCCCCCCCAGGCTCCCCACATGCAAAGACTCCCCCCTACACCCCTCAGTTTCTCTCCCCTTCACTCCCTTCCACCTCCCCCAACATCTTATCTTCCATACCCCAGAGCACTTCCTCGAGGCAGCAAGGCTCCTCCAGACCCACAGGGCTGTCCTACAGCTGTGATCCCAGTCCAGAGATCCCTGCTAAAAGCAGGGAGTGCCCAGCCAGCCCTGCTGGCCTGAGGGAGCTCCGGGACACTTGTCCTGCATACTCACAACTTTCCATGGACCCTGACTCCATAAGAGAGAAGAACTACAAAGAAACAGGGGGCAGCCCTTACCATTACTAAGCACCTCTCTTCCTACCCAAAGGACCCCTCCTCATCTACATCCAGACCCTCACATTGCAGAGGCTGTTGAGTCCTGCAACTAAGGACATAGGTCATCTCAGTCCTGCCCCTTTTAAGGTCCTTCCAGGAGGAGGTGAAATCTAGGCCCTCATTGTTCTTTCTCTAAACTCTTTCCCCAAGTTCAAAATCCTCATCCATGGAAAAAAGGGGACAGGAGGTATGCATGTGTTCAGGAAAAGAAAGGAGTCCCCTGGAATGGGTAATGGGACCATTCCTTAACTTCCCAAAGACAGGGTGTGGATCCTGCCTGTGTGGCCGGGAGGGGATGGCTTCAGGGCTGTTCAGAAGTCTGACCTGGAAGAGGTGCACACCAGGGTGGGAAGGTGGGACCTTCTTGCCTATGGCCCTATGAACAGGTTTCTAGGGAAAGAACTGGGCATGGAAAAAGTTCCCTCCAGACAAGGAAAGAAAGGAAGGACTGCTTCCCAGTGAACAGACTTGGGGGCAGGGGAGGGCCATAGGGTGTCACAGCCAGACCATGCCGCTGCCTCTGGTGGTCAGCGACCTGGAAGGCCCCAGAGGCCCTCACCCTAAGGCCTCCATCTCCTACTCCTCCAGCATTTCCAGGCCTACCGACTTGGGGCTCAGCTGCCTGGCCCTCTTCCCTCCGCTGGAAACAGAAGCTCCAGCGAACTTTTCTAACTCCTGAGTCCACTCAGCCATGTCCCCCCTGCAAAATCCTCCCCTTCCTGCACCCCCCTGCACCCAGCCAGCCAATCCGCGGCCTGCAAGCCTCGCCAGACCCATCTCCCAGGGCCTCGGCGGGATAAAACCGGTTGGCGATGCCGGGTGGATGGGAACAAACTTCAAAACGAGGAGAGACACCGGGCCCAGGGCACCCTCGGGCAGTGAGGGCCTGTGGCCAGCCGACCAGGTATGTCGCTCAGAGGTTAGGTGAGGGCTGGCTGGGAGAGAGTGGGGATGCGTGAAAGGAGAGGGCCCCAGGCCAACTAACAGCCCTTTCTGTCTCAAGTTAAACGGGATAGGTTAGGACTGGGGCAGTGTGGGGAGGATGGAATTGGGACTTCTTCGGGCATCTACAAACCCACATTTTCCGGACAGGCATGTTAGCTAGGCCAGGCTGAGATTGCCCCACTTCGTCCTCAAATCCTGGCACTCTAAGAAAGTCTAAGGTCCAGGGCCTGGGGAGGGGGGTGTTCTAAGCTTAAGGGCATCGAATCTTAAGTCCCTTCCCCTGGGTCTGTGCAGGGCAGCGGCGTGGCGGCGGGCGCTGCTGGGACTGGCGTGAAGGAAGCCCGAGTGTTCGGCAGGCTGAAAGCGACTCCCCGGCCATGCCTCACAACTCCATCAGATCCGGTAAGGACGCGGCGCGGCTAGGACCCCAGAGCCCCCGCGCCGCCGAGCGTCCGTGCGTGTGCTCAGGTCGGTGGGGCTCAGAAGCTTACGCTTGGGGCTTGCGGGACCCACCTGCGTGGGGACGAGGCTGGGGACGCCTCAGGCCTGGCTTACCGCTGGGGCCGCCTCACTGTTCTCGGGTCCCCTTTGGCCGGACTGAGCCGCCCTCCCCAGGCCTTGGTTTCCACGGACAACACAGAGCGGTGAGGGGTTCTCTAGGGGGTCATGAGGGTTGTCCTTTGCGTCTCACGACCGTCTTGCATGGCCCACTAGGGTGGACCTCCTGCATATGAGGCCCGATCCCCGCCGGTGCTGGACTTGAAGCTCCTAGCCCCTGACCTCTAATCCCTTCTCTCCGGGTGCTCGCAGTCCTTGGCCCATGACTCCCCTCGCAGGATGGGGGTTCCCTGGCATCTCTCAAGCCAAAGGGAAAGGAGACTGTGGCTGGAGGCCTGGAGCTGGTGGCGCACTCTGGGGCTCTGGGATGCTTTCCTGCCCTGCACGTAGCAGGCGGGGACAGGCGCGCGAGGGGCTTTCGCTTGTTCGGACTACACTGCCCGCGGGTCTGAACCCCTGCGCCCGGAACCACGGCCTTCAGAAGTGCTCGAGCTCCCTAGCCACTGTGCCTGCTCTCTCGGTTCTGGGCCGGGGCCGGGCAGGGTTTGTATCGGGCTTGAGCCCCAGGGTCGGGGCTGTTGGGCGCGATGGGCAAGGCCACCCAGAGGCGCAGCCAGTGCAGACAGCGGGCGAAGGCGCGGTTGGACCCTCAGTGATGGATGGAGCCAGGCCAAGGGCGGGGAAGGCGATTTATGGGGCCAGGGCGCATCGCTATCGATTTGGGCCGGCGAAGTGAGAGGAAATCAATATTTCAGATGAATTCTCTGTGAATATGAAGTCCCGCTCGGCAAACGGGACATTTGTTATAATAAGGAGGGTCAGAAAGCGCGCTGCGCGGCTGAGATCTCTATTTAGCAGCGAGCGCCGCGGGACCCGGCTGTGCCGCACTGTCGCCCATCTCAGGGCTGAGGCTCCGCGAGGTGGGGAGCCAGCAACCCCTGCGGCGCCGAAAGGTTTTTCACTGGAGTTTGCTCCGAAAAGGCAGACGGGTCAGCAGGATGCTCCCTCCCTGTCCCCTACTTCCTTTAGAAAGTGTGGCCCGACATCACAGCCACCCCCTGCGGGCACGGGGCCCTTTCTGGGACCTGGGGTACAGACCTGACTGCCCATCCCGGGCGCCGCAGGTTTGGCAAGGCCCTGAGCCGGCGGAACTGCCTGGCACCCCTTATCGGTCTGCTCTGGGGAGCCAAGCGCTCTCCTAGACTACTTTCTAAAGCCCATTAGTATTTAGTCAAACCCGGGTACTGGGCAAGGATGCCTCCTCCTTGGAATCTGGATGATGCTGGAAGGCCAAGCGCGCGGTACTGGTGCCGGATCAATCCCAAGCCTGGTTGATCCTCACCACTCGCTCGCCTTCGGGGTTCCGCCTTTCCCCTCGACCTTCCCCTGACCTTTCGGGCCATGATGAGAGGAATGAGTACTCTGGACCTCGAATCTACCGGGCTGCGCGAGACCCTTCCCCTGTGACCCTTGCCAGAGAAATAGCCCGATGTCACAAGCCCTGGGGCTGGCTTCCCTTCCTGCTTAATTTTCATTTTGTAGGCTCTCATTAGAATAAATGGGAACAAAAGAAGGAAAAACAAAAGGCAACATTTACTTTTACTTCATTTGTGATCAATAAAGCCCCCCAAATGGACACTGCTTTCTCATAAGCTCAGATGCAAATTGCCTTTGGGTTTAGAGGAGGAGCTGTCTGCCCCTGACCGGGCCAGGTATTTTTCTCTTGGGAGTCAAAGGGGCTTCTCCTAGCCACTTCCCAAAACAAATAAAGGAAGAAAAGCTATGAGGGAGAGAGAACAGAACTTTCTCCATTAATTTAATGCTAGAAGGAGAAGGGAGAAGAAGAAAATCGACCAAAAACAGTCAAATGGTTCAAGGTTGTCCCCTCTGCTTCCTGAAGCTTCTCCGAAAAACCTGAGCCCAAGACTTTCCTTCTTTCTGATCAGTTTACTTGACATTGTCCCAAATAGAGCTAAATTCATAAATTGATCCCGCTTGCTTTTATATGTCCATCCTCTCTTAAGTTCCAGCAGCTTCCTAAATTCCCCTCAGGCACCTCCATTTGTGACTTCCTGGAGACCTTCCTTTTAAATTTTCCCCGGAGTAGACTGGGCAGGAGCATCGGCTTGTTTGGCTTTTCGTGAGAGCTAGGCCGAGAGGCACCCTTTCCATAATCCCAGACGCCTGGAAAAAGTTTCCTGCGCGCTTCTGCTTCGCAGGTCCCCTGACTCACTCTGTACTCATCCTTGGCTAATCTTGCTTTGCTGAGATCATAGTATCTTCTATGACTTTCTTCTAAAGGGATCCTGCCAGTGGATTATTTTACCGTGCGCAGGTCAACATCCGCTGGGATTTTTGTTGCATCACGGAACAAAATCTTCTAGAGCAAAAACCTTTTAAAAAATATTCAAAGACGCATAAGAAACAATAAAGGCCACATAGATATTAAAATGTAAATAATACCATATCAATGAGGTGGAGAGTTTATTAAAAGCAAGCAAACTGTCATTAGAGTTAGGTTTGAAATAACTTGTCCGAGTCCTCTCTTCCTTTCCCTGAAAATAGATCATTCAGGCGCTAAAATGAGAAGTCAGATCAAGAGCGACTGATGCCTCTAAATACCCCCTAAGAGATCCAAAGCCCTGGACCACATTCTTGGCTTTAGAATGGGGGAAAGAAATGGAAATCCATTTGGGGAGAATTTATTTTTTTCCTGGAGTTTCTTGCCTGGGTTGGAAAAAAGCTCTTGAGAGGAGAGACAGTGTGGAGGACATAGAAGTATTGGGGTTCCCCTATTCATCTTTGTTTCAAGATGGTCTGCCCTCCTACCCTCTTCAATTCAAGTTAATTAGGAGATAATTTAGCTACCTTGTGAATTAGTTTTAAGATAAGTATCTTTTCAAGCTTTGTCACTTTAATTGCCCCACTGATTGATAAGAAGTAATTATTTCTAATTGACACTTTTTTGATGTCTATTGGAAGCATTTATTTGGGACTTTTTTGGGGGGTGGAAGGGAAGTTAATTAATTTTATCAGTCTTCACCCAAAAGGTCTCTGCCTGATTTTCCTAAAGAGGACAAAGAAAGTGAAGAAAACACACAAAAAAATCAATCTCATGGGATTTTAATTACTAAGAGACATTTTGGTTCAAAGGCAGACACATAGTACAATATTTCAAAACTTTCTATTTACAGCTCCACGTCTCCGGTTTTAAGGAGGTGCACATTTCACCGCATAGGTGTTCCCACTGATAGATCCACAAGCCCTTTATGTGCCCACTTCATTTTGAAGACAGGTTTCTCTGCTTTGTAATTAATTTTTTGTGTGTGAAAAGCAAAATCAATAGAACTTGGTAGGCTCAGAAGAAATGAAATAATTTTTGTAAGAGCTAATTGTAGGAAAGATTTACCCATGGTCATCCTCGTTCTGTAATTATTGATGGAGTTGGGTGTAAAGGTGAAACTTTACTCATGGTGTCATGCTGTCTCATACCTAAATCTTGGTGTAAACAGTTTAATCATTTACATCCTCCAGAACATTTTCCTGTTGGAGAGAGAGACAGGAAAGAATACAGAGAAAAAGAAGAATAGTGAAAGGGAGTCAATGGGGGAGGGGAGGAGAGAGAAGGAAGTGGCAGGGAGAAGAAAAGGAAGCACTTATTTCAGAAAGAAGGTTGCCAGGTGCACAGAACCTTTGACATCAGTAGGAGAAGATTAAAATCCTGCCTTCAAAACATATGCTTTTGAACACAAAATCTCTACCACAGCCCCTGCGCCACCCCTAACCATCACTCCCAAACCCCACTTTTCTATGCATTTAAAAAAAAAAACAGGAATCTTTGGAAGCCAGTTGGTTAGGATATTGGGTGTTGAGCATCAAAGTTTTGACTTGGGGTCCATGGAAAAGAAAGCCAAAAAAAAAAAAAAATACACATCATGCTCTGAGAACTAATAAAAGGACTTGAGTGTTATTATTTTTATTTGATGATTAAAGCCTCAATGATCCTCGCCTCCATTTACATGAGGAGTCTTTTCGTAGATAATGTGTGACTTACTGACATCAGGAAACATTCCCGCATTAATCCAAAGAGGACGCACCCAGACTCCAGTGCCCTGAAAGGAGGGGAACACAAGCTTGCAATGAGATGCGCTCCTGTCAGGGTAATCTCAGCCAGTGCCCTTTTCAATCATTTATGTATAAAATCTTGTCTCCTTTTAATGATGCTTCTCCCAGATTTTGTGGAGTTGAAAGAATGAGGAAACATCTTAAATGAAAAAGAAATTTAAGACATACAAACAGCAGATAATATCGCATACCAACCTCACTATTAGTGAAACTGAAAAAAATATATAAATAATGCAAAAAAAATCGGCAAGGGAGAGTTTAGTAATGGAAAATTCCCCTGCAATTAAATGAAACAGTAATTTAGTGAAGATATGCCTGAATGAATTAGCATTTATTAATTGGTTCTCATAAAAACAATTGTGTGTGTGTGTGTGTGTGTGTGTGTGTGTGTGTGTCCAGGAGGGGAATGGGGGAAGTATGTATTTTTCATAGGAAAAGTTTCTCAAATTTTTCTATCAAATGATGTCATTATCACATTCCATTTTGTGAAAAATCCCAATTCTCTCACTGCTCAGAGAGCTTGGGGGTGAAGGGAGGAGCCCCCTCCTCAGCAGGAGGAATGAAGCTGATCCCTCTCTTCTCTTGGTACATTTCTAAACACAAAACCCAACCCGTGGGGAACACGGTGGCAGCATGTCATGCTTAAGAACATCCAAACCGGATCCCCAAAAGACTCTCAGGCACCTCACTCTGGCTGGGGGGCACTTCTGGCTGAGGCAAGTAAGGCTGCTTTGTGGTTCTGGTCCCCCCAGAGGGCAGGAGCATCCTCCAGCTCCGGCAGGAACTCCAGTTTGTAATCTCAGCAAGGCGCTTGCTAGGGTTGACTGGCGCATGGATGTGTTTACTCTCTCTCACCACAGTTGGTCTGTCTTCAGCTCTCAGCATTTTAAAGCTGCTCTATTTATCAATCCAAGAGGTGCCGGGAGTTCTCAGTTGAGTTGAGCAGCTTTAAGCTCTGTGATTCCGAGTACAGAAGGAACCAAAAGATAAAAGAAACAGTTTGGGGGAGGGGGGGAAGAAAGCAAGATTTGAAAGTGCAGGCAGCGAGTCTTGATTCAAGATCGCAGATTATCTCTGCTTTTGTTTCAGTTGAGACTTGGGGCAAAGCTGAGGCGCTGCCCCCAGCAGCCCCCACCCGCTTCAAAGATGAACCCCCTAGTGAAGTTCTGTGAAGGAAGGATTCTGTCTGAGTTCAAACTGGGACTCCTGGGCCAGGTTGTCTTGAGGAGGGAGCCAAAAGTTCTGCCCAGGAGAGGTGGGCAGTCATTACTGCCTCCTATGGGGTTTCTTAAGGGTCTAGATGATTTTCTTTGGGGGAGAAGTACAGAGAACTACAATCCAAGGGTCTCCTTGTTCCTACAGGCTCATGCTCCCAGGCCAATCCGAGTTCATCCAGCCACCAGTCAGCGCCCTGGGATGCGGTTCCTTGAGCCAGGGCAGGGTAGACAGAGGCATCCACCCTCTTTATTTATGTGTAGTAATAACACTTTAAAGCAAATCTTTGGGGGTTGATGATTATTTTCTCAGGTCCAGAGTTAGGCTGACAGGCCCATCTGGGCTGCCAAAAGCCCCTCCAGACTCGTCCCTTGGCCAGATGGGGACATGATGAGCAATTATCTCTTAGACAAGCCACTGGCCAGATAAACCTTTGTTTTAAACCCATAATTCATGTCACTGAGTCTGGGCTAGACCTCAAGTGGGGGGTCCTTCCCCAGGAATGGGCCTCAATGGGAACCAGTATCTCTTTTCTGAAGCATGTTCAAGACCAAGGGTCGGGAAGTTCAGGGGTTCCCCCAGGATACTTGGGTCCTTCTTCTGTGTTTACTCTTCATAGTTCCAAATGTCACATGAGATGCCAGATATTTCTGGGCTCAGCATAGCCAACTTCAGAGCCCTCCCGATCTGCCTGTTCGACTTTTCTATCCCAAGAAAGGGAGCTGAGCACCCTGGCCTCAGTGAGCTTGCAACAGATGGAGGCTGAGGTTATGGCCTCTAAGGACAATTCCAGGTGTGGCCTGTGCTGGCAGCAGGCATGTTCACCGTGCCCTCTATTCACACACCCTGTCAGGCAGGCATGGCTCCTGACAACCGATTAGGCTTGATGTTCAGAGAGGTCCATCCACCTCCAGTGCCCTCTCCACCAGCCCCACCCCCTCAGAGCCCCGCTTACCAGAGCTCTGTGCAGGGGTGAGCAGGGAGTGGACCATCTTGTAACCTCACCGGAACCTCTGCCAGCACCTTCGGTAGGAGACCCTGTGCCTGTGCTGGCAGTGACCTCCAGGGCTTTCCCCTGTCAGATGCCGTTCTGGCAATTTCTTAAAGCATATTGCCTTTTCAGAATGGCTCTCAGTCTTCCCGTCTGTGAAAGTGGAGAAGTGGCCGTGGCCTCTAAGCTGTCCTGGAAGTCTCTCTGAACAGGAAGGAGCACACTGGCCACCAGAAAGGCAGCGGGAGGGCCTTCTCTTAGCAAATCACCTCCAGGGCTACCATGTCTCCACTGGGACCAGAAAAAGAAGTCATTCTTGGGTCCCCAGCTGTGGAAGTTCTAAAGGAAACTTGATTTCCTCCCTTGGCATCTCAAAGGCAAGGGCCTCCCTGCCTTCTCCATTTCGGAGACTGAGGAGTTGCTGTGTTGGAAATAGGGCCAGAGTTACCAGCAAGACCTGCCTCTCCACCAGGAGCCAGTGCTCGGGCCCAGCCACAGACGGCACAGCCAGGCACGGGGCCGGTGCTGGGCAGCCTTTCTCCAAGTTCAGGTCCACTTCCTGGGCAGCCTCCTCAGGGCCCCTTTCCCTCAAGAGTTCAAGGCCAAGATCTCTGCCCCTGTGCAGCTTCTGTAGAGATCCACTCTGTAGTCTTAGGTTGAAAGGGGTTTCGTTTTTCCCATTTTCCCCTGGACATAGCTGCCCAGGTCCCGGGCTCTGTGCAATCCTCAGGGGAATGCCGCCTCTGGTTTAAGCCGAGTGACAGAAAAGAAAGAAGCTGTACTGGCCTCCATTTCTTCAGCTCTTTTCTTCCTCCTCCTTGCTCAGCCACTGTGGTCTCCGATGCTGTCTTTTCCCTTTTGTTCCTAAGTGGCCTTGGCATGACCTGGGTAGTTAGTGCTAATTAGTCCACTGGGACAAATTGTCACTGTCAGACCAGCACAGCAGAAAGGTCCAGGAGCTGGCTGGTGACACATCCGATGGGGAAATGGCTCCACCGTCTAGCATCGTTTGGGCAGCGGGTCTGCGCGCACCCGGGGCTGTGTGTGTTGGGCTCTTGATCCTTCCAGCAGAACAGCAGAGCTTCGGTCCCGGGAATGAGCTTGGGGACCGCAGCAAGGTGTCAAGAGAAGGTGAGGGGCTTTTGACATCACCATGAGCCAGCCTCCTGATCCTGTTGGCCCTCCTCTGTTCCTGACCGGGCCTTGCTGTTTTCTCCCTGTGTGACCTTATGCAGGTCAACTCTCTTTGGGCTTGATTTCTTCACCTGTATTCAACACAGGGACGTTGCAGAATTTTCTAGGAAGTAACGCAAATAAAACCAGTGTCCTCACCTGGCACATAGTGACCACTTGAGGAAAGTTTTCTGCTTCCTGCAGTGGTCACGAGGGAAGGTGGTCTCCAGGACATGCTCAACGAAGGTGACTCTAAACCCAACACTGAAATGTGGCATTTAGAATTTAGGAGAGAATTTCTAATATTCTACAGGTACCAGATAACAGGCCCAGCAGGCAGGAGTGCTGGGGTTAAACGAGGGGACACATGGTGGGCCAGCCAAGGTGCCTTGGCCACGGTCAGCTGTGACCACAGCCCCATCCAGAGGGGCTTATTTCATTTTATCAGGAAACCCAGTCACAGGGAAAGCACTGGGCTTTTGGCAGAAAGGGCTGATCATGAACTTTATGCTGGACTCCAGAATATCCTGGGAGCTTAGAAGAATTAGCACTCTCCGTGGTTGGCAGAGGTGCTGTGTGCAGGAAGGTGGCCCCAAGCACTTGTCCTGACGCCCCACCCTCTCTGCCTTATACTTTCCGACTATGTAGACATGATCCAGTTTCCCTATGACATGAACCCTGGTTGTCCCTCAGAAGTCTCTGAGTGGCTGGACACCAGCCCCTGGCTTGAGTTCTGCTTGGCTGTCTTACTGAACACTGAGATTCTTTCCTGAGCATCATCAAAAAGGAGATGGTGGTAATAGAGGTGACTTTCTGGTACTGACTGGGGCCCACTCAGTGATGAGCCATGTCTCTGAGGTGGGAGGGAGGAGAGAAGTGACACTAGATGGAGCATCGTGGTGGGAAGTGACACCAGAGCCCAGCCAGGAGGCAGTGGTTCAGCTTTAACAGGCACACAGAGAGCTACCCACCATGTGCAGGGACCTGCCTGCGGCAGAGGCATTCATGGCCAGGGTAGTGGAGACCCATAACTGGGCGTCCATCAGGCAGAGGTGAGAGTGCCTACCTCCTTGAGTCAGGGTGCAGGAGTCTTGAGATTCCCTGTCATGGCTCCCGTGTGGCCCAGAGAGGGAACCCCCAGGTGAATCAACTTGGGCAGCAGAAGGAAGGAACACCAAGGGGCACAAAGGTCATTTATCATGAGCACAACCATGTCATCCCCACTAGCAGGTAAAACTAGTGGCCTTCTGGAGTCCTGTGAATCCCTGGAGCACTCTGGTCCAGAAGGGCAGCCTGTGTATGCTCAGCTATCCCCTAATGGTCTACACTGGGCTGCATCTGGGGGCAGCAGCCAGTTCAGAGCAAAACATGGCACAGCTGTTGGTGCTTGTGCCAGGGAGATGTTTCTTCCCACTTCTGCTAACTCAGAACACTCACCATGCACTTCCCATGCTAACCTGTGCCTCCACAGGACCCTGCCTCCCAAGCCCCCTCCCCCACAGTGAAATGGCTGTGGTCTGAAGCTCCCGTCCTTGGGGCTTGGCTGGGTCCTATCAGCTGGAAAGTGTCCATTGCCCAGGGACATCTGAGGCCCAGGGGTGCACCGTGCCCCTGCCCACACCACTCTTCGTCCCCGCCTCCCTGGCGGTCACTCTCTGTACCGTGCAATGTGACACAATGGTGCACACACCCCGGTTGCTTGCAGACTAGTTTTTCTGTGCTCCTCCCAGTTCCCACATAGACGGTGGCCAAGGAGGCCAAGAACCTGTCTTTCCTCTTTGCTGGAAGAGGAGGGGAAAGATTCAGAGGCTGGCCGTAGGGGTCACACCTGGCTAGCTCTGAGCCCCCCACTCACCCCTCACGCTGGCCAGCCTGGAGCCCTTTGCTCTGTGATTAGGGTACTCATTCTCCCTGTTCAGAAGGCTGCCTCCAGGTGGGCTGGCGTCATGCTGGTCAAGCAAGGCTTGGCAGGTCCCAGCCCTCCTCAGGCACCCAGCTCCACTGCCACTGACCCCTAAAGCCTCCAGGGGCCCTTGCACTGTGTCTGCAGGCTGCCACGCAATGCTTAGCGATTCTCATCTTCTGGACTTGAGCTTGTTGGATGAGCACCTGCAGCTTGTGTCCCCGCACACCCTGGGAACTCCATGGGGCTGTGTCACACCAAATAGTCCACCTGGCCTAGAGGTGGTTAAGGCCAGAGGGGACTCAGGGATGAGACTGTTGTCACATTGTACTGAGGAGGAAACTTAGGGCCAGAGAGGCCCTCCTTAGGGCAGAGCAGGAACTCCCTCCCAGGACTGGGTCTCTCTCTGTGACACTGTGGTGCCTCCCAGAAACTGGCAAGGGTAGAATGAGGGCTGACCAAAGCCAAGGGAGTCCTGGCTGTGGCCTGTTCTGAGTGAGCAGGACCCAGTGGGGGGAATGAGAAGAAGGAGTCTCCCTCACCTGTGGACGGTGACTGGAGGACCAACACACACACACACACACACACACACACACACACACACGCACACACAACACGTCTCAGGCTCCTGCAGGGCAGGGTTGGCCTTGAGAGAGGCCGCCTCCTTAAAATTTGCAGCCTGGCTTGCTGGTTGTCTTCATTCCAATCCTGCATACATGACACACACAGCACTGTTGCACAGATGCGCACATACAATACACACACACTGCTCTCCTGCACACACATTAAACGTACTGAACCATGTGTGTGTGTGCACATCGAACACTGTCCTAGGTCCTTCTCCATGAAGGCCCGAGAAGCCCCTGCTGTCATAGATGCCCAGACACTCAGTTCTGAAATCACAGGTGCAACTGAAGAGTCCCAGCTGGACCTGCAGTTGCTAGGAGAAAGTGGTGGTAGGTGTGGTAGGGCAAGTGGGAGTCCCCTAGACACAAGGTAACTGACCTGTGCCCTTCCTGGTCTTGCAACATATGATGCAAAGGAGCTCCAGTGTCCCAGCCATGCCCACCATGCCCGCCATGCCCACCCTGCAGATCCAGTCCCTCGTTGATGTTTTGGACACAAGTGGTCACTGAGGCCCTGTTCAGACCTTTGGGTTCAGCATTCTGGTTTTCAGATGAGGTTCGAGGACAGTCAGTCATTGGGCAGTGTCAGCCCCTACCATTACTCTGGGGTGTGTGCTGGCTCTTCCTCCTTGGTGGACAGTGGCAATAGCGGCAGGACCCATCCTCTCCAGAATTTGGTCTCTCAGGTCCCCTGAGGACCTGAGGATGGACATCAAGGACGGGTGGCTGAGGGCTGTCTCGAGCAGGCTCTTCTGCTCAGGCCATGAGAATGTCCTCCCTAACGTCTGCCTCACCCAGAATTCCCAGGAGCTCCACGCCAGGGGGACCCTTAGCTTTGGCCCCACAGCCTAACAAGCAGCATGCCCCAGCTCACACACTAAAAACTGAAGAGGAAACATGGAAGCCAACCACAGCTGCAGATTGTCCCAGCACCTGCATGAATGTGTTCACAGCTATTACACCAATATGCTGTCATCCTGGACCTCTTGCACATCCGAGCAGTCAGGGTCAGTGGAACTTCCATAAACCACTGATTCTCTCCCAGGGTGAGCAGAGATACCCATAGATGAAACCTAAAACACTAGCAGGAACAAGTACTTTTATAGATAAAATACCTTTAAATTCAAGGTGCACATTTTTCTATTTAGGAGCCACTACACCATTTTCCCCTTAGGATCGGGGATCTGATTGATCAGCACATTACAGTTTTGCCATGTTGAGCTCCCTGTTCTGTTACACTCTGTGCAGAACACATACCTTCCAGGTGCCCCATGTCCTGACAGGTGTCGGAATAGCGGTGTCAGCTTGAGGCTGGATTTGTCTGATGGCCACATAGTGATTGTAGCCCCCTGATTATGTGAAATGCTGAGCTAGACCTGCCTCTCTCCCTCAGAAGGAATCCCCAGGATACCTTCACTCACCTTTGCTTTTCCTAACCAAGGCCCCCTTCATTCCAGGCATATGGTAGAGCAGGTGTGCAGTGATCTTTTAAGGAACTCAGGTGCTTTTCTGGAGCACAGTCTATCTCAGAGTGCCCTGGGCAAATTCTCACCTTGACCCCTACCATCTCATTTACTCTATTCCTATGACACCCTCTCACCCAATTATGCATCCCCTGGCTGTGCAAACCCTGAGTTCCAACTCCGAATTGCTTCAAAGAGTGTAATTACATGACCGTTCAGTTCAGTAAGTAAATGTCTACTGGGCCCCTTCGTGGGGCAGGCGTGGCATTGGGCTTTGGGGTTACAGAGCTCAAGATCCATAGTCTCTGCCTTCACGTTGACATTCAAAAGAGAGAAAAGCAAACTGGACTTTTAGCCACAGTTGGAGAGAGAGCAGAAAGAACTCAGTCTAGACAGATTGAAAATGCTGAGCAAGGGTGGAGGGAAGCGCTGGGCTGGGAGCCATCCCATGGGACCCCAGCAGAGATGTGTGTTCCCTTGGGAAGGACAGCACTGGGGAGGTGGGCATGGTCCAGGCCTGCTGCCAGGGCCCTTTACAAGAGAAGCCAGTCCTTGGCGTTGACTCTAAGCTGATGTTATAAAGTCTCAGGCCTTTCAGTGACTTGTACGTGAAACTTCCACCCTGGATTGACCTAAGGCTTTGGGGGTTGGAATTTTCATATTCTTTTTAGCTCTCTGCCAGAGCCACCTACCTCCTGGCTGTGCCCCCTGGGCTTGATGATGTTTTTTATTAAGTAGAACAGCTGTGGCAATAATCTGTGATAGCTAGATTATTCACATCATCAAAATGTTCCAGTTTCTGTCTTCTCCTGGCCCTGTTCCAGAGAAACTTCACCTGGTGATTTTCCAAAATCATCTTAGATTCCTGTTTGCACTTTCTCTTAATCCAATCATTAACAAACATTTGGGGGCCAACTGCTGGTGTCCCATCTGACAAGACTATCTCACCTCCCTGACCCCATTTCCCACCATTTCTGTGTGCAGACCCAGGTTCCAGCCAACTGGTCCTTGTTTAAAACACTCCCACCACTGGGCCTTTGCCCATCGGATGCCAGCAGCCTGGACCACCATCCCTACGCCCTGCTCCTTTCACAAATGCTGCTCACGCTCCACCTCTCCACGCTCAGCCCCCTTCAACCTTCAGTGGCCATCCCGTCTGACTTGCCATTCCCTGGCACTCAGTACTTGTAACAAACCAAGCTTGTCACTCGGCTTTTTCCAGTGACATCCTACCTCTAAGCCTAGATAAAACACCTTGTTCAGACCCAGCACCTTACACAAAATCCAATCTGGAGTGAGGACTGTGAATGTCTGTGTTGATAATTTTCACCTAATTCTCTAATAACGAGCTTTATTGTTTTACTGGTTGACCTAATTTGCCCATTTGAGTTTTGTCTGTAGTTTTCTCAATGTGAAGCGCACCTGATCCTTTCCTGTGATCTTGCTGTAATTACTCTTCTAGTTCCTTTACCATGAATGAAGAGCAGGGGGCTGAGGAAATGAGGAACAGGGCTCTTTAGAGATGCTAAGGCAGCCATCAGGGCTGGAGCTGCCCCACTACGTCCCCTCCCTGGTCCTGGGGCATCTTTCTGGCACACGAGCCAGGTGGCACACAAGCCTCAATGCAGGGTAGCCAGGTGAGGCAGCAGCGTACCACAGAAGCTGCACACACACAGATTTGTGCAGCTGACCCTGTAGGGCACTTGCCTGGTGGACATGGGCATCAACCTGGCAAGGTGGTTAGTTAGACTTCAGGTGAGGGCACCTGCGAGGACCAAGGGTTGCAAGGTTCTTGTAAGCACTGAGTAGAGTATGGCTAAGACTCCAACCATGTTCGGCGCATAGTAGACAAATACTCGGTACTTAAAAAATATCTGTCATGTGGAGGAACCGTCTTTCCTCCTCTGTCTCTTCCTCCCCTCTCTTCTTTGTTTTTCTTGGCTATAGAGAAGGTTTTTTTTTTTCAATTTCATCTCTAATCTAGCATCAGAAACCCCTAAGACCTGTTAGTAAATGTAAGACCTGGAAATCTGCATCCTTCACAAGCTCCTGTGGATGCTTTTGTGGGCTCTGTGATTTGAATATCTGGATTTGGATATGGTTTGTCCACCCAAGGTTCATGTGAACATAAAGGCATTGAGAGTTGGTAGAAACTGTAAGAGGTGGCACCCTGGCACGGGAGAGGTTAGTCCTCCCAGGACCAGATTAGTTCCCTCGAGAGTGGTCTCTGACAAAGTGAGACCCGGGATGTGGTGGGTCGATGCAGCATGAGCACCTCAGCAGAGATGGGCAGCCTGACTGTGCACTTTTCAGTCTCCAAAACCTTGAGTCAAAATAAGCCTCTTTTCCTTATTAGGTGCCCAGTTCTGAGTATTTTGTTTTAGTGACACCGAACAGACTTAGAAAATCCACTTTTGAGAAACTGATCTAGAATCAGAGGCCCAGTGGAGGCTAGCCAGAGGCCTGTCCCCTGTAGAGACTCCCATGAAAGTTCACTAAGTACACAGCCCTTCTCCTTGGACAATGTCTTCTGCTTCCAGAGACTTCCATCTGGTCATGGGCAGGTGCAGATCAACCTGGATGTAACCTTAGATTTGCTTGTAACTGGCTATGCACAGCCTACTTACCCCTCCAAGATGCTGCTCTTGTCTATGAGTGGGGCTCCCAGGGCCACCTCCCTTGTGGGCTGTTGTGACTTCCAGCCCTGCTGCAACCGAGGCCCCATGAAGTTTTGCTTAATTGGACTAAACAGGAACCGCTTCCCCGACAGCACGTTGACAAGTCCTGTGGAAATGCAGCCAGTGCAGAGCCCCCCTGCAGACTGGACCCATGTGGGAAAGGTCTGAAAAGGAGGAGAGCCTGGGTGTCTGGCAGCCTGGGGGAACCCAGCCCAGCAGGCAAGGGTGATGGCTGCCTGCCTGGGGCTTTGTTACGCTGGTTCATTGATATTCTTCCATTAAAGAAGAAGTTGGCCACGTGATGGAAGGGTCAAGAATGGAGATCGGATAGTGGCTCCATGGGGAGGTCGTGATGTCAAGAGAAGCCGGTGCCCTGAGGGAGGGTGAGATGTGAGATAGCCTTCAGGCCTTTATTTCTCACTAACCTGGCTGCTGGGGAGCCACTTGGGGGGAAGGGGTGGAAGGCCAAACACCCTGAAAAGACGTCCCCTGGGCTTTCCGTGCAGGTTGAGAAAGGGTCCATCTCTGCATTGGTTGGCTAGGACTGCCATGACCTAGTACCACCAACTGGGGACTTTAAGCAATACCATTCATTGTCCCATAGCTCTGGAGGCCAGAAGTGTCCAATCCAGGTGTCAGCACAAGGGGCTTCTGAGAGCTGTGGGGGGAGTTGGCTCCTTGCCCCTCCCCAGCTTCCAGGGGTGGTCTGTGGTGTCCGCCGGCTCCGGGAACATGACTGCAGTCTCCTCCCCGTCTCGCTGTCGCTGGGTCCATGTCCTCCTTTTGACAAGGGCATGGTCACGCTGGATCAGGGCCCATTCTAATGGCCTCATCCTAATGCCATCATCGGCTAAGACCCTGTTTCCAACAAAGCCACATTCTGAGGTTGGGAACTACACTAGGAATGGGAGGGACACAAATCGATGATAACAGTCTGAGTGTGGCATGTCATTGGCTCAGCCCCCACTGGGCCCTCAGCTGCTCTGGGTCCTGGTTTGGGACTGGCAGAGAGAGGACAGGAAGCCAGTACCTGTTCTCCAGGACCTTCCCTGTTGCCCCTACAGAGCAGAGGATTCTACCTCACAAACCCAGAACCCCAGTGAGAGCCTCAAGTGTGGGTTCCATGCTTAAGAATGTAAAAATGACGAGCAATCACACTGACAAAGAACCCGCGGTGGCCTTGGTTCAGTGCACAGCCCACTCCCTCTTGCAATCCCTCCCTCCACTGCCAAGATGGCCCCAGCCAAGATGGCCCCACAGGCCTCCTGAGGTGGCAGAATGGACACGGGCCCAGGTCAGAAGACATAAGGTCTGTCCTGGCTCTGCCAGGAAGTGGACCTGTGGCCTGAGATGGACAGGTCAGCTTCTTTTCCCGCTGGGGACTTTCTGAGAAGTGTGCTGTGTGGTCACTGTGCACATGACTGCATGCTTCTCTTGACTTCACTCCTGGATTGTCTGCTGGCCACGGCAGCCCAGGGGGCCCACCGTGGGGGCCTTCCCTTGTCTTCTTACGGTAGGGCCACTTCTCTACCAGGGCCACTTCTGGTAGTCTGCTACTTGGGGCACCTGCACGACATGTCCCCACAGAGCACATCTCGCACCCCTTCTTGGGGGAGTGTGGCCTCTGTTCCCAAGCCTGAGGGCAGTCCTGGAGTTGTCAGTATTAGGACGGGTGGGATCAACTGCCCTTTGGAGGTGAGGCACCACCAGCATGGTCACAGGTGACAGGGCCGGCCAAACCAGGCCTCCCAATTCTCAGCACCTGGGTTCTTCCCTGAGCACGCAGCCTCAGGTGTGTGTCCCTTCCCGTTCCCCCTGAGCCAGGAGTGTGGCTTTGAAGTGGGAGACCCTCTTTGCTATGGTGCCAGGTTCTGGGGAGACTGTCAACAGGCGTGGAAAGCACAGATGCAGTTTGGTCGCAGATCTGACTTAGGGTGTTGCTCAAAAAGCTGTTCATGCGTCGGCCCCCCGCAGGCGGGTGACCTGTACCTAGTGGTGCACGGGAACAGATCTCTCTCACACACATGCAGCGGGTCACCCACACACGCACTTGCTGTCTCTCTCAGGCTGAGCCAGCTGTCCCTCCTCCCTGAGCTGGTCACTAGTGACACTTCAGAAGCCAAGAGCCCTGGAGGGAGAGCACAGCTCACGTTATTCAGTTCCACCCTCTTGAAAAGGCAGTGTCTGTGTCCCCTGTCTCTGCATCCTGTGACGTCACAACTCCCCCACTCCTCCCACCTCTCAGCCACCACAGGAACCCCAGCTACAGATGGCATTTCCTTCCCATCCCCTCTTCCCTTTCCTCCCTCCCCGCCCCTCTTCTCTCCACTCTGGTGTTCCCTTGTCCCCACTAGGCCCTCTTCGAGCCAGCTCTGGCCTCCCTCCTTGTCCCCCTCTGGGTGATGTTTAAAGCCGTGCTCACTACACCACATTTATAGCATGGGACCTCTGAGCCAGCGGTTCACAGGGTCATATATGTGACCCTAGTTGTTCATGATAGCCCATGTGATGGGGACCTGGATGGTCTACTGACCACCCCCACAGGGTCACACTCTCACTCCCAGCCAGCCGGGCGGTACTCCTCAGGGCTTGGGAAAACAGGAGATAGCACAGGAACGGATTGGACATGTTGAGGTTCCCAATGTCAAGGTCATTAGCCTGTAAGACAAGTGTCTCGAGGGCCAGGACTATCTTCCACTCTGAAACCATCTCCCTGCCACCTCACACACCTACTGGCATATTATCAGGGTGGGTGCAGCGTCCCAGCCACAGGCCACCAGGTCAAGGGAGGGAGGGGCCAGACTCAGGGCGAATGGGCAGGGAGAGGGCAGCCTGGGGGGCCTCCGCCATCTTTGATGGGGAGGGGCTGAGAGCTGGTGAGAATGGGGAGGAGGCAAGCAGCTTGAGTGGGAATACAGGGAAGTAAAGCAACTGGAAGAGACCCAGGACAGAGCAGGAAGGCGTGGGAAGGAAGGAAATGGAGAGGGACGTGAACAAAGAGGGTGGAGAAGAATAACCCAACAGGGAAGAGTGGGACTCGGGTTCACTCTCTAACTAGGGAAAGTCAAGAAGGGACTGCTGCCAGTGGTGTGTGCCAAGAGGGGGCCAGGAGGGGCCAGGTGGTGGGACCATCTGGGATGGCCTCTGAGAGCTCCGGCCTGGGGCTGAATTCTGGCCCTTGGTCAAATTCCATGACCTCTCTGCTCCTCCTCTTCTGGTCTATAAAGAGAGGATGCTGGTCTTCCTGACTCCCAGGTCTTCCTGCCATGAGAACTTACCAGAAGGCCAAATTTATGGCTCTCCACTGGGCTCAGGTATGGACACTCCCCACGATGCTGCCCAGGATTGTTACTAAGCATTGGTTAACTGGGGACAGGGGCTGAATAAAAGCCCTTCCTCTTCCCCCTTCCTCCTCCTCCTTTTAGGTCCAATATGGGTGAAATACCAGCCAATTTTGGTTCTTTCCCAGTCATAGCTGAATCCAGGGGAAACTTTTGGATATATGCTTGATCTCCTTCCTTTGCCCTCACCCACAGCCCCCCTCTGCAATGATCCACAGCAGGGACATCCCAGGAAATCAGACTTCTTATCCTTTAGGGGACTCTGAGATTTGCCTGAGCTTAAGCTGTAGGAGCCTCCGTGCAGGTTGGTCTTTGTGGCTGCAGTAAGTGGCACTGGGGCCTGCCAGAGGGAAAGAGCCCCCCAGACGGGGAGAAGGCATTAGTGAGAATACGCAGGAGTTCAATGAATAACCACCCAGTCATGCGTTGCAGGAGGGGAAAGGAGGAGCTGGCATTATTTCCTGCCCCTTAAGGCATCCAGAACTCTGCCTTATCTCATCACTGAGGATTTTGGAAAAGGGAAAACCCAAAACCAGAAGAGGGGCCAGTGGGGTGGGAGAGCTCTGTCACTTGCAAAGACACAAAAAATTAAATTGAAACCGCTACAGAAAGAACTTTCCATGAAACCCTAACCTCCAAGAGGGTGGAGACCCGTCTGTCTTGATCCACATATTGTGCTGCAGCAGGGCCTGGCACGGAACCAGGGTGGTTGAGGTGGTCATGGTGACGGTGACACTGTGGAGGGCCCACCCAGGCCAGGCCCAGTGCCTAGTCCCTTACCTGCACTGTGCTCACCCAGAACACCTAGGGGCAGAGTCAAAGCAGGAGCAGCCTGTGCCAAGATCGCAAGGAGCGATGGAGCAGGGGCTTCCCGACTCTGCCTACACAGCTTCTGAGAAGGGAAATAAGTGGCCATATGAGCCCTGCCCATGCATCCAGGTAGGGGGACAAGTTTGAAAGCTGCCTATCAGTTTGGACTTCTGTGAGGGAAGGGGCCACCTGGCAGTGGTGGAAGGCCAGAGACTGTGGAAGGACTTCCTCCTTCAAGGGGTTTGCATCTGCTGGTCCAGCCCTTTCAGGGCCAGCCTCCCACGTCCCCTCAGAGGTCCAAGCCCCAGCTCCGTGGTACTCTCTCCAAGATCTCCATTCCCATAACTCTAGCTCTGCCCTCTGCTTCCTGCAGCCCTGGGGCAGTGGCTTGCGCATCCCATGTTCAGCATGCTTGGGCCAGAGAAGTGCTGGGCTTCGGACTCCTTGGGGATCTTGTAATGTTTTTGCATATACTTACTGAGATAGCTTATTTGTTTGCAAGTATTTATGGAGATAAATGACACTCATTGATATTCCATATACACCTTATGCACATATCCTGAAGGTTATTTTATGCCATGTTTTTATGCACCTGTGTTGGGACTGCCACCTGTCACAGAGGCCAAAACTGGAACTTTTCATTTGTGGTATCATGTTAGTGCTCAAAGGATTTTGGATTCTGGAACTTTTCAGATATGGAATTGTATCAGCCTGTATGGGACACTCAGCTTGTATCTCAGAATGACCTCAGTTCCTCCTGAGTGTGCTTATTTTTCTCCAACACCTGGGAAAACAATTCCTTGCATTAAAGCCCTTCTATTGAAATACCTAGGAGTAAGTTTCTGTTTTGCAAAGACTTCATTGACTGATGCATACTTGGTACCTGAAGAGTCAGAAAATTCCAGGGCTGGACTGATCATGTCCTTAACCTTGACCATAGTGTTGAGCTCCCTGGCAACAAAAACTGGAAGCCAGTTTCTTTTATACCAACTGGACAGTGGCAGACTTGAAGGGGCAGCATCGACACTCAGAGCTGTCAAAAACTCCCCTCAGTGGGCTCTCTGGTTCTCAAGAGGAGCAGTTTGCACTCTTATCCACTGTGCCCCCAGCTTAGCCTGGCCCTCATGGATCTTCCCCTGAATGCATGTTGACATCGCCCCAACTCTGCTGGAAACCATGAGGACAGGGTCTGTCCCCACGCTGTCCTCCATAGAGCCTTTATCACCAGAGTTAGAAGGACAGGTCTTCTTGGCTCAGAATGTAAAGACCTCCATTAATGACAGTTTCCCCGCTGGTGTCAAATGGAGAGAAGGCTTCTTATCTCAGCAGAACATGCTCCCACAGAACACACTGCCACATCCAAGTGTGCACACTTGGCTCAGCAAGTGTGCACACCTCCAGTGTTGATGTCCAGGGCTGCGTGGAAGTCACGGAAGCCCCGCACGCACCCCGGCTCCTCAGCAGCAGGCCAGCCTCTCTCCTCCTGGGCTGTGGGATCTAGACCTCCTTCACTTCGAAGAGCACACGTCAGAGGAAGCCAAGCTGCTGAAGGCCAAGAGCGTGTGGGCTTCACTGACTGACTGTGGATCTGCCTGCCTCCATGCCTCCCTCCCTCTTCCCCCTGCCTCCCTCTCTGCCTCCCTGCATCCATCCCTGCCTCCCTCCCTCCCTCCCTTCTCCCCCTCCTTCCTCCCTTCTCCCCCTGCCTCCCTCCCCTCCTTCTTCCCTCCTCCCGTGCCTCCCTCCCTCTTCCCTCTCTTTCCCCCCTCCTCCCCCTGCCTCCCTCCCTCCTCCCCCTCTTCCCTCCCTCCTCCCCCTCTTCCCTCCCTCCTCCCCCACCTTCCTTCCTCCTCCCCCTCCTCCCTTCCTCCACCCCCTGCCTCTCTCCCTCCTCCCTCTGCTTCCTCCCTCCTCCCCCACCTCCTTCCCTCCTCCTCATGCCTCCATCCCTCCTCCTCATGCCTCCATCCCTCCCCCCTGCCTCCCTCCTTCCTCCCCTGCCTCCCTCCTTCCTCCCCTGCCTCCCTCCTCCCTCCTCCCCTTCCTTCCTCCCTCCTCCCTCTGCCTCCCTCCCTCCTCCCTCTGCCTCCCTCCCTCCTCCCTCTGCCTCCATCCCTCCTCCCCTGCCTCCATCCCTCCTATCCCTCCTTCCTCCCTCCTCCCCCTGCCTCCCTTCCTCCCTCCTCCCCCTGCCTCCCTCCCTTCTCCCTCTCCTTCCTCCCTCCTCCCCCACCTCCATCCCTCCTCCCCCTGCCTCCCTCCCTCCTCCCCTGCCTCCCTCCCTCCTCCCCTGCCTCCCTCCTCCCTCCTCCCCTTCCTTCCTCCCTCCTCCATCTGCCTCCCTCCCTCCTCCCTCTGCCTCCCTCCCTCCTCCCTCTGCCTCCATCCCTCCTCCCCTGCCTCCATCCCTCCTCTCCCTCCTTCCTCCCTCCTCCCCCTGCCTCCCTTCCTCCCTCCTCCCCCTGCCTCCCTCCCTCCTCCCTCTCCTTCCTCCCTCCTCCCCCACCTCCATCCCTCATCCCCCTGCCTCCCTCCCTCCTCCCCTGCCTCCCTCCCTCCTCCCCTGCCTCCCTCCTCCCTCCTCCCCTTCCTTCCTCCCTCCTCCCTCTGCCTCCCTCCCTCCTCCCTCTGCCTCCATCCCTCCTCCCCCTGCCTCTATCCCTCCTCTCGCTCCTTCCTCCCTCCTCCCTCTGCCTCCATCCCTCCTCCCCCTCCTTCCTCTCTCCTCCTTGCATCTCAGATCACCTCAGTTCCTCCTTAATACTCTTATTTTTCTCCAACACCCAGAAAACCAATCCCCTGTATTAAAGCCCTCTCCTCCTCCTTGTGGACCTACCAAGAGAATTAAACTAGCATGTGAAGCCTCACCAGCCACTGTTCTCCACCCCCAAGTTCCCTTGACTATAAAACTCTCCTCCTATTGTTTTCAACCAAATTTCTCAAAAAAACAGTCCTATTGATCCTGCATGTTGATGGAGGCTGTGGGAGAAAGGTAAAGGATATTCTGAAAACATCTAAACAAGACCCTGACCTGCTCTGCAGGATGAAGCAGAGCCCCTGGAAGAAGTGACCTAGAGCTGAGCTCCACAAGATGCACAAGAGTCAACAGATAAGACAAGAGGTCCAAGCCAAGGCAGCAGCATGTGCAAGGGCCCTGCAGTAGGGGATCCTCCAATAGTTCTCAGGACATGCAGAAGCCAAATCCAGAGGGTGCCACAGAAGGTGACAAGCTCCACGCTTGCAGGGCACTGCGGTCACCAGCCAACACAAGAGAAGCAGCCTCTCTAGTGCCTAAGTGGAGATTTCCAACAGGAAGCTGAATGTGCAAGTGGCAGGAAGACCTAGAGACACCTGGGACACCCACGATGCCTCGGAAGACGGGTGGTAGTAGAAGAGTGAGAGTGAGCCGCCAAGGAGAGCCTCGGAGTGGAGCAGTCCCGAGATTTGAGAGAAACCTGGGGGTGCAACAGACATGGTGGAGCAAAAGCTGGAAAAAAGATTGAAAAGCCCAGACTGAAGGTCCAAGGAGCCAGTGGACAGCCTTGTGTGGAAGCCCCTTGGAAAGAGAGAACACTGCCTCGGGCAGCCCCCACCTGGCCATGCACTACCTCCATGGCCAAGTGCTGATGCACATGCCCAGCAGGAGGCAGCAGGGCCAGTGGGAGGAAAGAAGGGAATGGGAGCAGCACATTTGCCTGCTTCTTAAGATGGGGTTGAAAACAGGAAAGTCAGATGTGGTGCACGCCTGAGACTGAGGCAGGAGGATCTCCAAGTTCAAGGCCAACCTCAGCAATTAGCAAGGCCGTAAGCCACTTAGCAAGACCCTGTCTCTAAATAAAATACAAAAATGGGCTGGGGCAGGGGCTAGTGGTTAAGCACCCCTGGGTTCAGTCTCTAGTACAAATTATATATATATATAAAGAGTATCATGGTCAAGAAAAGAATTTTTTTCCAAGGCAAGGGCTGGGGAGGCAACACGGAGTAACTTAATTGCATTTGTAGCTGCAGAGGAAGGACTGAGTAGAAAGGAGATAGACAATATAAAAGAAAGCCTGGCCCCATGGGGCATATCTGTAATCCCAGCTCCCAGAGGCTGAGGCAGAAGCATCGGAAGTTCAAGGCCATCCTGGGCAACTTAGTGAGATCCTGTCTCAAAACAAAGACAAACACAAACCAAAACACCCTGGGGGACACTTTATGGAATCTCAGGTTCTAGAACAGGTCGGAGGAGGAGGAATCAATGAGATTCTGAGGTCTGAGCTTTCCTCAGACCTTCTCTTCTCCAGTCCCCTGAGGAGGACAAAGGGAGGCACAGAGATCCCCAGGGCCACCCAGCACACTGGGGTGCAGCAGACACAGGGTGCTGCTTTCCTGCATTTCTGCTCTTTTCGTCCCAATCTGAGGATCTGTGTCTAGGTGACCCATGACCTCATGGGTGGTGGGCTAATCTGCTCTGCAGGCGGGGCCCCTGGGGTTCCACGGTTCTGGGACACTTTCTTTGGGAGCACATTGAAGCAGAAGGCATGGACTTGACTCTGGAAAGGGAGAAACTTGGAGGGCGTAGAGACCACAGACCTGCAGGCGAGCATTCGGGGAACGTTGGAGCACGGGCCAGGCTGAGATGGAGACCAGGGGTGGTGCTGGAGTCTGGGACTTGGGGGTCACCACAGGAGATACCCAAATCACTGCCACCACCCCCACAATGCAGAGCACGTTTTTGTCTCATGTGTGTGCCGGCGTTGATTAAACTGTGCATCGGGTGTTAGGGAGACAAAGACAGGCCCTGCCCTTGAGGAATGCACAGGAATCCACACTAGATAAAGCTTCTGTTCATGCAGTTGATCTGTGACGGGGAAGTGAGCAAAGAACTCCAGGGCATGGGAGAAGTCTTCCTGCATCTTGAAGGTTTGATATCAGTGCATGTAATGAGACTCTCGGGATATCAGCCTCCTTTTTCTTCTCCTGTCCCTGCTCTTTAGAGTCTTCTAAGTGGTGAAAAAATTATAAATATGGCCCTACACCTCTCTTAACATAACCTTCCCAAAGGAGAGAGCAAGCCCCACGAAGAGCTAAGGTTAAATCCCCTTGGACCTGAGAAAGCTCTGGCCCCCTGTCTGCAGCATCCGGCCAGGGCCACAGGTCTTCCTTCTCCACACTCACCCCTCCCCACCCACGCCCCTCTAAAAGGCAAAGAGTCTTTGCTTAAACCTCAGATCTCTTCCTGGCTCACACCTTCCCTGCACCTGCCTCGCGCCCAGCCAGGGGGTCCTATTCACTGCTAGCTTCCGGCCTCAGGCCCACCCGTCTGCAGAGCAGCATAGAAAGGGGGTCAGCACAGTGGGCACCAGGCCACTCCCCAGGGCAGGAAGGAAGCCTGCACCCACCTCTGGGTGTTTGGTGGTGACTCACCTAGAAAAGTCCACTCCCCCACACCGGACACAGGAAAGATGAAAGTCCTTCCATTGCAGGGACTCGGTTCAAAACCTCAAACCATAGGAGCCACTTCATCCGCAGCTGCCAGCCCTCTCCAGCTCACCTTCCTGCCTGTCCATGCCTCTCAACTTCTCCAAGTCACCAAGACTTTACACATGGGATTTGCTCCTGCTTCCTGTGGAAATGCCTTCCTGGGTCACCTCCTAGTCTCTCCTCCCTGCAACTGCCCTCCGATCACTTCACAGCTGGACTGACCTCTCTTGGGGACTTCTCCCTCTGACATGGCAATTCCCAATTTATCTGATTGTATCCACTGAAAGGGTTTAAGGACCCAAGGGCGGCATCAAGGTTTGAGCCTCAGCACTTGGTATCTCAGTCATGATTGGCACTTGGTGGATGGGTCATTGAGTTTAAAAGAAATGAAATCCAAAGTACAAGCCCAGCTTGGTGGCACACACCAGTAATCAGCGGCTCCAGAGGCTGAGGCAGGAGGCTGGCAAGTTCAAGGTCAGCCTCAGCAATTCATCAAGGCCCTAAGCAACTTAGAGAGACCCTGTTTTAAAATCAAAAACCAAAAAGGGCTGGGGATGTGGCTCAGTGGTTAAGTGACCCCGGGCTCAATCCCTAGTACAAAAAAAAAAAAAAAAAAAAAAAAAAAAAAGAAAAAGAAAACCAAAGTACATAAAGAATACTTGTTAGGAGAAGGGGTTGGAGGAAAGAGGAACAAGCAGAGTCATTCTCTTAAAATTGTCTTCACCAGCCATTACCTGGCCTAAACCAGAGACCTCCGCGTGGTCTCAGACTAGTAACAGTCACACCTTCTGGAAACTTCTTAGAAACACAGATTCTTGGTTCCATCATAGACCTACTAATTCAGAAACAGCCTTGAGTCCAGCCATTTTTGCCAACCTCCTTAGTGATTCTGACACACACTTAAGTTGGAAAGACCTGGGGCCTTGCCTGGGTCAGAGCCCTCGGCCATGCGAACAAAAAACAAAATCAGAAAAACATTCTCATTTCTATCAGGATTTTCAGCCACCCAACACTTCTCCACGTCCATCCTCATCTTCTTGTGGCACTTGTCCCAGGACAGCAGCAGACACGACGAGAAGTCACGTTAACTGTTCAATAGACAGAAACACTGGGGTGGCAAACCAACCCCAAACCCACCTTCTCAAAGGATGAGATTGGAACAGGTCAGGTGGAGGCAGGAATCGGACCCCATGGTTCTTGGCCTTGGCACAAACACCCAAGCCTCCTCCATGTATGGGCATCGAAAGTTCTGGAAAATGGGGGCAAAGCTGGACCTAGCAGGTCGTATCTGTTTGGGAAATTGTCCAGCACCCCTTTGGTTTAGCCTCGGGGCCCAAAAGATGCAAGGGCAGTACGATGGCGAGTGGGGGAGATGCGTGGCCACAGGGGCCAGCGTGAGGGCCGCTCTTCCCACTGTCTGGGCTGAGGCTCACAACCCTTTGTTTTAAGAAAGCTGTTCTGCTGAAGGCCGCTGGAGCCCCTGAGGAGACATGGACAGGCAGCTCAGAACTTGCTGTCACTGGGCAATGAAAGGCACTCGGTGCCCAGCTAAGACCCTTCCCGCCCGCAGTCATAAATAGACTCCACTGGCTCCCACAGGGGCCTGGTCATGGCTCCTTCTCGCCTGCCAGCTCTCTCTGACTCCCACCCCGGGGTTCTGACCACCTCCAGGTCATCCACCAAATCATGCTCTGATGTGAAAAGACCTTCCCTACCCAGGCCACAGCACCTTCAGAAAGGACTGCAGGCCAGTCCCACACCTCACCGGCCAGCTCTGGCCACTGAGCCATTGGGTAGCCTGGGAGCAGCTCCGGTCTGAGCCTCAGACTTCGGGTGGATCCTGGCTCTTTCTGGTATAGTCTTGAGTCTCAAATGAGTCATGTAAATCAAGTCGCTAAAATTCTCCTGGTCCCAGTCCCCTGGTTGAATAAGTGGAGATCTGAGTCCTAAAATTAGCCCCACTGGGTGGTTTCATGGAGTGGAATATGTCAGGGAGTCTGACCGACGGTGCCCTCTGGCCTCAAAGGCTTTGCATAAGCTGTTCCACTGCCCGGAATAGTTTTCTCCTTCTTCTGCCACTCAGCGGGCATCTCTTTACCTTTGGCCTCAGCTTTGACTTTCCAGGAACCCTTCTGTGATTCCCTGACCGGGGCCAGGTCCCCTCCTCTGGTTCCAAGGGACTGTTTGCTACTTTGGGATTCTACTATAATAAAGCCATGAGGCGAGAGCGGGCTGGGGTCTGCCTTATTTACCTCAGTGACCATGAGCCTCCCACCGTGGCTGGCACAGAGTGGGCACTCAGTCAGCTCAGGTCTGCTGAGAGAATGGGCTCAGAATGGAGGAGGACCGAGGCCAGAGCAGGAAAGCAGCTGAGAGTCTGCGGCCTGACGGGGCCGTCCTGGAGCCCATGGGGTCCCCAGCCAGGCCTCTGCCCACAATTTTAGTGCTCTGACCTGTTAGAGGAGAAACCCTGAGGCTCTCTCAGGCAGGACACCTGCCGTCAGGGCTGGGGTCCACTCCCCCCAGCTCAACCAGAGAAGCTCTGGGTTCATTCTTTGGTGTTTGTTTGTGACCGGGTTTCAACACCATTTCTGTGGTTTAAAGAGAAATGGGGAGACTATGGATCTCCTCCTGAGCCCTCATTTCATAGAAAAGGAAAGGAGACCCAGGGAGGAGAGGGTCCCCCAGGACACCCGGGACATAAGGACACCCCTATTTCTCCTTACCTGCCTTCAGAGGAAGGAAGGGGCTTGGTGTCTGGAGTGAAGGGCTTGGTCAGAAGGAGACAGGACAGGCTCCAAGGGCCCCCAGGGCATGCTGCGCAACTCTGGAACCAGCAGTGGGCGTCGGGTCTGAGCATAAGGACCACTGGTGCCCCGTCCAGGAGGTGGGACTCCAAGTTGGAGCTCAGTCACGGGGGGCTCAGTCATTGGGGCTCAGTCACGGTCGCACACCTGCAGCCTATGCTTCCCCACCTCCCCGTCTGATCCTGACCACTCTCCCCGGGGTGTTGTGTTTCCAGGCCATGGTGGGCTGAACCAGCTGGGAGGGGCCTTTGTGAACGGCAGACCCCTGCCCGAAGTGGTGCGCCAGCGCATCGTGGACCTGGCCCACCAGGGCGTGAGGCCCTGCGACATCTCTCGCCAGCTCCGCGTCAGCCACGGCTGTGTGAGCAATATCCTCGGTAGGTAAGCTCGCAGTTCAGTGTGCCCCCACGCTCTGCAGAGCTGGCCTCCCACGTCCAGCTTCAGTCCTGGGACCCGGACAGGGTATGGTGGCGCCTCTGCCCGCTATGGCCTCCTGCTGTTTCCTGTCCTCACTTCCTTCTCTGCCCATTTCTCCTTCCTTTGGCTTCTCTCTTTTGGGGGAAAAGGGGGTTAACAGGACTGAACTCAGGGCACTCGACCACTGAGCCCCATCCCCAGCCCTATTTTCTATTTTATTTGGAGACAGAGTCTCACTGAGTTGCTTAGTGCCTCACCACTGCTGAGGCTCGCCTTGACCTCGCCATCCTCCTGCCTCGGCCTCCTGAGCTGCTGGGATGACAGGGTGCACCACTGCGCCCGGCTCCTTTTTATCCTTTACCCATGTCTTGTTTCTGCAGCCGTCTTTGCTCTTCATACAGGAGACTCACCCCCCAGTTCCTTCTTTGGTGACACCTAGGGAAATTGGGCCCCTAGGAGGGCCCCACAGTAGAGAAGGCTCCTGGGGTCTAACCACTGCAAGGGGGACGTCTGGGTTTGTGCCCCTGCGACAGAAGCAAGGGAGTGGCTTGCTCAGTCTCCAGGCCCAGCTCGGCCTCCCTGAGTAGCCTCTCTGGGAGTCAGGCCTAGAGGCTGGGATTCTTATGAGGTGACACTCAGGACCCCTGGGCACTATTGCTCTATAAGCACCCAACATGGTGGCCCTCAGCCCCAGCTGCCCTGGAAGAAACTTAAACATAACAATAAAATTAAGTGTCTGCTCCAGCTCAGACTGATTTAGGGGACTGGGTCTAGGCCCCCACCTTCCCCCTGCAACCAGGTGGGGAACGACTTCAGGGGGGCAGGGGCAGCACAGGCTTCCAGCAGAAATGCCCCGCCCTGGAGGACTCTGGGTTTTGAGGTAGTTCCATGCACCCGTCCCCCTCCTCCACCCATCACGTGGATTCAGGGGGACCCCAGGTGCCAGGAAGAAAAGGGCCTGGCTGTAAGTGAAACCTGGAAACCCCGACTCCCTGTCCTGGGCTGTCAGGTTGGGGTCCAGGAGAGGGGATTTCCGAGATGGCTGTGGAGTCCCAGACAGGAGGGGAGCTCTGGTCACTAGTGACCAACAGAATTTGGAAGAGTTTGGCCCCAATGGCAGAAGAGGGTGTCTACAGCTGGGAGGGGAGGATGTCCTGACCCAGGCCACCCATCTGCCACAGCAGAGAGCGGGGCAGAGGCTGAACGCCAGCAGGCTCAGATTTAGGGACTGAGCCTGGCCAGGGATCCCCAAGGCTGGCCTCCAGAGTCCAGGGGACCAGCCTCACACCGGCAGTGGAAGCAGGATGGTCAAGGAGAAGATCAGTCAGCCTTCAGCCCAGAGAAACCGCCACTGTGCCCCACGGTTCCCACTGGGCCCAGCCAAGATGCCCCTCCTTACAGGGGACACCTCATGCCCCTGGCCCTGATGGGGGCAGGCAGAGCCTGGACAGAGGCAAGGCAAGGAGAGGAGCCGGGGCATCCAGCAGAGGGCTCTGGTTTGGCGGCAGCATGAGCCTCCCCAAGAAAGGGATGTGGACAGTTCTGGGCACGCCAGGTGCCGGAGGCAGCCTCGGGCACCTCACTCCCATGGCCCTCCCCAGAAGCTTCAGACAGACACAGGGGGGGAGGCTCTGGCGACATCCCCCCCCCAAACACCCCCTGCTTATTGGGTAATTCTTTGGGGTTCTCTATAGGAGTAGGTACTACGAGACTGGAAGCATCCGGCCTGGAGTGATAGGGGGCTCCAAGCCCAAGGTGGCCACCCCCAAGGTGGTGGAGAAGATCGGGGATTACAAGCGGCAGAACCCCACCATGTTTGCCTGGGAGATCAGGGACCGGCTCCTGGCCAAGGGCGTCTGTGACAATGACACTGTGCCCAGTGTCAGCTCCATTAACAGGTGAGAGACTGCAGCCTCTGGCCTTGGGCGGGCGCCTGGCTTTGGGATCATGAAGGAACTAAGCAGGGGCCCAACCCAGAGGGACTCGGGCCTTGGGCTGCAGAGTTGGCAGGACCTCTCCGTCCCCACAGTTGTTCCCCCACCTCCTCTCTCCACACTGGAGGCACCCTCCCCCTGCCCCACTCCACAGGGACCCCCATCTGCACCTTCCTTCCTCAGATACCACATCCTCTTTCATTGGGCCAAAGAATGTTCCTGAACTGGTCATCTCCTGACCACTCTCCTGGCTCCATTCAAGCACCTGGTCATCTGTTCAGCCCTGCAGATAGCTACAGCCCATCAAGCGCTTACTCTTCATCCATTATTCATCACTCACTCAATTACCCGTCACCTGCAGGCCCCGGGGACACAAAACTCCTCCCCTGTACAGCTTACAGTCTAATGGGAGCATAGACGCAAACCCAGTACCCACACAGACACTATAAAAATGCAGTTCCAAGTCCTGCTAAGGACAGGAACATGGGGGCATGTGGACCAGCACAGGGTGACTTTATGGGGTTATGAAAGGCTTCCCCTGAGTAAGAGGCAAGGAAGAAGAGCTGACTAGTCAAAAAGGAGCAAAGGAAATGTCTGAGACATTCAAATGCCCTGTGGCTAACACAGTCTTATACAAGAAGCTAAAGGAGAGCCAATAGACAGAGGGAAGGGAACCTGAGGCATGCTGAGGGGTTGGTGCCAAGTTATATACTCTTTGCTTTTGACCTCGGAGCCCTTGTCAGATTTTAAGCAGGATGCTGACTTGCATTTCAAAAATCTCACCTTGCCCCAATAGGGTGAGTCGATTGGAAAGGGTCAAGAGTGGATGGGGTGGGCCATGAGTGCCCGCGGTGGAAAAGAACACTGTTGGCATGCGCTGAGGTTATCAAGGAAGGATCAAGGCTGGAGAGGTTATCAAGGTCAAATCCACAGAACTTGGGGACGAGCTTGATTGGGAGGAGCAGGCAGATGCCCCATCTGCACTTGACCTTGAGTGACTGATGTTTCCAACATGACATGAGGACACAGGCAGGGCCGGTGTGAAGACAGAGATTGGGGATTTGGATGTTGTTCTAGTTAGCTTTCTCGTTGCTGTGACTAAATGACCTGAGCATCACCTCTATAGAGGAGGAAGAATTATTGAGGGCCCACGGTTTCAGAGGTCTCAGTCCATAGACAGCAGGCTCCATTCCTCAGGCTGGAGTGAGGCTAAACATTATAGCAGGAGAGTGTGGCGGAGGGAAGAGGCTCACATGGGGATCAGGAAGCAGAGAGAGACTCCACTTGCCAGATACAAGTATGTAGCCCAGGGCCAGCCCCATGCCCACCTGCCCAGCCACACCCACCACCTCAGCTGCCATCAGCTCATCCAAGCAGGGGTCAGTTCACTGGCTGGGCTGAGGCTGTTACCCCAGCCATTTCTCCTCTGAACCTTCTGGCATTGTCTCACACCTGAGCTTTAGGGACACCTCGCATCCTCACCATAACGGATGTGGACTAGCTGAGGCGGAAACCCCTCTGAGGTGACCAGTGGAGTGTCAGAAAGGCCACCCACCTGGGCAGCGCTGGGGCCTGTTTCCTCCTCTTTCTCTAGTGACATTTTTGTTCTTCCTCGCAGAATCATCCAGACCAAAGTGCAGCAACCGTTTAACCTCCCCATGGACAGCTGCATGGCCACCAAGTCCCTGAGTCCAGGACACACACTGAGTGAGTTCTGGGAGCTTGGAAGATCACAAAACCCCTGGCACACAGATCCCCACCGCGTCCCCCAGGAGCCCCCAGATGCATCCCAGCACCCATGCCACCCACCTGCCCCAGCCCCTGCGTGGACGGAGCTGTCGAGTTGACAAGCCTGTCTTGGTCCCCATGGAAGGTCCCGTGGACACAGAGAGGTGGAAAGGACAGGCATGGGTGACTCCAGCTGCCACCAGGGCTCAGGGCTTGGGTCACCACGTGGCCAGCTGGTCCCTCCAGGATGGCTGCAGGGGTTGGGGGCACTCCCTCAGCCTGACACTCTCCCTCTCGCCCACTGCAGTCCCCAGCTCCGCCGTCACTCCCCCTGAGTCCCCCCAGTCGGACTCCCTGGGCTCCACCTACTCCATCAACGGGCTCCTGGGAATCGCCCAGCCTGGCAGCGACAGCAAGAGGAAAATGGATGACAGTGAGTCCTGTGGGGATGGGCGGAGACACTCAGAGTCTGTCCCTTGCAGGGTCGCAGGCCCAGACCTGGAGCCTGGCTCTTGGCCCCCGGGATGGGTGGATTGGTCCCCTGAAAGCCTTCTCCCTGCCTGGCCACGCAGGTGACCAGGATAGCTGCCGGCTCAGCATCGACTCCCAGAGCAGCAGCAGCGGGCCCCGGAAGCACCTGCGCACGGACGCCTTCAGCCAGCACCACCTGGAGCCGCTCGAGTGCCCGTTCGAGCTGCAGCACTACCCCGAGGCCTATGCCTCCCCCGGCCACACCAAAGGCGAGCAGGTGAGCCAGGCTGAGTCCGCAGAGCTCTGGGGCTGGGGGCTGGGGCACCTGCTCCACGCAGCCTCAAGCCTCGATTTCCCTGGGTGCTCCGGCAGCTCCACTCCTGGCCTCTCGCCTGCCCTCACCTTGGAGCCTGTCCCTTTAAGGGTGGGTGGCATAGCCAGCGGTGCCATCTCTGTGCTATCAGGGCCGGACGTTGTCACTGTCAAGTGGCCTTCCCACTATGACCTGAGCACCCTTCTGGCCCCACCTTCCCTTGCACACCCCATGAGCCTGCATTACTCATGTCCCCAAGCATGCCACCCTCGTCCACACCCCTCTGCCCTGGCACACCATGTGCCCTCCTCGGAGAATGCCTTTCCTCCTACTTCTCCTTCTGGAAAAATACCACTTGGCCGCTATGACTTAGCTCAACGCCGCTCTGCAAATCCACCCCTGCCCCTCAGACGTGCTCCGTCCCCTGTCTCTGGTCCTGCGACCCACACGTGGCTCCTGGGGACTTCTCAGGTGCATGGAAAGGACCTAGTGGGCGCAGCGAGGCACAGTGGTGTCTGGAGGGTGGCACAGGCTCTCGGCCGTGGCTCTCGTCCCCAGCACCGAACTCTGCGTGCCTCTTGGAATAGCCACTCAAGGCTGTCCCAAGAGGGCACAGAGGCACCTGGGGAAATCGGGACAGTAGGTCACCAGCTGCTGGGAGTCTTTCTTCCCAGCACCCAGGACAGGTCAGCCTCTGGGAAAAGCTGAGCGAGATGTGAGAGGTCCCTTCCCGAGGCCAGCAGAGCCTCTGCCTCCCTGGCAACCACTGAGCCCTGGGTTCATATTGTCTGGGGAGCATTGAGTCTGGCCCCCAAGTCAGCCCGCTGAGGAACATCTCTTTGGGGCCCACGCTGATCCAGAACGGAGGCGAGACTATGTGTGTGTATGTACACCTTTAAGCTCTAAGTAGGACAGTAGGGGGTGCCGACAATGATCAACTGAACAGTCGCCAGTGGCCGGCTGGACTGCTGGCCCCCAGCCAGCCCCACAGCTGGGCAGTCGATCTGCGTCAGCGATTTTATCAGCCTTGGCTGTGACAACGATGTGGGGTGCAGAGAGAGCTGGCCATCGGCAGACCTGGGAGAGGGCCTGGGTGCTCATCCGAGGGTTGGCACAGCTCCAGGAGGGACAGGGCATCCATAGTGGCCTATAGGATGGCCTCTCTGTGGGAGCAAGCCTGCAGAAACCAGAGTGCAGCTCCAGCTGCCCCAGAGAGCAAAGAAACCCCCTGATAACACCTGGGCACCTGCTGGGTCCCAGAGCCATTTCCTGGCTCCAACCTCACTCCCAAAGGACTCTGCCTGGCTACAGACAGCCCCTGGACCCTGCTGGCATACATATTCGGGGGATCCAGGAATGAGAGGCTCTCAGAGCTAGAAGGGACCTCAGGGACCACCCAGTCCTGTATGTGGAGATAGCCCAGGCCCAGAGAGCACGCAAAGGCTTGAGGAAATAGATGGCTGCCAGGCTCAGGCCTATCAGCCCCTGGTTTATTCAGATGGTGCCACTTTACCTGCTTGGCAAAGATGCTTCCATATACATCCTGGTTTGAATGAAGACCAAGCAAAAGCATCTGAAAACCTTCAAACTGCCACCACCAGGCAGCCTACAGAGGAGGAAATCCAGGTGCAGACTGTGAATCACTCCTTCTCTCAGGCACCTGGCTGGGTGGTGAGGGGCACGGAGATCCCAGCCTGTGCCCAGGGCTTCTTAGGTCTGAGCCCCTGCCTCCCCAGCCTTTGGTACTGACTGTGCTTCCAGAGTAACACTGTGTTCTCACACATGAGCACAGAGAGGCCCTCTGGCTGGGGGAGCCAAGAGCAAAGCACTGATTCTCACACTTGACCTTAGCATGGGGCAAAGACACCAGTTTCTTGTCTGGAAAAACAATCGGGGGGAAATGTTTAACGGGAACTTCTGGTGGCCTCTGTCCTGGTTGCTGTTTTACTAGGGAGCATCATCAGAAGCCCGTAGAGCTCTCCTTCTGCTAGTTCACAAGCCTACCAAGAAGCGGACCAACAGAGCGTGGATATTATGATGCCAGAGACCAAGAATTTGGCAGCTTCTGACTCTTCCCCAAACCCCCAAATAATATCTATCATAACTGCTCATTGAGCATCTGTTGTCAGCAAGCATTCTGGGATGAATGTTGCATATAAGTTTGTAGATAATATCTCATTCACTCTTCACATCAGTCAAGTAGATCCTAGGTCTATTGGAATAGGGGAGTTCAGGACTAGGTCTGATTCCCACCTGCTCACACAGGTGAGAGCAAGGATGCAGGAAGTCAAGTAGACTAAACGCCTTGGCTTGCCTGAGTTCTGAAGCATTGTGCAGCTCTGCCCCAAATCTAGGTTCAACCCCAGAAAACAATCCAGTCATCTCTGAGATGTTTAAGCTATTCAAAAACGTTAGACTCTAGTTGTTTCTTTTTTCTTCTTTCATTGATTAGCCTGGTTTTGGGAGACTAGAAATATCTTGAGTAAATATTTTGATATCAAATCAACTCAACCAAAGGCCTTTCAAATTTTTCTTACACTGTCTAGAATTTAGGGATTTTATTCAATTTCATTAAGCCAGGCCAGGCTCTGAGCAACTCCGCCCTGCCTGGGAGTTGGAGCCCTCGGAAGGCATGGAACCAGAGCACCACTTAGTCAGTAATTGCTGCTACATGCTAATGGTGCCCTGGTGCCCTCCAGAATTGCCTGCAGCTTCCAAAGGTGCCCAGCATGCAACCAGAAAGCGCTGCAGCTTTATGGAGAGCCCTGCTCAGTGGAAATAACCAAGAGCACCTGATAAAGATTTGCAACCAAAATGAACAGCAAGCATCTTTCAAGCAGAATCTGCATGCTGCTTTTGG
Source organism: Urocitellus parryii (assembly GCF_045843805.1). Lineage (NCBI taxonomy): Eukaryota > Metazoa > Chordata > Mammalia > Rodentia > Sciuridae > Urocitellus > Urocitellus parryii. Next base: position 84,033,989 of record NC_135537.1, read on the forward strand.
CTTGGCTTTGGAGAAAGAATGCACCTGTCCTGTGGACCAGAGTCAGACTCTGATGTCCTAGGTTTAGGACAAAACAGGGACATTTACCCTCGTGGTCCAGCCTCTACATGTACCAAACAGACATGGTCACATGCACTCATGTCAAGGGACTGGGAAGGGGGGACTCCATGAGATTGACAGGCAAAACCCCAATATTAGTGTAAGAAGTGGTCGGGATGTCATCCAGTTTAGGGCAGCAGGTGACACAGCAGGGCACTGGAATCTGATCCCGCCTCCAGCCCACAGGGGAGGGTGTGGAGTTTCTGAACCTCTCTGTGCCTCATTTTCTTTTCTTTTCTTTTTTCTTTTTCTTTTTTATTTTTTGTTGTTGTTGCTGTTGCTGGGGATTGAACTCAGGGGCACTCAACCACTGAGGTACCCCATTTTGTATTTTATTTGGAGACAGGGTCTCACTGAGTTGCTTAGCGCCTTGCTTTTGCTGAGGTGGGCTTTGAACTCAAGCCACCCTCTTGCCTCAGCCTCCCGTGTGCCACTGGGACCCACTGTGCCTGCATTTTCTATTTGAAGGTGAATACATAAATAGTGGTGTGCAGGACTGTGAACTGCCTGTTCCAGCCACTGGCATTGACCATGCTCAAACCATGTGAGGGGACAAGGAGAGACCAGTGTCCAGCCAGGACACAGTTCCTTAAAGGACACCAGCCATCGTGTACCTGGACTCTCCTTCCACCAGCCAACCTTGAACTCTGGGCCCTGGAAGAGGCACTCACACTGTGGGACTTGGAGAACAGCAGGCTTTGAGTTGCAGAATAGGAATTCCTTCAACAGGCCACCTGGAACAAGGGACACCAGGAGCCAAGGAGGAAAGGGGCCTTTCCTGGGGGAGATTAGGGCCCTCATGTCCAGAGACAGGCTGCAGGCTCTGGAAAACTTAGCCAGGTCCTCCCTGTGCCCTACTGATTCCTCTTTCCCCTGCAGGGCCTCTATGCGCTGCCCTTGCTCAACAGCACCCTGGAGGATGTGAAGTCCACCTTGACCCCTTCCAACATGCCCCTGGGGCGCAACCTGTCGACTCACCAGAGCTACCCCGTGGTGGCAGGTAGGATGCCAAGGCGCCTGGGCCGCCCGAGCCCAGCTGCGAGGGCGGCTGGAGGGCAGGGGAGGGCAGATGTGGCTGGTGTCAGGAGGAGCGTCTGTGGCCCCAGCCGGGAGAGGAGAGGTGGGCTGCAGGCTGGGCCTCCAGGGGGACAAGGGCGCGTGCCCCAGCCCACCTCCTGGGTCTCCTGGCGCCCTCCTGCGGGCACAGGCGGCATCGCACCTGTGGGCCCACGGCCACCTGCCGCCCGCCCGACCGCCGCAGGCCGCATCCATGGCTGTTGTGCATGTGCCCGCCCCGCCGTCTCACACCCCTCTCTCCTTGTTGTCTCCCTCCCTCCGGCAGATCCTCATTCACCCTTCGCCATAAAGCAGGAAAGCCCCGAGCTGTCCAGTTCTAGCTCCACCCCTTCCTCTTTATCTAGCTCCGCCTTTTTGGATCTGCAGCAATTGGGCGCCTCGGTCCCGCCCTTCAATGCCTTTCCTCATCTCTGCCTCCGTGTATGGGCAGTTCACGGGCCAGGCCTTCCTCTCAGGTACGACAGGGAGGTCCCCGTGCAGGTACGCGGGGGGAGGGAGGGCCTCGGGCTGGCCCAGGTCCCCTGCCCCACCTGGGCCAGCACCGGGGCTTTGTGTCCCGCGACTTGGCGGAGGTGGCGGCGCCCAGGCGCGGTTCCGGTGCGGTCTGGACAGGCTACGAAGGGACAGGCGCTCTGGGGGTGCCAGGGAGTGGTGCAGGCCCCCCAGGACCCCGTGGAAGGACAGAGACCCAAAGGCAAGGAGCCAGATGCTGAAACTGGGGACATTTGGTCTTGGTCTTAAAGTTAAAAAAAAAGGGGGGAAGAAGAAAACCGCATAGAGCAAAGACAGTGACCTTTGATCCTTTCTGGATCAAAGTCCTCAAAAGGAATGGGGGCCAGTTCCATCTGGGCCTCTGTGATGTAGCTCTCCCCATTTGCACAAGGCAGGGCCAGCATAGGATGCTCCTGCATCTTTCAACCGAGTAAGGGGGGGCCCTGACGGGCCTCCTGTCAGGAACCTCATCTGCTTTAAAACACTGAGAGCTAGAAGCAGGTTCAAGCCACCTGGAGAAAACCTTGCCCTGCACGGAAAAGGAGAAGCTTGCCCATCCACAGGTGGGAGCATGTATCCTGCATCCGAGGCTGGACCTGCATCCCAGGGCCAGTCCTCAGGTTCTCTGTCTACCTGACAGAAGGGCATCCACCCAGCCAGCCAGGGCCTGTGCTGTGTGTAAAAGTCCAGGTTTGTCTTGGGCAGAGACAGAGACTCCCAGTGAAGTCTGAAGGGCATCCACAGAAACGAACTACTTCAGATGTGGACCAGCCAGGCAGGAGGCCAACCAGGCAACTATTAGCTCAGCAGAGACCCATCTCCCTTGTGTTGGAGCTGTCTCCAAGGTGTGCAGGCATTTAGGGACAGAGAGAATGCCTCCTTGCCCTTGCTCCCATCCTGACTACCCTGAGAGGCTAGAGCAGAGACCAGGGCAAGAGGGCAAGGACACCTGGTACAGAGACAACCCAGAGTCAGACCGGCCATCTGCACCGTGCTTTCACACATGCTGGACCTCACAGGTTATCTTGAAATGAAGGTCTTTATGGGCACCAGGTATACCAGCTAGCTCAGTGAAGGGCTGTGCTGTTTGAGTAGGCTTTGCCCCCAGAGAGCCTTTGGATGTGAAGCCACTGTCCCAGAGGGCCAGCACCTCTACCAGCCCAAAGAGATCTCTGAGTCAAGTGCACGTATCCTTTCTCATAACCCACCCTGTGTTTACTCCCTAGCACCTAGAATTTTTTCCCTTCCCGGTGCATCCCCACCTGTAAGCCAGGAGGTCCTGTTGGTGAAGATGGACATTCAGAGAGTGGGCAGAAAGGCAATGTTTAAGGGCTGATGTGAGGGAAAAAATGTTGACTCCAGAGTTTGCAATGTCAAGAGGATGAATTCAGCAGAGATGGGTCATTCGTCTTGACCAGAGGACTAAAGAAGAAAAGCTGTGGTCTGAGTGAAATGGTGTCAGACAGACAGTGGAAGGAAAGGAGGAGTAGAGGAGGCTCGAATGTGTTGTGGGGTGGACGGGCCAGTCCCTGGGCAAACTCAGGTGCCTGTGGAATGGCAGGAGGTAGGTCAGTGGAGAAGTAGATGGGACTGGGAGAGATGATGGGGAACAGTTCTTTCCTGTGTGAGCTGCAGAAAGGCATGGCAGGGCCAGTGAGAAAGAGGGAAGGGCAGATGGAGGCTGGATGCTGGTACATCAGAGCCCACACAACAGCCCAGGGCCAACTCCCTGATCCTGAGGCCCCCTCCACACTCTCTCCCCTCCCCAAGACCTCCCTTTTAAAAATTATTATTATTATTATTATTTTGGTACCCGAGATTGAACTCAGGGGCCCTTGACCACTGAGCCATGTCCCCAGCCCTATTTATATTTTATTTAGAGACAGGGTCTCACTGAGTTGCTTACACCTCACTTTTGCTGAGGCTGGTTTTAAACTCGCTATCCTCCTGCCTCAGCCTCCCAGGGATTACAGGTGTGCACCACCATGCCCGGCCTCCCCAGTTCCCTTTTAAGGAAGGCTGCAAGTGCAGTCAACCAACATTTTATTGGCTCTTTGGCTTTTCATTTAGTGGACAAGCCCACTCAAGCCAGCTGTGGGACAGGGAGCTGATCCAACCCACAGGACCAAGCAGCTGGCAATAGACAGCAGGTGGTCCCTGAGGCAGCAGGCAGCCAGATATACAGCACTGTCATGTCCTGGCAGGTGACCTCAAAGCCAGGCCCAGATGCTGTTGCACTTCAGGTGTGAGCACTCATGGAGACCAGTGGCTGGCCCCAGAGCTGGAGATTCAGCACAGAGGCAAGTGCCCCACGAAGGGCAAGGCGTGTCCAGGCTTGGAGGGACTGGGTCCAGGCAGGTGGCTGGGAGCAGGAAGCAAGTCAGGGCTGCTGTTCAAGGAGCCAAGCCAGTCCTGCAGTTGAAGGGCAGGCAGGCAATGGCTGGCAACCGTGCTGACCTCGGGGTATTGGCCTGGAGCTCTTCACACTGTCTAGCTGAGGCCTATGGTCAAGGTTGGACCTATATTCCTAACAAGGCTGAGCCCTGGTGGGAGGTCTCAGAGGACAGGATAGGACAGAGGAGGACCAGAGGGGCATGAGCTCAAGGGTCTGGGGGGCTGCAGACCTAGAAGAGGTGAAATTTGAAAGAAAGGAAAGGAAGCAGAGACCGAGCTCTCCTAGGAAATTCTGCAGACAGGGAGAGGAGGGACCGTCTGGAAGTTTCCATTCCATAATCAGCTCAGCTGTGACCTGCATGGACCTTCCTGGCTCCCCTCTACTGTGTGTCCCGAGGGCCTCCTGACATTTCCTGCAACCCCTTTACCTGCTTCCACTGAGCAGCATTCCAAAGCTGGTAGCTCTGTTACTGTGATGTCCAGGGTGACTTCCCTTCTGAGTCTCAGCTTCAAGAAGGAGGAAGCATTAGGGAATAGACTGCCCCTGAGATGCCTGCCAGTCCTCTTTGGACAGCCCAGTCCACATCCCAGTGCGGATCCCGCAGCCCGGCCCTGCCAGTAACATCAAGGCCAATCTTGCCCTGCTGCTCCAAGGCTGACTGCAGCTCAGCTGATCAGAAAGCTTGAAGTTAGGTTTTATCATCAAAGACCTCATTACCCTCCTCCGTCCTTTTGTGCAAAATTATATTTAGTCCTGCCAAAGAGATTTCTGGGTTGCCATAATTCTCCATGCTATCAGAACAAGATAAGGAATTGAAAAGGGGTCACACAGAGGGCAGACATCAAAGGGGGCAAATGAAATAGTCTGAAGTCACCTCTACCCTCTGCATTCCTCCAGCTAAGGTCTTCCTGCCCAGCTCTGCCACTCTCTAGAATACTTACCAATGATCCTGGGGTGCTAGAGATGTCTTAGAGAATCCCACCTCCCAGCCAGTCAACTTGGGCCTGGGCCTATGTCAACTTCTTAAAAATAAGGCCACATTGGAAATATGTTGTATGCAGAGGAAATGGAATTACACAAATTAAGGATGAAGAGTCTTAAAAGAGAGAGAGAGAGAGAGAGAGAGAGAGAGAGAGAGAGAGAGAGAGAGAGAGTGTTAGGCTGTTCTGGAACATATTTTAAGCTCATGGCATCTGCTGTTTGGTTTCTAAGAAGGAAGCAAGGTTGTTGGCTTTCTGGGAGAAATATTATTATTTTCCAGTGCTAGGGATGGAACCCAGGCCCTTATACATGCTAGGCATGTACTCTACCATGAGCTAACTCCCAGCCTGCACATCCCCAATTTTTTTTAAGGAGTTGGGGCCAAGAGGGTTCTGGGTTGCTGGGATAGGCTAGGGCTGCACAATTGGGTGAGGGCCACAGGAGAGCGTTTTCCAGGAGGGCCAGGTATCATGGGAGGAATGTGTCCAGTTCTGCTCTGGCAGGTGATCCAGAAAGGAAATGAGGTGACTCCAGGGAGAGGAACATTAAAATATCAGAACATAGGGGATGGAGGACAAGGAATTCCATTTGCAGGGGCAGTGTGGGGACTCGTGCTGGGGGAGGGGTACTTGTGGCCTAATGGAATGTGTGCCCCGGAGTCTGCCCACTGCACTGCACAGCTTCAGAGCCCAGGGTCAATGGAGGGAAAGCCCCAGGATGAGGTCTGGAAGGGGGGAGCAGGGACCTGAGGCCGCCAGGGACAGAAGAGCACTAGCAGAGAGGTGTCCTGTGAGCCCAGACTGGTCCCCACCACCCTGTCCCCAGTCATGGCAGACACAGGCTGCCTCCGTGTCCTTCTTAGCTCACTGTGCTGGGACGCCCCTGCCCGCCAATCCAGGAGAAGGTGAACCCAGTCATCAGCTCTCCCAAATTAGCCCCATGTGACAGGCAGGAAGACGTGGTTTGGAGGGATATTTCCCCCATCCACAGTCTGGATCTAGAGGACTCCCCATCCCCCTCTGTGGGGAAGGAGGAGGGAAGAAAGTGTCAGGCCTGGTCGGCCACCACCACCCTCTTCCACCTCTCCCCCATGCCACCACCCCTCCACCTTCCCACTCTCCCTTCGTGGTCCCCAGTGCCTGGCTGGCCTCTGCTCCCTGGGCCCACGGGGCTGAGTCTGAGGGTCGGTCACATGGCACTGTCCTTCCCAGGAAGCTCAGGTGTCCCCATGGTATGCTTCTGCCCGTTTCTCTGCTCCTTCTAAATATGCCACCGTTCCCTTCTCCTTACTCTGCTCCAACCCTCCCATGTTCCCCTGATGACCCTGGGTCAAGGTGAATAGAGCCCACCTCAAGGATCCCAATGGGTCCCACCCTGTTTGGTCCAGCATCAGACATGGCCAGACCCTGCAGTGAAAGTCAACAGGTGAGGGGTGGCGTTCAGGTAGGACCCTCCCATAGCTTCAAATAGCTGACAGCTCGTTGCAAAGAGGGTTTATTCTGCAAGGTCTACTGACATGGCCATTTCTAAGGTGTGCTCCCTGCACTGATCCGAGTCCATCTGTAGCATGAAAACCTGGGTATGGCGTATGTTGACAACTTCAGGGGACTGGTAATAAGGCACGTGAGGTTTATTCGATCCCATTTTACAAGTAGATCAATAGGATTAGGGCACATACGTGCCTGGCAAGGGCACGCAGAAGATTGGATACAGAAGTGAGATGAGGACCCCCCCCAGTCCTCTGATTCCCAGGCTGAGGGCACAGGGTCTTGTCCATTGGCTCCTTGGGCCTGGCTCCAAATGCCCATGCCAGCCTCTGCCCCATCTTGACTTACTGCCTGTCCTTGATACATGGTCACTCTTGCTGTCTGCTGTGTCCCCAGGTGCTTAGAGGTTTCCTGGCATACAGCACTTACTCAGTATTGTTGGAAAATTGAGATGTCCTTGGGGAATCTCCGGAGTGAGAAGTCAGGGAGATGAGGTCACTGAGGAGTTGAGAATTTACTGGGCTCCATGGACAGACCTCCCATCCCTCATTACCAGGCACCTGTCCAAGGGGCTGCTGTGTGAAGGCCTCGGGGCACCCAGGGGAGGAAACCTGGGCAAGCAGTGGCCCTGAGGAGGTGACCCTGGGAAGGTGGTGGGCAGGGCTCACAGGGAGCCTATGGAGCCTGGGAGGAAAACTTGGCCTCCATGAGGGAGGCAGAAGGCATCTGGGTCATAACCTAACACAGAGGTCTCAACCCGGAGTGTCTTTGCCCCGCTTCCTCCCCACTAGTGACACACGGCAGTGTCAGGAGACACTGGGTTGTCACACAGGTGGGAACTGCTACTGGACTCTAGTAGACAGAAGCCAGGGTGCTGCTAAATGTCTCCAGTGCACAGGACAAACTCACAGTGAATAATTAACAAGCCTAAAATACCATATTGCTGAGACTGGGACCCTGTAGACACCACAGAGACCACAGAGGGCCAAATAATTCATCACGCAACAGCAGCAGTTTGAAAGTGAAATGGACATTAGTAATAAATGTGCTTGGATACGGTCAGCACCTGGTTCCCCCTGGGCAAACCGGGCTATGCCATCTCTGTCACAGAACCTGGGGGTGAGCCAGATGCTGACCTGGAGTGCAGCACCTAGGGGTGGTAGCAGAGGGGAACAGGTGAGGGACCCTGGCTGTCAGGCAGGGGGTCGGTGGGGAGAACATTACCAGGTCATCTGCGTCTCCTAAATGGAAAGCTTTCACTTCCTGATTCAGAGGAGACACAGAGCCAGGGAGAAGGGTCTTCACAGAGTTCCCCTGGTGTCACCACAGCATGGTTATGTCCCACAAGTTCTCTGTGTAACAGATAACACAGATGTCCCAGTAACATCCATGTGGCTGAGAAAGTTTTCATTTTTTTCAGAAATGCAGGTGACCGATGTGCAGCTGGTGGTCACCTGTAAAAGCTAATCATCCCTCAGCCATGTCTCCTCTTAGGTTAGGGTTAGGCAGTGGGTTTTGTGTCCCTTGCATCTCTGATAGATTATATTCCCCTGGAAGGCCAAGTCAAGGAGAAGAACCCCACTCTCTGGTTCAGTGGAAAGGGTGGTGGTCGATGGGTATTGTCTGCTCTTAACCCTCCGAGCGGAAGCTGGAGAAGATGCTGAGACTCTGGTCTCTGTGCACACACTTAGGCGGGGTGTGCCGACGGCTGTGCTGGGCACGGGGATCAGGAAGACTCACAGACTATCCCCTGGCCTCCAGGATCATGATATGAATAACACTCATGGCGATGAAGCCATTGGAGAACAGGGAACAGAAAAGTGCTGTTCAAGTCCTTGCTGCCTGGAGAGCCTATGTCCTGACAGAGGCAAGGGCTTGGGCTCAGAGGAGGAGGGCAAAGACAGGAATGGCATCAGGACCTTGCTGAACTCAAGGAGAGCAGACGTCGAGCCCAGGAGCCCCACTGACCGACTGATGACTCTGCTGTGTTTTTCCAGGGAGAGAGATGGTGGGGCCCACACTGCCCGGATACCCGCCCCACATCCCCACCAGTGGACAGGGCAGTTATGCCTCTTCTGCCATCGCAGGCATGGTGGCAGGTAAGGGGAGGGGCCACATGGGGGAGGTGCAGGGACATTGCAAAGGAGGGGCAGGAGACAGACCGAATCCCATACATAGGCTTGCCAAAGGGCACTGAAGGGTGATGGACCCAAGGGGCACCTTGTGCACGCCTGGAGAAGATGCCCCTGTGCCCCCCTGGCTCCTTCTCTAGCCCCCAGCTTGGCCGCCTCCTTCCCAAATAGCCCATGTCCCCAACATGATGGAAAGGGCGGGGCTCAGACAGACCCATGTTCAAGTCCAAGCTCCCTGACCTCTTCCACCACTTCGATGGATAATAATGGAGTGTGCTTCGGGGACCAAAGGCCCTAAGCCAAAACTGAGCCTGACCTCGGAGCACCCTTGTCACGCAGTGATTTAACTTTGATGAATTGCAATCTCATCCCTTCATGAGATCCGAACATTGATGATGGTGATGGTGATGGGATTGAAATACAGCCTTCTCGTCTCCCACTCACTCATTCTGCATGAGCAGGATCCTGGTTCCCAGGTTCTAGATCTAAGGAGCCTGAGATGAGCTAGGGGTTTCCATCCTTGGTTGAACTGTCTTGGAATCTGCGTGCCAGGCATTTGGGGTTCTTTATCTGCCAGTTGTCATCCAGTGGTGACTTGTAGTGTCAAGGTCTGAACAAATGAGGACAATGGGGATTTCTTTGAGAAAGTCTCTGTCATCTAGGAGCATATGAGGCAGACCCTGGGGTGGATGGGCTAGAACGGAGATACTTCCACTGCCCAGAGAGGTCCGGGGGACTTTAGCTCATGGAGGGGACTCTGAACTCAGGGCATGTATGAACCCCATGCCAGCCCTGGGTCTGCTTCCCAGGCTCTGCACCCAGAGACTTGGCATGTCCACTTCCCTCTGCTGACCACCTGCTCTGGGCACCCTGTGCAAGGCAAGTGGGCTGGGCTCTCCTGGGCAGAGGAGGGGCAGGAGAAGGAGGAGGGAAGCAGACCCAGTGCTCCCTGGGAACCTGCTGAGCTGGTACTTGTTGCCGCCTGGTTACCATGGCGATGTGCTTAATGCAGCATTGAAAATACAGAATACTGACTCCTCTCTCCCTCCTGGCCCCTGACTCCCTCCCTCCCTCCCTTCCTCTTCTGGAGCGTGAAATGAGATTGGTCAAGATAAAAAAGGAAAAGATTCGGTTATTTTTTTAAGAGTGTGGATAATGGGGCCTCTAAATCAAAATCCCAGGCTCCAGTCTGCTCCCCCATCCCCCTGCCACCCCTCCACCTTCCCCTGCCGCCTGCTCCGAGGAGGAGGAAGACTCCAAAGAACTAGGTTTTCCTCTTAATTATGAATCATTCCTTGAGGGCAGGCCCAGGGCAAGGGGTTCCTGGGGCCCAGAGTCTGACCCGGGAGGTAGCTGGAAGGCTTGAGCCTCTCATCAAAGGCTCCAGGTCATTTCCAGTAAGGCCTCAACCAGAGCCAGGCTGTGGAGAAACACACACATACACACACACACACACACACACACACACATGACCACCCTGACTACAAGTGGATTTCGAGAGGAAGGGACCTTGTCTTGCACATGAAGGGCCTCCCAGTATGTGCGGCATGCAAATTAATTTTAAGAAAATGTGACACTATTTAAGTAAATCAGCTGGCTCCTAGATATGCCCTTGTGTGGATTAACTCTTAAAATAATTTTATTTTTGTAGAAAAAAATACGCGTCCATCTCTCTTACCACTGCTCTTGTGATCTCCCAGTCACAATTGAAGGGGGATTCCTTCAATTAATGTCAATAAACTCATCAGGCACCTACTGCATGAATGTAAGGTCATAATAAGCACATGAAGTAAGGCATGTCAATGACATTCTTAATCCCTGTGGAGAGGAGGAAGTGGTCATTGACTGTGCACTTGTGTGTGCCCAGACATTCATACATAGGACTTTGTTTCCCATGGAGTCTTCACCATAGACTGGGAGGCTGACGTTACCTCTGTTTTGTAGACAAGAAGACTTAGAAAAGCAAACAGTGTGCTCTGGGTCTTCACAATACTCAGCAGCTGAGTTGCTCACAAATCTTCTGATTCCAAATCTAGGGCTCCTTCCGCTTCGACATGCTGCCTCCAGCCACCCCAGAAACAAACGTAAGCTCTAGGAAGTAGCATAGGAGAAGGGTCAGGATGCAGATTCCTTGGTCCATTCACTTTCCATTGTGTTTTTTCTGTCTCTCCCTCTCTGTGTATCTCTGTCTTTTCCTGTCCTCTCCTCTCTCATTTATTTTTATTTTTTTGGTTCCAGCCCCACTAACTCAAGGACCCTCACATCAGTTCTAGAGCAGAACCAACACCTCCAGATAGATGGTCCATCCAGCAAACTAGCCATCTTTCCATCCATCCATTCACCCACCTTCCTTCCTTTCATCCTGCCTACCTGTCTGTCCAGGCAACCTTGCATTTTTTTTTAAAGAGAGAGTGAGAGAGAGAGGGAGAGAGAGAGAGAGAGAGAGAGAGAGAGAGAGAGAGAGAGAGAGAGAGAGAGAGAATTTTAACATTTATTTATTTTTTTCTTAGTTCTCGGCGGACACAACATCTTCGTTTGTATGTGGTGCTGAGTATCGAACCCGGGCCGCACGCATGCCAGGCGAGCGCGCTACCGCTTGAGCCACATCCCCAGCCCGTATTTTTAAGCCCTCTCTTGATCCATATGTTTTTCTATCTGTCCATCCACCCTTTCTTTAATCCCTCTATTTCTCCAGCTCCCCATCCAGCTATTCATCCTTCCACTTTTTATCCTAATTTCCATCCACATGTCTTTCCATCTATTTATCCATCCCCCATCTTCCATCTATCCATCTGTCCATGTTCTCTTGTATTCAGCCTTTTATCCACCCATTTATCTTTCCATCCATTTTCCATCTGTCCTCTCATTCATCTACCTATCCATCCCTCCATCTGTTCAACTGTCCACCTTTCCATCCGTCCATCTATTCTTCCACCAGTCTATCTGTCCATTTTTCCACATAGCCATTCTTTCATCTAGCCATCTTTCCATCTGTCCCTCACACCTGTCCTCCCATCCATGTTGTTGTCCATCCATCTGTCCTTTTCCACACCGTCTTTACCTTCATCTGTCCACGCATCCATTCTCCCTGCCTCTGTCTTCCCACCTGTCATCTCCTCATCTTGGGTATTCTCATCATGCACACACCATCTGTCTCTGGGTCTCTCCATCTGTTCACCACTTTTCCACTTAACAGATATCATGGAGATTCTCTTGGAGGGGATGCTGGGGATGCAGGAGCCCACAGGATGTGTTCCTCTATTCATGGAGCTCACGACCTAATAATGGAGAGAAATGAGTGATGAACAAGTCAATGAATGAACGAGCATAATTCCAGATGGTTTTAAGTGTGCGGAAACCAGAACACGGGATGATGTAACAGAGCCACAGGGAGAGGAGATCACTGCTTTAGATGGGTGATCAGGGAAGGCCTCTCTGAGAAGGTGTTCAAAGTGGTCAGCCAAGTGATAAACTGGGGCTGACCATCCCTGGCCCCAAAAGAACATCCTGTGTGGTGAGCCGTTTCTGTGAACTGTGGCCGCCATTACAAGATGGCGCTGGTTTCCCCTGTAGTCTGTGACAAACAACTCCTTATCAGAATGAGTTGGCACGCTGTGACTTGGCACCCTGTGAGAAAAGTCCACGTGGCAGCTTCGCATTGGGGCTTGAGGTGCTTTATTAAGGCTGGGAGGGGCATCCAGGGGAGAGAAGAAAAGTATCAAGGACCTGAATAAACTGCTGAGAGAAGATTCCCGAGTTGCGTCTTCCTTGCGGGCAAGGGGTCGCGACAAGTGGTGCCGAAACCCGGGAACCAGAACTTTCGGTCAGTCAGGGGTGGTGCACCGGTTACTCCCAGGTAGGTGGGATCTGCGATGGAAGCAGGGATAGTCCCAGTAGGTGGGATCCGCGTCCAAAGCGGGGTCAGCTCCTCTACAAAGAAAGAGAGAGCCTCATATTTATTGCAGCTGCACTGTGTACTTTCACTTTTGTTTTCTGTGTTTCTTTTGTTGTGTCATCTCGTTTTTGTTTTTTGTGGTATCTCTTGTTGTTTTTTGTGCGTCTTTTGTTGTTGTGTCATGGGTGCCGCGTCTTCAAGTCCGCTCCTCCTGGCCCTAGATGACCTGTTACGTTCCAAGGGCCTGGAAGTGAAACGTAGTACTTTAGAGAGATTTTTACAGAAGACAGATATTGCTGCGCCGTGGTTTGCATTTTCGGGCAGCCTTACTATACCTAGTTGGGACAAATTAGGGAAAGATCTGGATTTCGCTTACAAACAAGGAACTTTAAGGGGCAGTACCATTCCACTTTGGAAATTAGTGAGGGGGTGTATAATGGATGGTAAATGCCAGAAAGCTGTGAGCGAGGGCCAGGCTGTTCTTGAGCAATTGCATGAAGAAAAATCGGAGGGGTCACATAGTGAGGTAGCAGAAAGTATTAGGAGTAAGAGTGATGAAAAGATAAGGGAGTCTAAAGTTAAACAGAGGAGAAAGCTCTATCCGGACTTGACTGAGTTAAAAACTCCCAAGGACACAAGTAGCTCGGACAGTTCTGAGGAATTAGATCCACCCTAGCCGCTCTCAACCCCGCCTTCTCATCTTCCCCCTCCCTATCAGGCCCACAGAAAAGTCTTAATTGACCTTCTCCAAAATATTCACCATGGCTTATTTTAGGACTTTCAGCAAAAGAATCTCTACAAAAAGGTTTAATGTAGATAAACTTCCTATTTTCATGTTGCCCTGTTTTATTTGGCTACTGTCTAAAAAAATCAGCACTCCAGGTGCTGGACACTCCCTTACTAGTTTTTCACAAAAATATGTAAACAAGGCCTCTAGCCTTGAGCTGGGCTTCACAGTGCTGACTACATTTCTAAGATAAGGGAGTTACTAATTGGGCTCCATGGTAACAGCTGGCAGGAGGAGGAACTGGAGGGTCAATTAAGGAAGTCAAGATTTAAAGCACCTACGGCCCCGATCGCTGGATCGCTGTCAGGCTCCCTCTTTATAACCTCGATTGGGATGAGGACAACCCCAGAAGGCGGAAGAAAATGCAGACAAAATCAAACAAAATGCAATCGGCTAGGAAAACTTGGGGAATTTTTGCCCCGAAAATGGGCAGCTGACTCCATGTTGTTTGCATCACCATGGTAACCATGGGATGCCTGGCCGGCATAGCTGCTTCCTGGTCCCACCTCCCACACTTTTGCGGGCTTCTGATTGGTTCTTCCACAGTCACTCAGACAGGACTTCTAGTCCCGCTTTCCAGCCACTAACCTGTACTGCTGTGTTTCAGGTTTCTACCGGAGCTGCTCAGAGCCTGTATTTTTTTTTTTACAACAAAATGCCTACCTGTAAATGCTAACGAAAGATATCTTTTTCAGACAAAATTTAATTCCACAGGTTTCTATGTTATAGTCCTAAATTTAAGCTAGTTCTAAGTTAAATAACCTGACTTTTTCTCTATAGTTGTGTTACTAAATAATGTTCTATTGATGAGAGATATCAAATATGCTTCTTTATATTTTACTTTTAATTTTGAAGGTTATGAGGATGCATTTGCTCGCCACAGGAACAAGCCGGCAAAGTTCCTGTGATGACCAAAAAATCCTTATTTTCATTGCTAACTATAAAAATAAAAATGTATACTCAAGGATCTTATTTCAGTTACATCAAGTGACGTCACATAGAAGAGTGCACTCCTAGCTAAAAATAAATTTAAATGGATCCAAATATTTTAAGACCACGTGGTTACATGAAGTTAATACAATTATAAGTTATGTTCTTATTCTTTATATATATATTTTAGATATTTAGATAACCTATATTTGTTAATCTATAAATTAATTAGTACATGCCTAATTAATTAGATAATATATATTTGCCTAATTGTTTTTCTTCAACAGAAAACCCATAATTTATGTTTTATATTTACATTTATCAGATACTCTGCCTTTTCAGTTACAGATATTTGAGATAAATGTGTTTACTATAAATTTGCTTTTCAGTAAAAATACAATCAAGTAATTTCTAAATCTCAAAGTACAATTAATCAACACATTTTATCTGGGATTTTGGCTGCTAATCAAAGGATAGAGTTACATCAAGCTCAAGTTGAGGAATTGTCTGACCTAGTACATTTGGGTTGTATTGATCAACGAGCACATTTATGTATAACCTCTGTCAGATTTTATGATTCCAGAAATGCCTCATGCATCATCGGAGAATATCTATCCGGAACCTGGTCCATGGAAGCAGAAAACTTGATCCAGTCTCAACTAACTCAGATTGCTGTTTTGAATAACACCCATGTCAATCCAGTGACCTTGGGTCAATTTACCAATTGGTTGTCATCTGCCTTTTCCTTTTTTAAGGAGTGGGTGGGAATAAGCATTTTTGATGCAATGTGTTGCTTTGGTATGTTTCTCTGCTTGTGGTTTCTCTGTCGCCTCAAGGCCCGCAGTGCTCACGATAAGGCTATGATCATACAAGCTCTTGCAGCTTTAGAAAATGGCAATTCACCTCAAGTCTGGCTTTCGCATCTTAAACAGTAAACCTTTGACATGGTCATTGCACCCCAAGTTATTATAACATTGCACTGGGATCGACATGTCTTTCCTCGCTATTCTCTTAGTGTTGGAAAGCCCTTGCACTCTGCCGGTCTTGCTGCCATTGCACGCAGATGGGTTTCCACACTAGTGCTTCTCTATCGCTTTAAAGTCCGTGCCTTTCTTTCAGGGTGCTGTCAACTTGTTTGTCATTGTACACAGCCACAGTTCAGCCTCAGCTATCCCCCTCCGTCCACCATCGTCACGGTACAGGATGCGAGGCAAGGCACTGCACTTGAGTGATCCTTGGAGTGGACCTCAAGGAGAGCATGTCCTATTGCATGCGGGTTTGACGTCCTTCCTTACCCCACCTTATCCACGCCCCGCCCCACGAAAAAAGGCGTCGGCTGATATGGCCTCGGATCTGGGGAAGGCGCCTCCTTGGGGCTGAGCCATACTATGCAGCCACTTCTGCACAGTGGGATAGGACCTCTACTCTCGCCTGTATTGTCATACAAAAACAAAAAAGGGGGAACTGTGGTGAGCCGTTTCTGTGAACTGTGGCCGCCATTACAAGATGGCGCTGGTTTCCCCTGTAGTCTGTGACAAACAACTCCTTATCAGAATGAGTTGGCACGCTGTGACTTGGCACCCTGTGAGAAAAGTCCACGTGGCAGCTTCGCATTGGGGCTTGAGGTGCTTTATTAAGGCTGGGAGGGGCATCCAGGGGAGAGAAGAAAAGTATCAAGGACCTGAATAAACTGCTGAGAGAAGATTCCCGAGTTGCGTCTTCCTTGCGGGCAAGGGGTCGCGACAATCCTGTGCAGAGGCCGTACGGTAGGAAGGAACTAGTTTAGCCTGACAGCACACAGAGGGAAGGCCACCCAGATGCTGAGCAGCTGGGCGCACTCCAGGACAAGGAGGTGTCACAGCAGCAAGATCAGGTTTTAAAGGACAACTCAAGCCTTCTGGGAAAACAGACTGTAGACATGAAGAGAGGACGTTAAGAGGCCAGTCAGGGTGGAGTTGCAGTAGTGCTCGCAAGAGATGCCGGTGGCTTGGATAGCAAAGGAGGAGAAAGGAGATGCCTGTGGTATGTTTTGGTGGTAGAGCCGACCCAAGCTGCTGGGGAACTGGCCATAGGCATGATACAGGGATCAGAAGACAGGGATCGGGGGTCCCTCCCAGTTTGGCCATGGCAAGCCCCATTGGTGATGGTGGGAAGCATATATGTGGGCAATGAGGGGAGGAAGATAGGAAGTGGGTGAAAGGTGGGACTCCAGAGTCCTGTGAGGCCATATTAGGATTGAGACACCGTGTTAAATGCCCAGTTTAACATGCCAGCAGGCACATGACACACGTCTGAGGTCAGAAAAGGATCCTCAGTACCCTCTGAATATCAGTCTGTACAATCCTCTTGTTTCGAACCAAGGAATTAGATGAATTCTCTTGAAAGAATAGGAATGGAAATTCACAGAAGGTTTCTCCAAAATACTGTAGAGTTCTAACAGAGAATGAGCCAGCAAAGAGTGTGGGGAGCAGAGACAAGCCAGAAGCAGACCAGGACTTGGGCCGCATGGAACCCAAAGGCACAGAGGGAGTGGTGAGCTGGAGGGGCAGGTGCCTGGAGACAGAAGTAGCCATTGGCTGTGGGACTTGCAGGCCTCTGCATCGGCATGATTAGAAGGGCATAAGCAGAGGCCATGGGGCAGAGAAAGGGGCAGATGGCTAGAAAGGGCTCTGGGGTAGGAAAAAGTTGGGTTTTTTTGTTTGTTCGTTTGTTTGTTTTTGGTACTGGGGATTTAGCCCAGGGGCTTTTTACCACTGAGCCACATCCCCAGTCCTTTTTATTTGAGACAGAGACTTGCTAAGTTGCTTAGGGCCTTGCTAAGTTGCTAAGGATAGGCTAGAACTTTTGATCCTCCTGCCTCAGCCTCCCAAATCACTGGGGTTATAGGTGCATGCTGCCACCCTGGCAAATTTTTTGCAGGTAGAAAATAGCAGAGCCATGATCATAGGCTACAGGGCGTGATGAATGGGAAAGGAAGAGACCACTAAAGTAGAAAGAAGGGGACTGTGCAGGAGGACTGCACATGCCGAGGGAGGAGGACAGGACATTCTGTCTTCCCTGGTCCAGCAGGTGGACAGATCTGGTGGTGGGAAGAGGCCACACCCAGAAGTGTTCCTCCCCGAGCCCCCACCTCCACCCGGGCTGCCCTGGGGCTGAGGCCCAGGTGCCCAGTGTGTTCAGTAACTGAGTCCCTGTGCAGGTGAGCGGATGCATGAATGAGTGGCACTGTGAGGGGCAAACATAAGGCTTCCGTCTCTTCCACGTCCTTTGGAGCCTTCAGCACTCAGCTTTGAGAAGGGTGGGGTGAAAGCCAGGGTGGGGCCATGCTGTGAGGCCAGGGAGATGGAAGAGAGGGGCAGTCAACAGGGTAGTTCAAGGGCGGGTGCCCACCTCCGCTCCTCCTGCACTATGCCTACTTCTCTGCAAGGAAGCAGCCCCCACTGGACCCAACCTAGCTCTAAGGCTGGTTGTATGACAGATTTGAGTGGAACTTTATTTAGCACCTGTTTCATGGGAGACTAATTAAAAAGCTAACAATTATTGAGTGCTTCTTATATTCCAAGCACAATTATATATTACGTATTACCATGTTTAGCCCCATGAGTAGGGGGGCAATAATTTGCTCCATTGGACAAATGAGGGAAACGAGGCTCAGAGAGGCCAAGTGACTTCTCCAAGTTAATAGAGCCAGGAAGTAAGAGACAGGGATTTGACTTCAAACAGTCTGGGAAGAAGATGCGGAACCACAGAAAGCACTTAGCTCATAATCGCAGATGAGTTTCCAAAAGGCTGTGGGTCATTCACTGGATCTCAGGGTTGGCGGGAACCTGTCTTTGTAAATGACATTGTCTTATAAGTGATAAAGAAACTTTCTGGAATTTAGGGTCAAGCGTTCTAAGATCAAGTCCTGCCTTGCCATTTATCAGCAGTGTAATTTGAGGCAAATGACTTAATCCGGCTGCGCTTCAGTGTCCTGGTCTTTAAATTGGCTGTGTGGCCGAGTGCCCCATGGGATGATTGTGAAAGCAGAATTGTTGCTGCTATGTCAGAGATTTCTTAAGTAATTCCTCTGGGAAATAAGTCCTGTGGGGAAGCCATGATCTACTCACGGAAGAAGGTGATCTGGTCTACTCTGTGTAAATAAATTCATGCCCTGGGTTTGCTTACAATGGTGACAAATTCTCAGAGTAAGTTCCAGAACACAGCGTCCCCAAGAACTGGATGCCCTGCAGGCTCCTCCCTCTTCTCCGGCCTTCGCCTTCAGCCCTGGGTGCTACAGAGGGATACAACCTCCCCAGACCTCCACCTGGGAGGATAGCCAGTTCTCAAATCTTCACAGCTGGCTCCTCTTCCGGCCCCCTGCTGTGGCCCCTCTAGAGCCCCTGTACAGAAGGTCCAGGCAGCAGTAGAAGCAGGGGTAGAAGCTGGGCCCTCGAGCCCAGTACAGTGTTCACCCTCCACTAGGCCCTGCAGCTGCGTGAGCTTCTGTGGGTCCACAGCCTCGTTTCTTTGTCTGTAAAATAGGGTTAGTGATAGTGTCTGTCTCCTGGGGCTCCTTCAAGGGCTAGGGTGTTTCCGTGTGTTAGGGCAGCCCCTCTGGTGCCTGGAGAACAGGGCACAGCCCCAAATGACCCCAGTCTGTGCAGTTCCCGGTCGGACGCTGCAGAGGCCTCTTGGCCCTGCCCCTCCCCCTGCCACTCACCCACTGCCAGCCCCACAGGCTCCTCTCCCCCAGCCCCAGCTCCACCTTGGAGCCACCATCCTCTTCACGGACCTCTCACCTGTGCCTCCACAGGAAGTGAATTCTCGGGCAACACCTATGGCCACACCCCCTACTCCTCCTACAGTGAGGCCTGGCGCTTCCCCAACTCCAGCTTGCTGAGTAAGCCCAGCCTGGCAGGCCCCCTGCTGGGCAGGGCCGGTGGGAGGGACCAGGCCAGGCCCAAGGAGACTGAGCACTGGGCGGCCTCAGGTTAGACAAGGCCTGGAGACCTGTGTCCCCTGGCACAGGACATAGCAGGAGGGCAGTCTTTGCCAGGAGAAGGCAGAAGCCAGGTAATTCCTGACTTTGATCTCCCTCCCACTCCCTAAGGCCCTAAATCATGGTTTTGCATAAGATTCAGAGCTGAGGACTTGAGGGGAGGGCCAGGACGGATTCAGGAGAGTCTAAGAGAGGCCTGCTGCTGCAGGGTCACCCTCCTGTCCCCCTGGCCACGCTGATCCGGCCACTGCAGGCCACGCTGCTGTGCTTCTTCCTTAGAGCTGATTTCAGAACACTGTCCTGACCCTCATCATCCACCTAAGTGGGTCCCAGATAATCCTGACTCTGTACCAAAGCCCTTAGCAGGGAGCCTTGTTCCTCCAGGTTTGGCCTATTTGGTTTGAGAACTGGACAGCATGCAGAATTGAGATCCAGAGAGAGATAATGGCTTCAACAGGCTTCAGGGCCACTGTCCACCCTTGTCTAGCCATGGGACCTGGGCTATGGAGAAAGCAAGCCCACAGTGGGGAACTGGAGGCCTCCCACTAGGGCTTCCCTGAGTGGTGGCCTTGAGGGTATCAGAGCAGACCTGAACTGGAGAGGAGCCCTGGCAGACCTCCTGGGAACCTCTGCTGCTGTAACCTCTGAGCATTCTGCCCTAGGCTCTGCAGATGTCTACAATTCCAAGCCACCTCTTGGTTCACCTCAGCCAGGAAGGACAAGGGCAAGGAGACATGCAGGGGGTCAGGGGTCAGGACAACCTCCTGCTGAGCCTCCCCAAGCTGCTATCCAGCAGGGGCTTGGAGCCTGCTGTAGGCCTGGAACCCAGGCCTCCTTGGCCCTGTGGGAATCTCAGTCTGGGCATCAGATTCTGCGACCTGCTGTTGTCGGGCAATTCTGGTGCTTGGTTCTTGTGCTCCCATGGGTCACGGCTCTCTCCTGCCCTCTCCCTGCCCCCAGGTGTTGAAGGTCAAGAGAGGGGAGGGGGCAAGACAGGCTCTCATTCTGGCCGGCAACTCCGAGGTGAGGTTGGAGAAGGAGGAGACAGGGCTGGAGAGGAGTTAATCTTTGATGATCAGATAGGTCGGGGTGAATGATTAACTGCTGCTGTCTTAAAGGTCAGCAGAGGCCGGGAGGCTGAGCCGCCACCTCCCCTCTGACCAGCAGTGTTGTTTATTTCGATGGTCCAGGTTCCCCCTATTATTACAGTTCCACCTCGAGGCAGAGCGTGCCGCCCACCTCTGCCACGGCCTTTGACCATCTGTAATTGCCATGGGGACAGTGGGAGCGACCAGGCAGCAGGAGGACTCGGCCTGAGACAGGCCTCAGAGAGTCATACAAAGGAATATTTATTTATTACATGAAAAATAACCACAAGTCCAGCTTCGTGGCTCACTCCCCGTGTGGTTAATGTAATCGACCATGAAAGACGGGATGACCTTGGAGAAGGCCAAACTGTCCTCCAGGACTCCTTATTGGGCGCAGGAGTTCAAGGGAAAGAGGACCATCCCATTCCAAAAGACGGAATTGGAGAAGAAATGTTCCCTGGCTGCCAGCCACCAAAGGAGAGAAGGAAGTGCCCCAGGACCTGGAGGGGGCACAGGTGGGCCTGCCTGCCCGCACGGGCACAGGGCACTTGCATGGCTCATCAACACAGCTCAGCAGAGGTGGAGTGTAGGCAAGTCCTTCCACCCACAGGTCACAGCCCAGTTCCAAGGCTCTCCCAGACAGCCACCCTGACCCCCCCCCTCAGCCTCCACCACTGCTGGCTCTTCCTGCTCTGTCTCCCGGGCATGGGCTGAGGGCTGCTAGTCTGTCACCCCACTGCGTGGCCAGCTGACCCCCACTCCACCTGCTGCTATGCAAGTTCCAGCCTCTCCTCAGGTGGCTCCTCTCTTTGGCAGCCACCATCAGCCATCCAGAAGCAGCTGAAGACAGGCATTCCCCAGGGCCTAGGCCCTGGGAGGGGAGGTGCGGCCCTGCCCAGGGCAGAACAAGGCCGAATGGTGGGAAAAGCCAACCGGAGGACACTTCCCCTTCCAACTGCTCTTGCCAAGTCACCTGAGCTACCGCAGCCTTCCTACCGCAGCCAGAAGACACACGAGGCAGCCCCAGAGGCCCAACTGTAAATACTGTATATGAAGCTCTGGTGGGTCCTGCTTCCCTCTTTCCACCCCAGACTTGGCCTCTGAATTGTCTCCCAGCACCTTGGGCTTTTCTCCTTGATGCTTCTTTCTTTTTTAAAGAAACCCACCATTGCCACATGACTCAATAAACCATTACTCTTCGTCTCAGGCTTTGGGGTTGGCTCCGGGGTGGGGTTGTGCTTCCTCTGAGAACCTCAGCGCGTGCTCTGGGGCGGGGGTTGGAAGGGGCCATCAGATGCCCCATGGCCCTGACTTAGCATCTCCCTGTGCTCTTTTTTTTTTCCTCCTAGAAGACAGAATTTATTTAGGAAGATAGGAAAATTCACAGAAAATTACTTAAGGTGAAGATCGATATTATATTTGACCTTATAAAAACACTTTTACCCTCGAGCTAAAATATGATGATTCACTGTTCTGCTAGATGTCCAAGGCTGGGGAAATCGGTTTTCCCAAGCTTTGAGTTCTTCCACTCCGAGTAAATACGAGGCCAAAACAAGCTCCTGTGTGGGGCAGGGCCGTCCTGCGCTTCCCACAGACCTTTGCTGTTGGTATCCAGACGAAGCCTGAGGGTCTGTGGGGCAAATGAGGAAGGACCTGGGGACAGCTACAGAGTGGGAGCCATGACCAGCTCTCATGGGTTCTGTGGTGCTGGGGGAGGAGGGGAAGACTGGGCTCCCTGTGCCAGGCCAGGGCGTCATGCACACGCAGCTGGGACTACATGTGAGGGCCCCAGGCCTGGGGTGGAGTGAAGTTCCCCAGGTGGAAAGTGTGGATTCAGTCAAGCCCTCTTCCCCTGTGTCCAACATTTCACCCAATACCACAGGCCCCCTGTCGGGTGCCAGAGCCTTTTGCACCCAAGGGAGGTTATAGGACTCTCATGGAGGGTCTGGTTTCTTTGGGTTCCGGTCTAAAGATTTGGCTGGGCAGAGGTAAGGGACAGGGTAGAGGGGTCAGGAGTGGGTAAGGGAGGCTGCTGGGCCTGAGGACAACCCCCTCTGGGAAACTTGGGAGAAAGGAGGGAGATCCAAGGAAGGGCTGTCCTAAAAGCCCTCTAGGGGCTGTCTGGGATCTGCATGGCTCTCTTGTCAGTGTGGGACCCAGCTGGAACACGGGGCCAGGCTGCAGCCAGGCTGCTTGGGTTAATGTCGATGCCTGGGCAGACAGCAGCTGGGCTGGAGAGGATGGGAGGGGGACTCCTCGCCCCACCCAGGGGTTCCGCAGCAGGGAGGACAGAGGTGGGGGTAGTGCTGTCACCTCCCCGGGGACCCTCAAGTAGAGGCCAGGGATGCCATGAGAATAGGCCATGAGAAGGGGACCCCTCCCTTGAAGAACACCTGTCCCCAGGTCTTTAGAGGGGATCTGAAAGGAGGCTGGGTTCTCAGCAGCAGGCGGAGAGTGGCCCATGATATCTGAGCTCTTCATGACCCTGAACCACTGGGTGCCCGAGGGCCCTAAGACAGCCCCCAACCCAAGTCACTCTGAGATGTGTCATGTCCCCAGGAGCCTACCCATCGATCCTTGGGCGCCAGCCCTGGAGACCTACCGTGTGTCCCTGCAGACCCTCTTCAGGTTCCAGAGGACGGAGGGCCTGGGGCAATTCTTCTGCAGCAGTGACCTTTCTCTGATCTGAGCTGGTTACACCAGGAGGCCTGGCTCAGAGCGGGTGTTTGTGGCTGTGCTGTGTGACCCAAGGGCACAGGTCCTGGCCAGGGTCTACCCAGATCTTCCACCCCAGTCAAACCACAGGCCCCTTCAGAAAATATAGTCATGTGAGAGGCGATCTGAGGTACCTTGGCACTGGGAGTGGCATGGGGAGAAGTCTGGTGGCACATGAGAAAGGACTTGGGAAGGGGGCCAGGGGGATGTAGGAGGCTGCTGGGCTGGAAGGCCACACTCACCCTGCACATTCAGGAGCCTGGTTCACTATAGTCGGGGGCCCTGGTTTCCATGGGGCATGTGAGAGGGCGTTGGCAGGAGAGCTGGGAAGAGCTTGGGCCTGAGACCTTCCCAAGGCATCTTGTCCCCCACCCCAGGCGCCTAGAACAGTCCCTTCCAGTGCCCACTTTCCCAGGCTGCCCCCCCTGGTCTGGCATTCCGCCCTCCTCCCCTCTGTGCCTCCCCGCCTCCTAGCCTAGACAGGTGAGCCCAGGAGCTGGCACAAAGTCCATATGAAGGGCAGGCTTGCTGGAGGACAGAGCTGCTGTAGCCCTTTGGCCCCTGCCTGAAGCCCTTGGGATGGGCAGAAGGGACACTCTGGGAGTCCCCACTTCCAAGGCCAGCCTCCAGGCAAGACCTAAGGCTTTCCCATCCCACTTTCCCTCAGTCTTCCAAAATCCTTGCCACGGGTTGTTCCCACCCTGTGCCAGGCAAGAGCAGTGACAGCCACAGACCACACGCCCTGAGGGAGGACACCAGACCAGAGGTCCAGGCCCTTGCTAAGGTGTTCAAGGCAGGTCCTTGGAGGCTGGGTGCAGGAAGGGCCATGGGGGCCTCCTGTCCACCATTGGTGGGTCCGTGTCTCAGCATTGTTGTGATTCAGGGGCAGGGGCAGCACTGGTCACTGTGGCTCCCTCCTGGGTCCCTCCTTCCTTACTGCTGAGCAGGCCCACCCTCTCCCAGCCTCAGAAGTGACAGTAGACCTCCCTGGAGGCCTCCGTTCATCCTGCACATGAAGCTCAGTTACATGTGCTAGTGTCTTTGATTCTGATCACTGGCCCCACTTTTTTTGCTCTCAGGGAGACAGGTGACTTTGTCCCGGTCAACCAGTCAGCAGAGGAGCTAAGACCATAGCCCAACCCCTGCCAAGGGCCTGATCTGCATCCTATTTGAGGTCTCAGGGACCTGGATGTGAACAGGCCCCCATCTCTAGGGCCTGAAAGCACTCCCACCTGTGGGGGGCTGATGGCCCCCTGGAAAGCATTCTGACATCAGAGAAGGGGTTCCAGAGAGACGACCCCTTGTCCCACAGACCGCCTGCTCTGGCTCTCGACTTCAGTCCGAGCTCCTCTCCCATCCCTCTATTGCTGAGTTGGAAGCCATTACTGCTTCCCTCCCTTGTGACAGAACTTTATGACTCCAGGCCTCCCATGCCTGAAGGAGGAATCAAATGTTTGGGAAGAGCGTGGAGGTCGGGGAATGGCTGGAAACCTTCCTCTCCCCTTTCCCTTTCTTTGGCCTCCTGTCTTTTCTGTGCTGTCTTCTCTTCCTTTGCCCCTTCGGGGTCAGAACTTTGTGGACAGCAGACCCCTGTGTCCAGGGTTCCCGCCTCGCGTAGCACACACCGCATCATCAGCCTCGCCCCCGTGCCTTGCTGTTCACTCCAGCTCTGCCGGGTGTAGGGCCTCCCTGGGGAGGCCGCGGAGGCAGCTGGGCAGGTCTCCCCTCCCTTCAGGGCAGCCTTTCCCCTGGACAGCCCCCTGCCCCACTAGAGAGCAGCCCAGGCTGTGGGAGGCTGCCCTGAGGTCTGGGTGAGGGTGCAGCGCGGGAGGGTGGCAGCGGGCCAGGCTGGGGGCGAAGCACAGCCTGCAGCTCTCCCAGGGAAATGTGACTTCCCCTGAGTGAAGCGGACTGTGCAGTGTGGAAATTGGCTCTTTTCTGAGCGAGTGGCGGCTGTTGCTGCAGAGTCGGGCGGCTGAGGCCCGCAGGAGGCCTCGCTGGCCCCTGGAGTGAGCCAGGAGCAGCCATGTGCTGAGAACTCATTAGGGATAAATCAAACTAGTAACAGCTTGAAGCCAGCACCGCCCCCTCCTCACGCCTCCTTCAACCCACAGGCCCCTACTTCCCCTCCTCCCCGGGTGGTCGTCTCCCACCCGAGTCCCTCCTCCTGCCTTCTCCCCAGCCAGGGCACCCTCCCCACCCCCACCCAGAGAATTCTCCCCTCCAACCAGGGCACCCTCCCCTCAACCAAGGCATCCTCCCTGCCCCCACCCAGAGAACCCTCCCCCAAACAGGGCACCCACCCCTCCAGCCAAGGCACCCTTCCCGCCCCCACCCAGAGAACCCCTCCCCCACAGCCAGGGCACCCACCTCTAACCAGGGCACCCACCCCTCCAGCCAGGGCACCCTCCCCCCACTTCCAGGAGTCAGAGATCACACAGGTGTGCACACCCACCTGTGCATATGCACACTCACACCCACCTGCTGCCCAAACTCCAGGAATGGTCCTTGAATTTACAGACCCAGCCTTCTCTCTCTGTCTGTGGTGTCACTTGCTCCTGGGGGAGGCGAGGCGCTGGTGACAAACCCAACCACCCAACTGTCAGTGCCAGGTCCTGCCAGAAGCATAGGCCACCGGGCTGTCTTCCCACACCAGGGCATCTTCATCTCCACCCGCATTTTCACCCCTGCACAGCTCCGTGGGGACCTATGTCCCCTGGGGGCTGAGAACATCCCAAAGGCTCACACAGCAGGAAAGAAAATCTCCATGAAGTAGATGAGCTTGGTCAAAATGGAAGCTCATTTCCCACAGAAGGAGAAAGGCGGAGAGAGAGGAAGGGGACAGTGTCTGTCTGTCATCCCAGGGACTGGACTGTGGGTGCCCCTGGAGCCTGTGGGTTATGTCACCATGATAAGGCCCCATCATCCCTTCGTCTCCCCAGGCCCTTTAGTCACAGCAAGTGACTAATAAATCCGTAAGATGCGATTTTAAAAGAAGGTTTTATGGCCACAGGAAACAGGGCTGGTTGGAGGGTCGCAAGCGCCAGCTAAGACAAGCTGAAGAGTGGCCTTGATCTCTCAGCAGTGGAAGAGAAAGGCCACCATGGCCACAGACAGGCTCTGGTGCAGAAGACGTGTTCCAGGCCTCAGGAGCAGAACTTTTGTTAGTGCTCAGTTCTAAGTGAAAAAATCCACCTTGACCCTGGTGTAGGGGACTAGGCGCACCTGATCCCTCAAATCCCCAAACTGGCTATTCCCCAGGACCATCCTGTGCAGTGTTCAGCAGGGAGAGTCGTGTGGTCACTCTCCAGGTTTGTCCAAGCGAGAGCATTAAAATCCAGAATGTCCTGAGCAAAGAAGGACTTTGTATCCTCCAACCCTGCCTTCCACACGGGGACTCCTTGGTCCAGTGGGTTGGCTTGTTTGAGACAAGATCTCACTAAGTTGCTGAGGCTGGCCTTGAACTCACAATCCTACGTTTCAGCCTCCTGAGTTGCTGGGATTACAGATGTGCACCACTGCGCCTGGCTTTCCAGTGGGCTTTGGACCACAGATTTGGCACCTGGCCATGACTAGAATCTCAGAGGAAATACTAGTAGCTGAGGTCAAGGTGACAAATCTGGTCTGGCTCAGGGTGAGGCCAGTCCCTGCATATGGGAGGTGGGAGACATGGCAAGACTATTCTGCAGACCCTCAGTGAGGGAGTCTTCCCCTCCCTGTCCATGTGCCCCTTACCAACTCTGTCACAGAGACAAAGAAAGCAGAAGCCACAGTCTCTATCCCGATAGCAAAGGGGAGGCAAAAGCCCATCTGGGTCCGATCTCCCTGTGGGTCCTGGTGAGTTGTCTTTCAAAGTAAAGGTCGAGCCATCACAGAACCAGACGAAGGGACGGAAGAGTCAGGATGTCACTGTTGGGATGCCAGATGAAGTCCAGGTCTTTGTTGTACTGAACAAAGCACTGAGCAAGACACACAGAAGGAACAGATAAAGTACAGATGTACTGAAGGTGAAGGTGGCACTCTATTGGGTAGGCCAGAGGGGGTAAGCAAGAAGGAGGCTCAAGAACCCAGTCTCTGGAAATTAGGGTCTTATATCTTAAACCACGAGGCATGCTCCTCCTATGTGGACCGGATTGAAGACCTTACCCCATCGTCTCCCACTGGTCATCTTACAATACCTGACTAGAATATTTTCCAATTTTCTCTCCATTGGTTATTTTAGAAAACCTAATTAGAATACTGTCCACTTTACCCACATTGGTCATTTTAAAATTTGAACCTGGGGTGGAAATTGTCATGGTGATAAGTGCTCCAGTGGCGGGGAGCTGTCCTGGTGATCTCCTTGGGGGCAGAAGTTGTCATGGTAATGGGAATTATTGGAAACAGGGACAGGACTCCTTGTCTCTTCGTCTTGTCCCCCAGTGGCTTCTTTCTTAGGTCCTGTCCCCGCCATCTTGGTGTCCCTGAACTCCTACCTAACAAGCAGAGGAAGGGTCTGGGGAGAAGACACCAAGTCCAGTCCTAGGGGTAATGAGCTACACCTGTGCCTACTCACACCTGCCGGAAAGATTCACTGAGACCCAAGACTTGCACACAGAGCTCGAGGTCCAAACTCCAGGACAGAGATCAGGGCTGAAGGCTCTGACTTGGACACCACTCCTCCATGAGTTGTCCCAGAAGCCTAAAGTGGCTGGGCAAGACCTCTTGTGTGGAAACACTGGGTGTAGGGGATGGAGGAGGAAAAGGATGGTGGGAAAGGCAGAAAAAGAACATGCAGAGAAGCCCGGAAGGAAGAGAGAGCAGGGGTCCTAGAGGCCCAGAGAGGGTGAAGATGGGAGATATGCATCCTCCAACTCTGATGCCAGGCCCTAAAGCAGCCTGGAGGAAGCCAGGGACACCAATTCCCAGGTCCTGAAGGTTAGGCTCTTCTGGAAGCAGAGAACAAAATAGAGAGAGGAGAGAGGGGAGGGGAATACCTGGAGGAGGAGGTCAAGGTAGGCTTCCTGGAGGAAGTGGCGAGTGGATAGCAGTTGGGTTTCCTCTCCATCATCCATTCCTCCCTACCTGTCCTTTGGCCATCAGAACTTCTCCACAGCTGGTGCCAGTCCCTGTTCCACCATCCCCCCCCCAGGGGACTTTGGTTTTAGCACAGTCTCATTGTGCAAGGCAGGTAGCACCTCAAGGAGGCACTATTTCTGGACTTGAAGTTGAAATATCCAGGGTGTAGGTCATTTCTATCTGCTAGATTTGCACCAAGAGGAGGGATGTTGGGAGCCACTGAGACCATCTTGCTACCAATGAGGGTTGCTTCTGCCCTCAAGGCCTGAGAGATGCAGCCCCTGAAGAAGGAGAGAGAAATAGGGTGCTGGTTCTATGTGCAGCCTGGATTCAACCACCCCGGGGCATATGCATGGTCCAGTCATAGGAGCTGATGGACGTCCCTTTCTGAGCAAGAGCCACTCCTGGCAACCTCCTGGGGGAAAGCCCAGGGCAGAGGCTCAGCTTAGAACAGAGTGGTGTGTCCTAGGGCAGGACCTAGGCTGGAGCCCAGAGAAGGACGGGTGGGTGCCCAGGGGAGTCTGGCCAGGCAGGGTGGTAATAGCTAACCTGCCAGGCTCTCCTCCTGGGCCAGGCATTGTTCCCAGGTGTTTGCATGCGTGACCTCACTCAGTCCCTCCAGGCTCCAGTGAGGTAGATGGTGGCATTGTCCCCATTTTATAGAAAAGCAAACCAGAGCACAAGAGGCCAGGAAACTGGCCCGTGGTCACACAGAACACGCTCAGCAGGACGCAGCCCCAGGCAGCCAACTCTAGGGCTCCATCACCCAAGCCAGGTCATCCAGGCCTCAGGCAGGGTTGGGCAGGCCTTGTGGCTGATAGGGACGAGGGTTACTAGGAGGTGAGGAGGGAGGAAGGCTCAGAAGACATCAAATTTGAAGGTCATCAGTGTTCCCTGGGGTGGCATGGCAGAGAGGGGTGGGGTGGAAGCTGGTTTGTAGATGTGAGTGACAGTCACTGGGAACAGGAACCAGTGAGAGAGGATGGCTGGCGAGGACCAGCACCTGGGGCATTAGGTCATCACAAATGAGAAGAGCAGGAAGCAGCCGACTCTGACTCAGAGTCTTGGTGTTTTTCCTTGTGTTGGTGTCACTTGGTGTTTGTGGGGCAAGATGAGGAGTGGCAGACAGCACAGCAGGCCAAGGAGCCCCGTGGAGCCCTGAGGACAAGGGGTCACACAGCAGGGCAGGGGCCAGAGCTGCCTCATGGGGTGGCCAGGCACGGCACACAGACAGTACCTCTTCCTCCTGGGGAGAAGGGAAGAGGAGGCGACCAGGCAGGGGTGTACACAGGAACCCAGAAAAACCGAAGTCTTGGCGGTGGTAGGGAGAGAGCGCCCATGCAGGAAACCCTGACATTTTTGTGAACATGCACTTGGGTAAGGTGGGAGGGCGAGGACAAGGAAGGGCCAGCTGAGGTGCAGCCAGATTGTCCTTGACCCCAGACCGTTGTCTCCACTTTTACCTTTTTAATTTTTGAAAAACTTGAAACACTTTTAGATTTGCTTGAGAGTTTCACATAGTCCTGACCCCATCAGACCCCACCCATGGCTTTGCTTGATTTCATCTTAAAGCAAAGCTCCTAAGCCACAAGCCGTCACTCATCTGGGCCCCTGAGCAGCTCCCCCCACCTTCCTTGGTCGCACTGGACATCCTTGCCCTTTGGACTAGTGCCCCTGCTGACCCTGCTTCCCTTAGCTTCTCACCCTGACCCTCCAACCCGCCCCTTGAGTCCCTGCACAGCCCTCTCTTTCCTTCTGCTGGGGACTCTGAGCCCCGAGGAGTGGCCCAGGCCTTGGGCCACGGCCGTCTTGATTCTTCTTTGGTGCTGGTGAACCACAGCTTCTGCAGCCCACGAGCTGAGCAGCCATCAAGCCGCCAGGAGCAGGATCAGGGGTGTTAGCCTGGTCACAGCAGTCCCAGGCCCCAGAGGCTGAGCTTCCATAGAGGGGACAGGAAGAACTGGAGCCCAGTTCAACCCTCTGACCATCCTGGGCTCATCACCGCGAACCTCGGATGAGGCTCTTCTGCAAAGGGAGGCCCCCACAGTAGAAAGGGAAAGGAGGAGGGTAGTGTGGAGCCAGGGTTGGACGGGGGCTTGCAGGGCCTGGGTCTGCTCCACTCCTGGGACTGGGACTGGGGGTCACTCCGCTTTCACTCTCGTGGGTAACCAGGAGCCTCCCTGGAGGGCCCCAGGCTGCAGAAACTTCCTCCTCTCCTGCTGCAGAAAGCCATCCCCATCCCAACCCTTTGCTTGGAAGAGCCCACCTATTGGCCCCTGTGAGCTCGGGGAGTGGAAGGTTCTGGTTATGAAGATGGCCCAGGGGCCACAGACTAACTTCCTGCCCCTGCTGACCACAGCTGTGGCTGGGCCCCTGAGCAGCCTGGAGCTAGGAAGATGCAAGCCCACCCCCCAGTGGCCGTATGTTACAACTGCATCCCCACCCTGCCTGCCCCTCTCCTCCCAGACCTGGTCCAATGGACCCGGTGAGGCCAGCAGCCAGTCACCCCATCCTGAAGGCTTCCCTTGCCCAGGTGAAAGGGAAGGTGCAGGTTCTACACAAGCAAAAAAGCATCAGAGCAAAGCACCATACGTGCAGACTGACTTCCACCTTTTATTCTGGTGTCAGAAATGAAGACACATATTCAATGAGGTCAAAAAGCCACCCCAGCTCCCTCAGCCTGAGAATACCAGGCCTGGACAAGTCAGGGCCACCTGATGCCACGTTTCCACCTTAGTAAAAGTGACACTGGGCTCTAGGGGGGCTGTTAACTGCTACTATGCCTCAGTGACCTAAGTAGCTTTGAAGGCATGTACCCATTCCCCTGAGCAGGAGACTGAGCCGGAATCCTGGGGGAAAGGCAGGACTTTGGCTTTTCTATCAAGCTTCTCCAGTAAGATAGAATCTGTCTATACTGATGGCTGGGAGCCAGCGGGCAGAATCGTCAACTCACGGGGTCAGGGGCATGTTTAACTCATTTTTGGATCTCCTAGTACTGGCCTATATTGAGTGTCCAATGGTATCTGTGAAATGGACAGAAATCAAGGAATGCATAGAAATGATTCTTAGGGCCCCTCAACTTTGGAAAACTGTAACTATGGTCCCATCATACACAGGAATGCTGCACGCACACACACACACACACACCACACACACACACACACACACACACGGCTGTGGCCCCCACCCTGCAGGTGGCCCTGATGCCTGCCCCCCTTCTGCACACACTCATGCACACTTCCTTCATGATGGCCTGTACTTATTGCACACCCACCGGGTGCCCCAGGCCCTGACAGAGACCCTGTGTGGCCCCACCTTATGGAGCCCCAGGCCCAGGGCTGGTGACAAGCCTCGCCAGGAGGGAGGAGTGTGGCTCAGCAGGAAGGCGGGAGTGCCAGTGCGTCATGCAGGTGGCGGCAGGCAGCCTACTCACGCTTGGCTGGACAGAGACAATGGAGGCTGCCCCTCCAGCCAGCTCCTTCCCATAGCCTGAGCCCAAGTCCTCAAGTCTCCCGGAACCTCCCCTAGAGAACAGCCCCAGCTGGGGGGCAGCCAGGGCCGGCAAGGGGATTTCCCAGGGGAGGGTAGCAAGGCCCCAGGGCACTGGCTGGGCGCCGACGAGGGGTCCTGGCAGCCATCAGGAATGCAGCTTTTAGGGGTGCATAGGATCAGGTGCAGGGAGGAAGCTCCAAGATGGCCAAGGACCCCAGACTCCAGCCTCCCTCCCCCACCCCTCCTCAGCTGAGCCTCAAGGGGACTGTCACCACTCCCCCCTCTACTGAACCTGAAGAACCCTCTTCCCTGCGCTGGGGAAACAAAGTTCCCTTGTCCCTAGCACTCCAGGGCTCTTGGCAGAACTCTGAGGCCCTGCCCCACTCAGGTCATCAGAGGCTCCACTGGTCATCAAGTGGACAGGAAGCTCTCCTGTGTCCCCGTGTATGGGTGATCATAATGGGAAGAGGAGCCACAGGAGACAGAGGCCTCGCAGCTTCCCTGTGTGCTTGACACCTGTCCAGGTCCCTGCCAGGAGGGTGTCCCTGGGCGGGCAGGGCCTGAGTAACCTGAGTCATGAACTGTGAGCTGAAGTCTCCCAGAAGTCCTTGCTCTGTTCTTCTGGGGCCTCCCCTAGCAGGTCCCTGTCCTCAGGGCTGTGGCTCCCTGGCTGGATGGCCCCAAGCTCACTCCCAGAAACCCAGGCCCATGTGCCCAGGATACAAGGCGTCCTGGATTCTGGGGATGGAAGCGGGATAGGTCCCTGGGATTGAAGCCCAGGCCCCACCTGACCTTCCTCTTCCCTGGGAGTGGTCAGGAGCAGCCACAGCCAAGGGTCTGTGGGGTCGTGAGCAGGCAGGCAGCGTCAGGGAAGGACCACAGGGAAGAGAGCTTGGTCCTCCAGCAGAGGGTGGGGCAGGCCCATCCCTCACCAAGAACCCAGAGAAATAAAGGTCCTCCATGGATTCATTTCAGGTCCACCTGGATCAGGGCCAGTGTCAGAAGTGGCATCAACTTCATAGCTGATTGCGGGTCTGCTTGAGGATGATCTTCCGGTAGGTTCTGCGCTCTGAGATGTTGCGCTTCACCTTAGCTGTGTTGGGGGCCTCATCCTGGTGCAGAGACGGGCTGGAGTGGGATTTCTTTAGGCTGGGCTTTGGCTCCCGCAGGCCTGCAGCTTCCCTCCCCAGCCGCTCTTCCCACAGGGCCAGGTCCCCGGAGGGACAGCGCAGCCGTGCCACCAGCAGCTGCACATATGTCTCGTAGCGGGTTTTCTGCAACACAGAGGCACTGTGTCTTAGGCTGGGGGAGGCTGGATTCATAAGGGGCAACTCATGCTTGGGTGCACGAAGTAATGGTGACAGAGACCTCTGCAGAAAGAAGACAGCACCAACTGCCTCTGACCTCAGCCAGTCCTGTTACAACCACCGGGGTCGTAGGGCTGAGACTGCTGTCCCCAGACCATGTTGAGCTCCGTGTCCCACTGTGCCCAGGGTCCGTTAGCATACACGCACACTCACATCTGGATGGAGCCCTCATAGCATCTGAACAGTGTTGTAGCAGCTGGCATCTGTGAGCTTGATGCCATCTACCCTGCCCTCGTCTGCTTCACAGGCAGTAACCAGCACCCTTGGGCTCCCATTCCCGGCTTGCAAGGCCCTTTCCTACCCTCCATCCCACGGGCTCCTCAGCCGTGCCCTGGGAGGTTGGACGGTGTTTCTGGTTTAGAAAAGGAGTACCTAAGGCCAAATGAGGGCTGACTGTCCCAGCAGGGCAGTGGTGGGAGAGGCTGGGTCCTTTCAGCCACACCCTGAGGCCTCTGGGAAATGGGGAGCTCACAGCCAGGGGGTGACATAAGTCAAAGGGCTGACAGGGACCTTGAAAACAGACCAGGGAGGGAGCAGGCTGCATGGGTTCCTGCCAGGCCCAGACAGGACTTCCTTATCGCTCACACTGCGCCTGGCTTTCCCTGGCTGCCCACAACCTCAGCAGGACCGCCAGGACCTTGGACAAGGACACTCAGCATCAGGATCCCAGAATGTGCACTGATGTGAGGCCAAAGAAGAACTGGGGTGTGTGGGGGGGGTCAGACTGGGTGCAAATACATCCTGGAATCCGTCACAGGGCTGAGGAAGACCTTGCCTGAGCTAGGACCGTATGGGGGTGACTGGAGCGACAGGTGAACTTACTAGTTGCGCAGACTGTTAGCTCCCTATGCCTCCGTCTCCTGGTCTATAAAACGAGGATGCGAGTACCCAGCCCAGAGGCGATAGATAATCACAAGAAGTAATTCGTGAGAGAAATACAAGTCCACATACACTACCTGTTATTATTAGGTAGGTACTGGGGGAATAATTCTGCTATAATAAAATTTGTCTTTCAACTTGGAAAAAAGCCAAATAAGCCCAGGAAGGAAAAAAATATATATATAAAGAGACCTCCATCAGTTTTCAGATGGCATTGCTATGCACCTCCAGGACGAGAAGTGAAGGGCCTGAGTGCACACAGATATACATTGTACATTTGTTCACATCTGTGTGCGCATCAGCACACCGGGGCCTCCAAGCTGCTGGAGCGATGGCTGCAGGGACAGAGGCAGCCAGGAGGGGGCGGCAGAGCCTCACCTCATACTCCAGGTACTCCTTCCGCAGGCGGTACTCTTCCAGCTCCTGGCTCCGGCCCGCCGCTCAGGTAAGTTCCTCTGCAGATCTAGCAGGTCGTCAGAAGCCGCGTCCAGGCAGTTCTCGTGGGATCTATGCTGCTCCCCCTAGGAGGGAAGGCGGTGTGGAAGTCATACGTGGTAGTGGGCTCTCACCACCGGTGGCACAGGTGTGCAGCCCCACCCGCCCTCTGCACCCCAGCGGGTAGGGAGCCCACCAGGGAGCTCTGAGCAGGGCCCACAGGCAGGATGGGTCTCACAAATCGGCGCTGGGAGCCCACTGCAGCGGGGAAGGGCGGCGCTGAGTGGGTGGCCACAGCCAGGTTGATGCGCGAGATCCAGGAGGTCATCTCCTTGGCAGTGCTGCAGGAGAGAAGCTCGTGGTCCCAGGGTCCGCCCTGTCACCTGCTCCCCATCCCACACCTTCCGTGATCTACACAGCCTTCCATCCACTCAGGACTACCTACCCAAACCAGCAGCCCTTCCCTACTGGGCAGTTGCCCTCTGCCTGAGGTTTTTAATTATCAAAGAGGAAACTCCAGAGCTGCCTGGAGCTGCCTGTAATCCCAGATGCTTGGGAGGCTGAGGCAGGAGGACCAATCCTTGGAGGCCAGCCACAGCAACTTAGTGATCCTGTCTCAAAATAAGTTACAAGGGAGTTACAAGCACTGGTATGGTGCTTGCCTAGCATGCCCAAACCCTGGGTTCAATCCCCAGAAAGGCAGGAGGATCCAACAGATGGTATTTTAAATGTCAAAAATTGAGTGACCTCCTGGAATCCTATACCCAACACTGGGAGGCTTGACCCGGAATTAGAAGGAAACCGTGGATGCCTCCAGGAAGTTGGCCACGCCTGGCTTCATCTCTGGGGCCACAGCACTCTAAAGTTTCCTGGCCAGCAGGGTTGGGCCAGCAGGCCTCAGAGGGATCAGGTGGACAGGAGAGAGGAGAATTGGGGGCCCTGAGGCCTGGCCACTTTCCTCCCACCCTAGGGACTCACGGTGCCTGGAAGAGGAAGAGGCGCCAGTCAGCCGTGGAAGACGTGGGGCCGCTTGGTGTAATGGGTGGCGGGCGAGGCCAGTGAGTGGTGCACCCCCACGGGCTCATCCACCATGTGCCCCACCAAGCTGTCTCCTTCCAGGCAGTGGTCCTCTCCCTGCCAGCAGGCACAGGACTCAGAGAAGGGTTTAGTCTCAGCTGCCCCCTCCAACAGCTGACCACTCCGTACATCCCCACCCCATCTGCCCATCAGGGTGCCGCCTCTTTCCTACCTTCAGGAAGTAGAGGACCATTCCCTGCAGCAGAGTGTGGAACATCTTCCAGCCTCGCTTGCCCCACGGCGCTGTCCCAGACCAGACACAAAGGCAAGTGGCACACCTGCAGCCAGACACAGTGTGGGCAGGTCACCCTGCCCTCACCCTGCGTCCCTCCCCACCAGGATGCACATAAGCGCACAGAGAGCCATCACCAGGAAACTCAACGGCACCTCCTGGGTCTCCAGCCCAGTCCTGCTCCACACAGCACCAGAGAACTACTTGCATACAAATGTGGGTATTTATTTAGACCCTCTCTCGCCCCCCACATCCCCCGAACCCCAGGCACAAACACAGCCATGCCCAAACAGTTCCACTCAGATACCTTCCTGCAAGACACCCAAGCTCCCGGGTCCTGCGTGATGAGGAGCCACCTCCCTGGGGCCCTGCTCAGGCTGCT
The DNA here is from genome assembly GCF_045843805.1 of Urocitellus parryii. Classification (NCBI taxonomy): domain Eukaryota; kingdom Metazoa; phylum Chordata; class Mammalia; order Rodentia; family Sciuridae; genus Urocitellus; species Urocitellus parryii. The sequence continues at coordinate 84,069,970 of NC_135537.1, forward strand.
TCTGAATGTCACACCCACTCCATCTGTGATTTCCAGAGGAGTCTATGGCGATGGCCGGGCTGCTGCCTTGGGCTGCTTGGGGCTCCATAAGCCTTGCCCCAGTGCGTCCTCCAGGTAGAGTGACTCTGCCTGCTCCGTCTTCTGTGGGTGCCTCCCCTGACCAACTGCAGAACTCCAGCACCTCTTGCCCCCCAGGTTCCACTCAGGTCCACCAGTCACCTGCCCATTCCCCACATGCAGTCCCCAGAACAAAACGAAACCCTTTGTTCCTCCATCTCCGAGCTCAGTCCAGCCCTCCCACCTTCACCCAGCTCGCTGAATCTCTTGCCTGATCTCTCCCTTACCGCAGGGCCAGGGCCCAGGAATAATTGGACGCCCCCTTTCCCCTTCCCCAGCATCCAGGTCATGGTCATGTTCAGGAGGAAGCAGCACTCGCTGCCTGTCCTCAGCAGGGCATCTCACACCGCACACACAGAGTGGCCCCTGGGCAGTGCTTCCCCTCCAGCCCTGCTCCTGGGCAGGAGACACTCACTCTTCTTGCCATCCGCATCCTGATGCATCTTCCGAGCCAGGATGCCCTGCTTGTAGGTGGGCGCCAGGGGATCCTGAGCCAGCTGGAGGAAGGGGCTGCCCGTCTTGCCAGGCGGGGATGGCAGGGCCTTCTCAGGTCTGGCTGTGTCTTCCTCATCCCTGGATGTCAGAGAACCAGGCTGGGAGTGCTGAGTGGGCAAAGACCACCAGGAAGTTCCCACTGCCCCCCGGGGCCTCAGCACACTCTCTTTGGTTGGGGAGGTACATGGGATCCCCGTTCACAGCCAACCGTCAATTCCTGGGAATAGCCCCGTGGCCAGCCCTGACTACCTTGGGTTTCTCTGAGATCTGCTGGCCAGCACTCTGCCTTTGGCTCCATCCCACAAAGAGGGAGCATGCTCCCAAGACTCGGCTGACAGAAGAAGGACAGGCCCAAAGGCAGGATCAAGGGCCAAGGAGGGAAGTGGAAGGGGACTCTCACTTACACAGCCCACTTGAGCTTCTCACTTCAGATAGACCAGTAGAGAGCCTGGAATAGAAGCACACGGTGGGCAGAGGGACTTCAGGGCTAGGCTACCTAAACTCACCCCTCAGGCACACCGCTAAGGGCTGCCTGTCCTGGCACCCCCATCACAGCTATCCTTCTCCTTTGACTGGGCAAGCACCTATCCACCTGTCCATCTATCCATCCACCCACCCACCTGTCCATCCATCCATCCATCCAACTGTCCATTTGTCCATGCAACAAATTATTCCTGGAGCATTTCCCAGGTGCCAGGCCCTCGGATGTAAACTGGAGACACAGAGATGATCAAGGCAGCAAGTCCCTGCTCTGCCCAAACTTGGAAAGGCCTGAACTAGTTTTCTTGAAGGGGACATGCATTGTGTACCAGCCAGCATGGGGGGATCAGACAGAGAGGGAATCAGACTAAGCAATCCCCACAATAAAGGTCTGGTCAAGGAAGGAACTCGTGAATGATGTGCTAGAATTCTGAAACAACATAGTGAGTATAGTCCTGACAGAGGTGCATCTCACTAGCTTAGTGCCCTCCAAACGCCTGGCAAGGTGTGCAGCATACAGTAAGCACTCAATAAATGTTCACTAGATGAAAGAACCAGAGATCTGCTTGGGAAGCAGGTGCTGCACCTGGCGAAGGTGATCTCATCTTGAGGAGGACACTGTGAGGTGGGGATCTTGAGTGGCCCAGGGGTATGTTGTCCCACTCCCAAACCTGAGTTCGAGACATTTGCTACATGAAACTTTGCTTGTCATCTACTCAGAGTGCTTCTCAGACTTCAAAGGGACAAAAATCACCTAGACAGACACTTAGTGGAGCATCTGCAGGGCTCCAACCCCAGAGCGTGGCTCAGTAGGTCCAGGGCTGAGATCTGCACAGTTAACCAATTCTGAGATGTCCCTGATGCTGCCACCAAGCCAAAATACATCCTCCTGGCATTTCAGCAGAGCCAGGCTGAGCTCTCTACGTCCCCCTGGGGACAAGGGACCAAGGACCAGGCTCCACGGGGAGCCTGGAGGGGGAGACTGAAGGGGGGAGCCTGGATGGGGGGCCTGGAGGGGGGCGCCCAGCCACACCTTCAGCAGCTCCTTGGGGAAGTTGCCGCCATCCTGCAGGCCGTGCAGGTTGGTGACGAAGTCCTGGCAGCTCATGCTCTTCCCAATGTTCTGTGGCGTGGAGAGAAGAGGGACAGCTTGAGCACCCCACCCCGACTGAACACACCCCCGTCGGTCCCTCCGGGGGATCCTCCAGTGCCCCAGGACCCTGTGCCCCGGGCCCTCAGCTCCCCGCCTCTCACCTGCCCATGCAGGTCCGTGTTCAGGAGCATGATGGCACAGGTCAAGGTGTGCACAGAGTCTGCCCCAGGAAGAGAGAAGGGGAAGCCACGGAAATTCTGCCTGCCACGTCCTCTGCCCACAGGGTGGGATGCAACCTCGCCCCACACCCCTGCCCCGCTTCTCGGCAGCCCCCACACGCCCCCAGCAGCCCCCACCCATGGAATGCCCCAGCAGATACAGGGACACTGCCCCCAGCCCTGCCCCACCCGCAGCCGCCCACCCTACCTACTGAGGGGAAGGCCCCAGGGTTGCAGTGGTGGAAGTGCTGGGAGAACTGGTAGAGCACCCGCTCCTGCTCCTGGGTCTCCCCGCTGAGCACCAGGGCCTGGAGGAAGCCCCTGCAGGAGGCCGTGGTCAAGGAGAGGCAAGTGGGTGGCCATATTCCCAGGGCAGGGAGCCAACCCCATCCCGCGTCCCACGACTGCCCCCTCCACAGCCTCCCCAGGGAGGGCCCGCAGGTGGTACCGGAGGGCTCGGTCCAGGCTCTGGCCTCCAAACTGGAAGAAAGACAGGTACTCCTCGGCCACCGCCCTGCTGAAGTCATCACTGCAGAGGGACAGCTGCCTGAGAGCTGGACTGGGGCAGGCTAGGCCAGGCCACGGCATGGGCCAGACACGGACCCCAGATCCCAAGATGGCAAGGGACGGTCAGGGTCTGGCCTACCCCTGGCACCCACCCAGTGTTGTGTGGAGGGGCCTGTGGGTTCTGGGGTGGGCCAGGGGGCTGGGCCGGGGCTCTAAGAAACATGGAGGGTGTGCAGCAGAGATGGTCCAGCTAAGACCAGAGAAAGCAGCAGGGGGCCAGAGTACTGGGGAAAGGCCGAGGACGAAGTGCATGCCGAGGAGGGCGGAACACTGGGAGGAGAGGCAGTAGTGGGCTTGGGGGTGGTGAGGAGGGGGTCACAGGATAGGGAAGGAGGGGGACAGCCCATGCAGGGAGCCCGTGGGCAGCTGCCCGCTGTCCTGCCTCCCCTCCGGCCTTGCCCAGGCCCAATGCCCTTACTTCTTCTGCAGGTGGACGGCCACTTCAGACTTCCGGAAGCCCTCCAGGTGATAGAGGCTTGAGGCCAAGTTCCACGCCGTCTTGTCAGTAGTCCGGAGGCCATTAGCCAGTTTGTCCCCAGCCAGTGTTTTCTGATCTTCCTCTGGGGATTGTGCTTGGGGCGCAGAGCTCTCCGCATGCCTGGAAGAGTCCATCAGTGTCCTCAGACTCACACCTGGATGGCCTGCAGGCATTCCGGGTCAGGGGTCCATGCAGGCCAGCCATGGAAGGGGGTGCCAAGAGCTCGGGGTTGGAGCTGGGCCTAGACCCTCACCCAGGGGAGACGGAGTCTCAGACTGCCTCACAGGAGAGCTGGGAGCCCCACACTTCCTCCCAGGGAGGATCTAAGCTTTCTCACCTAGAGCTCAGGCGCAGCCCTTCCAGGCCCCCAAGGGTTCTGTCAACCAAGGCGAGTGGAGCGTTTCTCTCCCCTGAGCCCAGCCCTGTCCCCACTCCCACCCCCAGCCAAGAAAGGCGAAGGCCGGCCTTAGAACAGGGAGCTAGACTGGCTTTGGATGGTGACAGGGGAGTCAAAGAGGGGGTTCCAGCCTGCCCTCCTGTGCCTGGCACTGCTCACCACCAGGAGCCTGGCGGGTGAGCTAAGCCGAGTGATGCTTCACCCCAGGGTCAGGAGCACGGAGCTCCACACCGAGGCTCTGAGAAGTCACTCAGCCCCATCTCTACCTGACTCTGCTGTGCTCCCTGCAAAGGTACCACCAGGTGTGGGCGTCCTAGTCATTCACATATTCATGAGCAAGCCCGCTCAGCCCGAGGGCTGATTACACCCCCCCGAGGGCCCTCTCCACCTCTCATGAACAGGTCCACTCTTGGCTGATAACTGCTCTGCTTCCTGAGTCTCCTAAACATCCCAAAATGTAGGATCAACAGAACAGACACTGAAGAGCAAAAGGCAGATCTCGCCAAAACCTGTAGGATTTCAGGAAGTCCGTCCAAAGTGACCCTGGAAAACTCCAGGAATCCCATGGAAAGCCACTGACAGATGGGCACTGAAGAGGAGGAAATAGAAATAATGACACAATTGGCCAAGTAAAGAGAACTACATGGATAATAAGCTGTAAAGAGCCAGGTGCCATGCACATGCCTGTGATCTCTCAGGAGGCTAAGGCAGGAGGATCACAAATTTGAGCCCTTGAGCAACTTGGCAAGACTCTGTCTCAAAATAAGAAATAAAATGTGAGGATGTGGCTCAGTGGCTAAGATGGAACCCCTGAGTTCCATCTCTGGTACCAAAAAAAAGAAACAAAGATCTTCAGGATCTCACTATGAAAGGTGGCATAAATGAAAGAGGCCACCAAAGCTGTGTCAAGAAAATTGAACTTCCTACAGTGTGTTAAATGTAAGACTAAATAAACTTACTTATATGTTTAGCCAGGATAAAGCCCAATTAACCCTTTTCACCATTTATTTACTATGAAACTAGTGTTGTCACTTCAGGTGGAGTTACTTTTGCTTTGGGTTGGATTAACTAGTCTTTGGTATCTGCAGCCTCCCTTTTTGGAGGCTGAGATTTCTCTGGTTACCTGGCCTCTGGACAGCCCCATGGCAGGGAAGTTTCCAGAAGCATAAGGAAAGTGGTTCTGTGGTTTCTGGCACTGATTGACATTTGTCATCGTCACCCAAACACCCGAGATGGGAATAGGGCTGGCCTGTCGCAAGCCACCCATGGGCTGTGTGTGAGCTATGTGCATTTGAGCATCTGAGGGGACTAGGCTGGCGTTACAAGATTTTGGGGCTGTGTGACATCTGTGTCATTTCCTCTGGCTCTGCCTGTGGTCCCACACAGCACCTGCGATGGGCGTGACTTGCCGAGATGTCAATCAATCTGCTGACCACAGACATCACCAGGCGAGACTCCACCCTTCAAAACCCAACCCCTGGCCTTATTTGGGTGGAACTTTCTATTGAATGTCTTTTCCGCAATAAATAGAGGGGTTTGGGGTGCACACTCTCTCTGTCTTTCCTTCCCTGATCCCCTCAGCATGGAGCTGAGGTCTCAGAGCCATCCCTAAGCCCCCAAAAAGGTATTTCTGTGTTTGTGTGTTTTTCTTAGTTGTCAGCCTGGCCAGCTGGTGACACTAACCCCCCATATCTGCACCATCTGGTCCAATATGCCCCTGTTAGCAAAGCAGAGACAAAGCCCCTGCTCCCCTGCTGAGTTCCAGGGGCCAGGAGTCTTGACGCAGCATGGGGGCTGGTAGACAACGAGGTCCGAGTCACAGGTGGCCTGCTCCCACCTCTGACCACAGTCCTGAGGTGACCCCTACCTGCCATGGGCCCCAAGAGCCAGTCACTCAGTCCCCACCAGAGCCCCCCTCCCTCCGAGATCAAAGCCAGCACCCTGGGCCTAGGCTGTCAGGTGATTTTCCCCCAAGCACTCCCTCAAGGCCAGGGCCATCTCTAATCCCCACGTCACTGGACTGCTCTCCCCCAAGGCGGCCAGGGCCCGGTCAGCTCCCCACAATGCCTCCCTGCCTTCTTTCTCACCTGGGGTCCAGCTGTGGACACTCCCCAGAGCCAGGCCTCTCCACCCTTCCACCTCCACCTGGGACCATCCTCCCATTTGTTTCTTGAGCTTCCAGACCCTCTGGTCCCTGTCAGCTCTCTCCCGAGGCCGTTCAGACAGCCCAGCTGTGAGGCTGTCAGAAGGACTCAGGGCCCGACAGCTTTACCCTCCGTCCAGAGGAGGGCTGGGGGCTTGTGGATTCCTTTTCTTTTCTTTCTTTCATTCTTTTTCCTGGTTCTAGGGTTGAGCACACGCTTTCGCACATGCGAGGTAAGAGCTCTTACAACTGAGCTACTTATCTACTTTGAGACTCACTAAATTGCCTCGGCTGGCCTTGAACTTGCACTCTGCCCGCCTCAGCCCCCCCACAGCAGCTGGGATCACATGGCCAGCTCCACGCTGGGTACTCTGAAGGCCACCGTCACCAGGAGCCAGGGCGCCAATCAGACTCACCCCTCGGCAGATGTGGAGTCCTCGCCGGGCTCAGCACCTGCAGCCTCCGGAGTCCTGGCTGGGCCCTGGCTGTCTGCCTCCTGTCCTGGGTGTGGAGCTTTCCCCTCCGCCTCTTTCTTCAGGGAGCTTGGCTCTGCCCCATCCGACTCCAGAAGAGAAGGGTGTGGCGCGTCTGGTGACCACTTGGGGAAAGTGCCAGGGCTGTGGTGCTGGGGTGGGGGGCTGCTCTCCGGGGAGGTGGAGGGGCTGCGCCTGGGGCCGAGGCCTCTGTGCTCAGACTCTGGGCTCCCCCAGGGCCCAGGGGCCAGGATGCAGGGGACAGGCTCCTGGGGACGCCCGGCCTCCCTTCCACCTGAGGGAGAGTGTGGAATGAGCATGACGACCCCAAGAACCACCCCCACTTCCCACCACCACACCCCTGTGTGGGGTCTCACCTCTGTCCTGCGAGATAAGAGGCTCCTGGGGCCAAGAAGGATCCTCTTCTGTCTGGCAGGCCTCAGGGGTGGGTGGCTCCTGTGGAGATTTACAGAATCCCATCAGCCCCGGGAACAAGCAAGTGGGAAGGGGAGAGAAGAACACAGGGCACCTGGAATCCCCTCCCTCCTCGCCAGCCCCCACCGGGAAGACACAGGCACCAATCTGGGTCCTCAGTTCTCAAGAGAATCCTGGATGGGAGAAGACCCACATCCTAGGAGAGGAAAAATCAGCAGGTTCTCGTTCCTCCTTCACAGATGGAGAAGGTGAGGCCCAGAGAGGGGAATTGACTTGCCGAAGGCTGCACAGGATGTGTGGCAGGGCCGAGGTCAGCTCCATGGTGTGCAGTCTCCCAGGCCAGTGCCCTATCTTCAGATGGTACTGCAGGTGTGGCCAGAGGGGGCTGGTTCTCCAGAGAAGTCTAAGAGGAGGAGGGCGCAGAGAAGAGGTTTGACCAGAAGGAAATGATTCCCAGGATCTTTGCATATTGCACCAGTCTCCTCACCTCACCAGACGCCTGCTCAGGCAGTACCTGCCCTCGAGGGGCGTGGGTCCAGGGAGGGTGCTGGCCCCGGGCACAGGCCTGGACGGCAGGCTCAGCCAGCGGGAAGGCAAGCCCCAGCTCCTCCCAGGCTTCCCTCTGAGGTTCTGAGACAGTGCCCCTCACAGGGCCCCGCCGGCCCGGCTCCTCGCACTCCGTGTTCTCTGCAGAGATGAGAGGGCCATAGCCCCTCCGCCAACTTGAGCCTCCTTATCTCTGAAGGGAGGCCTCCCTGGGAAAACTGTTCCCTACTGTCTCATGCCCAGGGCTGGGTGATATCACAGGCCCCCTGCCATGGTCATCTGAGGCCGATCTATTGACCACGGATGGGGGACAGTGGAAGATGGGGAGCTACAAGTAACAGAACCGCAGAATCCCTAGAGATCCTTTTTGTTGGGGCAGAGACCGTCCCTGCTGGCATTTGGGACAGTCTCAGAGGAGGGAGGGGAAGACTGGGAATCCTCCTGGGACACCCTGCAACGGAGGAGCTGCCTGTTCTTCACATGTCTCTAGACACAGCCCCTCAGAGACGGGGACTTCTGTGGACCTCACGACCATGGCATGGGTGATGACGACCTTCCCAGGGTTCTGAAGGCCACACTGGTCCTGCTGGTCAGCAGTGTACCTCAGACCACCAGCGGGCCCTGCATTGAAGAGTGTGCTGGGCCTGGTGGCCCCAGGAAGGCCCTCCCCTGGAATATCCCCAGGGCAGCCCTGGGAGTGAACTCACCTCGCCCTCCTGTGTGGCAGGGGCTGTGGGAGCCCCGTGGGTGGCCCAGCAGGAGGTGTGTAGCTTGTAGGAGGGCACAGGGAACGGAGGGATGGCACACCCGCTGGACTCCGCGGTGCTGTCCCTCAGATCTGGCTCACTGCCCAGCTCCCGGGACCCTGTGCCTCCCAGGAGCAGAGGCTCCAGAGCCTGTGGGAAGGAGTTGGAGAAGCCCTAGGAGAAGCATTCCCCAGAGGCGCTGGTGTCGGAGCAGGGGCTCTCCAGGAAAAGGGGGTTGTCGAAGGACAGGCTCTCCTCCTCAGCACCCCACTCTGGGGAGGAGTCTGCTGCTCCCTCCAGGGCCCAGGCCTGGCTCTCCCCCTTAGGCCCACTACTGTCCTCCCCGGAGTCCTCCTCCACTGCTGGGCTGGGCCGCAGGTCCCTGTCACCAGGGAGGCCCGGGGAGGACGGGGGCATGTAGCACCTCAGCTCAGCCCTGATTCCTTCTGTCTTCTCCAGCTCCTCTTCCAGGTCCAGGACACACATCTGGGCCTGCAGGATGCCGGCCCAGAACACCACCTGTGCAGAGGAGCTATGGCTCGGTCGGGGGCTCCCCGTGGGGCAGCTGCCCCCTGGTGTTCCTGGGGAGGAGCAGTGTCCCATGTGAGGAGGCTCCACACCAGAGACCCTGGCAGGAGCGCCAGGCCTGCTGGTCTCGGGAGAGTCCAAGGCCCAGGAGTGTCCCCCGCCAGGCTCAGGAGGGCCTGGCTGGCCATGGGTCTCCCTCTGGCACACTCCTGGGTGGGGCTGCAGGTTGTCTCCCAAATAGAGGTTGAGCAGTTCCACGGGCTGCGGGTGGTCGGGGAGTCTCCTGTCACCCATCATGCACAGAGCTTAAGCTGCACAGGAGCCTCTGGAGTGTCCACGTTCACCATCCCACGGGGTGTGACAGGGGATGTGTCCACCACGGGGGCCACCGGGAGTCCAGTTCTGCCCTGGAAATGCCCAAAGGAGCACAGGTTAGAGAAGCACCGTGTCCTGGGAGTGAGCACACGTCTGCAGCGTGAGGGGTCTGGAGGGCCTGCCGTGTCCAGGAGGCTGGGAAGCAACCCTGCCCGCGCCGTCCGGTCCACAATCTCAAGCCCACACCAGGCAGCACCTGCCCCAAACACACCCATCTGCCGGTTGAAGGAACACCATGTGGGTTAGCCAAGGACAAGCTGGCTGGGAGCATGGTGGAGCAGTGGCCAGTGAGAGGGAAATGCACACCAAATACGCAGGAGACAGACGCAGAGGCCGGGAGGGGAGTGGCCTGGCAGGGGAACAGGCACCACCCAGGAGACAAAGGCCCCAGCCCACCTGACCCTGACCAGGCCGGGCCCTGTCCTTGGGGCTGCACCATTCCCAGGGCTACTCCCCAGGCTGGGCTTCTGGCCCTTGCAGTCCGTAAGCAGCTGTGCAGAGGCGCAGCAGCAGCAAGGAGCTCCAGCCCTCTGCACCACAGCAAGGCCACCTGCAGCTCAGGGAGGGCAGGCTTGCCTTCTGGGAGTGGGCATGGCCACATCTGCCAGGAGCTGCCCACCCACTCGGGCTGCCCTGCACATCGTCCAAAGGACAGGTCTGGGTGGGCCCTCATGCAGCACAGACCCTCCCAGGTGTCCACGGGTGCTCCACCCTCAGGAGTGACTCAGATACCCAGGAGCGGCAGCCCCTTCCACCCATCCAAGCCCATCCCCAGCCTCCACTCCCCAACCCAGACCGGGAAGGCCAGTGGGCACCTGCTGTGCCCTGTTTCACAGGGGAGGGAGAAAGCCTGAGGCTGGCTCAATGTCCCCGCTTGGAACAGAGGCCAGGCCTGTCCCCAGACTACCCACCTGCAGCACCATGGCCTGTCCCTGTCCAGGGCTCCAGACCTCATCCAAGGCCCCACCCAGCAGGCTACAAGAAGGTAGGGCCAGACCTGGTGTGCAGGCCCAGAAAACCACGGGGACAACTTCTCCCTGCCTGGTGGTAGACAGCCAGGGCCTGGCCTCTCGATCCCCCTCTGCTACTTAGAACTGAGTGACAACCGGGGAAGCGCCCCAGCCCTGTGGGGCCCAACTCAGAGGGGCGCTGGGGGAGCTCAGCCTTCAGCCCAGGTTCAGCCCACCACTGGACACCCAAAATGGAAACCCCAGGACCCTGCAAACAAAGATCAGACAGGGCCCCCTACTGTTTAAGGCCACCAGAGCCAGGGGCCGTGTGTAGGCCATAATCTCAGGGATTAGGGAGGCTGAGGCAGGAGGATCACAAGATTGAGGCCAGCCTCAGCAATTTAGTGAGACCCTGTCTCAAAATAAAATTTAAGAAAGGCTCAATGTATGAGGCCCTGGTTCAATCTCCAGTGCTGGGGGAAGAAGAGTCCCCGAGAAACGAGGGAGTATTAACATGCATGTCAGTTTCTTACTCATCTTCAAACTATTCTCCTAACACTTCCTCAAAGATAGAGTCCCCTCCTAGGTTTTTACCCACTTCTGTTCCAGCCCCGTGTCCCGTACTTTCCGTAGAACAGGAATCTGGGCCTGCAGAGGCTTCAGCCACTGAGATAGGTCACCTGATGTCCTTTATCAGTTAGTGATAAGTCAGCTCCTGTCCTGTTCTCAGCCCCTGTCCCTCTCCAGGCTGGACTCCAGAGGCCCCACAATCTCACGGCTGGAAAGGCTACTCATGCAGCTGATGCTCTGAAGCGACCTGAAGGGACGTAGCCTTGCCTGTCCCCTCTGCTCAGCTAGCCCTCCGCCCACCCCTCACCCCACCCAGATCTGAGTGGCAATGCCTACCCCCCCAGAGCTGCCCATCCCCCATCCTCACTGTTCTGGGTAAGAGGCTGGGGCTGTCCTGGTTCGCTGGAAAAGGGACAAGGGGGCCTTGGGGCCGGCTAGGATTTTGGTCTGCAGTGTCACCCAAAGTGCCCAGCATGGTGCTACCGGGATGTGGTAGAAAGTGTAAGCAGTGGGCCTGGTGGGAGGTCTTTGAGTGGCGTGGGGAGGGGTCTGGGACCCTGGTCTCTTCTCTCTTTCCATCCCCGGCATGGGGGGAGCAGGGTAGCCCCCTTCCACGTGCTCCTGCGGATGCCACAGCCCAAAGCAAAGGCGCCAATCAATCGTGGACTAAATCCAAGCTAAAATCAACCTTTTCTTTTCTTTTCACAAGCTGATTGACCAGGGCACTCCTGGATCACTATTCTCCCTCCTGGCCTGCTGGGGGGACAAGGACCATGTGGTAGCCAGAGGCAAAACAGCCGTGCTGTCCTCATCAGGTTGAAAGCCCCTAGGACAGGGCAGGCCTGGAGTCCAGGGAGGGAAGGTCCTGGACCTGCGGATCCCAGCCCTAGCCCAGCCTTCTGCCAGGCCCCAAGCTGCTTCCCTCCACCCCTCCCTGCCGAGACCCCTTAATCTGTGTTCACCCAGTTCCTCCTGAACCCCTCCCTTCCCTCATCCTTATCTCCAGCCCCGACATGTCGCATCTGAACCTGTGCCAGCCTCACGTCCCCGTGGGCACCGTGACAATTTGACATCAACTCGCCTAACAGGACAAGTTCACAAGCCCATGATGGGTCTGGGAACAGGGGCAGGGTGGGTAGAAAGGGCACCCTGGATTTTTATGAGACCAGAGGGTGCCCCACTTGGCTCTTTTTGCAAGTGTGCACTTAGGCACAGGGGTATGTGAAGGAGAAGCTCTAGGAACGCAGAGATGGCTATGGCGGACACTGGTGAGCCATGAGTCTGCCTTCCTCAAAGAAACCCAGGGTCTCTTGCTAGAGGTTTTCAAAGGAGGAAATAAATAAAGGAGGAGCCTCAGTCACTTTTCAAAGAACAGAGAGAACAGAGGTCCCTGCGGCCTAAAGAGTCTGAGGAGCCTGGAGAGGGAAGGGGCTGGGAAATGGAGGGTAGCCCCTCCCACGGAAGGTGAGGCGAGAGGCCTGTTAGAGAAAGATGGCGGGCAGCCTCTGTGGTGGGCGGGCAGGGCTTCCCTGGACCAGACTCTTCTAAGTCACTTACACAACCTGATGAGGTTCCCATCCTCCCTGATTCCAGAGCTCGCCTCCCAGTGGGTTCCTCCTGCCAACGAGCTCCCCGCGGTCTCAGCCCACCCCATGGCTGGCTCTTCTCTCCACTCTCACCCACAAAGTTCTGAGGACACCTCATTACCCTGTAGTTCAAGTGGACCTGAAAGTTACAGGTCAATGCCGACTTGAGAAGTTCAGGTGCACCCCTGGACACCTGGGGCTCCATAGCTGGGTGGGAGGTAGTCCTAGTTCCATAGAAACCACCCCAAACGGGCAGCACACACCTTCAAGGTGGGGGTGGCCAAGGGTAGCCATAACTGTATTAGGATGCCCAACATCTGGGACATACTTGTGCTAACAGTTTATTCACTGTTGATGAGAAATTCCAATTAACTGGGCTTTCTGTCTTTTATCTGGCAACCCAACCCCACAGGGAAGGTATAAACACTGTCATCAAGCCCCTGCCATGTGCCAGCTCTCAGCTGATTCCTCTCTCTTCCCAACCACACCATGGCGAGACAAATGGTGATATCCCTTCCTTCCTAACAAAGAAGCTGAGGCTCAGAGAGCTACTGAAGTTGCACTAGGTAACTCAGCTGTAGGCAGGGGGCAGGGGTCTGAGCCCAGGTCCACAGCTCTCTTAGCCAGCACCCTCTTTCCACCCCCAAATCAATCCCCCTGGATAATCATGAGGTTCATGAAGGGAAAAGTGCTTCTTCCTTCTTTTCTTTTTATATCTGTCCCTCCTTCAGGTGGAAAGGCCTAAGGGTATGGTCACATCTGAAGGCCACTGAGGTGTCCTGCCAGTTACCTGGGTGAAGACAGAAACCAGCCTTTGCTTCCGGGAGGTGGGACGGCACCTCTTAAGCAGAAACAAGCCAAGAACCTGCATCTTATGCATGCATCTAGAATTTTCTTTTTTGACATTCCCAGGTCCAGCGTTTAGTAAAAACCCCTTTGAAATTTCCTATGTCCAGTACGGAACAAAGGGAGAGGAAGGGATTCAGCAACAGAAGAATGTGGCACACGCCTGATCTGGTGGATTCTGTCACCTAATATAAAGTGGCCCTTTGCTTTTCTGCACTCTGCGATGGCTCAGGAAGTTTAAGGATAAATTCTGGGATATGGAGACTGGCTCTGCAGGATCCCAGAAAGAGATCTGGAGCAGGGGGGAGGGAGCCGCAAGGGCATGAGGTGGAGAAGAGGGAAGACCCCATTCAGTTGCAGTGGGTCCCAGCCCTGCTCTTGAGCTTGCAGGGGACCCTCCCTGGGATTCGCCCTGGAGTGAAAGTGTCCCACTCCCACCCCAGGTCGTGGTACAGCTTCCTTTTGGTCTTACCTGGCAGGAAGGAGCCCTGGGGACACTGGACTGGACTTTTTATCAATGGGTTTGCTCTTTATCCTTGGCTTGGGGGATAAGCCTAGTCCTCTGGCTGAAGAATGGGGAGGCCCAGGGCTGAGTGCAGCTCAGTGGCAGAGCGCTTGCCTAGCATCTAACATGCAAGTCCCCTCAGCACTAGGCCCTGGGGACCGTGCCCTGTACCACCAAATAAAAAGAAATGGGAAGGCCAGGCACTAAAAAAAACAAAACCATATAATTCCCAGGAACATAGATGGAGATGGAAAACATCATGTTAAGCTGTGTGTAATTAGTTGGGTATATGTACCTCTGCTATCCAGAAGAGAAGTGGCTCTCACTACCTTGAATGCCTGCTCAGTCCCCGCTGAGTTTCCCTGCAATAAAGCAGTTCCTGCAGAATCCTTCAGCTTGCTTTTCAGCTTCCTGGCTGGAATGTAGCATAAATATGTCAAACAAAGGAATCAACTATTATTTACAATTTTAATGTGGTATTAAAATAACTTTAAAAGGCACATAGTATAAATTATGTGATTAGATTATCTCAGACTTGACATTATAGTAAGAAAAATAAATATATATGTGATATTTGTTTTTTTGCTGTTTACAATAAAATGTATTTCTGAAAAATGAAAGGCAAAATACGATTCTGAGATATATTTTTATAAAAGTGCATGTTGTAGAAAAATCAAGGCTAATATAAGTATTTTACCACAGCCATAAAATAATTAATAAATGTACATACTGCTTTTCTTAAATTAAAAAAAAGAGATGATGCTTTTTTATACAACATGAAAATCATTGCTATGGTAGAAGTACTTTATTCAAGTTTCCATAACAGATAGTATATGCATTAGGAATAGATAGAGTATGAATTTTAAATTTTGAACATCGTTCTGACATTTTTTTGGCAAGTACAAAACTTCTCTTGAATTCTAAATTAGGGGAAATTTGTAAGGTATGTTCTTTTATTAAAAACCATGTCTTTTTTTTTTTTTTACATTTGTAGAGTTTAGTCACTACTGTAATATTCTTGGCATTTTTTAAATGTTGGGCTTTGATTAAATCTTTGCCACTTTTTGGCAATTTAAACTATTCTTCCAAGTATGAATTTTCTAGTAATTATTAAGTTATAATATTAAAATGACATTTTACATTCTTTAGATTTGTAAAGATTCTCTCAAGTATGAATTCTCTCATGCTTGATAACCCTTGAATTGTACCTAAAAACTTTGCCACATTCTTTACAGTTATATAACCTTTCCAGTATGAATTCCCTGGAGTTGGGTAAGGCCTACTCTTCAAATAAAAGCCTTGAAATTTTCTTTACATTTGTGTGGGTTCTTTCCAGTATGAATTCTCTGTTGTCTATTAAGGCGTGATCTTTGATTAAAAGCTTTGCCACAGTCTTTACATTTGTATGTTTTTTCTCCAGTATGAATTCTCTGTTGTATACTAAGGTATGATATTTCATTAAAAGCTTTGTCACATTCTTTACATTTGTATGGTTTATCTCCATTATGTATTCTATTGTGCAGAAAAAGGCTTTGTCTAACACTAAAAGCTTTACTACATTCTTTATATTTGTATGGTTTGTCTCCAGTGTCAGTTCTCTGGTGCACAATAACTGTGTGCCTAACATTAAAAGCTATGTCACATTCTTCATATTTGTTTGGTGTCTCTCCAGTATGTATTCTAAGGTTTGAATAAAATATGATATTTGATTAAAACCATTGGCATATTTTTTTTATATTTGCATGGGTTCTCTCCAGTATGAATTCTCTGATGTTTACTAAGGCATGATCTTTGATTAAAAGTTTTGCCACATTCTTTACATTTGTATCACTACTCTTCAGTGTTATTTTGCTGATGTCAACAAAGATATTGTCTCTGAGTAAAACTTTTTCCAAAATACTTATATTTGTATGGCTTTTCTCCAGTATGAATTCTCTGGTGAATTATATAGCTTGATATTTGAATAAAATGTTTGCCAGATTCTTTACAGTTGTATGGATTTTCTCCAGTGTTAGTTCTCTGTTGCACAACAAGGCTGTTCTAAACAGTAAATGTTTTGCCACATTCTTTGCATTAGTATGATTTCTCTCCAGTGTGAATTCTTTTGTACCCAATAGGTATTGGCATAACATTAAAAGCTTTGCCACATTCTTTACATTTCTCTGGGTCGTTCCATTCTGAATTCTTTGGTGTTACGTAAGTTGTGAGTTTTGATTAAAAGATTTGCCACAGTTTTTAAATTTGTATGGTTTCTCTCCAGTGTGAATTCTCTGAGGCAAAATAAGAGTTTGTATAACATTAAAAACTTTGTCACATTTTTTTACATTTGTATGCTTTCTCTCACTTAATGTCTATTACAAAATTCTAGAGAACACAAGTTTGTTAAATGTGTACTTCATTTTGTTTATAACTTGCATATTTCTTTTACTAACTAATGCATATTTAGAATAGGAGCAGGAAATCTTGGTGAGTATGGCAAGATACTTACTCCTAAGTTATTTAACCCTATCTTAAGACACAGGCTTGTAAACACATACACATGTAAACACATGTAGTACTCCCTAAGGCATCATGGTATTGAGAATTTGGCAGGGACTTTGGAAACCTATCTTAGTCAAATCAATTGTGACATACATATCTCTGAGAAGGTTACTTTCTTTGAATCTTAAAGCCTGTGTAATATGGTATCTACTTTGTAGTGTTCTTGTGAAGAGTAAGAGAGAATATGTGTGTGAGTGTGTGTGTATGTATATATGCATGGATACATACAAGCATATATGTATATACACAAGTGTGTGTGTTTGTGTGTGTGTGTGTGTATATATATATATATATATATATATATATATATATAGAGAGAGAGAGAGAGAGAGAGAGAGCATGAATACATCATAAACAGTACATATTCATAATTCTGGCACATGTATTATACTTAACTGATTATAGTTCTATCTCTCATATGAACTAAAGTTTTCTCAATAATGAGCAATATCTACAAATAAAGCTGTTTCTGGGACATCCAGCCCAGTATCTTGCACATGCTAGAGTATTCAGTAAGCATTTATCTAATGATTGAAGCCAGAAAGCACTCACAACAGGATGGTCAGGAAAACTATCTGCCAGAGATAATGACATAGAAGCAAAGAAAGCTTATGTTAACTCACCCTACATTATAGTAGTGGTTATAGGAGAGATTTCCTATACTGTAGGGCCTATGTGGAGTCCAGAATATTTATAAAATATTTAAATTCTTTCTGATGTATTTCAGAGTGCAGTCCAATTTGGAACCAGATAGGGCATTTACAATCACCCTTTCTACAATATTTAAGTAATTAGGAAATGGTAAAATCTTTAGCCTTAACAGCAATGGAAACAAATCTGTTCTGCAAAAATGATGGAGAATAGTTTGTTGTGCATTGGTTCCAAACTTTCTTATGTGGACTTAGTTAATTTTATTTTATCTTCTCATTCTCATTCATTCTCAGAAACTGAGTTGCTCTGAATTGTTCCTGGCACATATTAGATGCTCAAATAAGTATTTGTTGAATGAAGGAATGAATGAGTGGAGGATGGTTTCATCTTTTACCAAAATCTCCATACTATCAGAATTCCTGTGTACCAATGTGTGTGAGTGTTTTATATATGTGTATATGTGCTATGCGTTTTATATATGTGTGTATGTATACGTGTATAATTGCATGCCTTGAGTGTGTATCTACATGTGTGTGTTTATATACACATACATGTGTGCTTACCTAGGTATGGGTAAATAGTTCCTGAAGTGTGTCACAGGCCACATACTCTGGAAGCACAGTCTATGACTGTGTGTGTATAACCTGTTCATTGGGGATCTGCACTCATGAAAGAAAGAGAATTTGTATTTGTATTTGTATTTGGCAGTAGAAGAAGTGAAATTTCAACATAACCTGACAGAGCCTGCATAAGCCAGTAGAGAGTTCTGGAACAAGTATCACTAGTAGGTATTACCTTACTCAGATGGAAATGGCTGGACCAAAGTGTCCAGGCCATCATCTTCCTGCCTCCCTCACCACTGGATGTGGGCTGCCCAGAAAAAAAACATGATGCTGGGGGGAAAAGCTCTCTACAACTGAGGCAGAGACTGATGGTGCTGACAACTAGAGGCTGCCACCTGCACTCCTTAGTATTCTAGGCAGCAAACATACTTGAAATAGAAATCCAAAAGCTGCCTCTGCATGGCTACAGTACCTGAGTAAAGGAAGCAGTTCTGTTGAATGCCTTCCCAGGCCACACTACCACGTGTTTGTGCCAGTGTGGAAACAATAACCTAAGCGGATTTTGTCTGGACTCAGATTTAGTCTCCAGTGAACCCTGGAAAAGTAAATTCCTAGTTCTAGTATGAGTAGATATAATACATTCAAAATGCCTACAATTTTTCAAATATATCTCTCATCACACACTGGAGTATGGCACTGGGGTTGTAGCTCAGTGGTAGAATGCTCACCTAGCATGTGCGAGGACCTGGGTTTGATCCTCAGCACCATATAAAAATAAATAATGGTAATGTGTCCAATGACAACTAAAAACTAAATATTTAAAAAAAGAACTGGAGGACGTATCCTTTTTCCCTGAATGCATTGACCTTTGAGTTATTTGGTCTCTGGACTATATAAGAAGAAGCACTGTGCTAACTCTAGGTGTGACTTTAAGAAAACTTACTGTCTAGAAGCCTTGTGCTAACAAATATGTCCAACTGTATTCCTGGGGAGATCACACAGAGGAGCTCCAAGAGTATGTGGAAATGGAGGAGGACCCATGTAACTCTCTTCTCCCTTTTTCTGTAGCCTTAGGGCTGGGCATATAATAGACAGGACCAATCAGAATCCTGATGGCACTGAACTGGACCTGGAAATAAATACTTTCTGTTCTGATGGAAAAGTTGGAAAAATGTGTTCCAGGAGCAGCCTGTGGAGTGGATCTATCCTATGCTTGGCTTTATAGATGAGAGAATGGGCAATAGAGAGAGGGTATAAGTGAAGAACCATTGGTCTGCTACTCAAGCAGGTACACCCTTTTATCCTTAGTACTATTTTCATAAGACAGTCTTATGATTGATAGTCCACAGGAAAAACACGGGATGGATGGCAAGGCTCTTCTTATCTCTCACACAAATGGTACGTACATTGAACTCCCTGGCTAGGAAGAACTCATGTATAGGAAGACAGAAACAATCAGTATCAACTAAAAGTAGTGAGTTTTGGATGGAAACCAAGGCATCTGCTGGTGGGTAGTTATGTATTTACCAAGATTTTTATCAATTCCTGATAATAGCTACTAATATAAAAAAATCTAAACCATATTAAATCTGTTATGTTTTAAATACCACATTCTATCCATATAAACTATCAGTTCATTACTTATAGACTTGGTGCCTCAATGATAAACAATCCCACAACAAATTATAATCACACTTACATCAGTTACTAAGGAGAAATCAATGGGAACATACATTACGGAAGGAATTTGTAAAAATTTCTGTCAAAGTTTGAGAAAATGCTAGATATGTATCTTCTGAGCTGGTCTAAAAAACTGTCTCCAAGCACTGAATTGCAGCTTGCAAAAAATTTTAATAGTGAAAAAAAATTAGCAACTTAAAGAAAGAAATTATGATAGCAATTCACTCTGCAGTAATCAGTATTCATGATCACACAATAGAAGGAAAACTAATTGGTTCAGCTGCATACAGATTTCTGTTTATAGACCAACTTTTGAGGGGAAGAAAATTTGATTTATTATGCCTCCCTAAAAGATAAATTTTATCTAGAATATAAATCTGAATATATGTAGTACATTAAAACATGTTGAAAGTTACCAGGATAAAGAGGAATTCATCAACAACTAGATATCTAATTAACCATTTTTCTGTTAATGGCTTTAACAAAAATATTATGAGTTCTTAATGTACAAGAAATAGAAGTAGCAATCTGATTTAAAATTGTAAAGCAAATAGTCCCTGACACATTAAACAAATTAAATATTAATCCTAGTACATGTACATGAAGATTGGTCAGTTTTAAATATCTATTCATATATGATAATTTACCAAGTGCCTACTCTGTGTAAGATGCTACTCTAAGGTAACAGGGAAACTTAACAGATGTAAACTTAACAGAAAACAAATCGCTGTCCACATGGTGAATAGTTTATACTTAATAGAAGTAGGTAGATAAACACAATAAAGTAAAATGTATAGCCTATTGAATGGTGGAAGGTGCTTCATTTATTTTTTGTGTAGGAAAAGAGAATTCCTTGGAACAAATTGAGTGTTAAAACATGGTGAAAGATAATGTTAGTAAAGCAAAAGAATTTTGTGCTTTCATGATAAGGAAGCTAATTTGGCAGAAAACAAATTAGAAACATTAAGTGAAGAGTACATCACAGAATTCCAAATTATATAGCTACTTTAAACAATGACTAAGTAACACGAGGAGTCATTGCAACATTGCAAGATTCTGAGTAGAGAAATGAACAAATTTGACATTTTTTTTGAATGGGGGATGTGTACCAGGGATTAAACTCAGGTGCTGAACCACATAACTACCCCTTTTTATTTTTTATTTGAATTGGTTTCTATACTAGCTTGCTTTGGAACTCACTAATTTGCTGAGGCTGGCTTCGGACTTGCAATACTCTTGCCTCAGTCTCCTGAGCCCCTGGGATTAGAGGCATATTTTGGTCAGTTTCACATTACTGTAACTAAACAATCTGTCTAGAACAATTTTAGGTAATAAAAGGTTATTTAGTAGCTAACTGTTTCAGAGGTGTCAGTCCACAGATAGCAGGCTCCATTCCTTGGGATTCCAGTTAAGGCACAATATCACAGCAGAACAGTGTGGCAGTGTGAATCAGCTCACATGATGAGAAATCAGGAGAGAGAGAGAGAGAGAGAGAGAGAGAGAGAGAGAGGGGGGGGGAGAAACTCCACTCTCCAGATACAAAATGTAGACCCCAAAGCCACATCCTCAGCAAACCACTTCCTCAACCCAAATCCCACATATCTCCAGCCACCACTCAGATAATACCTTCAAGGAATAATTCACTGATTAGGTTAAGGCTGTAACCCAATTCTGCAGCAACTACTGCCACTGAAGGCTCAAGCAGCCAAGATACTTGGCTACAATACACATGCTGACTTTGTCCTTGAAATAAATACTGCCAAGAGTACAAGCTCTGTGAAAACCTTTCTAGATCAGTTCTTATTATTTTAAAAAACTGGTTATGTGGTTTCCATTTTTCCCCTGATATTTTGCCATATCATGTCAACTTAAAGTCTCAGAATCAAATATCTCTTTGAGGACATCCAGTTTTTTATTAGTTCAAGAGATTCATTGATCATTTCTTATATTAGATAGTCTAATTATTCTAGGGGCTTCTCATAGTTTACATTACTATCACATTACTATTATTCTCCTTCATTCTGTCTTGCATTTTGTTTGGGATGTTTATACTGATTCCTCACATGACATCTAAACAGTGTTAACCCATTGCATTTATTCACTACCACTACATATTTAGTAGTATATAGAGTATTTATAACTTGGCTACTATGAATTTTCATGAAATAAGCTGACATATATGATATAAATAGAAACAACATATATTTTAAAATGTAAACATTTTATGCTCCAGGAAACATTTGTCAATATATGAAAATAATATAAAATAATATACATCAAAACTATTATATAAATGCTATATTAACATCCATGTTAAGTAATTTTTTTTCATAAAGCTTGTACAAATCATGGTTCTTACATCCATAACATTTAGTCTCTGGAACTCTCTTATTTACCTATCCTCTCAGTCTTAGTGTCCCCATTCCAAGAAATAAATGATTATTTTTTTCTCTTTATTTTCTCATTCATCATGATGAAAATGATTGAATAATTCAGACAAAATATATTATTATTGTTGTTGTTATTTTATCTATAACCAAAGTATGATTTCTTTTATTCTCTCCCCACTAACCCCTTCAAACTTCATTCACCTTCATCCACATTCCAAAGTATTTCATTTTTGTTTTGAAATCCTTTTGTTAACTTAATTAGGTTGGAGAATGATGTGTTAAAATCAGTCATATACAGGTTAAAATCCATGAAATATGAATTATGTGTTCCACAAATGATATTTATTATTATATAATTTATTAATTGATGAGACATATATAAAATAATTACCTAGTAGATAATACCATACTGTGGTAGGATTGTAGAAAGAAATAAAACAAGTCCTTGCTTCAATAGTCTTTCTGCCTATTGGATACAGCAGGGATGTGAGCAGGATATTGCCATATAGTCCATGTTATATAAGAGGTTCGTTCAGGAACTTAACATGTTTGTTGAGGATTTTTTTAGTGGTGACTACATATGCTGAATTTTCTCCTTCACACATCTGACTAGCTTAATTCCTTTAACATTGTTTTCCCTCTAATTTGAAATTGGCTTATTGTCAAGTGAATTGTCCTGTTGCTGCCTGCTATTATATACTCTCTCAAAAACTGTGTTAGTTAGCTTTCTGCCACTGTTACAAAATACCTGAGAAAAACAACTTAAGGAACATTGTTTCTGAATCTGTGTTGAATAAGAGCATCATGGTGAAAGGTGAACCAAAACTGCTTACCTCATGGTAGCCAGAAAGAAAGGAAGGGAAGGTGGGGGTAGAAAGAGAGAATGAGCACATAAGAGAACACATAAGAGAGAAGGGCTTGATTCAAAATATATCATTCAGAAGCCTTCCCCAGTGAATTACTTCCTCCAATTCGGCCCCACTTCCTAAAGGTTGTTCCACCTCCTTATAGGACCATAGGTTGGCAAACAAGCCTTTAGCACATGGCCTTTGCACAAAATTTTATATCTAACTCTTAACAGGACTAATCAAAACTATTTCACTTTGTATCCTGTATGAGTGTCCTCCTTTATATTCATGACATTTTTCAGACTACTGTCTGCATCTCACAGTGTGGGGCAATCTCTAAATTCCCATATCCCTCCCAAATCCAAGCATACTTTTATCTTAACATGTGTAACAAATTGTGAAAAACGAATACAGAAGCACTAACTCATTTACCCGAAGAAAAAACAAGTATTTAACAGTTGAAGGTAGGAAATAAAGCCTGATGCCCAGAAGTTTCTCCATCTAAAATGTAGAATTGCTATATCCAAATCATTCTCCTTTGTAGGAATGGGCAATGTGAAACTAAACTCATGGCTGTCAGATATGTTGAGCAATTTATAGATAATACTGACCACAGGTCACATCTGGTTTCTTTCCCTTGGCTTTCTTAACAGCTTTTTGTGCACATGAGTTTAGTTTCACTATTACTTTGATCCCTAGATTACAACCTCAAGTTAGAGTTCTTTGAGGTAAACATCACCTTTGTTGGTGCTCTAAGGGAGTCATGGTCGGGTTTTGGTGGTGCTCAAGGAAAAAGGCAGAGTTGTTAATCACCCTAAGGAGTAAAAATCTGCTGCTATAATAGAGCTTTCATATTTTTAGTACCTTGTTAACATATTGGCAATATGGAAGAACAGGTTTGCTCCAGAGAACAGTAGACCAGTAACTTTTCCAATCACTTCACAGATGACTTAAGCCATAAATTAAAACCCTTGGGTGAGGCAGAAAGAGAGTTTATTTTGAATTTGAAAAAAAAAAAAACAGAATGTAAAGAAAGATGTTTTAAATATGATGAAAAAAAATCAATGCCTGTGATCTACACTACTACATGACTCAGACAAAAGAACTCAAATACTCCAGAGACCAAGAGTCTCTCAAGGAGTACTTCCCCATCTAGGTGGTCAATGAAACCTTGCTGAACATCTACCAGGAATTGTGGTGACGTCCCTTTGAGCAAGTGACAAATGTTCATGTTTGGAATAAAATTGTTACACTTTACACTGTGAAGGGTAAACTAATGAAGAAGTGTTGTGACAGTTCTGCTTGGACCTCTATCCAAGTCTCTGAGGATCATACTGCTGGAAAGGACTTAAGGGATTAAATTCAGCTACTACACAGTCAAGACATCTCCCTTCCACATTTCCCATGAGTGATTCTTAGTGGAGATATTAAAAATGCAGGCTCTGAAGCCAGAATGTCCTGTTTTCTTCATTTCTGGGCAAGTAGCTTAATTTTTATGTGCTTCAGTTTTCTTAACTATATTATAGATCTGATAAAATGGAAATTCTTGTAGCATATGCTTTGACTAGTTACCTCCAAAGCATTTAGAAGACTTCCCAGCATGTAACAAGTGGTTTTACATATAAATGGGACTGTCATCATCAATTGTGTGAACCACATTTGTTGAATTTAAAATTAACCCCAGAGATGTTTATTATTTGGATAATCTGTTTGCCAGTGCTCTTAAATCTATGACCAATCCCTTCAGTATGGCTAGGAGGTGGCACAAAAATAGTAGGAATAGCAAAATATTTGTAGTCAATTAAACTTGAGTTTGAATTCTTGAATGACAAACTTATTGACACTGTTTGCTTCTAGTAGAGAACTGATAATCCCTTTACAGAGTTGATTGTCTGTTGCAGTAATTCACTTGCAGGTCAGTATGGGAAAAGAAAGAAGAAGCAGAGCAAGTGAAGCAGCAGCAGAAAAAAAAAGTCCTTTATTGCGTACAAGCAATCTTTTTATAGTATTGTTAACAAAGAAGGCAGCCTTCCAACATCAATAAATCAGATCTTTCAGCTAATTAAACATAGCATATGGAAGGTTTACTTTCTAATCAGAAGTGACCCACTTCTCATGGATAATCTATTCTCGGCCCGGAGTATGTTGAGCTCTGCTCTTTGTTAAGAACAGATAATAAAATTTTTCTCAGCGTCCTCCTAGCCCACTTGGCAGAACATCCCGTTTGCAGGCAAGTAGGCCCTCCCAAGGACAGCAAACACCTCATTTTCAAGCATGTCCACTGTTACCTATCTATACCTTGACAGAATATGTCATTTGCAGGTAGACTCCATCAAGGACAGTAATAGTAACACGGTCACATCTGATTCTCTACAATTGTCATTAAAGACAACATATGCAAATTACCCAGCCCAGCTGTCAATCATTGTCAAGTCCTCCCAAGGACAGTAGACACCTAGTTTTCACGCATGTCCGCTGTTACCTTATCTAAACCTTGAAGGACCCTCTCGTTGGCAAGTAGGCCCTCCCAAGGACAGCAAACACCTCATTTTCAAGCATGTCCGCTGTTACCTATCTATACCTTGACAGAATATGCCATTTGCAGGTAGACTCCATCAAGGACAGTAATAGTAACACGGTCACATCTGATTCTCTACAATTGTCATTAAAGACAACATATGCAAATTACCCCGCCCAGGTGTCAATCACTGATTAGTATTTCTGTAACATGTGGCAAATGGACTCCATGATTTTTTCATCTAAAACACAAAGGTTTTTTATCTCTTTCTCCCTAGTTGAATTTATAAAACAAAGCCAAAATGTCACAATTACTAATTCACTTTACTAAATAGACCAAAGGAAATTGTAGCATCCCTTTTATTCACTAACATGTAACTTTGTAGTCCACTGACTGGAAGGGGCTGGGTACATGAGCCATCCACTTGACAAGCACAGGTGTCCTTCTGTGTCCAGATTATCCCACAGCTTTATGAATTAGGACTGAATTAAAAAGGCGCAGGAAGTGAAGTGCAGTTGAACTTAAAAGCTCCATTATGCTGCTACTTAGAACAATAAAGTGTCTGACAAAATAGCCACAATCACACTTAAGATTCTAGACTGCTGTTTAAATAGTAAATACTGCTCTAGAGCTTAAGAAAGGCACATCATTTTTGTTTTTATTTTCCCAAAGCAAACTAAATCTAGCTCCAGATCCTCATCCCCAGAGTTTTCAGTAAGTGCCATATCACTGTTTACAAATCCACTTTTTAAAATAAAATCTATACAAAGCTTGTAATTGAGGCAACAATTTTGCCATGTGCCTTTTCTGTAGTCTGTATTGGAACATTTACAAGATCTCCTGAAAATCTTTGTGCTCCAGGACCTGGATGGCTCCAGTATGGTAGCCACATGTGGGTGTTGAGCCCTCAATATGTGGCTGGTACAACTGAAGAACTGAATTGAAAAAAAAAATATATATATATATATATTTGAATTATACTAATGTATTATATATTATATATAATTGAATTATACTTATATATATTATATATATTATATAACTGAATTATACTAATATATTTATATAACTGAATTATACTAATATATTAGAATAATTCAGTTTTCAGCACCACATATTAAAAAAGGTTCATCTACAATTATAAAAAAGATTCTTATAAAACTGACTTCACTTATTTTCTTGAAGTTTTAAAAATGTAGTTAGTAGAAAATTAAAGTTATATACATTTATCTCATATTTCTATTTGACAGTACTATCCTAGAATTTATG
Organism: Urocitellus parryii; assembly: GCF_045843805.1. Lineage (NCBI taxonomy): Eukaryota > Metazoa > Chordata > Mammalia > Rodentia > Sciuridae > Urocitellus > Urocitellus parryii. The sequence continues at coordinate 84,095,978 of NC_135537.1, forward strand.
AGATGAAAACTTTATCAAACATATTTATTTTTTAGTTAGGTCCAGGCTGATGTTAAATAATAGACTGTGGACAACTAATAAGTTGAAAGTAATTTCTATGCATAACTAAAATGCAAAACAAAAAGTTTCAATTGTATGGCTCTGTAGGGTATTATATAGTTTTGCAGCTAAATTTGTAGATATTATTCATGTTTTAATTTCCTAACAATTTAACTAAATTATCTGATGGTTTTACTAAGCAGAATTTTGTTATAATTCAATTTTTTGATTATTTATTCTCTTCCAGTTGTCTAGCTTATACTGGAAAGAATAATTAGTCCTACCTCAAGCCTGGTGGCTCACACCTGTAATCCCAGCAATTTGGAAGACTGAGGCAGGAGAATCACAAATTCGAGGACATTCTCAGCAATTTAGTGAGGCTCTATCTCAAAACAAAATATAAAAAGTGCTGGGGATTTGGCTCAGTACAAAAGAAAATAGTCCTACTGATCAATTATACAATTAATGTAAACTGAAGTGTTACTCTGTGAACTATTTATGTGTGTATCTGGAAATAAGTTTCATTGAATTTTCTTGCCTTGCTTCCCTAAAATCACAGTTTCAGGAACTGAAAGTACTGATGATGAGTGAAAACTGTTTTCTTTTTACATTATCTGTTCATGTGTTTATGTTAATAAAGGCAAAGGAACTGTAATAATGTTTTTAAATTCCATCCCTAAAGAAAACTTTGCAAAGGTCCTCATACCAGTGCTGACATCAGAATTGCCATACTGTGGACAATGTGATATATTGTTCTCTCTACCACATTGTCTAAGTAAGAGTCTTGCATGTTTTATTTGTGATATTTTACGAGCTAAAAAAAAAAAAAAAAAAAAAAAAAAACCTGAAGCCATTTTATAGATGTGTTACTATTTCCAGGTATGCAGAACTCTATATTTATAGCCTTCTGGAACACTTGCTTTGCTAACTTCCCCTCCCTTTTTTGTACAATACTGGAGATTGAACCTAGGGACCCTCAATAACTAAGTTATATCCCCAGTTCTTTTAATTTTTACTGTGAAATAAGGTCTTGCCAAGTTGCTGAGGCTGGCCTGGCACTTGCAATTCTCCTGCCTCAGCCTCCTGATTTTGTATCTTGTATTAAAATCCAAATTCCATTTCAGCACACAACAATTTTGGCATAGTTGTCAATTAGAACATAATGTAAGTTCAGGCTGTGTGTGTGTGTGCGCGCGCGCGCACACGCAGGCGCACATGGATGCAGACTGGGATTAAACCCAGGGGCACTCTACAACTGAACAAACCTTTTAGTTTTTAATGTGAGACAGGGACTTCTTAAGTCACAAAGGCTGAACTCAAACTTGTAGTCCTCATGCCTCAGTCTCCTGAGTAACTGAATTTAATGTCATGTGCTTCCTGACCAGCTAGGCCTCTTTTGTAGGGGTGGGTACTTTTCTTTTCATTTTTTTATTCACTTGTCTAGAGAAATATTTAAGTGAATATTTACTTCATGATACATTTCCAATTATTCCAGTAATTATCTGAAGCATGGACTAGGCTCAATAGCAAATATTCTTATTTATTTAGAGGAAATGCATAATTCCAAAAACATTTTGGAGATATATTTAACAACAAACATATGTCCTCAAAACGGACTTGCATACATTAAGCTGCTTCCCTGGGCTCAGCTGGCACCCCATGTTCCCATGGAAGCATCTCACACTCACCCACTAGCACTCGCTTGGGGCTGGTATAGGCCTTCTGGGCATGAATATGCATGGTCCATGGCTGTTACTCTATTTTGGGCCATGGATAAGTCCATGAAGTGGAGGATTGATGGGCAAATGAGTTGGGCCAATTCATGCCCCTGTTCATGGCACTATTTATTGAAATTCCTGAGTGTGAAGAATAGTTATAGATCCATATTGCAGAACATGCATCACCTTCACAATGATCTATACCTGGACATTACTAACTGCCATCACTTTGCCATTTTCTACAGCAGACCAAAAAAGTACATCAAATAGACATTTTTCCTCATAGGCAATAAACTTGAACATGAGGACTTCTATGCAGATTTCAAACTATTTAATTCAGAAATGGTTTACAGATAATTTTGCAACAAAAATAAGAAATTCAACTGCATTACAAGAATAAGGAGGAGAATTATTCATTTTACTAGCTCTGATGAGAGAAAAGCTACTGCTGCTTTTTTGTCATATGGGATATGGTTCCATATTTGGGAGAAGTCCAGGAAATGCACATAAAATATTAATCTATGGAAATACATCCTCTAATCCTTTCAGAGTTGCTGCCTATGAAAGTTTCAACTTTTATATTACTTTCTTGACTGTTCTCATATAATGAAGAAGGCAACACATTATGGCTTCTTAAATTTCAACACATTTGACATTGGTAAATACAAACACTATGAAATAGCAAAAAATGAAGATTTAAAATGGAAAATATCAGACCACCTTCTGCAGAATTTATGCAAGACACACAACATGCTCCTGATAGTAAGACTCAAAATGTTACTATAGGTATTTTCTGAGTAAAAAGATATATGTTGCTAAACTCTTTGATCACCATGTTTTTTTTTTTTCTTGTGGATAATAGCACCCCAGTGGATGCCATTGTAAAATAATTTCTGGGTATGTATGAAAATGTGGAAGGTGCCATTTCCATACACTTTAAAGTCTGCCTTGATGTAATGTCCACTCAAATAGGCCACATCATAAAGCATTATGGGAGGAGAGCAGCTGAGACTATTTCTTGGGTCCAAATCTGTAGACCCAGCTCAGAGATCAGGCCTCAGCAGAAGGATTTGGTCATGAAACAAACCAGTGTCTGGCTGGATAGGGACCATATTCAGCAAAAGTTAGTGAGGCAGAAGAATAGAGCACTCTAAGCAGCATCAATCTTCACCAGACTTCTCTTAGGTGGTATTTCAACAAGCAGTGTGGAAAATCAAGACAATCAGAAACCTGAACAAGGTAGTGATGGTGACATAATAAATGAAGTTCCACAAGGTGATAGAATTGGGGCCTTGAAAAGCTGAATAGCATCAAAATCTAACATTATATCACCCATAGTAATTCTTCATTACACACTTCACAGTTTTAAACATTTGAATGTAACTTTATTAAAACAACCAAGTAATCTGCTTTGAGGGAAAGCAGTTTTAGCAGTCCCTCTTTAACAAGGACTAATATTTTTGCATGAAATAAAATGTTGTGACCAGAACTGAAGAAAGAATCTGAAAATAGAAAACTCTGACAAGACTTAGAAAAATTTCTTTCAGAACTGCCTCAGTCTGGCTGGGCACGAATAACTGAGCTGCCACAAAGCCTTGTAGGTTCAAACAGCAACTACTTTATTTCAACTCTTACTGGCACTGCACTCACGCTTTTCTGCAAACGCCACCCACTTGGCCCTTCCAGAAACCCCACACACCCGAAATCCCGCCTACGGCACTTCCCCCACCAATGGGAACTCTCTGGGAATCCCACCCACCAGAACTCCAAAGTAGCAGGTGCCCAAGGCATCTAGAGCTGCCCCATTGCCCGACAGTAAAGGTCAAATATACAATACAATCAATCCAGCATCACAGCAATTATATATAGCTTAACTCAAATCATCATCTCAATTGTTCACTGGCGTCACCTTTCAAACATTCCCTCTGGCAAATGTTAGGCATCATTCTTACTGGCCATGGCTCTCAACACAGAACAAAATAAAATTTCAGATGCTTTAGTTGCCTTCCCCCTTAGAAATTTATCTGAACAAGAAAAGATCCACTAGAGTTTCAGTAACCCAGAGTCTGAGGTTTGAGCAGTGACATGAAGGGCCTGACTCACTTTTGTCTGAGTTAAACCACAAAAAAACACTGTTATCAACTTACTTTCAGGTGAAAGTACACACATTTCACCATCCAGAGTGTTGCCCAATCTGTGTGGTTCATTTTGTCCTTCTACTGATAATCATATTCACTGATGCCCCACAGAAGTGTATCTAATGAGGGATTTTGATGTTCTTACTTTTTATTTACACTGTGACCCTAGCAGATGCTCCTGCCATGAATCTTTCCAAATGGGATACTATTCACTTCAACCATTCTGCCTTTTCTCTTTGAAATATTGTTGTGAATTTCACTATATGAAGTACTCAACTGATTGCCTTTCAAAAAAGCATGCTTTACAAGAGAGAACCTTTGAAAATGACATTTAAACACTGTTTCATATTGTAACACCAAGTATTATATTGAGCACTGTAAACTTGCCAGGGAAATTTTATGAATACTTTAGAAAACTTAGGAGGCAGAACTGGTTTCTAAGTTGGAAGATGATTGCTACTGCTTACTCAGGGTTGTTTTCTACTTAGTTTTTGTGCATACTAGTCTCAGTAGCATTCCCAGTGTTCTCATGAAGCCCTTTTGTCTGCTTTGGGGGCTTGATGCAGACATGCAGGCCACACAGACTATAAATTTTCTGGAAGCCTTGTGCCAAGGAACTTCCTTTTTGATATTACTTAGGGACCAAAGTATCAGAAGGCTATGCATTCATTACTGGGTATCCCAGTCTGTAAAATTAAAATTTTGTCTTCTTCCATGTATGAACACACGCACACACAGACACACACACACACACACACATACACACTCACACATACTGTTAGACCAGGACGCAAGAAAAGACCACTGACTCCAATTAAATTCAAATTAAAGCAAGCTTATTATTTCGACCGGCCGGGCTGCCTTTCCCTCCCAAAACGGCGGGAACAAGACAGCAGCGAGGCTTCTTTGTGGCCCAGTTTTATAGCCCAAAAAGTTACACAAAGGGGGGGTTACAGATAACAACACTCTGAGGAGCATAACACAAGTTTACATTTTTGCTGGCCCCGGCATCAGAATTTATGGAGATCTTAGAGACTTAGAGAGGGTCATTGTCTGGCCAGGGAAGGCCAGAATTTATGAGGCGTCACTAAGGTTTAGGAAAGGGTTGTTATCTGGTCAGGGAAAACCGGACCTGGGTGAGTTCAGGGCACGGGCAGGCATTCCAATCAGCTTTATAACATCAACTAATGGCCAGGCCATACAGACATCCTGATATTTTTACAGAAAACAGAAATGAATCCTTCATAACTTGTGACAAGCTGGCTTCTAATCTAATGAGATAACTAGGCTAGGTATATCATTCCCCCCTTTTCTGATGTGTCCCTTTCAAATCTTTGATAGGGAGGGGAAGAGCACTGAGGGAATTTTAATCCCTCAGGCAACAGTCTCTAAATTTTTAGAACTCACCCAAAACTGGTCTCCCTGATTTTACCTGATTTAATTAATTACTTATATTGATAATCTATTTATTTTTGGCTCCATTGTTGTAAGAAGAGAGGCGTCACTCATTTTGGCTTCTTCTGAGCTGAGAGAGGGTGACGTGAGGGGGCACGGTGTGAGGGACATGAGTTGCCTTTTAGAAGTCAGTTCGGTTTGAAGTCTGGTTGGGGAGGAACAGGTTGTAAAGTCACATCTGGGGATGGGTGCTTCTATGAGAGAAACAAAAACCATGAGTACTGAGTACTGAGTAATGTTGCAGCAGCCGGAACGTGTCACTGTATAGAAGTTCCCTCACCAGGCTTTAACATTCCCAGTTATCAGGATTGTAAGCATGACATTTAACCTTTAGTGTTACAGTTGTCCCTCCCCATAAGATACAGTTTAATAATTTAATTTCATCTGATCTTGCAAAATTCTTCTACTAGTATGAGCTCTGTGTCTAATAGAGAAACCTTTAATTCTGTTACTCAGGGCTGGATAATCATACTAGCAAACACGAAGCCTACCTGTGTAGGTTAGGAATATCTGTAGGCCTTAAACAAAAAAAAACTTCTGTCTCTGGCAGCTCCTCTTGATAGTCTCTTTCTATAGTTATCAGGCATTTCTGTCTGAGAATCCTTCTTTGTAGCCTCCAGTCTTACTTATTTTGGAAGGCTAACATAAAGTGTATACCTTAAAATATTATTATTATTATTATTATTATTATTATTATTATTATTATTATTCAAAATGCCCAGGAATGGCTGTATTTTGGTTTTAATGTCTTTGCTAAGTGTTTAAGATGAAGCAGTCAAACTGACTTTTGTTTCTATCTATTGTTAACAGTCAGTTGAGCTTTTATGGGAGTCATTCCTGGGGAAACTTCTCAGTTCTGCTAGTGCCATTTGCGCTAGGATGGGTCTAGGTCTTGCTTGACCATGTGGCTTCCCTTGGAAGCACCAGGGATATCTCCCTTCTCTGATGACTCTCCTCTTCATAGCAAATGCACTGATTGGCTTTCTGTTCTCCAGTGGTCTCATTAGTCTCCCTGATCGGGAGGTTATGTGGCCCAGAGTTGCAAAGCTCTTTAGAGAAGTCCCCTGTTCCCTGGATTCAGACTGACTCAGAGGGCAAGAGCCAAATATTGGTTTTTCTGGCCCTTTTAATTTAACTTTAATTTAAAAACTTAATCTTAAACATCCAGCAAATAAATTTTAACAGCCTTATATTAAGGGTACTGGGCTTTAATGTCTATAACTTTATAATTATTCATCTTTTTATTAATTGGGATCTGTATTATCCTATCTGTCTTGTAGGTGATGGCTTACTATCTCGAACTAACCCATGTTGTGTTCTTAAAGCAACACTTCTGTAAAACACTAACAGGGAATCTTTAGATCACTTATAAGGAAATTACAAAATAAAATTAACAAGAGTAAAAACACTTAGTTCGTGTAACAGCTTCCCTGAATTTTTGGCTGAGTTATACATTATATCCCCTGTTTGAGATCCTAGTAATCTTGACAGAAAAAACAACAACAACAAAAAAAAAAAAAAAAAAAAAATACTTTTGAACATAACTTTAAATGAACTAAAATCTGGCCTACTGTTTTCATAGTCATTCTCACATGTAGTAAGATGGGACACAGAGCCTCATCTCAGGTAAGGCAGGGCTCTTTATAAATCTTAAGTGTTTTAGTTCTAAAGCTGATCTTTGTATTTTTAATTATCATTTTACAAATTTTACATAAATTGTTTGAGGTCACATGAACATTAGCTAACACCATATGATATCACATTTAAAACATGAATTAAAGAAAGGCTGAAAGTTTTTAACCTTTACATAGGTTAGGCTCTCATTAACTTAAGAATACATTTAAATTGTTCCCCAATGTAAGAAGTAACAAAACTTTACATATCTTATTGGTAACAGGTAAATAAATCCCCAATATATTTTTTACCATACAACTTCTGAACACCAGCTTGATATAATGCTCTTTCAAAGTTTCTACCTTACAGACTTGTATACCTGGAAAATATGAGCACATTAATAGCATCACAATTACATTGATGTTTCTACATTAACCAAGTTTAACTTTTAAAGAAATGGCAGTACAGTGCTCTAAAATAACAGTTCTTATTTAACCAGTTGTTTAATTTTTATGGTTGCTTGCTCTAGGAAAAAAATAAAACTTAATAAACACAATGTTATGGGTAAACTTATGTTTTAAGAAATTTTTGTCTCTTTAACACATGACTGATTTTTACAATCTTATACAGACTTTAGTACAAACTTATACAGACCATAGTAAATCAATCAGATATCTAACAAAAGTACCCATGAATGAATAATCCCATATCAAATTTACTTTACTTATTTATCAAAATATTAGACAAATGTATTGAACAGTGTAAACCATTTTTTGTTGAAGGAAAAGTCCTAGAACCAAGGCATATTGGACATTTTATAGACATTAATATTTTATGAGGGTTTTGAACACCTAGAAAAACTTGTAAGCTTAAATTTTAAAGACATTTATTTTTATCTGTTTATCCAATTTAAATTGAACCATTTAAATCACATGAATTAAAGATCTTTGGATCCATTTTTTTAATTTGTTTTTATGAGCGCTCCTTATATATGTTAATTTGTATATCATATATATGATATACGGACATATGTATATATAGACATACAACACATAACAAAAGTGTGCACACATAACAATAGTAAAGGCCTTAGTAGATTTTCGCAGGTGAAATCTCCATTGCAATGTTTCAAAAACTCCACAGTTGGTCAAAGATAGAACTGATCAGAAAAACATTAACCTAGGTCTGTAGGGTCAAAATCATGAGCTCAAAAAATACAGAATCTAAGGAAAAAAACAAGAGTCCTAGTAAAAATGACTGGGCAGTAATTAGTAAATACCATACAATTTACATTTTTTCCTTAGGTCTCAGATCAGTCTCCTACTGAGCTTGCAGGCTTCTTTCATTTGCATTTCAACATAAGTCCTGGCTGAGGTCTGAAGGAGCAGGGAAAAACTGCTATTTTGAACAGACACCTCAGGCCTAATGCAATTTAACCATAAGTCATAATTTTCAGGTTCCGATGTTGAAAATTATGATACAAGTTTAAGATACAATTCACAAAATTTTATATCTTTACATCTTGTTTTGTCAACAGATACCATACTATGATTTACTATCCTTGTCCAAATTAATGCACTGGTACACACAGTAACATTTTCCCAGGCTACCCAATTCAAAATTGGTGAAAAAAAAGACTAAATGATTAGGAAGTTACTTGCCAACTTGGAAGTAGAGTTCTTTAGTTTTCCATCCTAAGTATTTAAGTTCTGTGGCATGAATTATCTGAAATCATAAACTAAACAATTACCTAAACCCAACTTTTAACTGCAGCATTGTGCAATGCATTAAAAACCCATTCAGATACCAGATTGTTACAATAAAACATCATCTTTTAGACACACATTCAGCCAAGATCATTCCCAAGAAACAATTTATAATATCAACACACTATTGCACATGTCTTAAAGGGCCAGAAACAAAGACACAGGACAGACAGGAGCTCCAGACTATGGCTGACAGACAGAAACCATTTAAAACAGAGCAGATAAGAGAAAAATCTCCTACACCAGTGGCACCATAGATGTCCCCACAAGGGGACCAGATGTTTTCACAGAGGGGCAACCTGAAATATAAAATCAAGGGTCTCCATGGCGACTTTACTGCATTAAGTGTCTCCTTTTTCTTTTTCTCTTTTCAAGAAGACAAAGGTGGCATAATCCTTACAGTACAGGGAAGGAAGGAGGGAATCCCCGAAGCAACAGGGCTTCGGCAGCTGCTGGGAGTCCCTCAGTCCCTCCTTTTACTTACAGGATTCCACCCCAAGCACACTCCATCTCTTAACATTTCAGTAGTCAGTTCTGGGGGTGGGGGGGTATCAAAATTTGTAACTGAAAGTTTGGTTCCTGACCTTAGAGCCAATTAATGCCAATTTAATAATGAGGACAGGGTTTTGAGAAAAAGAAAAAGGGAGGTTTATTGCTTTGCTAACAAAGGAGAAACACAGGGGACTCTCTTGATCTGGAGGGACAAGGGGTTTTAAAGGAGTTTCACTTGTTAACCTGGGAGATACTCAGTTCTTAGGTCCCCAGCAGGCATTGCCCTCTGCACTGGAGGTGCTTCAAGCAGCCAGCTAGGGGCTTCTCTCCTCCTGCTTAACAAAGGGGGGTAAAGTTCATCACAGTTCCTTAAAACACAGTCCAAAGGGGTGTCAGGCTGACTTGCTTTATTACCCATTTTCACATCCAATATCCTTAAGTTTTTACCACAGAAATCACACAACAGAACGCACAAAAACAAACAAACAAAAAACATATAGAACACAGAACAAAATACAAGAAAACAGAAACCCAGCGCCGAAACAGAAAAACAGAAGAGCAATGCAACGTCTTGCCAAAGCTCCGGGGTAGGAGCGCGTGCGTGCCCGTCGGCACCTCTCTACCCTTCCAGAGGAATTCCCTACAGAACAGAACAGAAGACAGAACGATTTCTCGTTACTGTCCGGACAGGAGTATATGTGAGCCTCGCCAGGCCACCTCTCTGTCATCAGAAGAGATCTCCCTTAACCGTTTACCAGATGTTATAAAGGCGCCACTTACCTATGGAGGCCTCCTCCCCCAGGTGCTTGCTGATAGTTTTAGTGCGGCAGTTCACTGCAGTGCTCCGGGACCGAAGGCTCACTCCGAGGCCTTGGAACGTCTCAAGTTGCGCACCCCCTAGAGTGGCTCTCCAGCCCGGAGCCCTGGAGCGAAGGCCGGCTTCAGAATTTCCAGCAGTCTGCTCTTGTGGTCTGGCCGGGCAGGGTCATCTCGCTGGGGAACTCCAAAATGTTAGACCAGGACGCAAGAAAAGACCACTGACTCCAATTAAATTCAAATTAAAGCAAGCTTATTATTTCGACCGGCCGGGCTGCCTTTCCCTCCCAAAACGGCGGGAACAAGACAGCAGCGAGGCTTCTTTGTGGCCCAGTTTTATAGCCCAAAAAGTTACACAAAGGGGGGGTTACAGATAACAACACTCTGAGGAGCATAACACAAGTTTACATTTTTGCTGGCCCCGGCATCAGAATTTATGGAGATCTTAGAGACTTAGAGAGGGTCATTGTCTGGCCAGGGAAGGCCAGAATTTATGAGGCGTCACTAAGGTTTAGGAAAGGGTTGTTATCTGGTCAGGGAAAACCGGACCTGGGTGAGTTCAGGGCACGGGCAGGCATTCCAATCAGCTTTATAACATCAACTAATGGCCAGGCCATACAGACATCCTGATATTTTTACAGAAAACAGAAATGAATCCTTCATAACTTGTGACAAGCTGGCTTCTAATCTAATGAGATAACTAGGCTAGGTATATCAATACACACTCACTGTTGGCTTTGCCCCTGCAAAGAGCAATCCCACATTATGGTGGCTTTAAAAAGAAACAATATCAATAGTTTTTATGGTCTTCCTTTACCAATTTGGATTATTATTTTTGTGTAATCACACTGAGGACATTCCAGTGAAAGTCATTAATTTTGAGCTACAGTTGTTGGCAGTGTCAGCACTTAATTGTTCAGTGCCTTCTTCCTTAACCTTCGTGGAACACAGCCAGGTGTGTGATGCACAATGGTCACAGAAAGTGTTCATATGCTGCTAAAAAAACATGGATTTTGTAATTAAAACATTGGTTACTTCCCTAAGAAGTGAACACTATCCATCCACCGTAACCATGCTGTCCTCTCCTAGTCTGAATCCTGGACAGAGGTCCTTTTGGAAGGAAACACCAGGCAATGCTTTTCTTCAAAGGCAAGGTGAATGTGTGAGGAAGACTGAATGCACAGAGCTGCCTTTTTTCAAAGTTGTAGCAAGACAGGATAAATTGTCCTTGGATTGAAACATGGCATTAATGGGAACTAAGGCAGAAGTCAGATGGCCATATCTTTATGGGCAATTCATTCTGCAGTAGATTCTGAGTGGGCAGAATCTTGCCAGTTTCTTAAACCTGGGGACTAGATCAAGGAAAGCAAGCACTGGATTCTTGTACCTGAGGCAAAAAAGGCTAAGAGCTGGGTGGAAGGAGGACCATTCCATGTGCTGTTTCATGCTGAGAAAATGCTAAACACTTGAGCTGTGCCCAGGACTTAACTGCTGTGACTCAGGGTGAAACTTGTAAAGGCCAAGTCCTCCATAACTAATCTCAGTGGATGCCAATCCATATGCCCATCTGCAGCAGATGGTTATGTCCTGCAGCAGAATGAGTAGATGTTCTTTACACCTTGGCTTATGCCACATTGTGGCCCCTCATAGTGCACAGCCATCTGGGGACTTGGTCAAAACTTTTGGTAACCACAGTGCGTTTCTCCAAGTTGCTTTTTTTGGGTTGGCTTCGCAACTTTCCAGCTAAAATCACTGTCATAATCATTGTATGTATGTATTTCACTAAATTAGTCAGAGGACACTTTGGATTTGTTGAAGGCACATTTCTTCAGATTCCCAGATGACTAGCGCCATTACATCAAAATAATTTTATAGCAACAAGATTATGCTTACTGGGGACATGTGTATGAACCAGAAAATTGGGTCTGACACATGGAAAGTTCCTTCTGCAACAGATAAGAGCAAACTCCATCCAAAAGGAAACCACAAAATACACAAATCTTCAAGGACTGTAACTTGGAGTCTAGTTGAAGACCTTTCTTCTATAGAAAATGAAGGAGTACATTTCAGGTAGAGTGATCCTGCTAACTTATGGGCCTGAAATACCTTAAAATATACACCAAAATCACTTCCACCAGAATTAAAATTAGAAATGAATATTCATAGGTGCCCTTCACTCAAATCATCAACCATCAGAAAGAGTCCCAGAGCTGAGTGTCTAAAAAGTATGCTCCTCTAGCATAGAAAAACTCATGGTGTATAAAAGACACTAGAACATGGTTCTCAACAATAGAGAGGGTTGATAGTAAGCCGTGCTTCATTCACAGGCACCCTTGCCTGTGCTGAGTGGTGGCTTTAATTTTCTGTAGAATTTTCCAGTTATAAGCTTGAGCCTTTCAACTCCCCCATTTGCCCCAAACTCACCTTGCTACTGCTTACTAAGGGTTGTTTACCACTTAGCTATTGTGCAGACTAGTCTCAGAAGCATTCCCAGTGTTCCCATGAAGTCCTGTTGTCTACTTTGTGGGCTTGAAGCAGACATGCAGGCCACACAGGCTATAAATTTTCTGGAAGGCTTGTGCCAAGAGTACCTTGGGTCTTTGCTTTTATTGAATTGCCATCCATGACAGATGAGCAGTGCACTCTTTTGGTGTTTTCTAGAAGGAACCAGCTGCTTCTTTTCCTTTTCTTATTTTAGCATTTAAAAAGCAATGATTACCAAACTTCCACCACACACACACACACACACACACACACTCACACAAAAAAACAATTAATGAATAATTCTTGTCAACTAAAATGTTCTAGTGAAGCTCACTGCTGCTCTTCCATTTCTTTTTAATTTGAATGCACAATGTGTCTACATGCAATTACTATGGGGTGTGTTTAAAACATGGGACAATTTGCCCATACTCTGAAGGAAATTACCTCCTTATCACATGGAAGAACTGTCAGAGAAGAGTAATGAAGTATTATGTTAATAATTTGCAGACTTGTATCTAATCTGCATTCATGTACAGATTATTGGTTTTAAAAAACAAATGGTTATTCAGTCTTTGATCATTGTTTTGATTTTTTTGTTGCTGTTGTTTAAATGTTTCTTATCATACTTTTATAGCTGACAAAACTGATTGAATGTTGATTTTCTTGAACGTATTTTTTATTAATTTTTTGAGAGAGGGAGAGAGAGATAGAGAGAGAGAGAGAGAGAGAGAGAATTTTATTTAATATTTATATTCAGTTTTCAGCGAACACAACATCTTTGTTTGTATGTGGTGCTGAGGATCGAACCCGGGCCGCATGCACGCCAGGCGAGCACGCTACCACTTGAAACACATTTTGAAGATACCTTTACAATGTCCTGTAAACTTTGCATATATATGTAGATTGATACATATTCTTGATTTGAAAATATGGTATATTATTACTGGTTTTATACAAAATACTGAATAGTAAAATTGTATAGTTACATAATTAAAAGTATTACCCCCCAAAATAGGAGTAGCATAAGTTGAGGAGTCTTCTGAAATGTTATTCAAAAACATAACCTGATTTTATTTTAAATAATAATCATTCATTTGTTATATTCATTAAGACAAATTTTTTACCTTTCCTCTAAAAAATTTCCATTCCTTCTTAAGAAGTAAATTCTCATTCTTATAGTTTTTATACCTTCCCATTTTATTGGGTAGTGAAAAATAATTTATTCCCTGCTCTACTGAATATTCTAGGGTTTGGTGAGAATACATTCTTGAAAGAAATGAAAGTATCAAGTTATTCCACTTACAACACTGTGGTGAATATGCTCCACAAATATATAAAATTTTATCAAGCTGGGGAAAATTTTCATAATCAGTATGAAATAATTTCTGATAAATTAGAAAAGTGAGGAGAAAAACATATCAAATGTTAGAACATTAATTAAAATAGTCAAGATAAACATTTATATTCAAAATTTTAAAATTCCTCAAGAAAAAAGAATTTAACTATTAACCAAACAGAAATATCTACACAAAAATTTTAATTTTCTTGGTCCTATCAATATTTTTTCTTGAGGAATTTATCTGATTTAAATGAACTATAGAACTATAAATGGAAATAGATAAATAAATCTGATTTCCATACTATTGGTAAATTAAAGGCAGTGAAATAAAATTGGGGCAGAGGGGCTCCTAAAAATAGATACAACAAAATAGTGAGGAAAAGGAGAAAATGAGAAAACAGACATATGACTCAGTCAGGCATCACAGTATGGAGTTATTTCGTGCAAGGAGAAACAGCTTCATATTCCCCAATATGCCCCAAGGACACTGTTGGACTGCATCCTTGTATAATAATCAATATTCATAATTACAAAGCTTTGTCTTCAATATGAGAACATATGCAGGCAACTCATTTTAGGAAGAGGGAAATGTGAATACATTCTTGAAAAGAGTTACCTGCAACATGAAAATACATAATGTTTTAGGTTTTAATGTAGTTAATCCATGGCTATCCTTGTGTGCTAACTTGTATCGAACTTTTGGTTCCGGAGATCAGTGTTCACTTTCTATAGTCTTAAATAGGTAAGGTCAACAACACATAAATATTTATATTCATTTTCTTAATAGTCCTCATATTTAATTTATAATGTGTTTAGTTCCTCTATTCCTACGGGATTTTAAGTTTCATAAATGTAGGTATTTTTTTTCTGCAATTCCATCAAGTTATATTTCATTATCTGTGTATAATTTTACAATATCTATATAAATATCCAAGATACAGAATTTTATTGGTTATGATAATAGGTCATAAAGGTTTAATCTTCTGGTCCAAATCCTGGATCTGCCATTTATTTGCTGTGGAAATTTAAGTTAACAACTTACCCTCTCTGAGCAGCCATTTCTTTATCTATAAATTTGGTATAATAATACATGCCACAAGACCATTGTGAAGACTGAGTAATCCCAGCACTTATAAAGCCCCTAGAAAAAACACTTGATATTTTATAAGGAATAAATCATATGATCGTTAGTCATTAACATTATTATTAGTGTTGGAGAACTATGGATTATATTAATGTGTAATATAGTTGGCTATAGTTCAAATTGTATTTTTCAAAATGATTGCAACTCGCTTTTCTGCTTTGCTCTTTTATATGTATTTAGATGTATATCAGTTTGGAAAGGTCTCCAGTAGCACAGAGGTATTGTTCTGTTAGCCTAGGGAAATGCCTTAGTATTGCTCTCTAGGTGGTGGGGCCTTTCTCTGATGGAGAAATTAGTGGTTATAGCAACATTATGAACAGCTAACCACATCTTTGATTTTTCACTAACAACATTTGGAATCTTCACATTTTATTTTGTCTCTGGTGGCCAAGTCTGTGAGCCCAGTAGTGGTCATCTATATTCACCAGATGGTAGGCAGTAGGGAAGAAGACCCCCAGGAAGGCCAACTTAAATGACTGAGGGAACAGAGCCAGTAAAAAACCAGCACCTCCTTTGCCTCCCAATCTCAACTATTAGGATAAATGATCCATTCTGGATTACGTATTTTCCAGTTATGATAAGCATTCTGCTGGATTAGGATAGTAATATTTTAAAAATATAATTCAGTTAACTTTTGATATGATGTGTTTTCTTGGCTATAAGCTTTGCAAAAATAAATATTAAGCAATATTTTTACATGTCATCGTTAGTTTTAAAATGAATTGCTTGCTGCATGATGAATAAAATACTCATGATAAATATATTTATAGATGACCATGGGTTAGTAATTGGTGATAAAAGGTTATCATATCTTTTAAAATTAATTAAATATTCATTTCAACACAAATCTTTTATAATATTCCTTACTTACATTAATTATTACTGGTATATGATTTTTTTATATATGTGTATCTTAAATTTACCTCATCATTCAATTCTGTAAATTGTAATAATATTTCAGGTGTTCAATTGCTTTTAAAATCGTATAAATAATGACAATGTTTTTAATGGGGTAAAATATATATAACATAAGGTTTGCAATGTTAACCATTTTGAAATGCATCACCCCTTAGCATTGAGTGTATTCACATTGTTGTATAATTATTATCACCACTGAAATCCAGACCTTTATCATTATCTCAAAATGAAACTCCATGCCCATTAAAGAATACTTGCTCACTTTTCCTCCCCAAAGCCTGGTAACCATTATTTCATTATCTGTCTATGAATCTGACTGTTTTGGGTTTCACATGTAGGTGGAATTGTGTAGTATTTTCCCTTTTGTGCCTCGTTGTTACATCTAACATGATGCTTTCAGAGTGTTCCCATGTTGTAACATATATCAGAATTTCATTCCTTTTTAAAGGATGAATAATTGTCCATTGTGTTCATGTGTCACCTTTTGTTTAATCATTTATTCTCAGATATTTGAATTGTTTCCACCTTTGGCTATTGTAAGCAATGTAGTGGTAAGAACGGAGGTACACATATTTATTGGGATCCCTGATTTGCCTTCTTTTGGGGAATTGTTGGTAATTCTTCCATAGTGATTACTTTATTTTACATTTCCATCAGCAATACACAAAGATTTCAGTTTCTCTACATATTCCCCAACACTTGTTCTTTTGTTTTTCTTGTTCTTTTGTTTTTCTTTCTTTTCTTGAAATAATAGCCATATTGATGGTGTGAAATGGGGTGGAAATTTTTTTAAATTTCCTCTTTTCTTCTTACTACACTCCCCCAATTTTAAACAGGTAATATACACTTCTTTTTAAATTTAATCACTTATTTAAGATATACAGCATGATACCTTATCTACCTATACACAGTGAAATGAATGCTACAATCAAATAAACATATTCATTATCTTCCACAGGTACCTTTCAGTACGTGTCTGTGTGTGTGTGTGTGTGTGTGTGTGTGTGTGTTGCCAGTACCTAAAATCTCTTAGCTAATTTTTCCATACAATAAATATTATTAACTGTAGTCCTCATGCTGTACATCTTGAGACTTATTCTCCCTGTGAATTTGTAACTTTTTGATCTACTTCTTCATATATATTCCTCTTCCCTGATCCTGGCAACTACCCACTACTCTGTTTCTATTTATTTGAATTTTCTAAAAAAGATTCTGCATATAGGTGAGATCATACAGTATTTTTTAACTTCTTCCTTATTTCCCTTAGTATAATGTCTTACACATTCAACCATGTTATTGTAAATGGCAGGATCTCCTTCTGAAGGGCTGGATAGTATTCCTTTCTACATATACTATATTTCCCTCAACTGTTCATCCATTGATAGACACTTAGGTTTTTTCCATATCTTGGGCATTTCAGATAATGCAATGTACATGGGAGTGCTTTCCACTCAGGTATTCTGCTTGACATAAAAATAAAAGACTTCTGTGATAAGATATGGTAACCTCAAACAGATTTCCTATATAAGAAATGTAGTTGGACTTCTTAGTTCATTTAAAAATATCTACAGACTTGTTATGTTCAGCTGTCTCCACATTTGATGAAATTGATTTATTTTTACAATAAAATAGATACTTTAACATGCAATCTTTACAGATCTTTATAAATTTTCATTTTCCTTTCTAGGCTTAAATTCAAATCTCTTCACTTGCCTCAATATGGCAATCCCCCCTCTTCTACCTACCATGTTAGCTAACATAACCTTCTAAATTGTGGATTGCCATCAGGTTTATAAAATGGTAGAGGTAGAACTCAGACTTCCTGACATTAAGTTAGGCACATTTTCTATTTCATTGGTAACATTGTATAATAAATTTATAAAAATAGAAGTGGTTGGGACTGCTATTTTTAGGTAAATTGAAAATCCTCATTAACTAAATTTCCTCAAAAACATACACAAGAACATATGAACCATATACGGATTATTGATTCTTGAAGATACAGATTTTCATTCAAGAGTATTTGATTTATTGAGAACAGATTAATCACTATAAATTCAGCAGACCCTTGGTAATATTGAATGTTGGCCATAGTTTTCATTTTTAATATCAAGTTTAATATACAACTCTCCCAAGGCAAAGAACATAGGACATTGAAATAATTGTTTAAGGACTTGCTGATTGGTAGTATTTCCCAAGTACATTTATTTTTCACTTTTAAAAAAATTGTTCTAATTAGTTATACATGACAATAGAATGCATTTTGACACATCATATATAAATGGAGTATAACTTATCATTTTCTGGTTGTACATGATGTAGAAGCACACCAGTCATGTAATCATATATGCACATAGGGCAATAATGTCCAATTCATTCTATTATCCTTTCTACCCCATGCCCCCTCCCCTCCCTTCACTCTCCTCTGCCTAGTCCATTTTTAAAGGTAAAATTTCTCTTTTCTCATAAAAGTGAAATTAATAAAAGAAAACAAAGCTTTACAAATTCTTGTCTGGAGAACGGCTGAATCATGTTACTTTTTGTCAGAGTCTCAAAGCTTTTGCACTCATGAACACCACCTATGTGATCATTTAAATATGTAGAGGAAAGTTGTTCCACTGATAGTACTTTGTGCTCCTGCTAATGAATTTATTCACTGACTCATTTCTAAAGGTATTATTTTTAATATCAATCAGAAGTGACTCTGGTCACACAAAATGAAGGACTCAATATAATCCTTTTATATCTGGGAATGAATTTGGAGAACTTAAAGAATGAAATATCAACTGTAGAAATGTTAAGTCTTATAAGTTGGCATTCTTATAGCAGAAAGATTCTGTTCCTATTAGTTTTTAATCTTGTTAACCTGCATCATTTGAAATTACTATAAAGTAATGCATTTTTATGGTGTTATCTTTTTAACCAATATTTGTGCCTGGAATTCAGATTTGCTTTTTCTTATTTCCATATGCTTTGTTTTAAACATATGTTAAGTTGTATATTTAAAACTAGACATTCCAAAAAAAAATCCACATAAAAATATGTTTTCTTCATTATCAAAGTCTTCAGTGCCATCATCATTGAGTGGGGGCAGGTGGGGGAAGAGAGTAGAGTGAATGTAAGTTAAGTCTGTAAAACAGACTTTTAATAGCACCAAATAGAATGAACAGCTGGCTTTCTTTTTGCAAGGTGCATTGATGTTATCAGAAGAGACTAAATAAAAATGCTGATACAATTGTCCATATTTGGGGTTTGCCAACATGAGAATGTTTTATTCATTCAGCCTTCTCCAAGTTGCGAAGATTGGTGTTGACTTTGATGGAAAAATAATGATATAATTTAGAATGACTGATCTTTCACATTTAAATCTTTAAAAAAAGTGCTGCTGGAGTTGGATTTTTCTCAGGGATACCATCGAAACAAAACATTACACTGTCATCTCACATAGCCATTCTATCTGTGATGGTAGGGTGTTAGGTTAAGTGTGACAGTTCAGCATAGCTTTTATTATGGCATTGCACTGATTCATGACTACTAGGACTTTTTGTTTGATTGTTTCAGTCACCAAAAAGATATTTTCAAGTGACAAGGTTTTAAAATTGATTTTCCATTGTTTAACTTAAAAGGAGTGCCAGAGGTTGAATTCAAAGGAAGCAGGTTTATAAACAGTAGATTTGTTTTCCCACTTGTAGTTTTCTATTCTTTCATGTTCCTAAACTTAAAGAATGTCTGCCTTCGATCCCTGCTGGAGAATTTCTAATTTTTCTAATAGTTTCTCACCAAAGGAAGAATGACTCTGTTGACACACTGTAGATTAAGGACTTTTTCAATTAATTTTAATAAGATACAGAATTGAAATTAGTCCGTCAAGTATGTTTTATTATTTGAAAGAAAGTTTCATTATTTTTAGAAATCCCAAATTTTTACTTATTGAGGAAGGGTCCAGCACCTGAACAAAATTTTACATTTGTTAGTAAATGCTATCAATATTGAGAGCATTTAACAGATATTTGTTTGGGGAAATCTGCATGAATATATATATATATATATATATATATATATATATATATATAATCTGCTATATATATACACAAACACATACATACATATACCAATTTATATATATATATATATATACATATATTTATTATATATACATATATTTATTATATATATACACATATATATATACATATATATGTCAATCAATAAATATAGAATGATTCTTCCTTGATGTGTTACTTGATCTCTGGAATTTCATCAACATATGGAGAAAGAGAGGGACTACTGAGCTACTTATGTGAAGAAAAATCACATTTTTTCAAATATTGGTTTCTTTGACAAGGAATAACAGAAGCATAGAAGGAAATAAATGCCTGCAAAATCAGTTAACTGGGCATCAATTTAACATTTTCCACTTCATGATATGTGTCCATGTGGTTGGGCTGCTCATAAAAACCACGTCCTGCTTGTCAAAACTTGTGCTGTATTTAGATTTAAGAATCACAATGGACCTAGCATATCTACTTTCATTTCTGCCTGCTCTGTTTGTTGGTGACTTCCAGCATAAAACAGACCCCACTTTCTACCATCTGCTGTCTGTTTAGGATTGATATCAAGTTCAGTTCCTCTCTGATGCCCACTTGTTTCCCAGTTTATAACTCGTCCATCTTGCTTGCAGCTCTGCCTCTTCCCTACTTTGCCAACCCTTGGGCCACCTGAAGGCCTGCTTGAATATTCATGTGGCAAAGTAAGCCAGGAAGACATTTGCCTATGGAATGATCACTGCTATTGCTTAATTACAAGTCAGTTAGCAAAAACTGAAGTGTAGATTCAAAGTTTTGTGTTGATAAATTTGGATAAGCCAACCATTGCATTTTATTTTGCAGCTTGCTCACCATTGTTATTAAATAGAAACTTCCAAGATTCACAAAAACAGATAATATCAGTAATAAGTTCCAGGTCAATATTGGCTGCATAGTTCAAATTTGATATTTCAATCATTCATTCAGCAGGATGTTAGCACTTATACTGTAAGATGAGTGCTGTCTCCAGCATACGTAAAATGATAATCAAGGAAAGCTACCATAGATAGGCGGGTGGACCAATGGTACAGAATAGAGGACACAGAAACCAATCCACAAAACTACAACTATCTTACATTTGACATCAAGTCAAATATAAGACTTGATGTCAAATATAAGTCTAGGAAACAGATTGACTTTAAACAAATAGACTTTCTTGTTAAAAATAAATTTAGCGGAGTTCTGATGCTGAACTAGCTTCAATATAATATCAAACTATATCATTTGTATTAGAATAATCATATTATTTTTGCTTTGGAAAATCACTGGTATAGAAGATCAGAATTTATCTAAGCTAAGTTTATATCCATACCTATGTAACTCATATGCATGCAAGACTATGTATCTGTCTATCTACCTACCTCCTATCTATTTTCTATTTTGTACCCAATAGTTGATTTGTACATAAATCCAAATTCCTTTTTCTGGTTCTATAACTTATATGGAGCAATTACATAGAAACATAAAATGAATATATAGGGGTTAAAAATCAGCCATCATTTTTTGTTGTTTTGCTCTAAAATGTGTATGTCTGTGGCATTTTTGATTTTCATGAATCAACCACCAGACTATTGTTTGTACATAAAGACAACTTAAGGGCTAGGGCTAGGGCTCAGCGGTAGAGCACTTGCCTCGCATGTTAGAGACACTGGGTTCGATCCTCAGCACCACATAAAAATAACTAAGTGAAATAAAGGTATTGTGTCCAACTACAACTAAATAATAAATATTTTTTTAATAAAAGAAAATTTAATACTGGTTAAGTTTTAATCAATTAGTATTTGGAGAAGTATCACCATTAAATCTCTACTGATATAAAAATAGCTGAATGCTTGTGTGGGTAAAAATATTTTTAATTTGAAAGTTAACAATTTTTATTTTGTTGCAATTGGTCATATCTTTAGAAATGGTTTAATATTTCCATAATTATTTTAAAACTTAAGTTAATTAAATTTTAAACTTAAGCTTTAAAATAATTATGGAAATATTAAACCATTTCTAGAGATGTAGTTTGGTAAATCACATGAATTCTCTCAATACCTAATTTTATAGGAAAAAATATGTATTGCATGTTAAATTTTTGCTCTGTGATGTTAACAACAGATTAAGAATTTAAGTCAAGAAAGTCACTAGCAAAAGTATTTTCATGCCAGCATTCTTCCATACTGAGCAAATTAATTTGTTGTATTTTCAACTTAGACTAGGAATGCCTATATTGACAAAGGGCAAAATTAATGCACACTTAGTTTATTCTAAAGTTGTGAGCAAGGAATCCCCATTAAATGTAGCCATTAATCAGCAAAATGACATCTGGGTCACAGAGGCATCTATCCTTGCAATATAAATATCTGTAAGCTATGTATGCAGGTTTGTTCAGACTCACATATATACATAACAGCAGGATAGTCTTCATGCCATTACTGGCCTAAGTTTAGTATAGATAAATGATACTTGAAGTTTTGTTCTCTGTGATATAAATTTAGCAGTAAGTGTAGTCATTTGGCTGCTGCTGTAGCCGTTTAAAATATAGAAGTATAATGTGAAGAGACTTAATTCACATTACTTATGTTATAAGAAAAGCTTATTGTCACTTTATATCATACATGTAAGCATTAGTCTGTGATAAATATTGAAAATTAAATCCTAACTTTGGGGATTTAAATGTCTTTTATTAAATATATAAAATGACTTCAGTAATTATTTAAAATAGGTTTTCCTAAGTGTGATAAAAATACCAAAGCCTAAATTTGTTCTCCCCAAACTGACTGTATGTTATACATACACCTTCTACTAAGACTACATGTCTGGAAGTGTTGGCTAAAGACTTGCTATGATGAAAGAAAAGAGATTCACAGGAATTCATTTGCCAATTAAATTGTAGGAATGTTTTTCATAAAAATTGTTTATTTCTAATTATTTCAGAAATTAATCTATAATTGTCTTTCACAGTGAAGCTTTAAAAAATTTACATTTCTACAAAGTATTTTAGTTGATATTATCCATAAGGTATCAATTTGAAAACTAGAGGAAAGTTCTTAATATTTGCCCTTTTGAGGGAAGATAATGATAAATAATCATGATTCATCTCATATTAGCAGGAAATTTAGCTATTTGAAAAATGATTCAAAGAAGGAAGGCTACTTTTAAGTAGAAATAGGTGATGAATAATGATGGTGGAATATGATGATCATTACTATCCAAAGTACAGGTATGAAGACACAAATTGGTGTGAGTATACTATATATACAACCAAAGATATGAAAAATTGTGCTCTATATATGTAATAAGAATTGTAATGCATTCTGCTGTCATATATAAATACAAAATATTAATAAATTTTTTAAAAAAGAAATAGTTGATGAAAATCTATGTACATTAAGTACAGACTGAATCTATCAACATATTTTACTTAACTTTTTAATAGGGACAACATGCATTGTTTAAGGGTCCCCAAAGTGAGGGTTTCATTCTTAGACATAGCTTAGTTGGGCTAAATCATTGTATTATTCAAACAAATAATTTTCCATGTTAATGATGTATAATCATTCAATATTTCTCTTTAAATTTGTCGAAAGCAGTTTGGTAAATCAAATGAATTCTCTCAATACCTAATTTTCTAGGAAAAATATGGATTGCATGTTAAATTTTTGCTCTGTGATGTTAACAACTGAGGTTAAGAATTTAAGTCAAGAAAGTCACTAGCAAAAGTATTTTCATGCCAGCATTCTTCCATACTGAGCAAATTAATTTTTTGTATTTCCAACTTAATTGAACAGTAGTGATGTAATGTGCCATTCATTTGGATTTTTATAACTATTTTAAATGCAAATTTTAAATGATGGTTGAGTTTTCAAGTAGCCACTATTTGACAGAATGGTTGGAGTTTGGCTTGTTTTGTTTAATATGGATCATACAATGTTTTTGTTTTTTTTATCTTTTGCACATGTGAATCTTAAAAATTTGAAATGTAAGCTACTTAACATATTAGACCAATACACTGTAAAAAAATCGGGGGGGGGGATCCAGATGTTACTAATTGTATAATTAGTGACTGTGTTTTTCAAAAAGAAGATTTATGGAAGTTACTGCTATAAGGCTCTGCATGATAGGGTCCCTGCTTCTTTCTTGATAGTGTCTTTCCTCTCTGACCTATCTTCCAACTCTTTCATCACTCATTCTGTTCCCGCCTTACTGTCTGTACTATTTTCCTACAGATATGGAAAAGGTGTTTTTGCCCCAGGGCCTTTGCATTTGCTAGCTTTCCTACTTTCAAGGATAGTTAGTTTCATTGACAGTTTTTAAATTTCTGCTCAAATGCCAGCTTTATAGTTATAAAATTACAGTTCCTCTTGGGTGGATTCCCACTAGACAGTTATGTATACTGATACTCTGTTACCATTTCTCTGATTCAGATTCAGTTTGATTTTGGTGTGGCTTATTCATAAGTTTTGGTGTATACTTCACAATGCATCACATAAATTATTTCACTATTAATGATGTCATTGTAGGTCAGACAAGGCAGATGATAAAAGGCTGATCCATCATATTGATTTCTATGTATTTTTGACATCACCTCTTTAGTAAATTATTTTTATTTGGGTATAGTATACCCTAGATTTATCTTTTACATTTTCTGCTTCAAAACTGGAATCAATCATTCAAATCCAAGGATCCCGACATACCATTAGTAGATGCATATATTTGGAGAATACATTGTGGATTCTAGAGGTACTAATTGTTACTGGGTTGTCATTGCTCTTAAGCATTTTCATCAGACAGAGCTAGGAAATACAGGTTTAGAAAAACAATAACATTTATGGTATATTTTCAATTCCAGTTTAAGTTAAAAGATTTTGTTGAATATCTTTGAATTTATGCTTGTATCTCATTTATTTATCAAGAAAAATTTGTATCTTGATATTAACTCCCTATCTTATTTTATATATAGCTTTAAATTAATAATAAATTATTAGTAAAATTAGACTAATAAATGAAATGACATTACTGCTATATTTATTTTTGGATTTTATTTTTCTAATTCTATATATACAAAATACTATGTTAAATCACTTGAAATGTTCATTTTAAGTATTTTTTTAAATCCAAATTAGTTTCTAAATCTACTGGAATTGATTTATATTTTCCAAATTCATTCTTCTTTCTTTTCTGTGCTGTCAAGTACAATATTTTTTATTATCCATTCTGTTGCCTGTATTATTTTTAAAATGTATTTCTATGCTGCTTTTTATTGGTGGCTCTAGAGGTGACAATATATTTTAACTTTTCACAATGTATTATCAAATAATATTATAGTGGTTCAAGAACAATATATAAACACTGTGGTATAATTTCCATTTTTTTCCCTGCTTTGTGCTCTTGACATATATTTTTACTTCTACATGTTCTACATGTTTTGAATTAAGTAATTTTTTATTTTAAATTATGGTACAATAAAGGCATTTTATTTCTTTTATATATTCATATGTAATGTTTATTAGTCACATGTTTACTGTCCTATTTTAATTAATTTCCACAATCTGGGCTTCCAATTTGTGGCTTTTTCTTCAGTCTCAACTTAGTCTAGTATGAGATAACTGAATTTATGAGGGTTTGTCTTTGTACCATCTAGTCTGTACCATTAATCCATATGTCTGTATTGGTGTCAATACCATGTTGTTTTTGTTACTATCACTTGTAGCATAATTTAAGGTTCATTGATTTCCTATAAACATCTTTTTTTTTTTAAACCAGGGATTAAATTCAGAGGCACTCAACCACTGAGCCACATCTTCTGCCATATTTTGTATTTTTATTTAGAGACAGGATCTCACTGAGTTGTTTAGTGTCTTATCATTTCTGAGGCTGGTTTTAAACTCACCATCCTCCTGCCTCAGCTTCTATAGCCACTGAGATTATAGATGTTTGCCATTGTGCCCAGCTAAATATCACTTCTTTAGGGATCCCTTTTCTGCTATGCTCAGTGATGGCTCTTACAGGCCCCAGACTGCTCTGCAGCATTCATCACATGAATCTGTCTTCTCATACCTGTCCTCTCCAAAAGGACAAGTACTCTGACCTTGTATACCTAATGAGGGGCCTGACAAGGAGATGGAGTTCCCATCATTATATAACTAATATATTCATACATACTCAGCTTTAAGTAAGTGAGTAAATTCACACTAAAATACCACTCCAGAGATTCCATTAATCATGGATGCTGGTGTGCTTGCTTTACCAGAGCCAATCCTTTATAAGAAACAGAACTTGGTCAGAAAATGCCACTCCAGGCAGGCCTGTCAGAGTCAGGAATCCAGGTTCCCAGGTCAACACAACAGAACACAGGGGGTATGGAGCAAATGTATGGCAGTGCAGAGGGCAGAAGGAAACCCCAGGGGAAGGAATGAAAGTGGTATTAGAAGGTTCCTTGGCTGAGGGCCACCTGAGTTGTTTGTCCTCTGGCCCTGGCAGCTCCCCACCCTGTCTTCCCAACTAAGACCATCTGAGAAAGACATAAGGGGGCCAGTGCCCTGAGGAACACCAACACAGGCTTAAAGGTGGGGTGGCTTATTTTTGTGTGATCTTTGTGAAATAAAATACAAATGCAAAGAACATGAAATGTATCTGTGGAGATTGATGAATTATAACATGAGTGGGCTGACACCCACCTCCCCAGTCAGAACCTACAGCATCCCCAGCACCATAGAATCACACACATATTATTCCTGACTTACTTGCTACATCCATAAGGTGGCCTTGGCCCTGGATTTTGTCATTACCATGTCCTCACACCCCAAAGATTAATTGTAGGTCTCCTGGTTTTGAAGGTCTTAAGGATGGGAACATAGAGCACATTTTGTTCTTTCCACTCAGTATTTTGTGAGTCATCGTCTGGTTGTATGTAGCCTGTTTACTCACTGTTCCTGCATTAAATTTTGTGCCTGAGAGTCTCATAAGCTATGCATCCTGATTCTGTTGATGGACAGTTGTGCTATGTCTGGCTTGTGTGCACTCTATGTCTTAATGTGAGGCTATCCTTCTGGATGACTTGTAACATTGTGGGGAGTTTGGAGGAGAAGGGAAGGGAGGAGACACAGGAAGCATCTATTTTAATGGGGACAGGGCCGTTGTGAGAGGCCTGGCCACAGAAGTGAGAGTGGGCCTATGGGCACCATGAATAAAAGGCACTGCAAATCTCCTTTGATGTTTACTCCAGTCTGAGACTGGACAGGGATCCTTCTCCTAAAAAGATTTGGTTGTTATGGGCACCCCACGATCCTCTGGACTGGGCTACCTGACCCATGCAACCCTCTGGGGTATAAACTAGTCCTATATGCATAGAGAAGCCAGGCAAGACAATCTATTGCAAAACAATGTCCATGAGGGACAGAGGAAACACCACCAACTGGCCAACAACTGTGTCTCTTTTCCCAAGATGGGCATATCTCAAGAGGTTTCTGTTTGGGAGATTCAGGGATTCACTATCACACATCCAGGGGCTGGCCTGCTAAGAGATAAGGTAGCCAGAACCCTGGAGTGAAGATGCTTACACAGCTGGCCCCTCCCTACAACTCAGCTCTGCTGGGAACCAGGCTGCTCAGTGGAACCCAACTCTTGGAGACTTCTGAGAGCTCAGGGCAGAGCTCCCCAGCTTTTCAAGAAAACCTATCTCAGCATCACCTCAAATCTCCTATTTCCTACTAGAGACTCTCCTGGCCAAAGATGGCCAGGAGTCTCTCCTGTCATAGGAGACTGCGGGGGGGTGGGGTGGGGCTAAAGCTCCAAACCCCAGTTCTTCTGTTCTGAAGAAATAAGACTTTGAGTCAGTCACTGAAAACCAGAAAAGAGAATTTTATTAGTAGTAAAACTAAATTAACACTCAAACAAAGAGCACTCCCAAGCGGGTAGGTCATCTCCCAGCAAAGAACAACAGGAAACAGTGCTATCTCTGAATTTTTTGGTGTTTTGTGGTTGCCTTGAGAACTGGGTCTACCTTCAGCACTCTTTGCCAATCAGGTGTTCACCTCCTTTGTGTTGGGTGGTGGAGTTTTGACCTTAGTTGGTCCTCTCCAGAACTGTCATGGTGGCCTTCTTGTTCAGAGGACTTCATCTACAAGTCAGTTTTCTGTTAATATGAATATTCAGGTTAATGACAAGGCATAATTCACCTTACAGCTCCTGCACTACTAGAAAATTTTTCTTCTGAAATATATTGGGACATCTATGGCCATAATTTCTAGCTTTACAATGACCCCAGTTTACCCTGTCAAGAGTTAGAATAGCCCCCGTTAATCTTTCTTTCTGGATATATATCTTGATTGGCCCTCTTTTCCCTATTTATTATTTAAGGTTTCCACACCTGTTGTTTTTCTGTAAGTTATCTGTTTACCCATTTGCCTTAAAAGTAACGTGAAGAAAACCATAAAAGTAACTTTATTTTTTAAAATTTTTTTATTGGTTGTTCAAAACATTACAAAGCTCTTGACATATCATATTTCATACATTAGATTCAAGTGGGTTATGAACTCCCATTTTTACCCCAAATACAGATTGCAGAATCACATCGGTTACACATCCACATTTTTACATAATGCCCTATTAGTGACTGTTGTATTCTACTTCCTTTCCTATCCTCTACTATCCCCCCTCCCCTCCCCTCCCATCTTTTCTCTCTACACCATCTACTGTAATTCATTTATCTCCTTGTTTATTTTCCCATTCACTTCACAACCTCTTATATGTAATTTTGTATAACAATGAGGGTCTCCCTCCATTTCCATGCAATTTCCTTCCCACCTCATGTCTCTGTTTAATGTTAATCTTTTCTTCCTGCTCTTTCTGCTCTGTTCTTAGTTGCCCTCATTATATCAAAGAAGACATTTGGCATTTGTTTTTTAGGGATTGGCTAGCTTCACTAAGCATAATCTGCTCTAGTGCCATCCATTTCCCTGCAAATTCCATGATTTTGTCATTTTTAGTGCTGCGTAATACTCCATGGGTTGTAAATGCCACATTTTTTTATCCATTCATATATTGAAGGGCATCAGGGTTGGTTCCACAGTCTAGCTATTGTGAATTGTGCTGCTATGAATATCGATGTGGCAGTATCCCTGTAGTACTCTCTTTTAAGGTCTTCAGAGAATAGTCCGAGAAGGGCACTAGCTGGGTAAAAAGTAACTTTAAAGAAAACCCATGACCTTGCCATGTTATTGGTTTCCATTTCACTGGTCACTACTAACTGCTACCTAATACCCCCTGCCAAGGTTCAAGACCCTAAATCATATCTGGTACAAGGGTGACTAATACCTACTTTCTGCTGATAAGGGTAGGTATCTTCCATACTTGCTGTCAGTGAAATGCTCTTGATTATGAGTTAAGCTCTATCCAGGGGGCCTCAATATCTGAAATAGAGGAAATCCTTTAGAGGCAAATGCCATATGAGAAAAACAACAAGATACAACTATCAACATAAAATTGATATACCAAGAGACAGAGAAATATTAGATACATTGAGCTGTTCCAAAGACCAGAAATTTCTTCCACCAGAAAGTGCTAGAAAACCCCTAACTAAAACTTCTATCCATGGCAAGGGTGGTGAGGACAGAGCATCTTTTGGGGAATGTAAATTGGTTTTTATGGTAGGGGTTACCAGAGACTGAAGTCAGGGGAAACTCAACACTAAGCAACATCCCCAACAAATTTTATATTTTATTCAAAGACAGGGTCTTCCTGAATTGCTTGGGGCCTTGCTACTTTGCTGAGGCTGGCTTTGTACTTTCAATCTTCCTGCCTGAGTCTCCCCAGCCACTGGGGTTCAGGCATGTGCTTCACTTTCCAGTGGCTTGTCCTGCAACATACAGGGCAAGAAGTCTTTGGAAACCTGTCCTTAATTGGGCAGATTTTCTTCTAGTTCCCTCACTTTCTGTAATGATGACAGACACCCTATAGAGGCTCAAGGGTTCTGTGGGGAAGAAAAGAGGGTGGCCATGAAGAGCTGCAGTCAATAATTGTATTGGTCTCTTGGCCCTCTTTTCTCCTTTCTTAGGTCCCTTCATGTTTCCTCCTGGTTTGATCATAAAAGACCTGCATGGCTAACTTTAAGGGAAGTCCCAGGGCCTGCTACCAATTTTGTAATTTCTAATATCTGGGGCAAATTGAAGAATAAATTTATCTTTTAAAATAAGTTGCCTTTCAAGAGATGCAGGATCTAAGAATGTATATTTACTAAGCCTTCCTTCAATATTTCTACAAAAGTCCTGGGGTTTCACCCCAACCCCTGATCAATTGATGCCAATGTCATAGAATAGGTTTCATCCTATATTTTTTAAGTGCTGCCTTGAGACAAATGATCAGGTGATCTCTGTATCACCTTCAAAGTGATTCATCATAACTCCAATGAGGATGCTCAGTTTGAACAGCAGAAGGGCCCACAAGGTATAAAGTGTTAGGAAAATATAAATCATCCTCCAAACCTTAGCAAACTGAGGTCTCTGTTAGAGTTTGACTCAAAATTATTGTTATATCTCTCCAGATTACCTCAAGGCCTGAGTTTGAATCCCTCTATATATTTATCAGGGTCATCAGCAAATCTTCCTAAATCCTGTTGGGCCTGTTTTAGATCTTGCATAGAAAAATGTACCTGTGTTCTTACCAGTCAATATTCTCCATTTTCCTCTTGTAGTGTGTATAAACTGGTAGTAGGCTTAATAGGGACAGACTCCTGATGAGGGAAACCAGTGTTGCAGGAATGGGAGCAGGTTATGGTGGTACAGAGGAGAGTGGGAGAATTTGATATTGACAGATGAGTGTTAGGTACATTGTTGAGAGGAAGGAAGGTGTGGTTTGGAGGTTCCTAGGCCAGTAACGTTTTGGCTCATTTGACTAGAAAGGCCTCATCAGAGTAGGATGGGCATGATATTGAAAAGTGGGGTAGGGGAGCAAGAGTTTTTGTGTCACTCTATTGGAAACATAGATAGTCCAAAAATAACAACAGGATTACTGACATAGAAAAGAGCAAGAATCATTGTATTCCTTGGCTTTCCTTTGGAATAATAAATGTGAGGGGACATGGGGTCCATGCAAAGGTGCTATAGAGTAAGGACCATAACAACCATTTGGGGGAAGAAAAGATACCAACTGAGAATATATTTCTTAGCTATGAGGGATCTTCAACTAGTGCCCCATGAGAAGATTTGTAAGTAGATAAAGGTGGTTAACTCATTGCCCTCCAGATTCTGGAAGTAACCTATAAAAATGGTGGTGTGATGCCCATTACTGAAGAGAGACAGGGGGACACCAAAAGGCAACAGCCATAACAGTGGAGCCTCATTGCCTCTCTGATGGCCTTGAGCAAAAGAATGCCACAAAAAGCAAGAGAAAGTGTACATCTACATGTCAGTAGAAAAAAAATGTCACTGTTATTAAGAGGAAAAAAAGATGAACCGTGACAACATAAATGACACTAGACAAAGCATGAGTGTGACATATGGAAGAGGTTTCAGCAGAGGAAAGTGTAGACAGAGAAACTCAAAGCAAACTGTAAGATATCAGAGGCTAAGTTAGACATCATCTCAACCAAAGTTGGGAGAGGAATAAGGTGAAGTTTAAATTCCTTCCTGTAGATGGCTGTCAATCTGAGTCAAGGCACTTGATTAGATGTCACTGGAGAGTGGGGGGCTGAAACTCCAAACCTCAGGTCTTGTGTTCCAAAGAAAGAAAATTTGAAGTCAGAAACCAAAGTTAATGCAAGATAACTTTTTCTTAAAGTAAAAATAAAGTAAGTCTCAAACAAAGAGCATTCTCCAAAAAGTGGTTCACTCCCAGCAGAGAACAATGAAGGAAAGAGTGCTGTCTCCAAATTCATTGGTATTTTATGGTTGCCCTGGGAACTGGGTCCACATTCACCACTTTTTGACAATCAGGTGTTCAACTCCTTCATGTCAAGGGGTAGAGTTTTTACTTAGTTGTTCTTTTCCAGAACTGTCATATTGGCCATCATATTAAGTGGGGGGCTTCATTTACAAGTAAATACTATGTTACTGTGAGTATTGGGGTCAAAGACCAGAAAGAATTTAACTTTTTTCTCCTGTAATGCTAAGAAAATGTCTCTTCTGAAATTTATTGAGACACTTATGACCATAAATTCTAGCTTCACAATGACCCCTATTGACCCTGACAAGAGTTAGTAATAGCCCCATTAATCTTTCTTGGTGTATTTCTTTAAAAAAAAAAAGAGAGTGAGAGAGGAGAGAGAGAGAGAGAGAGAGAGAGAGAGAGAGAGAGAGAGAGAGAGAGAGAGAGAGAGAGAATTTTAATATATATTTTTTTTAGTTCTCAGCGGACACAACATCTTTGTTGGTATGTGGTGCTGAGGATGGAACCCGGGCCGCACGCATGCCAGGCGAACACGCTACGGCTTGAGCCACATCCCCAACCCTTTGGTGTATTTCTTAATTGACTCTCTTTGTTCTGATTATTTGTGTACCTGTTGTTTTTCTGCATTATCTGTCTACTCACTTGCCTTAAAAGTAATTTAAAGAAAGCCTTAAGAGCAACATAAAGAAACCCATGATATTGGTTGTTATTTGTTTGCATTTCAGTGGTCACTACTAACTGAGATCTAACATCTCTCACCCACTGAGAGAACTGACAAAGGTCTTCTTTGGTTTGGCAGGTAGAGGTCAGAGGAGAGTCCCTTTGCCTTGGAGCTGACAGGTGGCATGGCACATGAACAAAATCCCCCTGCCTTCCACAAAGATCATGAAGGAAAGCAGGTAGAGAGTGGGGGTCAGTCACAGAGCTACCTTTGTCAGGATGTCCCTTCTCACACTGTACAGCAACCAGGCTTCCTAGAACTTGGTGAAGTTCTTCACTGATGTTCAACAGACCCATGGGCAGATTAGACACAAGTCCTCATAGAGAAGAAATTAAAGCAGAGCACAGCTGTCCAAGTGGCCCAAACATAAGCACTAAGGGGGTTGGAATTCAGGTTCCACCACCCTCGTTCAGTGCTCATATCTATTGGGTGGCAAAGAGCCAGGCACACATGGGCACTGGACTGGGCAGGCACCAAGATGTGGTATCACCAGACTGAGGTTCTGATAGAGTTGGTGTCTGGTGCAAAAATTTAATTCAACTGTTAGCTCTAAAAACAGGAAAGCATATGTTCTAATCAATAAAATTTTCCCTTTTTGACAATATTATGGTACAAAATTCTGATGTCTTTTTCAGATTTAAAAATGAAAAAATATAATCTAATATTATTTCAGCATAATATTTAAAACAACACAAAATGCAAGCATGGCTTTAGATTTCTCACAAAACATATTTTCCGCCAGATTAAATTTTTATTCAAATATTATCATTTATATATCTTTATGGGGTATATTATGGCAACTCAATAGACGTATACAAGTTTTATCATGCAACTTTGATATTACATCCAGAAAGTCCCTATAATGAAACCTGAATTTAGTTTCATTGTGATGAATTACATTTCCTAGAATTCATACTGTGACAGAGTCTGAGAGACTGTCTCTTCAGGCCCTTCAAGAATTAGGACATTCTAGCATTTCAAGCAGGGATTGATGCAGGAAAGATGAGTCTGGACACCTGAGATATTTAGAGGAAGCAGATTTATTTAAGCTGCAGCAATCCAGAGGGGCTAACACCAAACAAGCTCTGGACCCCAGGTCTGGAAATTCTCTAAGATTTCAGTGGGTGGTTACACAGCACAATATTTAATATAACTTAATTTTGTTCCACATTCATAGGTTAAACAGAGGTTTCACAATTTTTTACAAAGAAAACAGAAATTTTCGCACATCAACAAACTTGATTGGAGATTATTTTTTTAGGTTGTAGATTAGCACAATACCTTCATTTATATGTGGTGCTGAGAATTGAACACCAGGCATCACATATGCGAGGCAAGTGCTCTATAACTGAGCCACAACCCCAGCCCTGCAGGCCTAACACTTACAAGAAAGAGAAATCTGGCCTTTACAACAAAAAGGAGCTCAAAGCACAATGAGTGCTCTGGAAATTTTGCTGACTTCTTAAAATAATCTCTTCTTGATTAGGAGAGAGACTTGTGTGTTACAATTAAGATGGGAGTGTTTTGGGAACTACAGCATTACCCCCCTTGGATGCTCCTTATTTAATCCTTTAAGTCAAAGGGCATTATTATCTTCTTGGCTTAAAGGTTTATATAATGTAATATCATAGTAGTTGTTTCTCTTAAAAAAAAAAACACCTGCTTGTATTGTAGAACCACATGTTTTAATGTAAAGAGGAAACAAACATGGAAGCAATAAACAAGTTCATACCATAATCCATGCAATCTCAATTAAGCTTTTGAATCCACCAAGAAAAGGAAACCATCCTCCAAATAGTGAGTTTGGATCTCAACTGCAATGCCCAGTAATAATTGAACTGGTACATGTGTTTGTTTTCTGATATTATTAACTATATGTTTGATTGTTATCAGTCCTAGTGTCAAGACAAAACAATGGACTCTGTATATGACAGAAGTAAGGGGTGGCAATGACAGTATAAGAGCTGTCTCAAAGAGTGAAACAGTCCATTTTCCTTTTGGTGAGTATATCTTTCACCTTGTACATCCAACCCAGAGTGGCTGAAGCAGGGTTGATGTTTCCTCAAGCTTTGGGCACATTCATGTTAGTCAGCATCCAGAGTGACTTGAGCAGGGTTGGTGTCCTTTGGATCTTTGAGTTTCTCTGATGTTTCCTTCTTACTGATGCTCAGCTTAAGGGGTACAAATTAAGGAGGGAAAGCTGCAAAAGAATGTACGTAAGAATAAGAGATTTTATTTTCAGGAGGTTCCAAAGCAGGCTAAAAGGAACAATGTATTACATAATGTATATCTCTGCATATATACATTCATGTATTGACATATTTGGTGACACTCTAAAAATTAGAGTAAGGGATTGTAGATAGTGCTCTATGTGGGGGTGTGACAAGTGGTGGGAGATATCCCAGGAGGCTTGAACTATGTAGATCTAACTCAATGTAACTTTAAACAAATTTGAAAACAGCCTACAATTTCACAAGCCTGACCCAACATTGGCTTATGATCTTCTATATATTATTATTCCATCTAAAAAATGAAGTCAATTCAACTGCCTGTCACAGGTCAGTTGCCTTCCAAAGGTGCACCTCTAAGAGGGTTGATTTTAATCTCAGAATATATTTCTGCATGGAAATCATGTCAAATGCCTTCCTGGCTCCCAAAGTTTAGGTACTAATCAACAGCTTAATTTTACCCCTGACTTATCCTCCTCACCAAATTTACTTTACCAGATGCAAACCCAAGGTTGTACTTAGTTCTGCACCCTGGTCAAGGTCACCCAGTTAAGAGGGATTTAAATCCAGCTCTACCCAATCTGAAGTCTTTACTTCTCCTCACACCACCCCTTAGCCAGACAAACTTGCTTACTTCTATTTTCCCTTTCTTGATAATCTCTTGGAAGAAGCCAGTGTTAGGCTAAATTTGGTAGATCTAGCAGGGTATTTTCCCAATAGGATATTTTTCCTACAAGTCCAGGTATGGCCAGTCTGGCTGTCCCCAGCCTGCTGCAATGTACTGGGGCCTCACACCACTGCCCAGAGACCCTGTATCCAGATGACCCTATGTCCACCACACAGAGTCTCAGGAAAGAGTCGAGGAGTAGGAGAAGGAGACACCATGGAAAGTTCAGGAGAAAGGACCAGAAGGTTCTTCCAGGGCTAGACTCCCAGAGCAGCCACAGATCCCTCTCTATCTTGCCCTACAGGATCAGGTCTAGACCTGGCCAGCAGCTCCCAGGCTCTTGGTCTCAATTCACTGCAATGGCACCATCATGAAATTGTGGCATATGGTGACAACGGCAGCATCCAGCTGTTTTAGACATAGGACAACAGGCATCAAAGTCAGGAGTTGAGTATTGGCGTGGGGTGGGGTTGACTGTGGTGGTGTCAGCATGCAGCTGTGAATTGGGAGTTCCTTGCTTCCTACTCATGGTGGCAGTGACAGTGGAACAATCCAGAAGCAGTGGTTGTAACAAAAGATGCATCCAGCCATGAGTGTTTTCATCTGCCATAGTGACAAGGGTTTGACTGCAATTGCAATGAAGTGGGCCCCAGTACTGAGTGTCACTGTCTAGTATCCATGTTAAAGTCTGGTGGCAGCAGGGCGGAGCTCCAGAGTCTGGCAGGGGCGGGGGCAACATGCAGGTGCATCAGGGGTCCAGCCTCAGTATAGGGATTGGGCACCAGGTGTGAGGAAATGTACAATGACATTGGGGCCTTGGTGGGCATTGTTAAACTTCATCTGGAGTTTGAAAGTTTGAGTGCTGCACAATGGTGGTGGCACCATAAGATTTCAGAAGCAGGGGCAGCAACAACAGGCAGTGTCCAGCAGTGAGCATCTTCATTCTACAGAAGTAACTGGGGTCCCACTGCAGGACAGTGAAGGTGGCATCCAGTGGCCATGTGGGGAGTCTGGTTGGCTGCAGTGAACAGCTCCAGGCTGTCATGGCAGCAAGGGCATGGGATAGTGGGTGTCAGAGTGATAACGTAAACAGTAGCTGGAATGTCCTTTGAGGTGGAGGCTCCAGGCCCTGGTCTTGTTCCTGGTGGACTGGCCTATTCAGGAAGAAGCACGCGGGAGACGGTGGTACCCAGGCAGCTGCCCAGGACCTTATGCTTTCCACAGCTGCAATGTCTAGCTCTGTCCATGAGCCCACTGTGTGTCTGCTCACCCCAACACCTGATATAGCCTCTCTACTGAGGAACTAGGCTGTCTGCTAGGTTGGGCCGGTCTTGGGAGAGAACCTCACCATCCCCAGCCACATCCTGCATGGACTGTGGGTGCAGAAATCAGAGGTCCTAGGACATCTTCACCCCCAAAGTGCATTTCTGAGGCTGGGGGTGGCAGAAGACCAAGACAGAGAACTCGTTGCCCTTCGACTCCCACTGGCACCTGTGCCCTC
Organism: Urocitellus parryii; assembly: GCF_045843805.1. Lineage (NCBI taxonomy): Eukaryota > Metazoa > Chordata > Mammalia > Rodentia > Sciuridae > Urocitellus > Urocitellus parryii. Next base: position 84,132,974 of record NC_135537.1, read on the forward strand.
CACCGTGTGCCACCCCAGGATGCACTTGGAGGTTGAGAATTTTCTAGGCCCACCCACCTCCCACCTCTGGAACTCTGCTACCCCAGCCCAGGGGAGATGTAGATGGGGAGGGTGGGTGCCTTCTCCAAAGGTTGCCCCAGCTGGCAGCAGGCCTACTCATCCCTCAGAGAAACTGCAACTCAGGGAGGGGCAGGGTGAACTCAAGGATTAGGTGAGCAGCCTGGTGGACTCAAGACCAATGCCAGGCATTGCTTGAATGGGAAGCATAAGGTCCTCAGCAGGTGTCTGGCTACCACCAGCTCCTGCGCCCTGCTTAGTGGGCAGGCAGGCCCTACAAGGAGCAATACCAGTTGCCTGGAGGAGCCACTGCAGAGGCCATCACAGCCTCCAGTCACCCTCTGACTCTGAGGCCTGCTGTTCCAAGCTGTCACAATCACCAATAACAGAGCTCCACACTGAAGCCACTGGAGTCCCCACTGGGCCACCAGTGATGCCGCAGCCACCATCACTGCACTGGGACCAGACTCCTGCCACTGCCAGAGGATGAGAATGAAACTCTCTGGATGCCTGGCTTGATGTTGCCACCTACAGACTCCTCAGTTGCCTTTGCCACCACTGCCATAACAGAACTTCAGACACCAATACCTCCAAGCACAACACATCTTCAACGAATAGCTTAGCAAGACCTTCTAGATAACTTGCAAGAGCTTCTCCATCAGCACTTGTTTTTTTGCCTTGCACTTTTACTTTATGGAGAGGGGCTTCTTGGCAAAAACATAATGGACCAAACACTGGCAGTTGCAATGAAGTTGGCCCCAGTACTGAGTGTCACTGTCTAGTATCCATGTTAAAGTCTGGTGGCAGCAGGGTGGAGCTCCAGAGTCTGGCAGGTGCAGGAGCAACATGCAGTTGCATCAGGTGTCCATCCTCAGTATAGGGGTTGGGCACCAGGTGTGGTGTAAAGTACAATGACATTGGGGCCTTGGTGGGCATTGTTGGAGTCTATCTGGAATTTGGAAGTTTGAGTGTTGCACAATGGTGGTGGCACCATAAGAGTTCAGAAGCAGGGGCAGCAACAACAGGCAGTGTCCAGCAGTGAGCATCTTCATCCTGCAGAAGATACGGGGGTCAAGCTGCAGGACAGTGAAAGTGGCATCCAGTGGCCATGTGGGGAGTCTGGTTGGCTGCAACGAAGAGTTCCAGGCTAGCATGGCAGCAAGGGCATGGGATAGTGGTTGTCAGAGTGATAAGGTAACCAGTAGCTGGGATGTCCTCTGTGATGGAGGCTCCAGGCCCTGGTCTTGTGCCTGGTCGACTGGCCTGCTCATGAAGAAGAATGTGGGAGGAGGTGGTACCCAGGCAGCTGCCCAGGACCTTATGCTTCCCACAGCTGCCATGTCTCGCTCTGTCCATGAGCCCACTGTGTGTCTGCTCACCCCATCGCCTGATATAGCCTCTCTACTGAGGAACTAGGTTGTCTGCTACGTTCTGGCAGTCTTGGGAGAGAACCTCACCATCCCCAGCCACTTCCTGCATGGACTGTGGGTGCAGAAATCAGAGGTCCTAGGACATCTTCACCCTCAAAGTGCATTTCTGTGGCTGGGGGTGGCAGAAGACCAAGACAGAGAACTCGTTGCCCTTAGTCTCCCACTGCCACCAGTGCCCTCCACCTTGACCCACCCCAGGGATGCACTCGGAGGGTGAGGATATTCTAGGCCCCCCCACCTCCCACCTCTGCACTCTGCTACCCCAGCCCAGGGGACATGTAACTGGGGAGGGTGGGTGCCTACTCCAAAGGCTGCCCCAGATGGCAGCAGGCCTACACATCCCTCAGAGGCTGCAACTCAGGGAGGGGCAGGGTGAATTCAAGGATTAGGTGAGCAGCCTGGTGGACTCAAGACCAATGCCAGGCATTGCTGGAATGGGCAGCATAAGGTCCTCAGCAGGTGTCTGGCTGCCACCGGCTCCTGCGCACTGCTTTGTGGGCAGACAGGCCCTACAAGGAGCAATAGCAGTTTCCGGGAGGAGCCACTGCAGAGGCCATCACAGGCTCCAGTCACCCTCTGACTCTGAGGCCTGCTGTCCCAAGCTTTCACCATCACTGCTAACCGAGCTCCACACTGAAGTCACTGGAGTCCCCACAGGGCCACAAGTGATGCCGCAGCCACCATCACTGCACTGGGACCAGACTCCTGCCACTGCCAGAGGATGAGAATGCAACTTTCTGGATGCCTGGCTTGACGTTGCCACCTACAGACTCCTTAGTTCCCTTTGCCACCACTGCCATAACTGAACTTCAGACACCAATACCTCCAAGCACAGCACATCTTCATCGAATAGCTTAGCAAGACCTTCTAGATAACTTGCAAGAGCTTCTCCATCAGCACTTGTTTTTTTGCCTTGCTCTTTTACTTTATGGAGAGGGTCTTCTTGGCAAAATCAAGATGTACCAAACTCTAGCAGTTGCAATGAAGTTGGCCCCAGTACTGAGTGTCACTGTCTAGTATCCATGTTAAAGTCTAGTGGCAGCAGGGTGGAGCTCCAGAGTCTGGCAGGTGCAGGAGCAACATGCAGCTGCATCAGGGGTCCATCCTCAGTATAGGGGTTGGGCACCAGTTTGGTGTAAAGTACAATGACATTGGGGCCTTGGTGGGCATTGTTGGAGTCCATCTGGATTTTGGAAGTTTGAGTGCTGCACAATGGTGGTGGCACCATAAGAGTTCAGAAGAAGGGGCAGCAACAACAGGCAGTGTCCATCAGTGAGCATCTTCATCCTGCAGAAGTAACTGGGATCCATCTGCAGGACAGTGAAAGTGGCATCCAGTGGCCATGTGGGGAGTCTGGTTGGCTGCAGCGAAGAGTTCCAGGCTGGCATGGCAGCAAGGGCATGGGATGGTGGTTGTCAGAGTGATAAGGTAACCAGTAGCTGGCATGTCCTCTGTGGTGGAGTCTCCAGGCCCTGGTCTTGTGCCTGGTCTACTGCCTGCTCAGGAAGAAGAATGCGGATGGTGGTGGTACCCAGGCAGCTGCCCAAGACCTTTTGCTTCCCACAGCTGCCATGTCTAGCTCTGTCCATGAGCCCGTTGTGTGTCTGCTCACCCCACAGCCTGATATAGCCTCTCTACTGAGGAACTAGGTTGTCTGCTAGGTTGGGGCGGTCTTGGGAGAGAACCTCACCATCCCCAGACACTTCCTGCGTGGACTGTGGGTGCAGAAAGGAGAGGTCCTAGGACATCTTCACCCCGAAAGTGCATTTTTGTGGCTGGGGGTGGCTGAAGACCAAGACAGAGAACTCGTTGCCCTTAGTCTCCCACTGCCACCTGTGCCCTCCACCGTGTGCCACCCCAGGATGCACTTGGAAGGTGAGTATTTTCTAGGCCCCCCCACCTCCCACCACTGCACTCTGCTACCCTAGCCCAGGAGAGATGTAGCTGGGGAGGGTGTGTGCCTTCTCCAAAGGCTGCCCCAGCTGAGAGCTGGCCTACTAATCCCTCAGATGCTGCAACTCAGAAAGGGGCAGGGTGAACTCAAGGATAAGGTGAGCAGCCTTTGGACTCAAGGCCAATGCCAGGCATTGCTTGAATGGGAAGCATAAGGTCCTCAGCAGGTGTCTGGCTACCACCGGCTCCTGCGCCCTGCTTTGTGGGCAGGCAGGACCTACAAGGAGCAATACCAGTTGCCTGGAGGAGCCACTGCAGAGGCCATCACAGCCTCCAGTCACCCTCTGACTCCGATGCCTGCTGTCCCAAGCTGTCACCATCACCACTAACAGAGCTTCAAACTGAAGCCAATGGAGTCCCCACAGGGCCACCAGTGATGCCGCAGCCACCATCACTGCACTGGGACCAGACTCTTGCCACTGCCAGAGGTTGAGAATGCAACTCTCTGGATGCCTGGCTTGACATTGCCACCTACAGACTCCTTAGTTCCCTTTGCCACCACTGCCATAACTGAAATTCAGACACCAATACCTCCAAGCACAGCACATCTTCAACGAATAGCTTAGCAAGACCTTCTAGATAACTTGCAAGAGCTTCTCCATCAGCACTTGTTTTTTTGCCTTGCTCTTTTACTTTATGGAGAGGGGCTTCTTGGCAAAAATATGATGGACCAAACTCTGGCAGTTGCAATGAAGTTGGCCCCAGTACTGAGTGTCACTGTCTAGTATCCATGTTAAAGTCTAGTGGCAGCAGGGTGGAGCTCCAGAGTCTGGCAGGTGCAGGAGCAACATGCAGCTGCATCAGGGGTCCATCCTCAGTATAGGGGTCGGGCACCAGTTGTGGTGTAATGTACAATGACATTGGGGCCTTGGTGGGCATTGTTGGAGTCCATCTGGATTTTGGAAGTTTGAGTGCTGCACAATGGTGGTGGCACCATAAGAGTTCAGAAGCAGGGGCAGCAACAAAAGGCAGTGTCCAGCAGTGAGCATCTTCATCCTGCAGAAATAACTCGGGTCCCACTGCAGGACAGTGAAAGTGGCATCCAGTGGCCATGTGGAGAGTCTGGTTGGCTGCAACGAAGAGTTCCAGGCTAGCATGGCAGCAAGGGCATGGGATAGTGGGTGCCAGAGTGATAAGGTAACCAGTAGCTGGGATGTCCTCTGTGCTGGAGGCTCCAGGCCCTGGTCTTGTGCCTGGTCGACTGGCCTGCTCAGGAAGAAGAATTCGGATGGTGGTGGTACCCAGGCAGCTGCCCAGGACCTTATGCTTCCCACAGCTGCCATGTCTCGCTCTGTCCATGAGCCCACTGTGTGTCTGCTCACCCCACCGCCTGATATAGCCTCTCTACTGAGGAACTAGGTTGTCTGCTAGGTTGGGGCGGTCTTGGGAGAGAACCTCACCATCCCCAGCCACATCCTGCGTGGACTGTGGGTGCAGAAATCAGAGGTCCTAGGACATCTTCACCCCGAAAGTGCATTTCTGTGGCTGGGGGTGGCAGAAGACCAAGACAGAGAACCTGTTGCCCTTAGTCTCCCACTGCCACCTGTGCCCTCCACACTTATCCCACCCCAGGGATGCACTCGGAGGGTGAGATTTTTCTAGGCCCCCCCCACTTTCCACCTCTGCACTCTGCTACCCCAGCCCAGGGGAGATGTAACTGGGGAGCGTGTGTGCCTTCTCCAAAGGCTGCCCCAGCTGGAAGCAGGCGTATTCATCCCTCAGAGGCTGCAACTCAGGGCTGGGCAGGGTGAACTCAAGGATTAGGTGAGCAGCCTGGTGGACTCAAGACCAATGCCAGGCATTGCTTGAATGGGAAGCATAAGGTCCTCAGCAGGTGTCTGGCTACCACTGGCTCCTGCGCCCTGCTTTGTGGGTAGGCAGGACCTACAAGGAGCAATACCAGTTGCCTGGAGAAGCCACTGCAGAGGCCATCACACCCTCCAGTCACCCTCTGACTCTGTGGCCTGCTGTCCCAACCTGTCACCATCACTGCTAACAGAGCTCCACACTGAAGACTCTGGAGTCCCCACTGGGCCACCAGTGATGCCACAGCCACCATTACTGCACTGGGACCAGACTCCTGCCACTGCCAGAGGATGAGAATGCAACTCTCTGCATGCCTGGCTTTGACATTGCCACCTACAGACTCCTCAGTTGCCTTTGCCACCACTGCCATTACTGAACTTCAGACACCAATATCTCCACAGATTCCAAACGCCAAGGCTTCACTGCCCAGGCTTCTGCCCATGGCTGTCCCCCAAGCCTGAGTGCAAAACATAAGACTCTTCCTTTTATTTAAAGAGTACAGACCATTTCTGAGTCATTAATGGTTCTAACTTCAATATTGTGTCTTAAAGAATAAGAGGATGGTGAGCCATGATCTGTGGAGCAATAAGAATGTACATATTAAGGTTTTTATCTTATATGAGTGGGATTTGTAGTGCCACATGACAGTTAAAATAGATCATAGTATGAGTTTTAATGGCCTAAAATCTTCAACACTCATTAGTCAGTCCCTCCTGCTCCATAACTGGGGCATCTATCTCACCTCCTCCTGGATGGCCTGTTTGTATCCTCTCTCACAGCACCTATGAGCTCTACATGGGCTCCATTAGCAGCTACACAGTACTGGTGGTGGCACAGCCTGGGGAATGGATTAAGCACTCTTAGGTCAACATAAAAGAATGCCACTAAAAATACTTACAATGCCATAAGAATTAGCATCACGAAAAATAAAATAGAAAAGGCGAAATATTTATATGATCTGAAGAGAAATAAAATAGATGGTGGGGCCAATTTGGAAAGCAGTATGGAGATTCCTTGGAAAGCTGGGAATGGAACCACCATTTGACCCAGCTATTCCCCTTCTCAGTCTATTCCCTAAAAACCTAAAAAGAGCGCACTACAGGGACACTGCTACATCGATGTTCATAGCAGCACAATTCACAATGGCAAGACTGTGGAACCATCCCAGATGCCCTTCAATAGACCAATGGATAAAAAAAATGTGGCATTTATACACAATGGAGTATTACTCTGCATTAAAAAATGACAAAATCATAGAATTTGCAGGGAAATGGATGGAATTAGAGCAGATTATGCTAAGTGAAGCTAGCCAATCCCTAAAAATCAAATGCCAAATGTCTTCTTTGATATAAGGAGAGTAACTAAGAACAGAGTAGGGACGAAGAGCATGAGAAGAAGATTAATATTGAACAGGGATGAGAGGCGGGAGGGAAAGGAAGAGAGAAGGGAAATTGCATGGAAATGGAAGGAGACCCTCAGGGTTATACAACATTACATACAAGAGGAAGTGAGGGGAAAGGGAAAAAACACAAGGGGGAGAAATTAATTACAGTAGAGGGGGTAGAGAAAGAAGAGGGGAGGGGAGGGGAGGGGGGATAGTAGAGGATAGAAAAGGCAGCAGAATACAACAGACACTAGTATGACAATATGTAAATCAATGTATGTGTAACCAATGTGATTCTGCAATCTGTATACGGGGTAAAAATGGGAGTTCATAACCCACTTGAATCAAATTGTGAAGTATGATATATCAAGAACTATGTAATGTTTTGAATAACCAACAATAAAAATTTTAAAAATAAAATAAAATAGATAATCTCAGAGGGGAGGGAAAGGATAGCTGTGCTGGAGGTTCTGGCACTGGGTAATGCTGAGGAGCTCACATGTGGGAGATGCCTTTGAAAAGTTTAGAACTAGGGAAGTGTGGGCCCAGAACCTGGAATTTCATAGGTACACCTTCCCCTCACCTTCTCAATGAAATTCCTATGTAGTTCCTTCTCTGGTTCAGCTCTCAGCCTGGCCTCTGTTCCTAACAGTCCTGAGGTTGAATACTACTTGTGGGCCCTCCTCTCTCCTTATCACTGTCTTACACAGCAAAGTTGATTTAAAAAATAAACCCGCAAGCTAGATGGGAATTTCCCCCAGCAGGAGTGAGCTTTGCCAGTGTTCCTTGGGTGCTAATGCAGCAAATAATCATGATTCTTACTCCATATGTCAGCTGGATGGCCTCCAGAAACAAAGCAGGCCCCAAATGACACCCCTGCAGGGGCTGTGAGACAGATCTAGGAATACTCATGTAGAAGACTCTGCTACCCATCCTCTCCAGATGAAACTCTACTTCATTTTTTAATATCTTTCGGTGACCAAGGCAGGTGCCTGTCATGGCATAATTATGCACCACTTTCTGTCATCACAGGACTGAAGATTTTCTTTCCTTCTCCTAACTGATGTGACAGACACCACTTAGTGGAGAGATTATTAGTAGAAACTTACTCTTTGGCCCTTAAATTTAATTATGCCACGTTCATAGCAATAAAATAAAATCCCGAATACAGGTGTGCTTTTAAAGGAAAGTGTCCGGGGCAATTACCTTCTGATAATGGCATCCTGCACTTAAGCCTTTTGTCTGGGGTTCTTAAAATCTTTTCCATACAAGTAGATAATGATGTTCATTCTGTAAAGGGTGAGAGGTGAAGTGATTGACCTCTTAGTATTCTCAAGAGATGAAGAAAAATCCAGGACCCAGGTATCTCCTTTGTTTTCCCCCTTCCCTCTGCCTTTTCAACTCTAAAAAGAGGCCTAGCCAACATTCTATTGATTTAAATACTTTCCCCCCAAGTAGTGCTTTCCACTCTTCTAAGAGCAGGGAGGAAAAAAGTTTCTGTATCACATTTCACGGGAAGAGTTGAGGTTCAGGGAGAGAGAGAGTGATTTGCACAACACATCTCACACAGACAGCTGAAGTGTGGGGTCCATGGGCTCATAAATGAAGAGCAGGGTGGACGGTGCCTGGAACAGGGCAGGCCCTGTCTGAGTGGTGACTCCTAGGATTGTCTTATGGACGTCTGGGGCAGGTACCTACTGTCTCTGCGGAAGGAACATTTGGAATGTGCCTTTGTGTTTTCAACAGTTAAGATGTATTTCCTCCCTGCACATCCAAGCATTTCTGAATCATTAAGAGCTAGTTTAAGTCCTGTTCCCTCCTCCATGAAGAATTTTTAGTCCACCCAATCAGTAGGCATTTTCCTCTTCATAAACTCTAGTATCAGTTCAATAAACGTGAACTGAATATCTAGCATATGCTATGTACCACCTGAGTTAGGGACTGAATAAAGCTCTAGCCTATAGTATCATTTTAAAACTTGTTTGAATGTCTTGTCTTTTGTCTGATAAAATTATTTGAGGGAAAAGCACATCAGTACACAGTGTGTTGTTCCCCGCCCCATGATCCTGAATATACAGCAGGAGCTGAGTATTCTCTTGGAGGATGTACAAGCCAGAAAAGACTGAACTGTTGAATCCAATATGGTACAATCTTATTGAATTGAATTGAAATAATATGGGATCTTCATGGGGTCCGGAACATAGCCCTAAGTCCTCATTCTTTGTTCTACCACAGCACCCTATTCTGTTCTGTCAAATGTGAAAGAGGTCAAGTATGTGTTGAGTTCCTTCTACATGCATATCATGGAGAAGGGTGCCTCAATCAAAGGCACTGTAGTACAGTGTGATGACAAGCTAAATATACAAGTTCTGTAAATAGTGGGGACCATGATGGACTCTACAATGAGATTCTTTCAAAGGTCTTTTCAGATTAAAGGGGAGATGTGGTAGCATTTACTTGGGAAATCATAAAAAAGTTCTATTCACTTATTTGACAAAACCAATATTTTGTTCCAGGCTTTGATAGTCCTGGAGCTTAATGGAAAAGGATGTAGGACAGAATTAGTACCTAGTTTCCTGAATTTTGCCCATCTATAAATATAGAGGTCCAAATTGTTGTTTCTCTTCTCCAGTGTCTTGTAGGGAGGCATTCCAGTCCTGCCCTGACTTTCTCTGATGCAGACAGCATTCTGGAATGCTGAAGAGGGCAGTGTGTGAGATCCCCCTGGTGCTGCATTTTCCTGGATTACCAAGCTAATTTCCTTTTAGTGGCTCATTAACATTCACAGCCAATGTTTGCTCAAACTTTCAGTCTCCTGATGAAATGCTGGCTGTGAAGGTGAGAGCTACTGACACTGTTTGCCTTTTGGTTTCTTCCAGGATTTTTTTCCCAGGAAGCCACCCCATCAGAGGTGTGCAAGAAATGAAAGTCAGCAAACTGCAGTTGCATCAAGGCATGTTTCTGCAAGCAATGAAGAACCTGAGACTGGTGAGTGCACCAGGATCTTGGGGAGTTCTGCCTGGTATACCTCTTTCTGGCTGTCACTGGGCCCTTTCTTGGTAATTTTTTTTGGTAAAAATTCTATTTTTAGCACTATGTAATGTGCATGCACACACATACCCAAGGTATGCTGGTAAATATTTAACAACCAGCTCTAAAAAGAAAGGAAAAACTGATCTGTGATGTTCTCCAGTTTCTGTGGTATAAATGTACCCCATGTGATTGATTTTAAATTACCCACATGAATCAGCCTGCTCTCAAAGCTCATGACAGTTCTAGTAATCACTCTTGTAAATGGGTGCAAACCAGCCAGAGCATCCCTCTTCACATGTACTCCACCCCACCATGAACAAGCACCCTCTCTCTGCTGTACAGAGTGCATCTTCTTGCATGGCAGGGAAGACCCTTGACCATCCGTTCATGGGCTGCCTTTGTAGGCTGTCCCCTGCCCCCTCACCCCGGACACACTCAGTCACACTGTGCTCTCACCATCACCTACTCTGATCTTCCCACTCCTGGGTCTTTACAAAGCTCTATTCTCTGCCTTAAATTCCCTCCCTACACCCTCCTCCCTGGACCTAGCAGAGCTCTACTGATCCTTTAAGGCTCAGCTCCAATGTCATTTTCTTCTTTAGAACCACAAATATTTGCTCACTCAGCCTGTCAAGAACACTTCTCATATTGTTGTAAGCATACCTGGAGATACACCCTCCCATCCTCTGGAGCCTGTGAGGTCCCTGTGGTTGTCTTTGTAACTAGTTCAATGCCATGTATGATACCTAGAACCTAAGAAGTACTCATTGTAGGGAAGAAGGGAAGGAGAGAGGAAGGTCGGTCAGTATGATCTTAGCAATAATTGCTGAGAAACTAAATGGGAGAACTACGTCTGTGTTCAAACACCTTGTTGAAGAGAGACACTTATTTTAACCCTCTTAAGGAATCTCCTTTGCCTAGAGGTGCCCTAGGCTCCTTGCTGTCCTGGCCTTTTCTGTCCTGCAGAATCACCTCTATCCCAACCCATTGCCCTCCAAACATAGAGCTCATGTGCTCAGCTGGTAGGTACTAGGGAAACCTGGCATATAGGATTTCACAGGGAACATTGATACTTAATGGGGTCCTCTGGATCACAGTGCCCTTATCTGCAGAAAGCTGTGATGGAAGAATCAGAGGCCTGCATTAGGAATGCTCAGAGAGTATCCAGGAGCTGGCTTAGCCCATAACATGGGAAATTTTAGATGAGAAAAATGACAAATACCTAAGAAATTCTTAAAAATAAGATTCCTTATTGCTAATTTTTTGGAACACTAGCCACATTGTCTGCTCCTGCTTTCTACTGAAATCAGACCACAGTCAACAGAAAGAACAGGAGGTTTTCCTGAAGGTGCTCAGCTCATCTTGTTCCTTTTACTTTATTTAACATCTTTTCCAAGATTGGTGAATAACACCAAGCAGACTCTTGGAGTCTCAAGAGAACTTTCCATTTCTGGTCTGGTGATTCTTAACCAGTCCAATCAGCTAGGCAGAAAATTCCTATTGGGAATCTGCTATATGAAAGTTTCATCAGAAAAATAATTCAGAGAATTTCCCCCCAAATCCATGATATACTCAACCCAGGGTCATCATGCAAATAGGTGTCTCACAATTGATCATGTTAATCCTTTATGTTTATTTGGGACTGGAAATTATTAGTGCCACTCACACATGATCTTACTTGGGCCTCATAACAGACTACAAGCATGTGAGGTCAGCAGGCCAGGAATTTCCAATACCATTTGAAAAATGAAGGCATGAATGCTTGGAAACACACAAGAGCTTGTCTAAAATCACAGTACTCAGAGCTAAGTCTAGTTTCTTCAGTGTAATTTAACATATGTTGATAAAGTGCTTCTATTTCTCTGAATAAGACCCAGTATTGTCCTTACAACTTAATGGAGGGGACAGGCATGTCATTAAATCCAAGCCAGAATACAAGGCTCTGCTTTTTTCCTCTAGACTTCCCCATTTAAATAGATGAGGCTTTCTAGTTACACTTGACACACAGAAATCCCTTTAAGTCTAGTCGATTCCTGATGCCAACACAGAGGAAAATGTGGGAGAGGAAGCAGAGCATATTTGGATCTCTGGAGTTCTTTATGTGAGTCTTGAGTCCTTGCCATCCCACGCAGAACTCTTGAGGGAGGGATCTTATGCCCTTAGCTGTAAAGGCAAAATTGAAAGGCCCAGTGGGCTTCTCAGTGTAAGTTTATTTTATGCTGTGGCCTGGGCCAATGGTGTGGACCAGCACAAGCCCTTCGATTGCCTCTTGTTGCTCTTTTCCCCTTACACCCGGGGTCTGTTCTTCTTGTTCTCATGCCCTTCTTGTGAGTTGCCTCACCTCACCAAGAAGCTGCCCCTGGTAGTCATCATACCATTCTCCTGTTCCTGTTTCAAATATAAGTCTAAGCATGGACCCTAATAACTGCCAAATGAGACGTTCTTGATTTTCTGTCATGAGGCCAGTGCTTAAATTGTACTCTTAACCTGGAACTTTCTATTTGACTCCAAACAAAATCTCTGAGCTTCTTGACCATTTCTGATTACCAACCAAGAAGTGAATGTGCACCCCTGCCACTGTGGTGTAAGAAAGAGTGCCCGTATTTAAAGTCAGTAGGTTCCTATTCCATTCTCACCATTTACCAGTTTTGTGACTTGAAGCAAGACACTCAATCTCTTTGAATAGAATTTTAGTTTTAAAATTAATACTATCCAGGCTTGGGTTGTGGCTCAGTGATAGAGATCTTGCCTAGCACATGTGAGGCACTGGCTTTGATCCTCAGCACCACAAAAAAATAAATAAATTAAATAAAGGTATTATATTCATCTATGACTAAAAATATTTTTTTTATTTTTTAAAAATTAATACTATCCTGTAGATTTATTTTTAGAAGTAAATGAGGCAATGTGTGAGGGTGTGCTTGTCAATCTCAAGCATTTGGAGACTATGAAGGCTTATTATTGTCACAAAAATTCATTCTCATCACTCTCCCCTAGCCTTTCCCTTTAGTATAACTTGTGTTTGTAGTTCAGGCTTCCGGTTCTCCTCATAAAGAGTTATGTTGTATTGTAGCTCCCCACAAGCGCACTAAGGTGTGCTATTTCTGTAAGATGAGAGGAAATTCTTCAAGGGCCCCTGTCTGATATACCTTTTGTACCTCCTAGTGCCAACAAACAGACACACACAATCACACATGCCCCAAACACAAGTTCTATTAAATCCATGCTTTAATGTGTGGATTTCTTAATGGATGGAGGACTTTAAAAGCCTTGCCCTGGCACTGTTCGTTTAGCTATATGTGGCAAACTGACCAGACCCTGCCTTGACTTTTGCTGAGCATTTGCTAGCAGGGGAATGGCCTGAATATGTACCTCTCTATGAGAGCTCATATGACCTGTGAACCCACATACAATTCTTTTCTGCAAAAAGCCTCAGTCTTGATCTTTCTGGGGACTCAGGCAACCTGGAAAAAGGGAGGAGAAGCTATATTCACTATATTCTTTGCCTTTTGAGACTGCTTTGCTCTCTAGATAGGAACACTGGGGTATTCTTTCTTGTCTTAGAATCCTGGAAATAATGGAACAAAATAGCTTGAATGAGTTTTTCAAAGCCTGAGTGTGGAACAGAAGAAATCAGAGAAGCTTTAGAAACAGAAATCTGTTATAGATTCAACTAGGACCCAGCCTCCTCCAGGAAAGGAATCCACTTTGCCAGCTCTGATTTGGTTTAGGTTTTCATCTCCACTGGGCTCTGCTGAAATTCTTGTGATTGCTGCCACAGGACAGGCCTGGAGTCCCTTCACAGTGCTCCCCTCCTGATTTCTCTTATCTCTAATCAGTTTTCATTTCTTTCCATATATTTCTTGGAAGGATTTTGTTTGCCACTGACTCCACTTCGGACAACACTCTCCATCTGAGCTGTCTTGTCAATGAAACTGTTTCTTTTCCATGAAGTCAGGTTGTAAGATTAGCCTTCTTTTGTCTCAGTAACCGTTTTTTAAAATATAGATTCAGATTTCATACACTACACTTTTTTCTCTTATCATTTTATTTTTTTTTTTCATTTTTCTTGTTTAGTTACTGGGAATTGAACCCAGGTGTGCTTAACAACCAATTTACATCTCCAGCCCTTTTTATTTTGAGACAGGGTCATTCTAATTGCTGAGGCTAGCCTCAGATGATAGCCTTCCTCATCAATGGGATTACAGGCATGTGCTCCCATACCTGGCTCTTCATATCTCATTTTGAAGATCTGTTTAGTTTTTTCTGGGTCCATAGAAGAAATGCAAACTACAAGTCTCATTAGTTGCTCCTTTTGTTGATGCACAGTTATCAGCTATTCCTAATAACTGTGGAGAGTTTAAAGCACAACCACACTGGTCTTTCACTCCAGCCTGCACCCTTATTTCTAGCCACTTACAAGGACTATTTCTAGCCATTAACTATAACATTAAGGCATGCATTTCTATTTTCCATTTATTTTTCTTCTATTTAATTTTTTATTACTGCATTATAGTTATCCATAATAGTGGTGTTTATTTTATTTTGACATCATCACATGCATGGAAAATAATTTGCTCCATTTCAATCCCCATTATTTCCTCTTTCCATCCCCTCCTCACTCCCCCTGTTCCCCTTCCTCTTCTCCACTGGTCTTCCTTCTATTTGTTGTGTTTTTAAATTGATGCTTCCCATTTCTTAATTTGGTATCACATTTAAAAAAATGATATACAATTTATGGTATGGATTAGTTGAAACACTTCTGGCTGAAGATGACAAAAATTGATTTGAAATTTATTAAGGGAAAAATAAAGGGGGAGTCTAGGCCTATGTAAAGGAAACGTCCAGGGTTACATCAGCTCAAGGCATGGTTAGATCCAGGTACATCATCTGGTCTTCAGCTGTCTCCATCTCCTTCTCTATTTAGCTGTAATCTGTGTTGGTGTTATCCTCAGGCAGCATTCTCTTTGGGGTGGCAAGATGGTTACCAGTAGCATGGAGCTTACATTCTAAAGAGTTGGGCAGGGGCTGGGGTTTTAGCTCAGTGATAGCACACTCACATAGCACAAGCAAGGTGTTGGGTTCAATCCTCAACATCACATAAAAATAAATAAAGGTATTTTGTCCAACTATAAATATAAAATGCACACACACACACACACACACACATGCACACACACACACACACACACACATATAATTTTTAAAAAAAGAGTTGGGACAATTCAGCTGTGATTTATTGAGAGAATAGTCACATGTGAGGTTCCAAGGATGTAGTGACTATTAAGTGTACCCCCAAATAGCCAAAAGCAGACTTGAAAAGGGACAAAATTGGAAGACTCACAATTCTTTATTTCAAAATTTGGTACAAAGCTACAATAATCAAAACAATTCCCTGATACATCAACCTATAGAATACAATAGAAAGCCCAGAAATAAGCATATACATTAAAAAAATTATTTTCAACTAGGTTATCAAAACCATTTCATGGGAAGTACATTTTCTTCAGTAAATGGTTTTGGCTAAACTAGACATCTATATAACAAAAAATCAAAATGGCTGGAAACCATGAACACATGTTCATGTTAACACTGAAAGTTAAAGGTTTCAACTCCCCAATCAAAAGACATAGATTAGCAGAATGGATCAAAACAAGATCCAACTACATGTGCTTTACAAGAGACTCATCTTATAGGCAAAGACACCCAGAGGCTGAAGGTAAAAGGAAGGAAAAAAAAATATTTCATGAAAACAGACTCTAAAAGCAAGCAGGATAGCTATTCTCATATCTGATAAAGAAAATTTCAAGCAAAACTGATCTAAAGAGACAAACAAGGGAACTATTCAACAAGAAGATATAATGATAGTGAATATTTGTGCCCCAAATGTCAGTGTATACAATTACATTTAAAAAATACTTATGACAATAAGTCTCAGATCGACCCCAACACAGTAATATAGCATGATTTCAACACACCCTTATCACCAATAGAAATGTCATCAAAACATAAAATCAATAACAATATTTCCAATCTAAATAAATATTTCCAATCTAAATAAATCAAATGGACCTAACATATATTTGCAGAATACGCCACCCCAAAACAGCTGAATTTATCTTCTTCTCAGCAGCTAATGAAATTTTTTCCAAAATTCTAAATTTTAAAATTCCAAATTCTAGGTCACATAGTAAATCTTAGCAAATAATAAAAACACCCACCAATATAATTCCATGCATCTTATCAGATCTTAATGGAATGAAACTAGAAATCAACAGTAAGAAAAATAATAGAAACCATAGAAGCACATGGAGATTGAAGAATGAATCAAAGGAGAAATGAGAGTAGGAATCAAGAAATCTTCGAAATGAATAGGAACAGAGATACAATTTATCAAAATCTCGGGGACAATAGGAAAGAAGTTCTAAAAGGAAAACTTATAGTGCTAAGTGCCTACATTAAAAAAACAAACAAAAAAAGTCTCGCCAGGTACAGCGGCATATGCCTGTAATCCCAGTGGCTTGGGAGGCTGAGGCAGGAGGATCACAAGTTCAATGCCAGCCTCAGCAAAAGCAAGGCGCTAAACAACTCAGTGAGACCCTGTTTCTAAATAAAATAAAAAATAAGGCTGGGGATGTGGCTCAGTGTTTGAGTACCCCTGAGTTCAATCCTTGGTCCCTTCCACTTCCTAATAAATAATAGGTCTCAAATAAATATGCTATGTTCCACCTCAAGGCCTTAGAAAAAGAATAACCACCTAATTTCAAAATCAGTAGAGGATAGGAAATAATTAAGATCAGAGTAAAAATTAATGACATTGAGAATTAAAACAATACACAGGGGGGCTGGGGATGTGGCTTAAGCAGTAGCGTGCTCGCCTGGCATGCGCAGGGTGCTGGGTTCAATCCTCAGCACCACATAAAAATAAAATAAAGATGTTGTGTCCACCAAAACCTAAAAAATAAAATTTTAAAAAAATTACACAGGATCAATGCAACTAAGATATTTCTTCAAAAAGGTAAGTAAGAACGATAACCCCTCAGCCAAACTGACCAAAAGAGGGAGAGAGAAAAACCAAATCAATCAAATTAGAGATGAAAATGGTGATATTACCACATACTCTTCTGAAATCCAGAGGATGATCAGAATCTTTTTGGAAAATCTACAATCCAATAAACTAGAAAATATAGCAGACATTGACAGATTTCTAAATGTATGTGACCTGCCCAAATTAACCAGGAAGATTTAGAAAACCTAAACAGATCAATTTCAAGTAGTGAAAAAAGCAATTAAAAGTGTTCCAGAAAAAGAGAAACCAAGGAGCAGATGGATTATCAGCAGAGTCCTAACAACCTTTAAAGAAGAACAAACACCAATCTTTCTCAAATTATTCCATGAAATTGGAAGGGAGTGAACACTCCTAAATACATTATATGAAGCCAGAAAAACTCTGATACCCAAACCAGACAGACTCATCAAGGAAAGACTGCCAGAGGCCAATATTCCTGGTTAGCATAGATGCACAAATTCTAATTAAAAGCAAATTGCATTCAAAATCACATAAAGAATATAACACACCATGAGCCAGTGGGTTTCATTCCAGGGCTGCAAGTTTGGTTCAACATATACAAATTAATATAATTTGCCACTTAACAAAATTAAGGACAAGAATCACATGATTATCTCAACAGATGCAGAAGAGTCAGATGATAAAATCCAACACCTACTCATTTTAAAAATACTGGAGAAGCTAGAGATGGAAGTAACTTTCCTCAACATCATAAAGGGTACTTATGACTAACCTAAAGTCAACATCATACTGAATGGAGAAACACTAAAAGCATTTCCTCTAAAATCAGGAACAAGACAAGGCTGTCCACCTTCTCCACTTCCATTCAATAGAGATCTAAAAATGTTAGAGCAATCAGGCAAGAGAAGAAAATCAAAGGAATATGAATAGGAAATGAAAAAGCCTTATCCCTGGTTGCCAACAACATGCTCTTACATCTAGAAGATCCAAAATACTCCTCCAGGAGACTTCTAGAGCATATAAATGAGGCCAGCAGGATACAAGATCAACACTCATAAATCAATAGCTTTCCTAAATTCCAGCAGTGATTCATCTGAGGAAGAAATAAGGGAAAGCATCACATTCACAATAACCTAAAAAAATAAAATAAAATACTTGGGAATTAATCTAATCAAGAATGTAAAAGAACTCTACAATAAAAATTATAGAGCATTAAAGAAAGAAATGGAAGATGACCTTACAAGATGGAAACACATCCCATGTATTCCTATCAGAATAGGCAGAATTAATATTGTCAAAATGACTATATTACCAAAACCAATATACAGATTCAGTTGCAATTTTTATCAAAATACCAATGACATTCTTTACAGAGTTAGAAAAAACAATTCTTAAATTCATTTGGAAGAATAAGAAACCCAGAATAGCCCAAGCAATACTAAGCAAGAAAAATGATGCAATAGGCCTCACAATATCTGATCTGAAATCATACTACAGAGCTATAGTAAAAAAGAAGCAGCATGATATTTACATCAAAATAGACATGAAGACCAATGGAACAGAGTAGAAGACAGAGACAAATCCACATACTTACAACCATCTGTTACTTGACAAATGTGCCAAAATATATTTTGGAGAAAAGACACACTTTTTAACAAGTGATGCTGGGAAAACTGGATAGCTGTATATGGAAAAATGAAACTAGATCCCTGTCTCTCAACCAGCACAAAAGTCAAATCAAAATGGAACAAATAATTAGGAACTAAATAGGAAGGCTTACAACTGTTAGAAGAAAACATAAGTCAACACTCCATCATATAGGTTCAGGCACCAACTTACTCTACAATATTCCTAAAATCAAGAAATAACACCAAGAATGAATATGTAGAATGACATCAAATTAAAAAGCTTCTGAAGCAAAATAAGTTAGAGTAGAAGGGGAAGCCTGCAAGATAAAAGAAAAATCTTTGACAACTATTCCTTCAATAGGGGAATAACCTCCAGAATATGTAAACAACTCAAAAAGCTTAACACCAAAAAACAAATAACCCAGTCAATAAATGGGCAAAAGAACTAGACAAATACTTCTCAAAAGAAGAAACACAAAAGGTCAACAAATATGTGAAAAAAGTGTTCAGCATCTCTAGCAACCTGAGAAATGCAAATCAAAAGTACAGTAAGATTTTATCTTACTCCCAGCAAAATGACAATGATGAAAAATACAAATAATAATAAGTGTTGGTGAAGGTATGAAGAAAAAGATACACTTATACATTGTTGATGGGACAGCAGACTAAAACAACTACTCTGGAAAGCAACATGGAGATTCCTCAGAAGACTAGGAATGGAACCTCCATATGACCAAGCTATCCCACTCCTCAGTATTTACCTAAAAGAACTAAAGTAAGCATTCTATAGCAATACAGCCACCTCAATGTTTATATCAGTGCAATTCACAATAGCTAAATTATATAACCAATGCAGATGCCCATTAATAGATTAATGGATTAAGAAATGGTCTTTAGGGGCTGGGGTTGTGACTCAGAGGAAGAATGCCCGCCTAGCATGCATGAGTCACTGAGTTCGATCCTCAGCACCACATAAATATAAAATAAAGATATTGTGTTCACCTATAACTAAAAAATAAATATTTTTTAAAAAGAAAGAAATGGTGGTATATATACACACACTCAGCCATAAAGAAGAAGGATAAAATTTTGGCATTTGCTGGTAAATAGATAGAAATGGAGACTATCATGCTTAGTGAAATAAGCCAGACTCAGAAACTCATAGGTCAAATAGTATCTCTCATATGTGAAAGCTAAAGTAAAATAAAAGAAAGGATGAGGGAAGGGTAGGATATCATAAAGATATAGGGAAGATCAATAATGTAGAATAAGGAGATCAAGAGGCAGAATAGAAGGATGAGAAAGGGAGGCAATATGGAATTAATTATTTAAAAATCACATTATGTGCCTATATAAATATACCACAGGGAATTTCAACTTTCTTGTATAAGTAAAAAGAGCAGATGAAATGTAAATAAACAGATGATCAAAAGAAAGTTTAGCAGAGTAGAGGAAAGAGAAACAGGGAGGGAAGAAGGGGGAATTATGAACAGATTCCATGTGTGTATGATTTTTTCAGGGTGAATTCAACTACTATGTGTAACTACAAATCTCTAATAATTTTTTAATGTTTGAGTAACCTACAAAAGTACACAAATAGGAAAATAGAAACAAAAAGAGCAGAAAGCAATGAAGAAAAAATAAAATGACACATTTAAACCCTAATGTATTAATAATTACCCTGTAAATTATATAAGTACCTCTGTTAAAAATGTAAATTGTATAAATATCCAAATTAAAAGGTAGAGCTTAATTTTTCCCCTTTATTTTATTTATTTATCATTATGTGGTGCTGAGAATCAAACCCAGGACCCCGTATGTGCTAGGTAAGTGCTCTACAGCTGAGCCACAACCATAGCCCCAGAACAGACTTTTTTAATATAACCCAATTATATGCTGTCTATAAGAATCTCTCTTTATAAGGATTTGGGAATTTGAAAGTAGAAGAATGGAAAAAGTGCACCAGGAAAACATAATCAAAGTAAAGCTAGAATGGCAATATAAGTATCAGGAAAAGTAGATTTTAGGGCAAAGAAAATTTTACTAGAGACATGGAACATTATATAATGAAAAAAGTCACTCTTCTAAGAAGGCATAATAATAATACTAAATATATATGCACCAAACCACGAAGGTGTAAAATATTGCAAACAAAACTTATAGAGCTGAAAGAAGAAAATAGAGAAAGCCAGAAATATAGCTGGGTACATCAAAACCCCTCTATTCATAGTTGATAGAACAACTAGAGAGGAAATCAGCAAGAGTATCAGAAAATTCAATGATGCCATCAACCAATAGGATTAAATTGACATTTTTACTCCACCCAACAGCAGAATACACATTCTTTTCTAGTATCTGCAGAACATAGATTAGGATAGATTATATTCTTGGCCTTTAACCAAATCTCAATAAATGTAAAATAATACAAGTTATACAAAATAAATTCTCAGACCATGATGGGATTAACTTAGAAATCATCACCAATATTTGGAAATGAAACCAATTCTCTATCTCCTAGCCCTGTGTCTTGTGTGGTGCATTGGAGAATACACTGGTACTCCAATTGCCCGTTAAATTTATCTTGTTTGATCTTCTCATTCAGTTGAGGTAATAATCTCAGAAAGAAGGTAGGACTTCTTTAGGGCTTCTTAGATACTTAATAAATATTCATTGAACTGATTCATTAATTAAACAAAGTGACACAACATTAACTCCTTTTGTGGAATAGTTCTAGCCACCGGAAGGCATAGACTTGAGCTCTCCATATTTGTCCCCTCTCTTGACATTTCCCTAGGAGGCCTTGGTCCCTCTGGGTGCTCCAGTACTTTGCATCTTCATATAACACAGGCTGTTTCCCTGTGACAACTAGGAGTCACATGCTGTTTCTCTTGATAGTAGGAGTGGAGTGGGGTCAGCAGGGTGCTTCTTGGCTCAGATGGGTGAGCAAAGGTTTTAGGATTTTCCGCTGCCATTGTAAAAAGCTTTTTGTGGCTCTGGGGCTGCTTAATCCATGTAGCTCTTGTTGTTGGGTACATTTCCTACTTTGAATGCCCCTGTCATCTCCCCGACCCCAGATGCTTCTTTCATCCTGAGATGGACAGGATAAAAAAACTTGCTTCCATGTTTCCTGTTGTGCTCTGATTCCAGAGGTTCTTTTCATGCATATATTTTTTCCTTCTGATTTTATATCCATATTTAAATCATGGTTGGAGAAGTCATTTATTAGATTCCTCAGGCTGATGGTAGAAAGTATATAAGATTCTTGATAAGCTTAATATATTTGTATTAAAAATTAATATGAAAGCTATATTGTTTCCAACTTTAAATCACAATTCAATTTAATTCATTTTACTTAATATATGGCCACAATTCTAAAATTACTTAAAAAAAAAGATGAGATTGAAATCAGTTCTGGGAGCCCTTTCTTTATTCCTTAGTGAACCATGTGACTGTCATATGGCAGACAATCTATGCTGCCATTTCTCCTGTGACATTCAGAATCAATACATGGGTGCAGCACCTCCCCTCTTTGGAGGCTTCAGATGAGTCTTCTGTGAAAGTTTATGTGCAGGCTCTTAAAGGCTACCATTAAAAAATAAAATTTAATGGAAAGAGATAAGTTTATCCCAACACATGCACATTGTGATTTTATATTTCCTTTATCTATTTTATATGCTGCTGCAGGAAATTAAGCCAAAATTGGCCTCTCTGACATGTGCATGTGTGGCATTTGGGAGGCACTGAGAGAAGAAAGACATAGAGCTACTGGGAGCAATTGTGCTGGTTTGTCAGAGATTCATTGAAATGTAATGTTTTGGGGAAGGGGGTGAGGAAGCACTCCTCATCTTCTGGATGGGCTGAAGAGCTATGCCCAGGGCCACATGGGGCTTTCTTATTGTCTCACATGAGCTGTTTTCCCCAACTCAATGATAGGTGCTGGCCAGGATAAGGACCAGATGTCCTCCTCCTTCACCAGGTCTGACCTGCAGCTTCCTGTCTTTCCAGTGTGTCTCATCATTCATACATGCACACAGGAGAGCCACTGACCTAGCTGCACATTACTGAATTTCCTTTCTTATTCTGCCCATCACTCAGAGAAAAAACACAATATTTATTAATCATATCTACATTTAGTTTTGTTTTCTAGGCAAATGATAACAGATATTTTTCAGCCTCTTCAGCTCTCTGCCCTTCCTAAACCCGTTTCCTCTGTTTCTAGATGCCTGGTAGATGAAATTCTCAAACTTAATCTCACCACTTGCATCTCATGCTTATACAAATGTGTGCAGGGACTGCCCCTGCCCTACCTCCACTTCCAGTGTTACAGCTACCATCAAATAAGAGAACTCAGAGCATGACCAGCAACATTTTGACTAAGCACATCCCTAGGCTCTTCACAGAAGCTACGTGCAGGAGTCTCAGGGTTCCTTCCCTTGATAACTTCAGAATGTTCACAATGGAGGCTGCATAGTGTGAAATGAACGCTGGCCAGTCCTGACACCTCTCAGGCCAGGCAACCTCAGGTGCAGTTCCTTTGGAAACTTGAGGGGGATGGAGGGGATGATCTCCAAGACCCTGCCTTAACGAAGCAGCCTGAGGGGTGAGAGTCTTAGGACGATGTTCCAGGGTACTTTGCTGGATGTTTAGCAGTCACCAGAGCCACATATGTACAGGTCTCCAGAACACATTCCCATAGGATACACTCACTCACCCACCCCCAGCCCACCCCGCCTATGATTTGGGCAATCTAAGATGATACTGCTTACCCTCTCATTTACTGAGGCTGCAGTTATAGCTCAGTGGTAGAGCGCTTGCCTCGAATATGTGAGGCACTGAGTTTGATCCTCAGCATCACGTAAAAATAAATAAATAAAAATATAGATATTGTGTGCATCTACCATTAAAAATATTTTTTTAAATCTCTTATTTATCTCAAAAAAGAATATTGAAGATATTCTGGTTATTTATTGCTCCATAATAAACTGAGTAGAGTAAAACAACAAAATTACTTTTACAGATTCTGTCGGTTTGAAATCTGAACAAAACACAACAGGAATGGCATTCTTCTTGTCCACAATGTCTGGTGCTTCATCTGGAAGGATTCACTGATGGGGTTTCATCAGCCTGACTTCTGGCTGGGCACTGGAGTTAAGCATAAGTTTCTTTATACACATCTCATGCCTTGGTTAGGATGGCTTGAAGGATTAGCTCAGCTGGGACTGTCACCAAGAGCCACCTACACATGGTTTCTCCACATGACTTGGGCTTCCTCACAGCATGGAGGCTCCTGGTTCCAGGAACAGATACACTAGTGAACAAGGCAGAGGCTTTATGGCCTTTTAAGCCAGTAGCTTTCCTTCCACTGTATTCTCTTACTGAAGTAGTCACAGCTCTCCACAAATGTGGAAATAATTTGGAGGTAGAATTGACAAGATTTAGTAATGGACTAACCATGGAAAGTGAAGAATGAGCTTGTTGAAATGTCATTGCTGTAGTGTCATATGATATGAAAAGAACAGAAGAATATATGTAGATAATAAACACAGTCCACATAGATAAGAATTGAATGCAGAATACAAAAGAGTAAAAATATTGTAAGGAGGTATTTCTTCTTTCATATGACTTATTTTTTTAGTAGTCAATGGTTAAACCTCTATAAATAGCCACCTAAACCTTTGCACTGTAACAGCCTCTGAAGATGGTTGTTAGTCACTGGGCCCTGGCATGACTTGAGCAGTGAAACTACTTTCCAAACTCTGCATTCAGACACCAGCCTTGTCACTTACATGCTGACTCAGGGAACTACATTGCTGCAGGCCTTTTAGAGACTGCTCACTGTGTAGACTGCAGGGTCACCGGACCCTTAGCATCTTGGGGAAGGGAGGGGGAGCAGCATGGGCTCACCTATTTGGAGTGACACATGGCAGAGAACACAGCCTGATTGAAGATTTGATTCTACCCTTAGAAGAATGTGATGCCAACATAATAGCATCCAAAGGAAGCCCAGCTGGAGAGAGAGAGATGGCTTGTAACCTTATCAGATGCCTTATTGAGGTCACATAATTTGTATTTTGTTTGCTGTGTGGATC
Organism: Urocitellus parryii; assembly: GCF_045843805.1. Classification (NCBI taxonomy): domain Eukaryota; kingdom Metazoa; phylum Chordata; class Mammalia; order Rodentia; family Sciuridae; genus Urocitellus; species Urocitellus parryii. Next base: position 84,157,384 of record NC_135537.1, read on the forward strand.
TTCCTTGTTGAAAATGCTGTTTTGTGTTTATGTAGGTAAATAAAGACAGACACATAGCTTGTCAGCCATAGAATCCTTAGTTGTAGAGAAGAACAGTTAAATAAATACAAAAATTTAGTTGAAACGCTATCTGGTAACTTTTTTTTCTTTGTTTACTCATTGGTGATTTTATTGTTTAAGATCTCAATGTTCAAGATAGAAAATCTGATTAAAAGCATGACAGAATAAGTTCCAACTTTCTCTTTGAATGTATGTGAACTTGATTGGATAAATATCACATTTTCTTCTTTGCTTCCAAGTACAAACTTAATGTCCATTTTGGCAAGAGGCCAGGATTTTAACTATTGCTTTATGTTAGGTTATTTATTGGTTTTCCAGTGCTGGGGGCTGCATTCAGAGCCTTGCATGCACTAGGCAAACATTATACCCCAAGCCCTTATTTTATGTTATTTTTATTGCATGTATTGTCTATATTAATGGGGTGCAGTGTGATATTTCAATACGTGTATACAGTATGCAGTGATCAAATCTAACTTCTCTCCCTCACTCCTACCTAGTTTCTAGCCTCTAGAAATCACTGTTCTAAATTCTAGTTGACTTTTTATAAATTAACTTCCACATATGAAAGAAAATGTGATATTTGTATTTCTGTGTATGACTTATTCCACTTAACATAATGTCCTCTATTTCCATTCATTTTCCTGCAAATGACAAGATTTCATTCTTCTTGATGACTGGATAATACTCCAATGTGTATGTATACTCCTTTTTCTTTATTTGTTTTTCTTTTGATGGACCCCTAGGCTGATTCCATATCTTAGCTATTGTGAATAGCACCACAATAACATGAGCATGAAGGTATGTTTTGGTTTGCTGATTTCATTTTCCTTTGGATATATACCCAGATGTAGGATAACTGGGTCATGTGATAAATATATTATTAGTTTTATAAGTAATCTCCACACTGTTTTCCACAGTGGTTATACTAACTCACATTTCCTCATACAGTGTATAAATATTCATTTTTCTTCACATCTTTGCCAGCCCCTTTTGTTTTTTTGTTTTTGTTTTTATAATAGCCATTTTAACAAGGGTGAGATGGTATCTTCTTGTAGTTTTGATTCGCATTTCCCTGATGACTAATGATATCAAACATTTGTTCCCCACCTTTCTTGGCCATAAGAGATGTTCCTATTCATATTATTTACCCATTTTTAAATTATATTACTCATTTTAATCGTTTTTTTAAAGTTTCTTCTCTATTCTTGATATTAATCCTTTGTCAGATGGACAGTAGCAAATATTTTCTCCCATTCTGTAGGTTTTCTAATGTATTTGATTGTATCTTTTACAGTACGATTTTTAGGTTGATTATCTATTTATGCTTTTATCTATTTATGCTTTTTCTATTTATCTATTTATGCTTTTTCCCTATACTTTTGGGGTTATATTCAAAAACTCACTCCCTATACCAGTGTCTATAAAAATCATTGCCAATCCCAATGTACTTTCAGGTCCTATATTAAGTTGGAGTTGATTTCCATGAAGGATGAGAGAGAAGGATCAAGTTTCAATTTCCATCTAGACCTCCAGTTTTCCCATCACCATTTGATGATAAGGCGGTTCTTTCTCAATGTGTGTTTTTGGCACCTTCATTGAGAATCAGTTGTTTGGAGATGTGTGGGTTTATGTCTGGAATCTCTGTTCTGTTCCACTCATTTGTATATCTGTTTTTATGCTAGCTCCATGATGTTTGGCTACTGTGCCTCTGTAATATGCCTTGAAATTTTGTATTGTGGTGCCTTTGGCTTTGCTTTTTTTGTTCTAGATTACTTTGTCTACAGCAAAATTAAAAGACTATTGTCTTTACTCTTTGTAATAAGTGATGTTTGTGTACACTGTTTTCAACTACAACTTGAACCCAAGAATGTTTATCTTCAATCCTAGAAAGAAGTTATTTTAGATGTTACTAGGAAGGATAGGAAGTGTTACTGCCAAAAATACAAAATAAGTTTATCCAAATGTCTCACAGTGCTTTGTGTGAATCTTTCTCATGAGCTTTTTATAATTCTTTGGGTGTGTCATCTCTTTTTTTCTTCTTAAAATTTTATTTTCTGTTAATTCCCCAAATCCATGGTTTGATGTAAGGACAAAGCTCCACTATCCTGTAGGAAGGAAGGTTCTGGAATCCCCCCTCAAATGAGACTTGTTTTCTTTTTTCCTCTTTTCTATTTCCCAAATCTTTGGCCTGCTTTTTCAACAACAACAACAACAAACCTTTTCTTTTGCTTGTTAAAACAGTTTTTTATGGCTTACTGATCCTGGGAGCAATCATCCCTCATGCCTAGATGAGACTGGTAGTGCTGGAGCCCTTGGATGCCTATAGCTGAAAGTATTCTGAGAGTGATACTGTCAGCCATGCCTTATTCCACAAGTGAGGAAGCAAGACACAGCAGTATTGGCAGGATCCAGAGCAGCAGTCCACACTCATGGGTCCTATTTGGGTGCCCTCCCTAACTCACAGAAGGGAGTGGCAAGTCCTCTGATCCTGTGGCTGCTGTGCTGCAGCAAAGAAACACACTCAGAATGATGTCTTCTGGGGCTTGAAGGAACAGATCTTACCTTGTAGCAGATGAAGCTGAGAAATGGACACTGAAGTCTTCCTGCCCTACACTGCACAGCTACAGAGAGGGTGAAATGTGCAAGATATTCTGTGTGCTAATAAGCTCCAAGGCCTCTTCATAAGCTTGCTTTTGCTTCAGAAGCACATCTCCAGGGCATACAGTATAATTAGTAACCAAAACAGCACAATAGAAGCCTGTTTTATAATCAAGGAAACTGAGGCTAACAGTCAGGTGTTCTGAAGTCCCTCCTGATTAACCTAGTGACCTTGAGAAAGGGGCTTACTCTCCATCTTGGGGAGACCAGTTCCACCCAATTCAACAAATATGTACTGAATTGTGTTTTTAGTAAAAGGGAACTCATGGACCAAAGTATATATGCCCCCATCCTGAAAACACACTCTCTGGTATAGAATTCTTATCCATTATCATTTACTGCACAACAAACTACCCCAGAACTTACTGGCTCAAAACAATGTTTATTTATCTCATAATTCTATAAGCAATGTTTCTTTATCTCATAATTCTAGTTCAGCTTGACAGTTCTGGTTTGGTCCAGATGCAACTGGTCATGGATAAGTTCACATTGTCTGAAACTGCCAGTGAGTGAGCTGGGAGCTCTGGGGTGACTAGGCAGGTAGCTCATCAGGTGAATCCAGCCTTGTGCACATGGCAGGAGAGTTCCAGGAATAATAAATAGGCAAACCCTAATTTATAGATGCATTTCTAACCTGTTTCTGTCACATTTGCCAAAATCCTGTGAGCCAATACCAATCTGAAGGCCAGTCCCAAATCAAAGGATGGATAAACACTCCTGTTCTCAATAGGAGAAGCTACAAAGTCCCACTGCAAGGACATGGATACATACAGGGAAAGAAATTGTGCAATTTACCCTGGTGATCCTTAAACTCTTTAGGTGTTATGGTACATTTAGTGAATTTGATGAAATCTATAGGTCATCTTTCTAGAAAAACATACGAACAATTTGCTTTTAGGATCAGTGATTCTCAGAATCCCTATATGGCTCATCAGTGGACTCCCTGGGGTCCTTTATCAAATGAAAAATAGACTTTGCCACATTTCAAAAAACACTGGTGTGAATTGTGCTGGAGACTCATTTTTTTTAATTCATTGGGGGAATAGCAGGCCCTAAGAGAAGGTAAAGGTGTAGTAGCTTCCATGCCAAATGGGCAGAGTTTACCAATAGAATGCTGTGTTTGCTAGTTCTCTGAATGAAATTTATCAGTCACTGATGATCCTGGATTAAGAGATTTGCCTTCATACCTCCTAGAGAAAATATGATAGACTTTTAAATCCCTATCAGCTGGTTTGCAGTTTTCTAAGAGGAAAGGTCTCTGTTTGCCTCAACTTTTATTACAAAGGCAACATTAAGTAAAGGTAAACATTTACCCAACAACTTTACAGCAAAATAATTTGGGAGAAGGGAGAAGGGACAAGGAACATAATTTAAAATCCATGTCACCAGTGGCTGATGATTCATTGCAACCCCAGCCTCCGCGACTGCTATTTCATTAATCCGTAGTCATTGTAGCAGCATGCTTTTTTCACATCAGTAACTTGACCCATTAGTCGCTCCTCTGGGACGAGAACACATTTAAAATGAAAATGAACACACTGGGCATAATTTGTAGCCATGCCATATGAATGCCAAGAGTGCAGGGGAGGAAGGCTGCCCGGGAAGCCTGCTGGATGCTTAGGACCTGCTTCCCCTAGTCAGGCAGTTGGGAGGGCCACAGAGCCTGGGGGAGCCAGACAGCCACAAACCACAGAGGCCCTTCAGTCAGACATCACTGCAAGGGATGAAAGAAATTCTGTACGTGGGGGCCTGTCCCTGAATTATGTCTTGAAAATTCTTTTCTGGTCCAACTGGGGGTTTATGTTCCGCTCCCTCAGAGTAACCCACTGGGATTCTGAAAGGAGAAGATTCTGGGCATTGTCTGGGGAGCACCATGAAATCCTCATGACAAGCAATCAATGGAGGAAGCTTCGGGAAGATACTGGAGCCCTCCATTTCCCTGAGGTCTGTAAGAGAACAAAATGATTAAAGGAAAGAATCAGCAACACCCCCAAATTGGGCTTTTCCTTAAATGTTTTGAGCTTTTTAAATATCAAATACTGTTGGCTCCCTGTCAATATATTCAAAACCTACCAAACTATACTGAAAAACTGATGCTTTGTGTTTGAGTTTGGATCTGGAATGTCCCCCAAAGTATCATGTGTTGAAGGTTTGGTCTCCAGTGCAGCAGTGTTCAGATGTGGGGCTCTTGGGAAGAAATTTGATCATGAGGGCTCTGCTGGCCCACCTGCTGCTCTTGGGAGGAGGCAGTGAGCATCACCTGCCTTTCCAAAACCATTTTTTTGGAAACACACATTTGCTTGTGTGGATGAAAGTCTCTCTGTTCTGTTCCAGTGGCCTTACCAGAATCATCATGTAAGACAGTTAACATTTATTCGTATGCAATACTGGTTAGGAACCAGCCGTAAAACACAACTTACTTGCAAACAGCAAGTCAGAAATAGGATAAAACACCAAGAGAAAAATGAGCCATGAGTACATTTCAAAAACGCGTGGAATTTTCTCTTCTGTGGGTTTTGTTGTTTGCGTCTTGACTAGCACCATCTGTACAAGAGAAGAGTATGAACACAAATGTTTGGGTAATCATAAAGATTTGCAAGGCACTTAATCCGTCATCCTGGGTCACCTTGTCATGGGTGTTTTGTTTTTGCTTTCCACAGAAATCCTCCGTCCACCCTCCCACTCACAAAAGTATGAAAAGAGAGAGGTCTCTTTGCCAGCAGTTCTTATGTATAAACAAGTTAAGATCCTCAAAGTGCTTTTATTTCAGTCTCATGGGTCTCTGACATCCCTTGGGCTTCCTATCATTCTCTCCTTCCACGGGTCCGGGGTTTGCACCTTCCCTGCTTCAGAAAACAAAAGAAAACTCACTTTCTGCTCAAGGCTCCCTCCAGACTTGCCATCAACCTTCATCCTCATTCTATAGTCTTTGGGGTGCCGCCAGCACAGAGGGCCTGGGGGAGGGTGACATCCCTCTGGGGAGTAAGGGGACTGGTGGACCAGGGATCTGCTGCTCCTTATCGGTGCCTGGAGGTGATGTCAAAGCAGGTGATCATCATGAGATGGTTCTTGCAGAAGTTGATGCGGCTCTCCAGGCGCTCGGTGACGCACTCCAGGGCCTCCAGGTACTCCAGCTCCAGCAGCTGCTCCAAGTCGACTGCAAAAGAGGAAGGGTCTGGAGACTCTGGCAGGCAGGAAGAGCCATCCCATCTGCTCAGCGCAGACCACAGGGCTGCCCGTGTCTGCCCCTCTGTCCCCAGATCTGATTTCTTCACCTGTCTCCAGTGGCCTGGTGTCCTTCCTACCTAATCCTTGGCCTCTCAGCCAGTGGATTGAAGCACTGTTTACCAGTTTTTAGATCTTTAACATTTTGTTGAGATTATTCTGAGAAATAAGGCAAAAATCTAGCTGCCCCCACCTCTGGCATCTCCACTACAGCATCTGTGAAAGATGACACCATTATTCTCCACTAACCATGAAGAATGCAGATCTTGAAGCTGCTGTGGGACAAATCCCTCCCTTGTGATCTAATGTGATAAATCTCTCTGCCTCCTTAGATAAAGGCTGTTTCTGCCTTCTATTCCTACATGAGCACTTTGTATCCACCTCTCAGGCTGAGAAACCTGACCTGTCTCTGGTCTTCTTAGGCAGTCTCATGTACTTGAATGTCATTCAGGAAATATGATAAATAGATCTAAATTGATAGGTGAGCTTTCTTAAGCTCAGAAGACAAGCTGACACTTAGGAACAGGATGCTGACACTCAGGCCTACAGGGGGTGAAAAGTTTGAGTCCTGCAGTTTCTGAAGAGCAGGTTTCTGCAGTCAACCCCACCTGGACTCAGTTTTCCTACTATGTCCATGGTGGCTGGGCAGAGGGGTGGGCTGCCTGGTACTAACTCCAGAGGTGCTGCAAGGAGTCCCCATATGGGGAGGACAGCGGGGAGGGCAACCACGGCCGGTGGAGTGGCCATGGAATCCAAAGCAGGAGACTTGCGTTTGATTCCCAGCTGCTCCATACTAGCTCTGTGACCTTAACTTCTGCAGGTGCCATGTCCTTAAAAGTAACATGAGGTTATAATTCCTAACCTGCCTATCCTATCTACCTTGAGTTGTTGAGAAGTATAAAATCAAAAAAGAGATAACGAATGAGAACATGGTCTGAAAACATTTGAAAACCATGTCATGCTACAGGACTATCAGGGACTGTAACAGAAGCAAACTGCTTTATACAGAGGGCATCCCTGAGAGGGAGACTGTGAGGACACTCACTCAAGGTTACAGTTAATAAGGACTACAGCTGGAGGGAGACCCAGTGTAACAGGCTGAATGTCCCTCTAATACTGAAGAAACAACACCTCACTACACCATAACCCCCTCAGACCTCATCACTGGACCACCTCAAAAGTGGCATCAAATCTAAAAATTAAAAATAAAAATGGACACAGCACATCTATTTCTTTGCCAATACCCTGCCAGCCCAACAACAGGAATTGTCAGCATGCAGCCTCCATAGTTTTTAATTTTTTTTCCCCATTCTTATTTTCCATTCATCTTAGAAAAACAATCTGTGCTTCTCCTTTCATGTGGCCTTCTGTTCATTCTCTTTCTTAGCATCAACAATACCTGATTCTTGACATATATGAAGGCAAGAAGGAATGTCTTCAGATGTTTCTTGGAAACATCTGAAACACAGGTGTACTGAGGTGTAAGCCTGCTCCTTTCGTGGGAGAAAATGTGCTTTGTAAGATGAGGATCATTTTCAAGCCTGCCTTGGGCATAAACAGTTCTTGAAAAATAAAATGTTAATGAAAATGTTAAAAATGAAGGGGCTGTGGGGGGACTGGGTTTGTGGCTCAGTGGTGGAGTGCTCGTCTAGCATGTACTAGGCCCTGGGTTTGATTCTCAGCACCACATAGAAATAAATAAAGGCATTGTGTCCAACCACAATGAAACATTTTTTTTTTTTAAATGAAGGGACAGTCTCAAGGGATGCCCCGGGATCTCAAAATGTCCAGAGATTTATGGGGAAAAAAAAAGAAAAAAAAAAAAGAAAAGGCAGCCACATGTGTGAGAGAAATAAGCACTAGGCTCCATGTTTGTGCCCTAGTCAGACATTAGCTAATGTTCTGTCTTGTCTGCTCCATAATACCTTCGATAAAAATACCTTTGAAGGAGGAAAATCTCTAATAGAGGACTTCATTTTCCGTATCATGCCTGCAGGCACAGGCTGTGATTGTGGGACTGTGGGCCTAGCCACAGATGCTGCATCCCCGAAGCAAAGGATGCTCTGTGTATTGCGTATGGTCACTAGAACCCACTGATGTACTCGGGAGACATGGTACTACTCCATTTATATGGAAAAGAAACCTGTCACAAGTGGCAGGTGCTGGGAAGAGCCAGGCGTCTGGCAAATCCTGGCACTTTCTTTTTCACCAAAAATCATTTCACCCAATATTTTAAAACAACCAGCTTCTCTGGCACACAAATCTACGCCTCAGACCTAACTCGTGGGCTCTCCTCACTGCCATGAAACATTAGAAGAGGGGGACATGCAGGGGTGGGGTGTTTTGAGAGGGGACAGAGGCAGCTGAGGGCTGGAGAAAAGAGCCAGATGGGAAACAGGGAGAGAATTTTAATGACAGTAGCGTATTTTATTCCCCAGATTGTGGGATTGCTTCCCACATCAGTGTAGTAGTTGGGACCAGATTTAAGTTTTATTTCACAGTAAATGGAATGGTTAGGAACAAATAAATAAGAGACAATTGAATCCACCTCTCAAAGAGAACAAAATTCCTCTGAATCATTATTAGATGGTTACAGTCATCCAGGGCTTTCTATTAAATGGAAATAACACCAGGCTGCTCCTCTGGCTTTCTGGGTCCTCCGTGAGGCTTTACTATGGTCGTACACTCTACCCTATCAAGAGCTCTATAAATTCATGTCTATTTCAGGCTAGATAAGCAGTGTGATTTTGTGGCCTAGGAGATTTGTAAAACAGCCTTCATGTCTGGGTGATCTGCCACATGCAGGGGGGGAAAATCTCATTTTCAAGTGCTTTGGACTGAAACACATAAGAAATAATCTTGTAAGAGCAATATACACCACTCCTTTGCTGTTCCCAGCCCCTCCCACCTGCCCCAGGAGAGTAGGATTGTTCCCTCAGAGCAACCGTCTCTATCTGCCCCTAGATGAAGTGTGCCGAGGTCACCCTGGGTTAGGTGCCAGGCCTCTGTCACTGGGGAACCTGTTAGCCACAGTGATAGAAATGAACCATGGGCCTTACATTCACGGAGCCACTTGTTGGGGTCCAGCATCAGGTACTGTTTGGTCATCTCCAGCTCCTTCATCAGCCACTCGTAGGTGGCTCTGACCTCTGCAATCCTCTGCTGGCGATGCTCCAGAATTTTCAGTTTTGCGTTAAAGCACATGACCTCCTGCACAGTGACGGAGAAGGAAAGGGGCAGTGTATTGAAAAGAAAAAGAGATCGTTCTGCTCCTGTCCAGTCCACATAACCTCTTCTAGAGAAGAACACTTCTAAAGACCATTGATGAGAAAGGAGATGGTCCCTGGGAAGTCTGGGAGGGACTTCAGAGACCTCAGTGGGATTTCTGCCTTGATAAACCAGACAGCTCAGCCATGGGGGAGACTGTTGCAGGCTGTTATTAAATGTAGAAAGCAGATGGTGTTCCAACTGGGCAAATGCTGGTCTGCATGAGTATGAATCCTCAAGACAAGGAGCCAGAAAAGCCCCCCAGACCACTGTGTCCCCCATCATATGAGTCTTTAAGGCATTTCAGGAGAGGACACAGAGTTCCCTCCAAAGTGTCTATCCCACTTTATGGTCCCATGGTCACCCACCTGCCCACAAGAGAAGCAGGTCCCTTCTCAGGGCAGGACCCATGGGGAACCACGCCCACTCCAGGAAATGGACTCTCCTTGCTTGCGCCACAGAGTCGCCACTGCAAGCTCTCTCCACATCATCGATTTCATACACTTTGATCTCAAATGGTTTCCTGAGGCCCCTCTGGGTACTCCACAAGGGGCCATCCACCCAGCGGACTCCTGTGCTGGTGGTGGGTTTTCTCACAGGGGAGGAGGAATCGAGGGACAATGCTAGGATGAGCCAACGTCTCTGAGAACCTAGGGAGAGGAATAAGCCACGTTTGATCCTTTTGCACTTCAAATTTTGATATCCTTCTTTGATGCAAGGAATGGGGTCATGGCAGGTACCCTGTGGTCACCTGCAGAGCTGCACTGAAATGCTCTGACCTCCCACCCCTGACCTCAGCACGAACTCCCAGTGATTTACTTGGAGAAGCCCAGCAAAATTCCTGCTCTGCTCTTAGAACCCTCAACATGCAGCCTAGAACTGTGAACCACCCTGTGTGTGCTTGGCACAAGGATATGTGCCAAAATGAAAGGAAAGATACATCCATGTTAGGGAAAAATGGTCCCAGTGTTTGGTAGTGTGGTTATAGGATTTCCAGAAAATACTGTGTATTTGTTTATAACAACAGCACTACAGTAAGCACAGACTGCATGCCAGAAACTAGTCACCATGCCTGATGCACTATGACAAACTATTAGCTGACCCCCAATATCTGTCCTATTTTGTGTGTGTGTGTGTGTGTGTGTGTGTGTGTGTGTGTGTGTGGTTCTGGGGATTGAACCCAGGGCATTGCATATGCTAGGCAACTCTCCACCACTGAGCTATCTGTGAAGCACCATCTTCTTTTTCTTCCTCATCAAGAGACACTCTGATTTCAGCAGGGAACATGGCCAAATCCAGTGCAGACCATAGTCCAGCATGATTTTGACCAATAGGACATAAGTAGAAGTGGTATGTATAGCTGCTAGAAACAATCAGCAAAAAGAAGAAAAATAAGACAGGTATCCTAGTCTCCCAGCACTCTGGAGACTACCACATGACACTAAATCTCTATATTGCTGTATGGGGTTTTCTGTCGTAGACAAACCTATCCTTACCAATATATACAGAGTATCTCATTTAATTCTCACAGAAGAGGAAACTAAGGTATGAAGACCATTAGTAGCTTACCCAAGATCTTGGTGTTTCTTTGTTGAAAAAAAATCCATTGCTCATATTTTCTCTCTCTCTCTCTCTCTCTCTCTCTCTCTCTCTCTCTCTCTCTCACACACACACACACACACACACACACACACGCACACACAAAAACAAAATCAGGTAACAAATTATTTCTCCAAAGGATGTAATGGTTTGGATCATAAATGCCCCCCAAAGGCCATGAGTGGTAGGTTTGGTCCTCAGCAGGTTATGCTATTGGACATGGTAGAACTTTTAGGAGGTGGGACCTAGTGGGAGAAAGTTAGGTCACTGGGCATGTGCATTTAAAGGGGATGTTGAAACCTCGGTCCCTTTGCCCACTCCCTCTCTTTGCTTCCTGGCCTACATGAGGTGATAGCTTTGATCCACCACTGGCTCCCAACAGGCTGTGGTGTCTTGCTGCAGGCCCAAAGCAACAGGGTCAAACCTTGAAACAATGAGCCAAAATACATCTTTCCTTCTTTTTTACGTTATTTATTTCAGGTATTTTGTCATAGCAATGTAAATCTGACTGACAAGATGTGTCGGGACTAAATATCACAGGATTTGGTACATATGAGCCAAAATCAGCATTTGAGAGGAGATACTCATTGAAGATAAATATCCTTTTGATTGCTTGTCTTCAGATCACTTATGTCTATTTTCAGAGACGGAAAACGAATAAGAAGTGACTTGGGAATGGTGAACAGAGATGATCAGCTCCTTTGTGTCCTTAGGGGCAGGTCTCTAAAAAGAAATAACAAGCACAGGAGTTATAACAAGTTATAACAAGGCCCAGAGTTCCCTCTGACCCAAGCATCATCTTCCTTATGACCAGAGTCATAAGTGGGTGAGCTGTGGCCTCCTGGCCTTCAAAGCACAGGGTGTGATATTTTCACCCATGAATGAAAGGGAACTTGCCTCTTGCTTTTGAGAAGTAGAGGGTTTGATCCATTTCCCTGGTTTCTCTGCCTGTGGGAAGTTTTGTTGTCTCTGCTCAATCTGTTAAAGGCTGGACCGTGATCCTGAGTACTCCTTCAGAAGGGATAGGCACATCAGGGGCTCTCTCCTGGGCAGGAGGGTGTTGGGAAAGCTGACATAATCCCAATAGTTTTTCATCCTGAGGCTGAAGGGGGCCTGATCCACTGTGTCTCTGAATTTCTGACTCCCCCTGCTCCAGACTGACTAAAGAAGGTGAAGTTTGCCTGAAGCCTTTGTAGCTGCTCCTTAGGATAGAAAGAATACAGAGCCCCATATAAAGTCAAATCTGAGAAAAAATGAGAATGAGAGGGCGTGAAGTGCTGGAAATCTGAAGGCTGCGAGGCCTGGCAGTTTTCCTGGAGGACCTGGAGATGCCCATATGTGTCAGTGAACTGGTGTAGCTGGAGGACGTCATGTGAGGTTACAGCAATCAGGCACTTTGGACTTGCCAGTCTCCAGAAGGGTGGGAAGTGGATTTCTATTGTTAATAAATTACCCAGTCTAAGATGCTTTGTTATAGCTGCAGGAAGGGACCCAGGCATATGGGAGTGCCTCTATTTCTCTATTTCTTCCACCTGCCCTCCTGTTCTCTGGGATATCAGAGATGGTTCTGAATAATCTTCTATTCCCACAAATTATGAGATCAAATTGTTATTCCAAAGATTAATAATAAATAAAAGAGGCCATGTTTAAAACAAGATGGAGAGGAAAAAAAACAAAAACAAAACCAAAGACGGATGCCTATGGGGAAGGGTAAGACCTCAGACCAAGGCCTGGGTCACTGTGCCTCCCTTTCCTGTTCAGGGTTGATACTCGTGCACTTTGAGCCAGTTTAGATGGGGACTCACTTGCCTAGAGCCAATGCAGGTGAGGACTTGCTCCCCTTGACCACGTGTAGACAGAGATTCTCCCCTTGAGACATTGTACGCTTGATTCCATTTGGGCAGATTTCTTTGGCCAGAAAGTACCCCTTTCCCAGTCTATAGGCCCGTCCCTGAGGTGTGTGGAGAGGCTATGTGTCAGCTGTTGGACAAAGCACCTCTGGAGAGGCATTGGAGATTCCAGAGTGTTCTGTGGCATCATCCCCTTAATCCCATGTTCAGGGAAGTGAGAGGGTAGCATAGTGGCCTGCAGCAGTGTCTGGGTGCTTCACCACATGCCATTCGGTCTCTGCACCCAGAATCCCCTCTTGCTTCCTTCCAGAGGTCCTAGGGAGAAAGCACATGGGCTTCAGGAACTGGAGGTGTTAAACCATCTCAGCGTTGCTACTGACTTCATAGCCAAGTGCACCCATGTTGAATTGCTCTTTTCTTTTGGTTCTAGGGACACTGAAGTTTGTAAAGTGAAGTGAGCCCAAATAAAGAGTTGGAAACCCTCAGGTCAGTTGTAGGGATGATGGGATGGATGTTTGGGTCAGTGCGACTCCACAACTCAGAGGAGTTTATGGGTAGCATTACAGAAAGCCAGAAGTGACAAACACCTTCACAGACTCTGAACAGAAGCAGGTCTCACTGATCAGTGAGAGCAAGATGGCGGCCCTGAGGGCCACCATGCATAGGGTGCTGGGAAGCCCCATGGAAGTGAACCTGAAGATGGATCAACAGAGTTTGCTCCAATCAAACAAAGGAGAGAAGAAAGTTTGTTGATGCTGTTTTTTTTTTATTTCTTTTAGTTGTAGTAGGATACAATACCTTTATTTTGTTTATTCATTTTTATGTGGTGCTGAGGATCAAACCCAGGGCCTCACAGGTGCAAGGCAAGCTCTACCACTGAGCCACAACCCCAGCTCTGCTCTTGTTATTTTTAATGAATATAGCTTCAGGAACTAGGAGATGGTCTAGGATTCATGTCCTCAGGGATCCAAAATGAGAAGCATGGAGTATGCCACAGAAAGAAATTAGGACTTAATTTTCCAAATGTGGTGAAGTTCATGAATCTACAGACTTAACCAGCTTAGCAAACCTTGGTAGGAGAAACTCAAAGTCCATGCCCAGACACATGGATCATTTACAAACCAGGGATTAATGAAAGCACTTGAAATTAACCAGAAGAAAACAATACCATATTGGCTGGCATGGAACCATTTAAACGACTGTGGAATTCTTATCAGAAATTAGGTAAGAGAGAAGGTAGCAAAGTAACATTTTTAAATTGCCCAAAGGAAAAACATAGGAAAACCAAAATCTCATATATCAAAAATGTTCCTCAGAAAGGAAGGAAAAATAATTATATCTTCATATAAAAGAAAGCTAAGAGCCAGCTGACTTGTTAACAAAAATAATGGTGGTTCTTCAGACAGAGAGAAAATTATGCTGGAAGGAACTTGGGCATCAGGGATAAAGAGAAAAATTTTTTAAAAAATAACAAATATGTAGATAAATAGAAGATGATATTTTTCTCCTTTTGAGCTCTTTAAGATATGTTTTGACCATTGAAAGGAAAAACTGAGAACATATTTGGAGCTGAACAAAAATTAAAATACATCACATCAAGTTTATGCATGCAATGAAAACATTGCTTACAGATTCGTAGCATCAAATGCTTATGTTAGACAAATAGAAAGTTCTCAAATCCATAATCTAAACTTCTACTTTCAGAAACAGATAATGATGATCAAAATAAACCCAAAACCAGCACAAGGAGAAAAAATAAACATGAAGACTAATATCAGTGACACTCTACAAACCTGTACAATGTTAATGAAATGGATGATTTCTGGAGAAGCAGGAGTTACCATAAGAACATGAACATTTAGATGGCTGGGTGACCATCAGGGAAATTAAGTTCCTCAAAGGAAAAGTTCCTAAAAGATCTTCAGGTATAGAAGATATCACTGGAGAATTCTACCACATTTGAAGATGCATTAATACTAACTGTATACAAACATTTCCAGGAAGTAGAAGAACAGGGAACAATTCACAATGTATTTCATGAAGCAGGTATTACGGGGCCATGAAACCAGGAAAGATGGTGCCAGCATAAAATCACAAAAGAAACCCAAAACTGACAGACCCAAGTCCATTGTGAATGTAGGTACAAATATTCCTACATCAGGTACTTTATGGACAAGCTGAGAAAGTCAATATGATAGTATGGATTGACATAGAATAATTATACAACCAAAGTCAACACTTATCACTACAAACTCTCAGATAGGTAAGACTAGGGAGTGTTATGGGTTGAATCATATCCCTCAGAGACATGTGTAGGTCAAAACTCCATAGCTAAGGATCAGGTCTTTTTTTGCAGAGTGGCATTATTATGATAAAATTACCTATGATGGGGTCAAAAGGGGCTAGAATGAGCTCCTGGTTCAGCCTGGCTTGTGTCCTTATAAGGACAGCAGGGCAAGTTTTGATTCAGTGTGACTTATGCCATTCAATGACTATCTTCTCACCTGTTTAGTTGATATTTGTGGTAAAACATTTTCATGCTTGTATCTCTTAGTGTGGGTATGTCCTCAGGTTATGTCTTTGTGGTTCCCATTGGGAGGGTTCCATTTAAAACGAGAAAGGGACACCAACCTAGTGTGAATCTGCAGCAGGGGAACTTCATTAGTGTAGTGAATGCTGCTGCTGTGCCTCTCCATCCCCGCACCCTCAGCTGCTGATGTCACAATGTTACATGCACACACACTGTGTGTTCAATACCATAGAATACAATTGGGGTTTTCTGCTACATTATTCTCTTACAACTTGTAGAAAACAAAAGTGGCTCTAGCTTTTACAATTGTCAGGAATTTGCTTTATCAGAGATCTTTCTGCCTTCATGGAGATCTGAGTTCCTAATACAGTGTCCTTCAGGTCAAGCTGAGGGACTCCCCCTCCCACAGGGCACATCTAGTGGGGACCAACTCCCTGGGCTCTTGTTTATCGGGTGCTGTGGTTGGAATGTATGTGTCTCTCCAAAATTCCTGTTGATGCTTCAGCCTCAACATATCGTACTAAAAGGTGGGACTTCAGGGGGCAATTAGGGCATGAAGCTCCAACCCTATGGATAGGATATGCACCTTAAGAGTGCTTCTCCACCATGCACAAAGAACTGGTTCACTTCCCCCCCCAACACACACACATACACACACACACATACACACACATAAGTAGGTTTTTTCAAACTGGGAGTGGTGGCGTATGGCAGTGTTTTAATGAGCTTTTCCATCACTATGGCCAAGATACCTGACAAGAACAACATAGAGGAGGAAAAGTTTACCTGGGCCGTCAGGGGTTCAGAGATCTCAGACAATAGATGGCTGAGTCAATTGCTCTGGCCCGAGGTGAGTCAGCCTATGATTGGGAAGCCCAGCATAGGAAAGCTGCTTACCACCAGGCAGCAAAGAGGCAGAGGCAGAGACAGAGAAGGAAGTTGGGGCAAGGTCACAGGGATGAAGCACCCTCCCAGGTCATGACCCCAGGGACCCACCTCCTCCAGCCATGCCCCACCTGCCTACAGTAGTCAGTCAGTCAGTCCACTCAATGAAGGATGGTCTGATAAAGTTACAGCTCTCCCAATACCACTGCTACACTTCTGAATATTCCTGCCCTAGCGCAGGATCCTGGGTAGGGGATACCTCACATGAACCAGAAAAGGCTGTATCCTCTCTACGTGGGACACCAAGGCAAGATGATCATACATTGAAGCCCAACTTGACAGCAAGTATCTGTCAGGTGATGAGGAACACCCAGTCCAGAGTTAATTTTCTCTACAAAACATCTTTTGCACCCTATGCTCCCTAAATTCCACATCAGGTGTAGCTTTTAAAAGCCTGGATTTTTACTCTTTACTCTGTGTACACACACACACACACACACACACACACACACACACTCTTACACACCATTCCTACATTCACTTTTCAACAAAATGCAGGCACTGATTTATGAGAAACATCAACCCCTTGGGCAAAGTAAATGTCTGTCTCTGTAGTGTCCAAGATTTTTACAATGGGAATGAACAAGATGATGCTTAAAAAGAAAGTTTGATCAATGGAGAGGGTAATGCTCTTCCTTTTTACCTATCCTGAGAATGTAGAAATACTCATTCCAAAACTGAAGCTGTTTGTGTGTGTGTGTGTGTGTGTGTGTGTGTGTGTGTGTGTGAATGGAGAGTGGCCACCACTAATGACATGTGTGTGTGTGTGTGTGTGTGTGTGAGAGAGAGAGAGAGAGAGAGAATTGGGGCAGGGGTCACAGTGTTTGGGCAGCACTGGGTAGCTCAGGCATTTCTAGGATGACCCTGCTAAGGATCTGTTTGTATGAAGAACCAAGGAGAGTTATGGGATGGGACAGTGTATTAATTATCCACTGCAGCTTAACAAATGATTGGGGAATCCTAGCCATGGAAACTCTTAGCTCACACATTACTCTGGATCAGAAGTCTAGGAACAGCTTAGCAGAGTGATTCTAGCCTAGGTTTTCTAAGCTATCACATGGGACTACAAATCATCTGAAAGCTTGATGGGTGCTGGAACACCCACTTCTAGGTTCACTCATGTGACCCTTGGTAGAAGCTTTAGTTCATTGCTATGTGGGCATTTATGACATGGCAAATGGCTTCCTCCAGAGTTAGTGATCCAAGAGAATGTGTGAGAGCAGCTAAGACAGAAGCCACAGTGTCTTCTGTAACCTAATCTGCCTTATACTATCAGTCACAGAGACCAACCTTGGTATGGTGTAGAGGGAGCCTACACAAGGTGGGAATACCAGGAGGAAGGGACTGGTGGGGGCCATCTTGGAGTCTGGCTACCACTGATGACATGTGGTCAGATGGAGAACTATCTGAACAAGGACCACCCTTTGTGTCCCACCAACACTCACACAAGAGCATCACATGAGATGGGAGTGGAGATCACCCTGATGGACAGAGAGAAAAGTAAACAAGCCTGAATGGAGAGTGGCATTTCACTGGGTGATATCCGATTCACAGAAATATTTTGAAAGCCAACTAATTCCCATTGCCTTCCTTGCACTCCATCTGGCAATCTTTGGAAATTCCATCACAAGCTCACTCCTTCCCATTGGGAAGTTTACCCAATACTGAGTTAATTGTGCTTTGGGACCTATGAATAGCTTCTCCTGAATGTTAATGAACAGGAAAATTAGTTGTTCATGAAGTTTTGAATTTGGTTGCCCTCCCATCAATTCCAAGAGTAAACTGACATCCAATTCTTATACCTACAATTGAGGATCCTCCAAAGGTACACTATCATGGTTTAGATATGAGGTGTCCTTCAAAAACCCATATGTGAGACAATGCAAGAACATTCAGAGGTGAAATGATTAGGCTATGAGACCTTTAACCAAATCAGTACATTAACCCAATGATATAATTAACTGGCTAGTTAAGTGTAGGCAGACTGGGTGTGGCTGAAGGGGTAGGTCACTGGGGGCCTGCCTTTGGGGTTTATATTTTGTTTCTGGTGAGAAGACCCCTCTCTGCTTCCTTGATGTCATATCCTGAGCTGCTTTCCACCACCATGCCCTCACTTTGGGCCCAGAGGTGTGGAGTTGGCAGACCGTGGACCTGAATGGAGAGTGGCATTTCACTGGGTGATATCCGATTCACAGAAATATTCTCAGAAACCATGAGTCAAAACAAACTTTTCCTCTCTATGTTGTTCTTGTCAGGTCTTT
Source organism: Urocitellus parryii (assembly GCF_045843805.1). NCBI lineage: Eukaryota > Metazoa > Chordata > Mammalia > Rodentia > Sciuridae > Urocitellus > Urocitellus parryii. The sequence continues at coordinate 84,175,779 of NC_135537.1, forward strand.
TGGTCATAGTGATGAAAAAGCCACTAAAACACCCATCATAAGCCTGATCTTGGTGATGATAGAGAAAACCAAGGACAGGGGCAAAGGGGATGTAGTCAGGGTAGAGAAATGGAGTTTAAAGATGTGGAGGATGTTTCAGAGGTAGAGATGGTGTCCTTCCTTTCCTTTAAAGGACCCAGGGAGCAATGACATTGGCATGCTATGACATCATGGGGAGAAGACTGGCCCCAGGGTCTTGTCTGGTCCCCATGTAAAGTTCTTAGACTTTCTGCAAGGTCTACTATATCCACCTTGTAAGCAGATGTTTCCAAGTTTTGCTGGGCATAGTCTGCCACTGACCATTCTTACCAGATTGCTGGTGGGGTCTGGGCAGGAACCATGGCCAGTGGGGCACCCCAGCCAGACAGGAGTCTTGCCGCACCCACCACAAACTGCCTGCTGGGTCTGTGATGGCACACTGGAAATCAGCCTCCTTCTAATGCTAGAGTATCAGGATGTCTCTCTTTCTGACCACTTTCTGCTCAAACAGCACAGCACTTGAGAAATCCAGAATGTAAAGGAATACTCAGGCTGATAACTGCCAACATAACTTTGCTGTATGAAATGTCCCAGGTTTGGCCTGAGTAAGTCACCGCTGTTACTTTCACAAAACATTCAACCAGACCATTCTCACTAAATGGAGGCTGAACCCGCTCAGTCCTCCCCTTCTGAGTTTGGCCACCATCAATATTCATGACCCATCACTGTCCATCTCTCTCTGTCATCTGCAGTACAGACAGACCAGGTGAGCAGTCTGATGCGGGGCCTTCTGCTTTTGACATCACTGAGCTGAAGATTCTGCTGCCTAGAAAACATAGGCATTTGGAACAATGAGACCTCACAACACTCTCTAGGCATGTACTTCTGTCTATTTCCAAATGCCTGTCTCTAGGATAGGGATCTTCCAGCATGAGCTTTCCTCTTCATCACCCACCACATTCTGGGTCAAGGTGCAGGCACTAGGAGAGCAATGAATTGGAAAGCATAAAGCACTTATGTAGAAAGGAAACCACAGACACAGAGGAGAGTGAGAGAGTGAGAGAAAGCGAACGAGGGAATATGACTATGTATGTTCTTACTGATCTGCAAGAAGCCAGCTCTCTGGAATACTAGAACTGATGAGTCAAATGAGAAAGATAGATGAGAAGGAGGCAGGTGCCCCTGGGCCTCCCAGGTCCCCTCTAAGCAGAGCCTGAGCTTCCTCACACACTCTCTGTGACTCTTAGCCATGTACCTGGGACCACATCATGCCCTCTGCCCCTATCTAGGGTCTTACTCTTAAAGAGCTTCCTTGGTGCCTTAGGAAGTCAATTAATCCTCCCTACCCCATAACATATTCAAAAAGGTTCTCTCCTCTCTCTCTAGCTTCAGCCTCTTAGAATCAGTTTTGAAATCTTAAATCTGCCAGGAAGTGGCTCTCCTTCCTCCAGTCTTCATTAAGCCCACGGCCACTGTGTTTCTGGAATCCATTAAAACAAAACCAGGACATGCACATGAGAACCAAATGAGAAGCAGAGCAAACCGCGGTGCTCTCCGGTGCTGGCGAGGGGTGATTAGTCACAGATATTTGTGTAGTGCTCTGTGAACTGAATCTGGTATCCCTGGAGCTCAATTCACTACAGGTGGCAAATCAGAACTCACAAGATGGGCCCATCAGTCAGTAATGTTTATCCAACACCAAGAGAAGGGAAGACATGTGATTGGTGCTTTTTTGACAAAGGAAATAGGAGACTAGACTCAACATTTCAAGCACTTATCACCAACAGGACAAGATAAGAAAAATACATAGAAAAGAAATATGAGTTGAATTTTAGGGATATGCTGCCAACCAACCAACTGATGCATGAATCAGTGGTATCCAATGTTAACCTGCACCTGCTCAGTGCTGAGTTTCAGGCAGGCTGAGGCAGGAGCAAAATAGGAAGTGTAGAAGCTCATGCCCGATCAGGTCAAAGCCTCCATGTGTCTCAGAACCAGCAGGCTTTCCTGGGGTTGCTTCTCTGTGGGCAGACCCCCCTCACCCTGGAGCTTTCTGGATGCTGGAGCCCAGCAGGCCTGGGCTCCCTGCAGTAGGTATCAGCTTCATTCAGGCCAAGATGATCATCTAATTCTTGGCCTTACCTCTCCAGTTAAAGAGAAAGAAGCCAAGGGGGCAGGGTGGGATGAAGGACCATGGGAAGAAGATAAAGATGCTCTGGGGAGAGTTCACATGATGACTGAGGTGAGACTCGAGAGGGAGGTGGTAGTGTTAGGATAGGGGACTTGACTGTTGCTATGTTGGCATCTATCACACGCCACCCACGGATAGACTGATAGACCCTCAGCAACTTACATGCCTTCTGTTTGGGACAGACGTGGGATCCCCTCTTGGGCTGGCTGGCATTACTCTAATTCATAGCCCTAGACTATATACAATTTCATGTCACTGACCACAGAGGGGCCAGCTAGGAACTGTGTGAGGATGAATGAAAATCCATCCACTCATTAAAGTAACTTACAAGTTTCTCTCATGGCTTCCTTGGTCAAGAACCTGTAATGACTCCCCACTGCCAACTACAATAATATATATTCTTGGGGCTGGGGATGTGGCTTAAGTGGTAGCACACTCGCCTGGCATGCGCGAGGCTCTGGGTTAAATCCTCAGCACCACATAAAAATAGAATAAAGATGTTGTGTCCACTGAAACACTGAAAAATAAATATTAAAAAGAATTCTCTCTCTTTCTTTCTCTCTCTCTCTCTCTCTCTCTCTCTCTCTCTCTCTATCTTTAAAACAATTATCTCTCTCTCTAAAATAATAATAATATATATTTTTATTCTAGTCTTAGAGACTGATATATAGTATAAGATAGTGGGCACTTTTATTCAGTTTCTGGATGGTCAATAAGTAACTTAATCTGGGATTGCATTTTGTAGTCTCTCAATAAGATTAGGCCCCTCTTGATTGTGGTCTTGCAGTTTGGAGCTTGGGCTCTACTCCCTCAGTCTCCAGTGAATTCCACCCCTTCTGCCTGTGAAAATATCAGGATCCTTCAAGACCAGGCCCCGGCCTGGTATTTCCCTGTAGCCTTCTACCATTGCTCTGACTCACAGGTCCTGCCTTTACCTAAAATATCGAATATGCTTATGTCTGTACTCCCCAATCACACAGGGCAGCCCTCAGTCCCTGACCCCACCATTCTCAATTTCATGCTTTTATTACTTTCTCTCTAATTAAATTACAGACTCCTTATAGTCACCTTGTAAATTATGTTGCTGACACTCCTCCCTCACTGGAGCCTTCTATATCACTAAGCTCTAGGAGTACATGACTGATGAATGCTTAACAAGTGCTGTGGTGTAATTTTGGGTATAACCCCAAAGCCCATATGTTATGGGCTTGGTCCCCAGCCCGTGGCATGACTGGGAGGTGGTGGAACCTTCAGGAGGCAGGGCCAAGTAGGAGGTCTTGGGTCACTGGGATATGCCCTTGAAGGGGATAATGAGAATTCAGTCTTTTTTTTTTTTTTTGCTTCTTGGCCACCATGAGGTAAGTGACTTTGCTTCACCACACACTCCCCACTATGCTGTGTTGCCAAAAGCAACAGGCCTGTCTGATCAGGGACCGAAATCTCTGAAACCACAATAAAAAATATACCTTTGCTCTTTTTAAGTTGATTGCCTTGGGTATTTTGTTACAGTAATGGAAAACTATCAGATATAACAACCAAAAATAAAGCTTACTGACAATGGGTTGCCTTATGAAAAGGATGTCATATTGTCATCAATATTTTTTGTATTAATTGACATAGTCTCTTATGATGTGGGCAGCAGGCATACCATGGCTATTATCTACCAAATCCCTTACTTAACTTGTACATGAGAAAACTGAAGCCCAGAGTGGCTAATTATTTCTGAGCGATCACACAACTCAAGATCCCATGTCTTCTACTTTCTGGCTTAATCTTCTCACTGCACCATTCCACACAAAGACCATAAGAATAAGCCTGATTATGTTCACTCTTTACTAATAATATGGGTCTCTAGGAATGAGGCTGGAATAATGAACTGTGGTGATATTTGATGGTTTCTATTGTTATATGCATCACAAGGAAATCTGAGTGCTCACCGTTATTTACCCAATGATAAAATTCTAGTTCCTTTTTGTAAAGCAAATAACCAAAGCATTAAAATTTTCCCAACTCAAAAGCCATCTCAAATAAAAGACAACTGCCTAGTAATTGTAAACATTAGCCATCTACTTAGGAATTTCCTTTGAGGGGTTTTATGGTTTCTCCTAAAGAAATGGTTTTTGATGGATGCTTATAACACCTGACGGCCAACATTTCTCTTAATAATAATCATAAATAAGTGAGTCAAAGTCACCTAACCTGAAATGAGCTCCACTTCACCACCAAATCCATCATGGTGCCCCGAATCTGTGGCAGCAGATCACAAAGGTCTGATGCTCTGGGCACTCCATATGAAATCCTATCTCTAGCACCTACCATTACATTTTAATTTCATATTATTTCCTCCAAAGGCCTTACCTAAAAAGAGACCCTCAAAGGACAGCGCCTGTGAAAGGACTCAGTCCTGAGCAAGGTCATGTGCAGAACCTTTGGCCACTCTCCAAGGAGCTATTGTGCACATTTGTTTCTTTCACATTTTTTTCCTCCTCTTTGTTCCACTACAACAGGCAAACCAATAAATTAATGTCTTGAAAGAGAATAAAAAGCAGTGAAAGAACAATTAATTCAAGGTGCTTAATTAGAGAGAAGTAATGAAAGCATTCTTTAACACTAAAACACAGATGACCACATAGAAAATGTCACATAATTGTCTGGATTTGAAGATCAACACTGGGTAGGTTGAAATAACGGGGTTTGTCAGTCAAGTACTGGGGAGGCAAGCAGCTATTTCTTCCCCACAAAGATAGTGGCGTGGCTGGGGTTGTGGCTCAGCAGTAGAGTGCTTGCCTAGCACGTGCGAGGCCCTGGGTTAGATCCTCAGCACCACATAAAAATAAATAAGTAAAATAATGGAATCATGTCCAACTACAATTGAAAAATAAATATTAAAAATGATAGTGGTGTAGATATACTTTGTTATGTTTAGTAACTAATACCAACACATTGTTATGCCCTTGGCCCTGATGATAGGACACAGCAGCTATTTTGTTTTACTGAGTAGCTTGTCACTTCCAATTTCTCTTATATGGGGTTCTGCTCCAATGTCTGCTGCTGAGACTGAGGGGGGTGAAGCAGAGCACAGACCAAGTGCATCAGATGCTGAAACACACACCACTGGGAAATAATGACTTTAAGGTGCTGATAGCCATGAAGTTTTCCAAATATTCTTAGAATGTAAGATCCTTACCACCATGTTCTGTGAGTTGCAATGGGGTGGAGTGGGTCGGTGGGACATCTGGGGATGTAAAACTGCATGAATGCATGATCCCTTAAGGCCATTTCTTTGATTTGAGGAAGGCAAAGGGTTATGATGTGTCCTTACATCTGGATTGGAGCATTCCAGAGCTGGAACTCACTGGTGGTGGAATATGGAAAAGCAATGTCATTATTGATAGAAAAAGTCTGGTACAGGAGCTACAGATGCAGCTGGTGCAGTAGAAAAAGGACCCCCTTTCTGAACATGACCCCATCTTTTAATCACAAATAGGCTGTTGAAACCCATATTCTGCAAAGCAGTGGCTTCTGGAGATACTAGAATTCCACAAAGGGGGAGGGGTGGCAGGAGGACAGGCCCCCTGCCACCTGCATTTCAACCAAGGCACAGAATTGCATTGTCTTTGGGGCTTGGCATTACTCTTTTTTTTTTTTTTTGAATGATGAGGCTAAAGAATGAATGGGGCAATTTTTTTAGAAGTCATTGAAGAATAGAAATTATTCCAGGCAAAATTCTCAAGTATCTCATTATTCCTGGTACCTTTTGCTTCTGTCTCCCTGCTTCCTTCTCTCCTTCCAATCCTTTCACCTCACCTACCCAGTTCTCTTCTCCTTGCCCATCAGAACTTACTGTTACATGTCACACTAAACTCCAACAAACATGTCAGTGGTTTTCCTGAGTTCTGGAGTATGTGCCTTTGGACAACAGATTCCTAGAGATGGCAAAGACTCCCTCCCACGACAGTGGTGGTAGTGTATGAGTGGTTCTATACCTTGTGGCACTGTGTGTGTGAACAGAAGGAGAAGTGCAACCCCTGCTGCTGGAGCCCACTCCTGACTGTCCATGACTGTCTTTGGGGTGGAAGTGGAGGAAGGCCTCTACCACTGCACCTTCAGTGAATCAAAGTATACTCCATCCCTGAGAGAGGCTGCCGAGGTCTTGGAGACCTTCAGTCCCACATACAGGTTTCTGTAGTCCTGAGGTCAGGGAACCTGACCTGATCCCTCAGAGACCTTTCAAAAGTAGTACAGTGCTTGAGCAAATAAAGACATGGCTCAGGGACCAGATGAGGAGATACCATGGAGGAAGAACCATTGATTCATGGATGCTTCTCTGCATCCAGCACCCCCCTGCTGAAAGTGAGGGATGGTGGCAGCCTCAAGGTCTAATGATGCACACAACAACAAGTTTTTACAGTGAAGCCTTTTGTGGTTCTATCCCTAGCCAAGAACTACAAGTGACAGGATATCAGAAAGAAGAGATGAGACCTCAATACCCAGGACCTGGAGGTCCCCTCATCAGAGGACAGGGGAGCAGTGGACCTCACACACACCTGCCCTTTACCTCCCTGGGACCCTGTCCTCAAGGGCCTGCCTGAATTGGACCATTTCTTTGGGGGTTTCAGGCTCCGGCACCTGCCGCCCACAAAGCTGCTGTTCTCACTCATGGAGTCCTGGGCCAAGGACGCACTGCCGGTGGCCTCGCTGTCCCTCATCATGCTCTTGTAGCCTCTTACTGTCACCACTGTGGTAGAAGAGGGCAGTCTTCCCCATGGCCAGCGGGAGTTCCCCGCTCAACCCGCTGCTGTTGTCACTGCCATGCCCCCTGCTGCACCAGTGTGGCTTCCGAGGTGGGGAGATCTTGCTGTAGGGCGAGGACAGCAGGTGCGCTGCTGTAGGCTTTTCCTCCATGGGAGCCCCACTGTGCTCCTCTGCCTCAGGTCCAGCCCACACCTGCAAGCCCTGGGTGCCCCCATTCCCTTGCAGCAGATCGGAGATGCGCCCATTGATTGCTCTCAGAGGCAGTGTGGAAGCCAATCCAGAGTTTCGGTTCCTGCTGAGTGACTGGGTGAACCAGGACATGTGCTTCCTGCTGGGGGGCACGTTGGAGCTTTGGCCCACTGTCTGAGGCAGCGACTTGGTGGAGAAGCTGAGGGTTTTGAAGGTGGAGGTTGACAGGCTGCGGGCTTTGGGGCTGGCCAGGAGGAGCTTGCTTATGGCTAAAATCTTGGACTGGCTGGCCTTGGGCGAAGCCCCTGCTGACTGGGTGGTGCTGCAGCTGGGTGGTGAGGCCCCTGTGCTGCTGGTCCAGGCTCCTGCCAGAAAGTGGCATGGTGCTGTCTTTGCCAGTGTCCAGTCGTGAGCTCATGGAGGACAGGCTCTCCACCCTCTCCAGCAACAAGCATTCGTAGTGGCTGACTGTTATTCTGCCAAGAGAGTTGGTTCTGCTGGCTACCTGCTCCACTGAAGAACTTGCTGCTGCTACTGGCATCCTTCATCTTGCTGCTGGGCTCATCAGGGAAGCTGTCCAAGAAGGTGGCTGACTGGTTCAAGGGGCTGCTGGTGCTGCTGCTGCTGCTGGCACTGTTCTGGGGGCTGGCCCGGTTCTTCTGGTCCAAGCTGGACTTGTGGACAGGGGGCAGAGGAGGATTCCCTTTAGGCCTGGCAAGGACACAATGCTTCGGGGAAGCTACCTTGTGATCCAGGGTTGCCTTAGAGGCCTGGGTGCCTGATACTGTCCCCAGGCCATTGGTGTCGGCACTGCAGTGGTAGAAGAGGTTATCTAGCCCCTCCTGTCTGCTGTCTTTCTGAAATGCTCTAGGAAGGATGCTGGATTTCAGGCTTTTGCTGGAATGCATTGGCCTCTGGGCCACCAAACCAGGCAGAGCCATCTCACAGCCATCCACAACCCTCTTGAAGTTGTCAGTCACTGGGGAGGCAGATACCTGTCCACTGCTGCTGCTGAGCCTGTCGCCCGAGCTGGGCTTCCTATCCTGTTCTTGCTCTGGTCTGGTCTCAGGCTTAGTGGGGCCTGTGGCAGTCTCATATCTAATCCCTTCTTCACTTTGAAAAGCATTCTCTTTTTTCACTTCCTCTTCTCGTTTCAGCCAGGGGTCCTCAAATTTCATCTCTCTCTTTGCACTGGTTTCTTTACTACCCTTCGCAATTGCTCAGGGTGGCTGTATTGGAGATGGTGACCATGGCCTTGCCCAGTGTGGATATTTTGCAGCTTTTGATGGGGGTGGCTTTGTTGAAAGAGTCTTCCCACTCAGACAAGATGAGCAGGTTGTCAGGGCCTTCCTTGGGCTTCTCTCTGCACACCACAGCACTGTTCTGGATGCTGCTAACAAACTCTGAGGCTGGAGGTTCTGCCATGGCCAAAACATGTCTGGGATATGAAACTGACATGATTGCTTGCCATCACTGCCAGCGCTCATGTCGCTTAGCCAGGAGCTGATGGAGGAACACCTGCTGCCTCTCTCCTGAGCCTTCCCATCCAGGCTTAGCTTCGGAAGGGGCAAGAACTGTGCGATGCTCACTTCAGAGACGGGAGCCATGCTCGAGTAGCCCTCCAGATCCTCCCTGATGCTGATGATGATGCTGACGGGCTGGGAGCCTGAGGCTAAGGTCTGCACAGAGCAGTTGCTATTGAAGCTGATGATGCTGGTGGGATGGCCACTGTCCAGGACCCCACTGATGTTCAGCTCTTCCACCAGCGTGAACACCAGCTCATCCTCCATGTTCAGCTCCAATGGCTGCTGCATGGTCACCACTGTGGTGCTCAGAATCTCCTTCATGGAGTCTGGAGGATATGCTGCCTGATGCTCCTTCTCAACAGGGGTTTCTGGGAACCCCTCACTCCCAGCAGACATAGATTTCTTCAAAAACTGGGAGCTCATTCCAACCGGAGGGGTACGTACCTCAGGCTGCAGCAAGGACTTGCTAGAGACCATACCAGAATCCTTGCTCAATGGTGGCAGTGGAGCAGAGGTTGGCAGGACCCCCTTCTGTGTATAGACTTTGCATTTCTGGGAAGGAGAGCTGGGGGGCTTGTACTCAGAAGTCTTGGATAGGCTGGCAATGCCCAGCTTTGGGGAGCCCATGGGCCTGGGCTTGCCCTCCATGAAGCCACAGGAGTTCAGGCTCTCCCAGCTGCTCTGGAGGCCGGGGCTCTGCACCATCTGGCCACTGCTGCCTGGGATGCTTCGGGATGAGGCTGGGGTGGGGCGGCTGCTGCATACTGTGGCAGGAACAGGGGAGTGATTCCTTTGCATCTTACAGGCCAGGTTGTCTGGGCCTTCCCAATCAGTCACCTGGCCATCTGACCCATTGTCTTCCTTATCGAACTCAGAAAGTAAGTTTGCCCCAGACACTTGGCTTAATGAGGGGCATTTGCTCGCCTGCTCTGCCCCAAACTGTACAGGCAGCTCTTTGAAAGAAAACTTACTGGGCTCCTTGCTGCCATCAATGCAGTCTAGTCTCTCTTGCAGTGCAGCAAATGTGTTACACTTCAAGCAGTCCCTTTTTGATTTGCTGGCTGCAGCCTCTCCTGCCTCTGTGGGCTGGCTGTCACCTTTGGTCTTCTGCAGGGCAGGTACAATGGGAACAAAGTTTGGGGGCCCCTCATTGTCAGTGAGCTCCTTGTAAGAGGGGGCTGAGCCACTAGGCCCGATGTAGATGACAGTGTCACAAGATTGCTCGATGCTGGATGCTGGAGGAGTAGTCAGAATCACTGGACAGGTGCGCAATGGGGAAGTCGGGATCCACCGTGGCTCTGATATGGAAGGGTCTCTGTTGGGTGAGCCTGCGCATTCTGCCTTCCTCACAGGAGCTTTCTCCACCAGAGGAGCTCGACATGTACTATGAGTGAGAGAACAGTTAATATGTGGTGCCTCTGAGACAGCCCTCCCAGGGAGCCTGACATTATGTGGTAAATGGTAGAAGCCACCGACTTAACAGGAGCTACTGAAGGTCCCTTTGATTGATCTCCCACATTGAAAAGCAGAACCATGACTCCACTGGGCCAGATCAGAGTGCCCAATGTTCCATATCATAGCTGTATGTGCTTAAGATAATCCCTATATGGCACACTGAGGAATTAGAGGCTGCTCAGCAGAGGAGATGCAGTCCCCTTCTGACCTCTTAAGGGCTATTCCTGAATACAACCAACAGAACATTGGTTGGGAAACCCTGTTTTATACTCCATCCCCCAATTAAAAAATACATAAAGAAGAAGGAAAGAAAAGCCCTCACACATGTTAATCGCTGCCCCCGCTCCAGGATCTGATTGGCCACAACCACCATGGTCCTCTCAGGCATTCTTGCCAAGCTGCCACTGTCTGGGATTTGCTTCTGCCAGAGGAAAGGAGCCCAGTGGCATCTAGCACACTCAGTAACAAGCAGAAAACATTGAATTAACATGACAATTCCAGCAGCCAGAAAATCACTCCTGAACATGGGGGTGGGCAATAGGGCCACATGATCAAGAAGTTAATAGCCCTCTTTAGAGAGTTGACTCATTGAAGGACACAGTCTTCATCTACATAGGACCAGTCAGGCAAGAGAAAAACTGAATAATTTCCATCTCTCTAACATTTTTCATCTCAAAATTTATCTAAAGCACACCAAGCACTACCTGTCAGAGGTAAGGCTGGATGCCCAGGGCCAGCAGAAGACCTGATTCTCTCCTGTCAGTGGGAAGGTTTCCCTGCCCCCAAGTGGAGACCACAGCAGTGATGCTTTCACATGCACCCCTGTGTTTGGTGATCAGCAATATTGATTTGGCTCTCTCTGTCTCAGTACTGGGACAAGGCTCCAAAGCTCCATTACCCACTGCACCCACTGTGAACTACTTACCTTCATCTTCTTCTTCTTCATCCTCAAGACCCTTGATGCAATCTGGATGGTAGACAGGGTTTCTGCATAGTTCCCAGCTGCGGCAGAGATGTGAGTGATCATGGTGGTGTGACAGTTCATGTTCCTCAGAGACTCCCAAAGCAGCATGGTGAGCTTGCTCTCTCTGCCAAACAAAGTAATTAAGGCTGTATTAGTGGGCCATGCTTCACATTGACTCTCAGGGTAGGACTTTAGGTCTGTACATGGTTATTTTGTTGTGGTTGGTATTTTTTTCTTCCTTTTTTAAAAATGGCACACCAATTAGCATCATTTTCCAGCATGGGAGCATGGGGCTATTTGTGGTTGGCAGCTGAGCAAGTGCTTCTTACTCCAAAGATGAAATTCATGCAAACACCTCCCTGGGCACTTCTCTCCTGGATGTGATGGGGTGTTCCTGTGTGTCTGTGTGCATATGACATTGCACATAATGAGGCCTGGGAATAGAAATGGGAAGAAGGGATCACAGAAAATGACTTTTTGACCAGTGACTCAGCGTGCTATCTGCATACCCTGCCTTTCTCTGCAAGTCTGTGCACACAGGCAATCCCTGTAACAAAAAGCAGTTCCCTGCTGAGAATTTGTATTGAAGATCTATGTGTTTATAATACATGCAAAATGTCTTACAAGGAGTTGGAACCACTTTATCCTCACTGTCTCTTAATTCTCATATTTGCATCTAGTAGCACAGAAGGAAAATGTATTTGTATTCCTGATAAGTGGAGAAACACAGAAACAAGCCCAAATACTCACTTGCTTAGCAATTGAAAGAAATTTCTAGAAAGGCCTCCTCTGGGAACTTTTCAGTTGCTGTATGGGGCCAGAGTGTCCAGAGTGGTGATAATGAGGCCCATGGGTTTACCAATTGTGTTTCTGGACATTTTAAGTGTTGTCCTAAAGGAATGTCTCAAGTTTTTTTTTTTTCCATTTCTATACTTGTTCTACCATTTTTTTTTCTGTCTTGCTTTTAAAAGGCCTCTTCTTACTTCATCAGCAGCATTTGCCAAGTGTCATTTCATCTCTGGAGCATCCCCTCCCCTGAAGGCTGAGTCTGCCTCTGTGTTTCCCATGCCCTATGTTCATATCTCTGCGATGTGTTTGTAATTCCAGATGAGAGGAGTTCATCTGCATGTCTGAACCCCCTGGGGAGGGACTGTCCAATTCAGCAGACTCTGGGAGATGCAGGCCACTCTCAGCAGACAAGAGGCCAATTCACATGTGACCTGAATACAGCTTCTGGTAGGAGAGACTGTGGTGTGATAGTTTTTCATTCCCATCTGAGACCAATTAAGGTGTCTGTTCAGGGATGCTGAGCTCACAACGGCTCAGTACCAGGACAGTTTATAAATATACCAGGGCTTCCCTTTCACAAAATAACCAGTGACAGAATTGGTGAAAGGAGTAATAAGGGAGGTGTGTGGGGGGGGGCACCAGGGACAAGCTGCATACATTTAACTCCCTTCATGTCCAGAAAGGACGTGTCGTGGACATAGCCATTCAGTGGAGAGGTTGAGTCTTATCTCAGCAAAGACAGTACACCTTGGCCTTGTCTTCAATATGGGATGCAGAAGATGGGTTCCATTTAGGATAGTTATGATCATATAGGTTCTATAAAATACCTGTGAGTCCTGAATTAGTTAATAATTGTCCATGACTTTTTGGGGAAATGCATGGTTTAGTGAGCCACTGGTGAGGATCCCGTCACAAAAGTTTCATCAACTGGTCATTACATAACCTTGTTTTATTTGTATTTATCTTGAAAGATAACTTATTTAATACCTATTCCTAATAAGCACTAAAACATATGCAGTATTGCTTTATAATAAACACTAACCAAGAAGGGTTCAATAATTTCCTGAACCAGAGTAATATGACCATAAATTTCTTTGGCTTTTGGCCTCACAACAATACACTGGGCTACAGATTTTTTTTTTCTTTAACAGTTCATCATCTCATGAATCTACAAATTCAGTTACTTTTTAAAATCATTTTGGGGGCTGGGGATGTGGCTCAAGCGGTAGCGCGCTCACCTGGCATGCGTGCGGCCTGGGTTCAATCCTCAGCACCACATAAAAAAAGATGTTGTGTCTGCCAAAAACTAAAAAATATAAATATTAAAAAATTCTCTCTCTCTTTCTCTCTCTCTCACTCTCTAAAAAAATAAAAATAAAATCATTTTGATAGCTTCATTATGTACTACAGATATTAATAGTATTTTCTGGAGTGCTCTTACATATAGATCAGGGAATTTCCTCTTCCTATTTCTGAATGTACTGTTGTATTGATTCATTAATATTAAACTTGCAGTCGTCAGTACTGTAACTCGGGCCTGAGTGAAGCTTATTTAACATGTGTGTTTTCTCCACAAGGCACATCACAGCCTTTGTACCCTTTGTTACATTAGAGAACACGTTAGCACCATGCACAGGATCATTTAAAACAGTGAAATCACCAACAAAAACACAAAAATGCAAAACAAAACAAAAAACACGTAGCAGTACATCAACTTGAAAGCACACTTATTTATAAATAGAAGAGCTGACATAAGAAGGCAGAGTAGCACCCTGTGCCATTTCAATGGGGAATATATGGGTTGGAAACTCAAAGTTTCCACCACTCTGCAAGTCCTGAAATGATTCTGAAGTGCGTTGAGTATTGTTTAGGGATTACTGTTATGGTTTGGATATGAGGTGTCCCCCAAAAGTTCATGCGTGAGACAATGTAAGAAGGTTCAGAGGAGAAATGATTGGGTTATAATGATCTTAACCAAATAACTGAATTAATCCCCTGAAAGGGATTAACTGAGTGGTAACTGAAGTGGTAGGGTGTGGCTGGAGGAGGTGGGAATTGGGGATGTGGCTTTGGGGGATATATTTGTATCTGGTAAGTGGAGACCCCTCTCCCTTTTTCTGATCATCATGTGAGCTGCTTTCCTCTGCCACACTTTTATGCCATGATGTTTAGCCTCACCTGGAGCTCCGAGGGATGGTGCTGGGCTTCTATGGACTGAGACCTCTGAAACTGTGAACCCTCAAATAAATCTTTCCTCTACAATTGTTCTGGTTGGCCCTTTTAGTCACAGCAGTGAACAAGCTAACTGAAAAATTAGAAAGAAATTTTATCAGTAGGAAAATTTGCAACTACGGAATCTACAAATGGTAGTTACTAACTAAACTACGGCGTTCCTCATGATAAGTCTGTCCATCAGTTGCACCGAGCTGAAGGCCTGCTCCTCTGTCTCTTCAGGTGAGTCTCCAGGGAAAGACACCAAAGTTGGAATGAAAAGATATTATGTTGTTGTATCAACCTGCTTGCCCTGCCTGTCCCACAGGATCCCCGCTCATGATATGATGATATAGATAAAGGTTTCTTGCTATTTTTTTGAACCTTACATTGTTGGAAGAAGTCATGGCATATGCGTTGCTTGGCAACCAGCATTTTCACTCTCCTTGTTGAAAGAAAGCCAGTAAAACTGCCAACCAGACTATTTTGCTTGGGCCAATCTAGACTCAAAGACATGTCCGTAGGGGAGTAAAATATGGTAGACAGAAAACCTTGGCTTTTTCAACCTCATGATAACCCTTTAACTTGGAGCAAAGATTAGCAAGTAAGTGAGAAGGGCAGGTGAAGGAAGGGGCAGGGTACCAAAGGCTGCCAACTGTAAGCTGAACTCAGTATTGTGGGGAGGGAACTAAAGAGGTTCAAGAGAGTTTGTATGGTCAGCATGAACTCAGTTCACAGCTTTGTATCAAGGCTTAAGTGACAGAAGAGAAGGGGTGAGCTGCTGGCTAGTCTTGCCTGAGTGTCATGCTGGCTAGAGGGAGGCAGAGTCTCAGGGTCATATGAGAGGGGCCCTTGCTATGGAGGATAAGAGTGAGAAGGGACTGGTTATGAAGCTGAGCTGACTGGGGTCTGGGGAAGAACATGGCATTCTGTTAAGTAGCCATGTTTTATGGACATACATTTCACCTCCTGCCCAACCTGACCACATATGCCTTTAAAAGTAATTTTTAAAAATCTTGCTATTCAATATAAGTCAACCCTTTCATTGGCTACCATAAAAGCAATGAAAAAGAACAGGATAATGAACACATTTTGTTTTATTTTATTTTTTTTTTTCGTGCTGGGGATCAAACCTAGGGCCTCACACTTGCTAGGCATGTTCCCTCCCTCTGACATATCTCCACAAAATAAGCATATTTTAATTAATAATAATTTTAAAAGAAAATGAGAGATCACGAGGCACTCTATAACAAGGACCAACAAACTAGGGCCACAGGAGCCAAACTGACCACTGCTTATTTTTATAAATTAAGTTTTATTGGAACACAATGAACCTGGATGTTTACATATTGTCTGAGGCTGCTTTGGTATTACAAGAGTAAATTGGTTGTAACAGAGCCTACAAAGTAAAAGATATTTACTATCTTGTTCTTTATAGAACAGGTTTGCTGACCCCTGCTCTAGAGTAATGGCAACTGTGATGTCATTCCAGATACAGAGTCACCAAGAGAATGAAGGTGTGTCTTACTTTCTTTAGTATTCAATAATATATTCAATAGTTGTGCTGTCCCTCTTTTAGTTCAGATGTTTCATGAAGCAAGAGCAAAAGCCAATTCCATGGAAACAGGCAAAGAGAAACAAATTCTTGGCTTTTGAAATCACTGGAGCACTAGGCCGCAGTCATTGATGGTGGCTCAAATCACTTACTACTGCCTGCAGAAGCAGTCTGTCCTTCCAACGGGGATGTCAGCGTGCTCATGTTCACTCAATTAATTAGCTCATTACTGTATGTAACTCCTCCTTCTAGAAGCATTTGTTAAGCACCAACTCAGGTAAGAGAGACTGTGCTGTACTAAGGAGTACAGGGAGAGAAATGGTTGTGTGAAATCTCATCATGATATCCTCTGATAAAAGCTAAAGTTAAATGGCATCAGCAAGATGAGTGACTGGAAGCTCCTTCTGCTTGTGCCCCCCCCCCACCCAAAGGACAGCCAAATCTACAAACGAAGAACTACATTTTGATGGAAATAACTGAAGAATGCTGGACTATATCAAATGAGTAGCAGAAACCCTGTAGAGTGCAGAAAACTAGGATGGCCTCTTAGAGGAAGGAAATACCTCACCTCTGGCACCTCACCCTCAGTCAGGATCAATCTGGAATCAAGAAGGAATTCTCCTTGGAGGGAAAAGGTAGGCAAGAGGAACTGCCCACCTTACCACCATGACCACTTAAGTCCCTGCCACTGGGGACTCCTGCAGTCTTCACGGACACTAAGCCTTACTCAGAGAGCTACCTGGAGTCCACACAGCTGCATTATCCCCAGATGAAGAAGCCAACACTGCTCCCCATCCCCTGTGACCAGTGCAGCTAATGAACTGCACACTGTGGAATGAGAACATTGTCCTGGTCTGGGGGCGAGTACCCACTGCACTTCTCTATCCCTTGAGAGTACTCATATACCACCCCCATCTGATAACTTACCATCTTGGAGCCCAAATGCTGCTACAGTCTATCTTGGGGGACCAAAAGCATGGATCCACTCTACCCATGCTGCCTAGTCAATGTTGTGCCCTGCTGCTCAGGATCTGAGCTCACTTGGAGCCCTGCCTTCCAAGGGAATGATACACTGACTACCCACAACAGTAATGGCCCCCAGAACCAAAGGTGAACCAGTGCCCTGCCCCTCAGGGAATCCCTGCTTTGACCTCCCAGGGAAGTAATGCTCTGCCTGAAACCTGAGCTGAAATGGCATGGCACTCCCTGCCCTAGGGAACAAAGTGCAGTGGCTGAGCCAAGTTGCTGGCATGGGATCCCATTCCCCCTTGAAGCAGAGTATTGGGTGAGCTGTGCGATCTGTCCTCCAGGACAGAGAGCTGTATCCAGGCCAAATAGCTGTAGCACTCTTCTTCCCTGGAACTGGTCTAGAACCCTGAAGTCTGAGCTGTGGAACCTTGCTGGGGAGTAGTCTTCACTTACTGGGAGGGAGTCTTCACTACATTAATCCTTGTCCCCTAGAGTCCAGCCACAGCTATGCTTTACTATTTCTGGATCTTTCTGTCACTGGAAATCTGCCATGTCCCATAATTCCAAGGGTCCTGTGTCATCTTACTGGGGACCTTATCTCCTAGAATCAGAGTTTCTAATGTCTCTATTGGCTCTGGTTCCCAAATCATAACTGAACCTTGTTTCCTAGTGTCTAAACCCCCAGAGCACACCATCTTCCCTGAAGGCAGGCCAGTGTTGGACCCTGACACCAAGATCAGAATCATAAGTAAAACACAGTTTCCTTGATCCAAGTTGCTGTAATGTGCTTCAGAATCAGCTGTGCAGGCAATCTGCTTCCCAAAGTGTCTTGAAAAGTGAACCTAGGACCCAAGTCTCAGGTGTCCTTGTAGGTTTGTGAGACCCTGAGCCCAGAACCATGGGTCTACAGCTGCTCTAAGAACTTGTGCCTTGGGGCCCAATGCCACTGCGACTACTTGTGGGCCATGTCAGACTCAATGCCAAAACTCATCATTGTAAGGAAAGTGAGAACAAGAAGACACCCCCAAACTTTTGTTACTCAGCATTCTTTTAACAGTATTCACTGACACAATCTCCTATAGCCTATACCATTGAAACATCAACAGATATCACTGACATTGACCACAGCTAAGAACCTACATGGAAGCTATACCACTATGTCCACTCAGAACCATAGTCATGTACCTTTCCCAGCCAACACCCTAAGACCTATCTGCAGGTGAAAGTCTTTCCCTACATAAGTCACTCTGTAAAGTTTAAAAGAGATGACCATTCTATCACATTTACAGACATCAGTGCAGGGACACAAGAAACATGAAAAAGCAGGAAAACATGATACTATCAAAGGAACCCAATGATTCTCCAGTAATTGACCCTAAAGAAAAGGAAATTTATGAATTGCTTTAAAACGAAATCAAGATAATGACTTTAAGGAAATTCTGCAAGATATAAGAGAGCACAGAGAGACAACTTAGTGGAAACAGGAAAATGATTCACAATTGCTGAAAAATTCCTAAGTCCTGGGAGAGAAAATGGATATTCAGATTCATTAACTCAAAGATTCAACCCAAAGAAGTCCTCGGCAAGACACATTATATTCAAGCCATCAAAAGGCAAAGTCTAGGAGAGAATTTAAGAATCAGCAAAAATATCAAAATTTTTGATATTTTACTTGTACAAAAATGAACAAGTCACGCCTAAAGGATCTCTTATATCAGTGGATATAGGTTTTCAATGGATTTGTTGGGAGAAACATTGCAGGATAGGAGAGAATGTGAAGGCCCTATTTAAAGTGCTGAAAAAAATCCTGAGAGCCTAGAATATTATACCCATCAAAACTGACCTTCAGAAATGAAGAAGTACCTTCTTAGACACGCAAAAGCTGAGTGGGGTCTACTGTTAGATCTACCTTACAAGAAATGGTTATAGGAGTTCTTCAATAAGAAAAGCTAATTACTAACGTAAAAGCATATGAAAGTATAAAATTTACTGGTAAGGTAAATATATAATCAAATTCAGAATAATCTAACATTATAATGGTAGTCTGTAAGTCCATTCATATCTCTAGTATGAATGATATAGTTCAAAACAGTTTAAAAACACTATAGCTATAATATGTTGTTAAATATACAGTATAAGGGGGTTGGGTTGTGGCTCAGTAGCAGAGCATTTGCCTCGCACATGTGAGGCACTGGGTTCAATTCTCAGCACCACATAAAAATAAATAAATAAAATGAAGATATTAATATATATATATATATATTTTAAATGTATATATATATTATAAATGTATATATATATATATATACAGTATAAGAATGTGTAAATTACAATATCAAAAATATAACTGAGAGAAAAAAATCTAGAATTTTTAGATCTTTTTTAATAGTTTATTATAACTATAAGATATTTTATATAAACCTCATGGTGACCCAAAAGCAAAAAACAATAGCAGATACACGATAAAGAGGAAGAAACAGAGCTGGGAGTTGCTCTGTGTTAGAGTACTTGGCTAGTATGTACAAGATGCTAGATTTGACTCCTGGCATCCCAGAAAAACGGGAAAGAATTAAATAACCAGAAAACAATGAACAAATGGAAGTTATCATTTCCTATCAGTAATTTCTTTGAATGAAATGAACAAAATTGTGCAATAAAAAGACAGAGTGACTGAATGGATTCAAAGGAAACATGATCCAACAGTATGCTGTCTACAAGAATACTGCTCTAGTTTTATGGCACACATGGACTTTTAAAAGTGAAGACATGGAATAAGATAGACCATGCAAATAGCAACCCAAACAGTGCAGAGGTAACTATATTTATGTCAAATAAATTAGACTTCAAGTCAAAAACTGTCACAGAGATGATGAAGGTAATTATTTATTGATAAAGGGCGTAATTCTTCAAAAGGACATATCAATTGTAAATTTACACTTAACCAACATCAGAGCACCTGAATATATAAAGAAAGTATGAAAAGGACATGAAAGAAGAAATAGCAATATAAAAATAGCAATACTCCACTTCCAACAGTGGAAGAAAATTAATAAGGAGATACTGGAAACAGAATTGCACTTTAAACAAAGTGGACCTTAGAACATCCAACAATAGCAGAATGTACATTATTCTCTAATGTACCTGGGACATCTTCAGGATAGATCGTATGGCAGGCCACAAACAAGCCTTAACAAATTTAAGAAATCTGAAATCATATCAAGTATCTTCTGACCAAAATGGCATGAAACTATAAAACAGAAACAGTAGAAATTTTGGAAAATTCACAGATACATAAGCCAACAAAATTGATGACCTAAAGGAAAGAAAATGTACCAATGTTAGATCAGGAAGAAATAGAAAGTCTGAAGAGATGAATAACAAAAGTGATTGAGGTAATTACCTCAATCATCTTGATACCTAAAACAGACAAAGAAATCATAAGAAGGAAAAGCTATAGGCCAATATACCTGATGAACATTGATGCAAAAATCTTCAATAAAGTATTAGCAACTCAGGGGCTGGGGATGTGGCTCAAGCAGTAGCGAGCTTGCCTGGCATGCGTGCGGCCCGGGTTCCATCCTCAGCACCACATACAGACAAAGATGTTGTGTCTGCCAAATACTAAAAAATAAATATTAAAAAATTCTCTCTCTCTCCCTCTCTCTCACTCTTTCTTTAAAAAAAAAAGTATTAGCAAATCAGATTTGATAATATAACACAAATTGTATACTATGATCAACAGGGACTTATCTCTAAAATGCAAGGTGGGTTTAATATATGCAAATTAATCACTGTGATACTTTATATTAATAGATAGAGCACACATTAGTATCTCAATTGACACAGAAAAAACATTTGACAAAGTGCTACATCTTTTAATTTAAATAAAAACTATCAACAGTTTAGGTTAGAAAGAAAGTTTCTCAATACAATAAAGGCCATTTATGAATAAAACACTACTAATATCATAATCCATGAGGAAAAACTGAAAGCTTTTCCTCTAAGGTGTTGTACAAGGGAAGGATGACTACTTTTACCACTTCTATTAAACACAGTTCTGGTAGTACTAGCAAAGGCAATCAGACAGGAAAAAAATAAAAGAAATAAAAGAAAAAAAGAAAAGGGATCCAAATCTTAAAGGAAAAATAGTCTTTCTATTTGCAGATAACATAATTTCATATGTGGAAAACAAGAAAGACTACACCAAAAACAAAACAAAACAAAAAAATATTGGATCTACTAAATGGATTCCATAAAGCTGCAGAATATAAAATCAACATACAAACTCTGTGGCATTTATGTACCCAAATAATGACCTCCCCCAAAATGAAATTAAAAAAAAAACAATAAAGTTAACCAAGGAGGTAAAAATACTCTATACTCAAAACTATAAAACACCAATAAAAGAAACTGAAGAGAAGACAACTAAATGGAAAGACATAGCATAGAATTACATTCATGGATCCAAAGAATACAGCTAAAATGCTCATCTTAAATCAATATACAGATTCAATTTGATCTCTATCAATATTCCGATGGAATTCTTCACTGAAGTAGAAGTGAAGAAAAAAGGGAAAAAATCACAAAAGACTTTGGATAGTCAAAACAATTCTGAGAAAGAAAAACAAAGTTGGAGGTATTTCACTTCCTGGTTTAAAATTCTATTAAAAAAAGCTATTGTAATCAAAATGCTATGGTACTAGCAGAAGAACAGACACACAGACTGCAGAACAGAATAGAGAGCCCAGAAATAAATCCAAACATGCATTGTCAACTAATTAATTTTTGAAAAGACATCAAGAGAACACAATGAGAGGAAGAGAATAATGCCTTCAATAAATAGATCTATTTATTGAAGAGTGGGCTAGTGGTAGAGCATTTGCCTAGCATGCGTGGGGCACCATGTTCGATTACCAGCACCACATAAAACTAAATAAACAAAATAAAGCTATTAAAAATAGTGCTGAAAAACCTGGATTTCTACATTTAAAAGAACAAAACTGAGCACTAATACCATACATAAAAATCAACTTGAAAAGGCTGAAGACCTAATGTACTACCTGAAATCATAAAATTTATAGAAGGAAATAGGGGAAAATCTACTTGACATTGGCCTTGGAAATGAATTTTTTGATATCACACCAAAAATTTAGGTTGCAAAAGCAAAAATTAATTAATGGGACTACATCAAACTAAAAATCTTCTGTGCTGCAAAGGGAACAACCAGCAAAATGAAAAGGCAACATATAGATTAGGAAAAAAAACATTTACAAACCAAATATCTGATAAAGAGTTAATACCCAAAATTTAAAAGAACTCATACAACTCAGCAGTAAGAAAACATATATCCCAATTAAAAATGGGTAAAGGAGCTGGGCACAGTGGTGTACACCTGCAATCCCAGTGTCTCATGAGGCTGAGGCTGGAGGGTCCCAAGTTCAAAGTCAGCCTCAGCCATTTAGTGATACCTTGTCTCAAAATAAAACATAAAAAGAACTAGGGATATGGTTGGTAGTTAAGCACCCCTGGGTTCAATCCCAGGTATCAAAAAAAGTGTTAAAGGACATGAATAGACATTTCTCCAAAGATGACCTACAAATGGCTAACAGGCTACTGTGTTACCATCTCACACCTGTCTGGATATCTGTTAGCAAAGGAAAGAGATATCAAGTGTTTGTAAGGCCATGGAGAAAAGGGAACCTTCTCAGACTGTTAGTAGGAATATAGACTGGTGCAAACATTATGGAAAAGAGTATGGGGTTCCTAAAAAAATCAAAATAATTACCATATGACCCAGGATCTCTTATTTTGAGTATATACCAAGAAATTAAATTACTACCTGTAAAGATATCTTCATGCCCATGTCTGTTGCAACATTATTTGCAGTACTCAGGATGTGAGAACAACTTAGGTATCTTGTCAACAAAATAATAAAAAAAAAACTGTGGTACTTTTATACAATGTAATATTACTCAGCCATTAAACACAGGAAGCAATCCTACCATTTGCTACAACATAGATGAAGCAGAGGACAAAGAAATAAAAATATTGCTTATATATGGAATATAAAAAGAAAAAGTCAAAGGTATACAGAAATAACAGTGATTACCAGGAAAGTGGCGTGGGTGGGTGAGAGAAGAACATAAGTAGCAGATATGAAGGATGAACAGGTCTAAAGATTTAGTAAACAATGTGAGGGCCACAGTTAAACATGGTGTGCTACATTCAGAATTTTTGCTAAACTAGTAGATTATAGTTGCTCCTGCCATGGGGGGTTGGGATGGGGAGAATGGGTAACTGTGAGATGATGGATGTTAATTTGCTTCACTGTAATAACCATTGATATGTTTATTTATTTCCTATTAATTTCATAACACCACTTGGGTATACTATAGTAGGCACAATAACATTAATTTTTAAAATAATAAAGAATTTTAAAGCTAATAAAGGAGAAACAAATGAAACACAAGCATGATAAGGACAGGACACCTTGAGGCTGAGCAGAATCCCCACTCTTCACAGTATCTGGCCATCCTAATCTGCTAAACAATGCTCAGAGAACCATTGCTGTAGCCTAGCTGTCTCCTCAGCTGGGATTCTCCTACACAAAAGGCATCTGGCACACACTCTTCCTCTCTCTCTCACTCTCTTTTCTTTAGTTTCCCCATACAGCCCAGCACAACTGTAAAAATTTCAGCCCTTCTCTGAAAGGGCAGTCTGGAATCAGCACACTATTTTCTGATCCTCAAGGGAGGTGCACCTCAGGAAAGGGCACCTGGCAGCCAAGGAGCAAGATGTTCAAAGTCACATGCAAGACTGGCCAGGTAATTTCACAAGAAAATGCACCTCCTTCAGTAAAAAAAATGACATCACAGAAAAAGGAAGGTGTCTGTACCTCTTCACATTTATCACTACTTAGAATGTTGAGAACAAAAAGCCTAATTAATCCAGAAAACCAATTATGCTCCAGAATAAATTGTAAAAGAGAGATTCCCACAGGCTGCAAGAAAGAGCTATATAAATCACATATGTGAACCCTTTAAAAAAAAAAAAAGGACAGTGGGTATTTTTGTTAGAAATAGATTTTAAGCCATATGCCATCAATATTTAAGAATGGAAACTACACACACAAAATTCTTTTCTAAATTTTTTATGCTTTCCATGGGAAACTGCTCTACCACTGAGCCACAACCCCAGACCTCCCATCTCATTTTAATAAAAAGTTTTAATAATGATACTTTTTTAAAATGAGAAATCCAGGACTGGGGATGTGGCTCAGTGGAAGAATGCTTGTCTAGCATACACAAGGCCAGGGTTCAATTTTTTAAAAAAAAGTAAAAAAGAGATTGAGATCCAGGAGAAATTCAGGACAATATAAGTCAGATGGACTAGAGGATAATTGGCATACACTGAGGCTTCTGTGCACACCAGGACATAGCATCAGCCCAATTAAAACCTGGTGTGGAGGTCCTATCTCATGTGTGTTGGTAATTGTTTTTGTAATTCCAGGGCAAACACGGGCCTACCTGTATCCTATGTTCTTCATACATGAACGTTGAACAAACAGCTCCCAATAGCATGGCTGCAAAAGCCTCTCTGTGTGTTACTGTAAAAAGATTTGAGAATGGAGCAGTGTTGGGCTCTGTAAAAAGACCCTCCAAAATCCCAACACACAGGTGGCTGCTTTCCCTGCTTATTCTTAACTGCAAGCAGAAATGATGCTTAGTGCTCATTCTAGTCTACATGCCAAAGGTATTTGGCTGTACCGACTGGATTTATCAGCCCTTTTAAGCCAAACACACTTCTAGGATCAAACAATATTGCTCTGAGTACTTTGACATTATCTGATATTATCAATATAAGGAGATCCCAGGGATCATGGTACTGACCCAACTGACAGATGGGCCTGACTTGACTTGGCCAGTCTTGGCCTCAAATTGTTGACATGAATGTTGCTGGTGTATATTTTTTGAGGAACAATGTTGTACACACTTCTCAAGAGGGGAATGATGGTAGTGCTTGTGTTAATCTCTCTCTTGGGAGCTACCCTTGAAGACTGTGAGCTCTGCATACTCAAGTAGGCCATGACTTATTGTCTAGAATGCTTTGGGTGGCTGAAATAATCATTTTGTCATTACATAGGGGAGACTGTGAGCTTGAACTATTCTTGTTGGAACCCAAGGCAGTAACATCTGCTTCGGTGTTTTTCTAACAATGGCTCCCATGAAGACAAAGAAAAGGTAAAGTCTTGGAAGATGTGGAGTTAAGAAGCTAGGGGAGACTTCTTTGATGGTGAGCTTTAACCAACTATTTATTAGATATGGGAAATCAACTATGATAAACAATTTGCTAGGTCCTGGATATACAGAAAGAAATTACCTCGGCCCATATCTTTCAAGGGTACTGAAGATGTGACTCAGAGGTAGAATACTTGACTATCTAGCATCTATGGGACCCTCATTTGATCTCTAGCACTGCAAAAAATAAATAGATGAAAGTTTTAGAGGTGTGATTGATTAGACCTTGAACTCAAACCACATTGATTATAAGAAATGAATAGCTTTTCATGGCAGGAAGAGGGAATGAACCCAAGACCTCACAGATGCTAGGCAAATACTCGACCACTGAAATGCATCCTCATCCCAGAAATGGATTTGTTATTGAAATTAAAAGACATAAAAAATCATGCAACAACAACCCCTCTCATTTCCAAAGAAAACATATAACACTGAGAACAAATATTTCTTAATTTTTTTAAAAAAAGAAACCTATCATTCCTTAATGTTGTTCCCCATTAATATTCCATAGACTTTTCCTTAAGTTATTAAACATGAATCATGGGGCTGGGTTTGTGGCTCAGCAGTAGATCACTTGTCTAGCATGTGCAAGGCCCTGGGTTCCATCCTCAGCATGACATAAAAATAAAATAAATACAATAGAGATATTGTGTCCAATTACTACTAAATAATAATAATAATAAAAACATATGAATCATGCCCTTTCTTCAACATCTTTCCTCAGACTTCAGTTATGGAAACTATTCTTAGACTCACTCTCTTTTTTAATCCTTCCAATTACTGAGACCTGTTCTTTGTACCAAGCACCAATCCAGATGGTACATTTTGTGAGGACTGTGGGGTCATGTTTCTATAAAACATGCATGACACTCGGAATATATTCTAACAGAGTTGCCCTCATGTCCCTCTTAAAAATAAGTTGTTCTGATTGCAAAAGGAATTTATCCCTGGGAACACCATGGCACACATGCTTAACAACAGTGTTTAGGGATTCCCAGCTGCTAACTGGTGAGTGGCCTACAGGTAATAAAGACCATATTGGATAAGTACATTTAACACAAAATAGACAATGTTTAGTCACACTTCTTGGCACGTTTACCATAGGAAAATCAAATATTGGAAAGATTTTGAACCACAGATGCCAAAAAATTATTAGTTAAAATCTAAAATGGCACAATGTTATCTAAAAATGAAAAAGCACTTGTACATCAAAGGACATTATCTAGAAACTGGAAACAATTCTCAGAATGAATGTATTTGCAAATCATCTATCTACTCTAGGATTAATATTCAGAATCTATAAAGTACTTCTAAGATAGAACAAGAGCAAATTCAATTCAAACATGGACAAAGGACTTGAATAGATGTTTCTCTAAAGTTATACAAATGACCAATAAGCACATGAAAAGGTGCTCAACATGGTTGTCATTAGTAAAGTGCAAACTAAATGACAATAAGATGCTACTTCACTAAGATGCTACTTCACTAGGATGTCTGTTCTCAAAACAACAAAAAGTAAATTTTGGCAAGGATTTGGAAAAATTGGAACCACTGGTGGGAATGTAAAAGTGGTGCAGCCAGTGTGGAAAAGTTTGGCAGTTCCTCAAAAGTTAAAAAGAATTGTCATATGATCCCTCCACTCCATTCCTAGATATAAACCCCCCAAAAAACTGAATTCAGGACACAAATGGATACCTGTACATTAATGTTCAGAGTAGCATTATTCATCATAGTCAAGAGGTGGAAACAACCCAAGTGTCCATCAATAGATGAATAGAAAACAATATATGGAATATCCACAATGAAGCCCGGTTTGCTGTGCAAATGTTAAGGCACCCATAAAAATGATTTTAATAAAAAATAAAAATATGAAATAAAAAATTTTAATGTGGTGTATCTATACAATGGAATATTATTCAGCAAAAAGGAGCAAAATTCTGATCTATGCCACAATATCTATGAACCTTGAAAACACGTTATGTGAAATAAACCAGATGCAAAAGGACAAATATTATACAATTCCATTTAAACAAGCTACCTAGGAAAGGTAAATTCATAGAGACAGAAAATAGAATAGTGTTTATCATGGGGAGGGGAAGAGGAGGATGTGGAGTGATTATTTCATGGGTAGAATTTCAGTTTGGGAAGATGAAGAAGTTACGGTGGTGGGTAAAGTGATGGTTGCACAAAAATGAATGTACTTAATGCCACACATTGTACACTTAATTTTTTTTTAGATATAGATGACAGTAGAATGTATTCTGGCATTATATATTATATATACATAAATGGAGTAATAATGATAATACATACATAAATGGAGTATAACTGATTCTAATTAGGATTCCATTCTTGTTTTGTACCTGTTGTGGAGTTACACTGTCATGTATTCATAAACAAATGTAGGAAAGTTATGTTTGAATCATTCTACGGTCTTCCATATACGAACACGCAACCTCCCTTCGCTTCCTTCTGTCCCTTCCCTCCCTTCCCTTCATTCCCATCTGTCTGATTTAATGGACTTGTATTCTTCCCTGCCCCCTCCCCCTTTGGGTTTTGGGGACTGGCTAATTTCACTTAGTATGATAGTCTTCAGTTCCATCCATTTACCAGAAAATGCCATAATTTCATTCTTCTTTATGGCTGAGTAATATTGCATCGTGTGTACATACAACACATTTTTTGTCCATTCATCTGTTTTGGCCCACCTGGGTTGATTCCATAGCACACATTGTACATTTAAAAAATTATTAAAACAGCCAGGCATGGAAGTACATGTCTATAATCCCAGCTATTCCAGAACCTAAGGTGGGAGGTTGCAAGCTCACCCACTAGCTTGGGCAACTCAGGGAGACCTTATCCCAAAATCAAAAGGGGGTGGTATGTAACTCAATGGCAGAGTGCCCCTGGATTCAATCTTTAGTAACACACACACACACACACACACACACACACACACAACAATAATTTTTTGTAATGTTTATTTACCCCCCCCTTAAATTTTTTTTTAATGAAAAGACAGGTGATTTCCAAGGACAGAAGTCCTTGGGAGTTACTAGTACTGTCAGACTCCCCCCACCTGCTTTTTCCTTGAATAATTAGTAGGTTTTCATAAATTTGAGCTGGACATTGAACAATTCCTGTTTTAGTCAGCTTTTTTGCTGCTATGACTAAAGGACCCAACCAGAACAATTATAAAGGAGGAAAAGTTTATTTGAGGGCTCACAGTTTCAGAGATCTCAGTCCATAGAAGGCTGGCTCTTCTCCTCTGAGCTAAAGGTGATGCATGAAGTGGGTGGCAGAACCAGGTAGCAGAGGGAAGCAGCTCACAAGATGATCAGCAAGCAGAGAGACACTCCAGTCTCCAGATACAAAATGTATATCCCAAAGCCACACCCCCAATGCCCCACCTCCTCCAGCCACACTCCACCTGCCTCCAGTCGCCACTCAGTTAATCCATCAGGGGATTCATCTACCATTGAATTAAGGCTTTCATAACAGGATGCTTTCTTCTCTGAACCTTCTTGCTTTTCCTCACACGTGAGCTTTTGGAGAACACCTCATATCCAAACCATAATAATTTCCATTGATAGAAATGAAAGGACAAACAGCATTCCAGGCTGAAAAGCTGGGATGAACAAGGTGGCAGAAGAGACACCAGAGTTCAGAGCCTGTTTAAGGAATCATGAGTTGAGCCATCCAAAGAGGGCATGGAAGGGAGGGATGAACAGGGAGACATCTTCCTCCTCCTCATTGGGCAGTTCAGTTCCAGCCCCAGGTTTAAACTGCCATATCATCTTTACTGCCATTCTTTATACTACAAGAGGGGCTGATTGTCAGTCAATGAAGTAACAAATGCATTACATCCAAAGTCATGCCAGGTCTGAAACCAACTGGGCAAGCACTCAGGGACCCTATCTCAGTGAATACTGAGCATTTTTTCATTGGTCATCTCTTGGAACCATTTTCAGCATCCCCAACTGAGTATTGGAAAGGCTGTTGGTCAGGAGCAGAAAGTAGATGTGGTAGGACAGGAATCATCTTGGCCTTGACTATCAGAATCCTACCATAAGCTCCATGCTACTCACTTAATAGCCATTGCATAGGGAGAGAGATGTGAGCATGAGGTCAGAGACAGAACACATTCCATCATGTCATCCATCCTCCCAAACCAGGCTGAATCCTTCCTGGCAGGGTGATATTACTGTGCTACTATCCTCGCTTGTGTAATGAGCCAGTGTATGTCATATCTCTTGGAAGGTCATCCTACAGCACTGACAGTGCCCGTGGGCATGCAGCCTGATTGAGCAGAGAGATGACAGACACCTCTCTGCTTTTCATGTGCACAAGATCAGAACCCAGCCAAGTGAATGCAAATGAAACCTCAGTTCCAGGCTCATATTTGCATAGTCTCTATTTATTTTGATAGAAAGAAAGCATGAAATTGGCTAAATCAACTCTGGATACTGAAAAAGTCATAATTACAATCCAATGTAATCATCAAACCTAGATACTTTTCCTAATTCCATTTAACCCTTCTTAGCCTTTTCCAGAGAATTTGACAGGAGAGCCACTCACCTGGGTTTTCAGAGCTGGAAAATAAAAAGAACCACAATTTATCCCAACAGCCAATATGCTCTTTCATCTTCAGGTTTTGCTTAGAGAGTTGGTAAAAAAAAAAAAAAAATGAAACCCTTCCGATATTCCCCTGCCTTTTTGGGTAAACAATTTCTTCTGAAAGAACTCTAAGTACATTTGCAGATTTTCAAAATCCACTTTCTATACAGTTCTACTGTCTACCCTAAAGGAATATCATAGATGGAGGTACAGAAAGAGGCACCATCAAAATGTCAAATCAAACCTAAACTTCATCTATGTGTTTTTTTTTAACTTGAAACAAACATTGAAAATCATAGAAAAGCATAGGAATGTTCTGAAAATGAAAGTTTGTCACTAAGGAGACAGGAGGTTGAAGGATGGGCTATTGGTAAGGTCATGGGAAGGATTCCAGAGATGGCACAGGCTAGAAGCAGATTTCATTCTATCAAGAATTCCATTTGCAGCCTTCATTTTCTTTCTTCTTGAAAATTCTGCAAAAATTTACAGGGAGAGACAGGTGAGCAGAATCAGGCTCTGCATTGCCGTGACAACATGACTCTGGTCTCCATCTGTATCCCTGATCAGTACGTAACTCCTTTTTGGATTACTGCAGAGATCTCTCACTCTAGTATGAGCATATGCTCCTGAACCTGAGGATGATATAAAATTGCAGGAAAGCAAAGTTTCTAAATAGTACAGAGATCTCGTCTTTACTTGAAAGATGTGTAATAGTCATAATGAAACATGATTGAGATATTTCCTTATTCCTCTCCCAGAAAGGCTGTCATAAACCACTGCCAAAGCCCTATGCAGTGTGACAAGAGTGTAGAAATGTATGTTTCAAAACATTGATCATTAAAGATAATGGCTTGGGTCAAATAGACTTTAAAAAGGAAGTGAAACTTCAGCTAATTTTAGAGTAGTATTTACACTCTACATTGCAATAATGATATAAACATTTTCTTACTTCTAATCTGGACCTGCAAATGGATTAAACAACACTTTTGTATCTATTACAGAACAGGTTTACAAGTTCAGTAAGTGCAGAGGGTCTTGTTATTGAATCACTAAGCACACTTTTATATCATCTTGAATTCATTAGCATATGCAATTTCTGGCAACCTATTGTTTTCAGGGAAATCTATGGACCTATTATTTTCTGTTTTTCTGTAAGGTCTCCTAATTTGCCTTCTTAGTTCCCTCTTTTTTTTGTGGCTGGGGGAGGCTTTTTTGCAAAGTGATGACATTCCTAGTTTCTGATTATGCTAAATTGAATACAAATAAATCTAGAATAATTTCCTTTCTTTCCTAGGGCTAATAAGTCATAAATATTGGCTGAGTTATAATAAGGAAAGGTCAAAATAAAAGCTTATCTCCTATCATTGAAATTATTAGGATTTTTTTTATACTTACTACCTTCCAGAGTAGCCTGTATAATATTTTGGAATAGCCTTAATTATTAGAAAGCTCTTTCTTATACTGAACTTCATTGTTGAGGTATGGCTGATTCTGGGTAGCTCTTTTTAACAAGATCCTAAGATGCTGGGTATAATGGAACATGCCTGTAATCCCAGCAGATAGAGAGGCCAAGGCAGGAGGATCACAGTTCAAAGCCAGCCCCAGCAAATGGGTGAGGCTCTGAGCAACTTTGTGAAACCCTGTTTCAAAATAAAACAAGGGCTGGGAAAAGTACTCCCAAGTTAAACTATTCCCGCAAAAAGCAGATCACCTGTTTTTATGACAGTCTTTTTATTAGGAAATGCAGTGACCACCACCCCCCGCCCTCAAGAAAGTTTCTCAACTTTAATGCTCTATGGTTCTAAAAATATTTTTCAATCTTGACTCAGAATTATATCCTAGAATTAGTAGACTATTTATATCATAATTCTGATTATGTGAGTTACCTTTAAATTTTCTGATGTCATACCTGAGTGCCATGACTGTACATTTCCTGAGCAGAACTTAGATTTACAATATTTGGAGTAAATCAGATTCTACTAATCCTGCGTGGTCATCACTGAGATGATGTTTTTCCTGGCTCTAGATAAGAAGAAATTAGTTGTTAAATAAGTGAATAATGTTAAATGTTTTCATGGAACATATGTAATTGATGTAAGTGAACTATGTTTCATAACTATTTTAGTCATCACAGTGAGTCTTGTTCAATGAGATCAAAGAAGATTGGTAAGGATTTTATCATGAAACCTTCTGTTAGTTATAAATTCAAGTTACATCATATACTTTTCTTATTGAGACTATTTACTGTTAACAGCTGGCCTTTCTCAAGTAGGCTGAATTATTGTGATTTTTATCTTATTCAGATAAATGGGATGCTGATCCTAGCATCAAGTGGGTTCCCAAGGTCCAAATTTTATGTAGAATTTATCACACTATGAGTACAGTGGTAAACCTATTTAAGTTTAACTCTGAATTTCATTAGCTTCAACTTATACCTGAAATATAAAACTTCCAGCTTGTGTAAACTCTATTCATCCAGATATTCTCTGAAGTCCCTCAGAGAGTTGTAATGAATGCTCATCAAGACTCACTTACTTTCCCTTACTCTAATGAAATACCTGGAATAGCCAACTTATAAAAATAAAAGTTTTATTTTGGTTCACAAGTTTGTAGTTTCCAGTACATGATTGAGTGGCTTGTTGCTTTGGGTCTATGGTAAGGCAGTCTATCATGGCAGGATCACAGGACAGAGAAAAACTGCTAACTTCATGAGCCAGGGAGCAAAGAAAGAAAGAGTCCAAAAGTCCCTTTAGCACCTCCAATAACCTAAGGACTTCCCACTAAGTCCTAACTCTTGAAGGTCGCACTACCTCCCAATAGTGCCAACATGAGGACCAAGTCTTTAACACATAGACATTTTGGAGACATTGAAGATCCAAATTATGGTGGGCTGGTGTTGTTGCTCAGTGGTAAAGTGCTTGCCTAGCATGCATGAGGCATTGGGTTTGATTCTCAGCACTGCATATAAATAAATAAATTAACTGATTAATTAAAGGCCCATCAACAACTAAAAAAAATTGTTTTAAAATATCCAAATTATGGCACTTATTTATGTTCCTAGTTCTGCTAGGAATAGTTACTGCTTTGCCAAGAGTAGCAGGCCCTGTTGGACACCATTGCTTCTTTCCTGCTCTTCATTGGACACTGCTACCAATGCTCTAGAGCTCTACTGGTGTCTGCCCTAGATATTCACTATAGAATGAGGAAGACTGCATCTCTCCCTTGTATTATCCTATATCACAGGCATCCCAAAATGGCACTTATACCTCAGTTTCTAAAGTAGTTAGCTGGGTGTGGTGAGGCACACCTCTAACCCCAACTATTCAGGAGGCTGGGGCAGAAGGATCACAAGTTTGAGGCCAGCCTGAGCAATTTCATGCAACCCTGTCTCAAAAGATTTAAAAGGATTAGGAATATAGCTTCATGGTAGAGTGTCACTGGGTTCAATCGCCAGTAACCACCCCCTCCAAAAAACATATCCAAAGAAACAAACAAAATACCCAAATTCTGATGTTTAATAAAAGAACAAAATGAAAAGATAGATAAACTTCCTCCACTCTTGGTGTTAAAATTGGGTGGTCTTAGGATAAGCAAGATAAGAACTCACAATAGGTGGTGTATTAGTTGGACCCAAAGGCTGGTCCTCCAGCCTGAGTGGGTGGTTGTCTATGGGTCCTCCCCAAAGCTCCCTCTGATAAAGCAATTCTGCATCTCCCACTTGAATGCCAGTGCTTCACAAACACCTCTAGCATACATACTGGATTCAGGGAGTTATTTTTGCGGGTACGTCATTATACAAGCCAGAGTCCCTGTCAGTGGAAGACCTCAAGACTGTACTTCTCTATCCAAGATGTCAGTGTCATGCATTCTCCCTTCCAGCATCTTGAGGAAGAGACCTGCTGTCCCATTTGAATCTGAAACTGAGCATCAAGAATTTTAACTTCTTTAATATTTCAAAAATGCCATTAGGACAGGTCAGCCTGTATTAAGCTTCTAGCACTTTTCTAGTACCCCAAACCAGATCATTTGTGTCCTGAAATATTGGCAGTGGCATCCTGAGGGAAACATTGCTGAGACAATACTGCTTCTCCAGAGCATTTGCATTCCCAGAGTGAAGGCACATATCTTCTTCCAAAGGTACGAATGTCCATGAATATGGGGATCATCAAGTCCCTTACAGATTAACTCAAGGGAGTGATTATTTCCCTATGTCTGTGTGTGTTTCAGTCTGTCACAACTCAACACTCTCACAAAGAAATCTTGGGACATAGAAGTCATAGTCAGAATTGCCCTCACACAGTGGAGCCCATAACCACCCTCCCACTTTAGGTTCTGGAATAACTGGGATTATAGACATGTACCTCCATGCCTGGCTATTTTAATAATTTTTTAAATGTACAATGTGTGCTATGGAATCAACCCAGGTGGGCCAAAACAAATGAATGGACAAAAAAATGTGTTGTATGTACACACGATGCAATATTACTCAGCCATAAAGAAGAATGAAATTATGGCATTTTCTGGTAAATGGATGGAACTGAAGACTATCATACTAAGTGAAATTAGCCAGTCCCCAAAACCCAAAGGCCGAATGTTCTCTCTGATATGTGGTTGCTAACACAAAATAAGGGGGAGGGGGCAGGGAAGAATACAAGTCCATTAAATCAGACAGATGGGAATGAAGGGAAGGGAGGGAAGGACAGAAGGAAGCGAAGGGAGGGGGCGTGTTCATATATGGAAGACCGTAGAATGAATCAAACATAACTTTCCTACATTTGTTTATGAATACATGACAGTGTAACTCCACAACAGGTACAAAACAAGAATGGAATCCTAATTAGAATCAGTTATACTCCATTTATGTATGTATTATCATTATTACTCCATTTATGTATATATAATATATAATGCCAGAATACATTCTACTGTCATCTATATCTAAAAAAAAATTAAGTGTACAATGTGTGGCATTAAGTACATTCATTTTTGTGCAACCATCACTTTACCCACCACCGTAACTTCTTCATCTTCCCAAACTGAAATTCTACCCATGAAATAATCACTCCACATCCTCCTCTTCCCCTCCCCATGATAAACACTATTCTATTTTCTGTCTCTATGAATTTACCTTTCCTAGGTAGCTTGTTTAAATGGAATTGTATAATATTTGTCCTTTTGCATCTGGTTTATTTCACATAACGTGATTTCAAGGTTCATAGATATTGTGGCATAGATCAGAATTTCGCTCCTTTTTGCTGAATAATATTCCATTGTATAGATACACCACATTAAAATTTTTTATTTCATATTTTTATTTTTTATTAAAATCATTTTTATGGGTGCCTTAACATTTGCACAGCAAACCGGGCTTCATTGTGGATATTCCATATATTGTTTTCTATTCATCTATTGATGGACACTTGGGTTGTTTCCACCTCTTGACTATGATGAATAATGCTACTCTGAACATTAATGTACAGGTATCCATTTGTGTCCTGAATTCAGTTTTTTGGGGGGTTTATATCTAGGAATGGAGTGGAGGGATCATATGACAATTCTGTTTAACTTTTGAGGAACTGCCAAACTTTTCCACACTGGCTGCACCACTTTTACATTCCCACCAGTGGTTCCAATTTTTCCAAATCCTTGCCAAAATTTACTTTTTGTTGTTTTGAGAACAGACATCCTAGTGAAGTAGCATCTTAGTGAAGTAGCATTTTATTGTCATTTAGTTTGCACTTTACTAATGACAACCATGTTGAGCACCTTTTCATGTGCTTATTGGTCATTTGTATAACTTTAGAGAAACATCTATTCAAGTCCTTTGTCCATGTTTGAATTGAATTTGCTCTTGTTCTATCTTAGAAGTACTTTATAGATTCTGAATATTAATCCTAGAGTAGATAGATGATTTGCAAATACATTCATTCTGAGAATTGTTTCCAGTTTCTAGATAATGTCCTTTGATGTACAAGTGCTTTTTCATTTTTAGATAACATTGTGCCATTTTAGATTTTAACTAATAATTTTTTGGCATCTGTGGTTCAAAATCTTTCCAATATTTGATTTTCCTATGGTAAACGTGCCAAGAAGTGTGACTAAACATTGTCTATTTTGTGTTAAATGTACTTATCCAATATGGTCTTTATTACCTGTAGGCCACTCACCAGTTAGCAGCTGGGAATCCCTAAACACTGTTGTTAAGCATGTGTGCCATGGTGTTCCCAGGGATAAATTCCTTTTGCAATCAGAACAACTTATTTTTAAGAGGGACATGAGGGCAACTCTGTTAGAATATATTCCGAGTGTCATGCATGTTTTATAGAAACATGACCCCACAGTCCTCACAAAATGTACCATCTGGATTGGTGCTTGGTACAAAGAACAGGTCTCAGTAATTGGAAGGATTAAAAAAGAGAGTGAGTCTAAGAATAGTTTCCATAACTGAAGTCTGAGGAAAGATGTTGAAGAAAGGGCATGATTCATATGTTTTTATTATTATTATTATTTAGTAGTAATTGGACACAATATCTCTATTGTATTTATTTTATTTTTATGTCATGCTGAGGATGGAACCCAGGGCCTTGCACATGCTAGACAAGTGATCTACTGCTGAGCCACAAACCCAGCCCCATGATTCATGTTTAATAACTTAAGGAAAAGTCTATGGAATATTAATGGGGAACAACATTAAGGAATGATAGGTTTCTTTTTTTAAAAAAATTAAGAAATATTTGTTCTCAGTGTTATATGTTTTCTTTGGAAATGAGAGGGGTTGTTGTTGCATGATTTTTTATGTCTTTTAATTTCAATAACAAATCCATTTCTGGGCTGAGGATGCATTTCAGTGGTCGAGTATTTGCCTAGCATCTGTGAGGTCTTGGGTTCATTCCCTCTTCCTGCCATGAAAAGCTATTCATTTCTTATAATCAATGTGGTTTGAGTTCAAGGTCTAATCAATCACACCTCTAAAACTTTCATCTATTTATTTTTTGCAGTGCTAGAGATCAAATGAGGGTCCCATAGATGCTAGATAGTCAAGTATTCTACCTCTGAGTCACATCTTCAGTACCCTTGAAAGATATGGGCCGAGGTAATTTCTTTCTGTATATCCAGGACCTAGCAAATTGTTTATCATAGTTGATTTCCCATATCTAATAAATAGTTGGTTAAAGCTCACCATCAAAGAAGTCTCCCCTAGCTTCTTAACTCCACATCTTCCAAGACTTTACCTTTTCTTTGTCTTCATGGGAGCCATTGTTAGAAAAACACCGAAGCAGATGTTACTGCCTTGGGTTCCAACAAGAATAGTTCAAGCTCACAGTCTCCCCTATGTAATGACAAAATGATTATTTCAGCCACCCAAAGCATTCTAGACAATAAGTCATGGCCTACTTGAGTATGCAGAGCTCACAGTCTTCAAGGGTAGCTCCCAAGAGAGAGATTAACACAAGCACTACCATCATTCCCCTCTTGAGAAGTGTGTACAACATTGTTCCTCAAAAAATATACACCAGCAACATTCATGTCAACAATTTGAGGCCAAGACTGGCCAAGTCAAGTCAGGCCCATCTGTCAGTTGGGTCAGTACCATGATCCCTGGGATCTCCTTATATTGATAATATCAGATAATGTCAAAGTACTCAGAGCAATATTGTTTGATCCTAGAAGTGTGTTTGGCTTAAAAGGGCTGATAAATCCAGTCGGTACAGCCAAATACCTTTGGCATGTAGACTAGAATGAGCACTAAGCATCATTTCTGCTTGCAGTTAAGAATAAGCAGGGAAAGCAGCCACCTGTGTGTTGGGATTTTGGAGGGTCTTTTTACAGAGCCCAACACTGCTCCATTCTCAAATCTTTTTACAGTAACACACAGAGAGGCTTTTGCAGCCATGCTATTGGGAGCTGTTTGTTCAACGTTCATGTATGAAGAACATAGGATACAGGTAGGCCCGTGTTTGCCCTGGAATTACAAAAACAATTACCAACACACATGAGATAGGACCTCCACACCAGGTTTTAATTGGGCTGATGCTATGTCCTGGTGTGCACAGAAGCCTCAGTGTATGCCAATTATCCTCTAGTCCATCTGACTTATATTGTTCTGATTTTCTCCTCGTTCTCTTTTTTACTATTTTTTTTAAATTGAACCCTGACTTTGTGTATGCTAGACAAGCATTCTACCACTGAGCCACATCCCCAGTCCTGGATTTCTCATTTTAAAAAAGTATCATTATTAAAACTTTTATTAAAATGAGATGGGAGGTCTGGGGTTGTGGCTCAGTGGTAGAGCACTTGCGTCACACATGTTAGGCCCTGGGGTTTTTCCTCAGCACGACTTTAAAAAAATAAAAAAATAAAATAAAGATATTAAAAAAATGAGATGGAAAAAGTTGGGTAGAAGTTCACTTTCATTTCTATGATCTTGACTAGAAATATGTGAGATGTATGCAGTGAACATTATTCACATGTTAAGACATAATGTTTCTACTAAATTGAGAAACTTCTTATGCTGAAATGCACTTTATAATTGACATAGACATATAATTTATAACTGTGCTCAAATGTAGTTCTATTTCTACCCAGAGCAATACAAGCTGTAGTTATCAATTTATATAACTTGAGTTTGAATATAACTGAACTACAAAAATCTTTGGATGAAGCTGCGATTGAATTCTAAAATCTGCCACTTCATTTGTGGAGTGTGGAGTTATCTGTATGCTGGATTCATTACAAGAAATTGATAAGCTTAGATAGTATTTAACTACAAAATATATTTTGTAAATTAATGTAAATGTTGTACAAAAAAGTGTTGGGGTTTTGGAATCAATCATCTAAATTTGATTGAATTCCATTCAAAATAAGTTGTGATCCATAACCAAGTGTTGAACAAATGAAATAGAAAAACATCAAGCTTTGAGGCTAGTCAAGAATTGCAACTATTAAAACAATGCTACGGGGCTGGGGATGTGGCTCAAGCGGTAGCGCGCTCGCCTGGTATGTGTGCGGCCCAGGTTCGATCCTCAGCACCACATACCAACAAAGATGTTGTGTCTGCCGAGAACTAAAAAAAAATAAGTATTAAAAAATTCTCTCTCTCTCTCTCTCTCTCTCTCTCTCTCTCTCTCTCTCTCTCTTTAAAAAAAATACAAAGCTAGCATACAGGACGAATCAGATACAGATGACAAGAGCTCAAATTGCATAAAGGACTAAAATGTGAAATTCTGTAATTTTGTCTTAGAAATTGATGTGTGGGATGATCCTTCAAAACTTTAGTCCATAATATTCTTACTAACTTGAGAACTTATCCCACTGAAATGAACTTGTAATGAGTTGGAGGAGATATAAATTCATAATTATTTTCATCCTGTGATAATCTAACAAGAGAAATGGAAGCTGCAGTTACCAAAATGTAAAGGTTTTTTTTACATTAATACACATACATGAATATAAAGGAAGACAGCTAGACTACATAAAAAAGAAAAATGCTGTGGCTTTAAGATAATAGTAGAAATCAAAAAGTTTTAAGAAAAATACCACTGACAAGGTATTTAAGATTTCTATACTGAAACAAAATACCTGAGGTAATCAACTTAAAGGGAGAAAAGGTTTATTTGGGCTTGTGATTTCAGAGGTTCCAGTCCATGATCAGTTGGTTGTGTTACTTTTGGGCCTATGGAAGGCAGAACATCATGGCAAGAGCCAAGGTGGAGGAAACCTACTCACCTCATAAGCACAGAGACAGAAATTGACTTGACTGCAGTCCCATAATCACCTGGAGGGTTATGTGGCAATGACCTAACTTCCTCCCTCTAGGCCCCACCTATTAAAGGTTCTACCACCTCTCAACAGCAACACAGGCTGGAAACCAAGCCTTTACCACATGAGCCTCTGGGGAACATTTAAAATTCAAATGGTAATAGTGTTAGAACCAGATATGATGAAGACAACAAATAAAATACATAAAAAAGTATCAAAAATGATCAGCTTATTATAATGTTCAGGTAAACAATATAGGAAAGTTTTAACTTTATTCTTTAATGTGCACAGATTTTTTGGAAGAAAGTGTTTTATGTTTGAAAATATGTTTTAGAGAGAGAGAGAGACAGAGACAGAGAGAGAGGGAGGGAGAGAGAGAGAATAATTTTTTTTAATATTTATTTTTTAATTTTCAGCAGACACAACATCTTATTTTGTATGCAGTGCTGAGGATCAAACCTGGGCCGCATACATGCCAGGTGAGCGCACTACCTCTTGAGCCACATCTCCAGCCCCATTTGTTTAAAAATATTTATTTTCTGTAGTTGTATGGGACACAATAACTTTATTTTATTTATTTATTTTTATGTGGTGCTGGGGATTGAACCTAGGGTCTTGCACTTGCGAGAGGAGTGCTCTACCACTGAGCCATAACCTCAGACCCATGAAAATAATTTTTAATATAATATTTTGTAGGTTCACTACTCTTTTTTAAATGATCTTTTTTAACTTATTTTTAGTTGTTAATGGATTTTTTAGTTGTTAATGGACTTTATTTTATTTATTTATATGCAGTGCTGAGAATTGAACTCAGTGTCTCATACATTCTAGGCAAGTGCTCTACCACTGAGCCACAACCCCAACCCAGTTTACCATTCTTAATGAATTTGTGAGAAAATATTTGAAGATATTAAATAATATTAAATATCCTTTTCACTCTCAAAAGAGCACTGGTTTAGATAATAAGTTATACAGTTCCTTTACTTTTAACTTAGAAGAGAAGTATAACAGAAAAAGAAAAATAGCAAAACTAACAATAAAAATAGACTAGGTTACTAGAAAGTAGAATTAGCATTGTACTTCCTCGCCAGCATAATTAAACATTGTGGGTAAGATATTTGTTGAAATCCTATTAAACTCATTGTTGAGCTTGTGAAAAAGCAAATAATTCTTAGTCCCAAAATGCAAATAAAACTGGAAACTCAAAAAGTAAAATAGAAAAGTTTGCCATTCTCAAAGATATCTTCCAAACCAAGGAACTTACTCAGCTTAGTAGCCCAAAGTCTACCCAACATGGGGGTTTTTATAGAAAAATTCTCCTTTCCAACAATTGTGCTCTGCACATGCTAAAGACATGAAAGTCTTGAAAAACAGTGCTGAGAAGGGAAAGAAAGTTCAACAATCTTTAATCTTTGTCTGAATCACATGCAGGTTTGCTGTCTTACTTCTCAATACCCGGGTGGTCTACCATTTTCCAAGCTGAGGATATAATTTAGAGTCTACTCAATTGGCACCCATTAGAACTAAATATGAGGGCTCTGTAAGTAAACAATCCTTATCCCAGTTCTCACAGATAAATTGCCAATGCAAATGACAATCCCCCAGGAAAAAAATAAACACACCAAGAAACCAGACACCTGGAGAAAGAAACATCAGAAACAACAGCTGGCATGAAGAGACACAGAAACACAATGACAAACAACAAAGGGTTGATCAACATGCTTAAGGAAATTAATAGGCTTAAAGGAATAAACAACAACAATATGACTAGGAATGGCTAATTCTGCTTCAGTATTTTAAAAACAGGAACTGGCTTTACCCTCCAACCTTAAACAACCAGAAAACCAAAGTATAAGAAAAAAAAAAAATGAATACTGGATACCAGGTAACAGGCAATAGAGGAAAGTAACCTTTGAAAGAAGAGAAGCCAATGAGTAGTGCCCTGTTAAGTGGCCCAGCTCACTGCCCAGAGAGTTTGCAGGCCTCCACAAAAGGAAAGGAAACCCCAAGAGAGACAAGAGTCCTCTGAAATGAGGGGACAATGGTCAGAATTTGGGGATGCCAAAGCAGCTAAGCTTGAAACAGCAGAAAGGAGAGAGCTGCGAAGCAAGAGTGAGAGTAAGCACTCAGGAGCTCTTTGGTTGAGCACTGATCTGTATATTTGAGACAATCACCCAGGCCTCCCAAAGAAAGGAGAATCAGACAATCCTTGGATGTAGCAATAACTGGGGATAATTTGTGTCCAAGCAGAAAGAATGAGAAAACTTGCTAATTTACATGGGGCATCTAGAAAGATATTGAGGCCTTAGAAAGATATTGCCTTAATAGTGGGGTCAATTCACCCTAGGCTGCCCTGTACCTGCCTCTGTTAGTCAGCTTTCTATTGCTATAACAGATACCTGAGATAAATCAACTTATAAAGATTCATTTTGTTGATGCTTGGTGAATTTGTGAAAATAACCTGGCAGAGGGAATATATCAGGTTCTGAAAGTAGGGTTTTAGTTCAATGCCTCTACATTTCCTACATAGCTGATTTAACCACAAAAATACATAGTTTACACTAGTATAGAATGGAGCTCTGATGGCCACAAAGTAAGACTGTGGCACAAAAGTGTTCTTCTAGAAGTAGGGCAGATTCCCAAAAAGTTGAAGGCAGTTCTCTGATTCATATGTTACAAAAGATGTAGAGTTCAGAGCAAGTAGGCTCAATTCAAATTCATTAAAACAAGTAAGAAACCCAAAGAAAAAGACTTTACCATTATCATGATGTTCTTATATTTATTTGTTTATATAACTGCATACCCTATCATATAGGTTCCTATAACAAAATACTTATAGAATGTCATAGCTGTTAGATGATAGAAACAAATTTTCTGGAGCCACAAATTGACAGGGAGGAAGATTATCAGAGAAGGCTTTGTGGAGGAGATATATTTAAGATAAGCTGAAAGAATAAGCAGAAAAGAATGCAAGGTTATTTAATATTAGAAAATTAATTTAATGATTAATAATAGTCTGCCATATTAGATGATAATAGGAAGAAAAACACATGATCATCTCAGTGTTTTTAGGTGCACAAATCGGTTGGATAAAATTCACCAACTGGTTTTAAATAATCTCTTAGAAATTCATAAATAGATTAACAAAAAATTTGTGATATCCCTTGAATGGGAAAATCATATGGTAATGAGAATTAATGACCTATAACCATGCACATCAAAATGAAATGCTGAGTTATAAAAAGTCCAACAAGAGAGTACAATTCCATTTCAATAAAGATCAAAAACAAATAAAACTAAATCTATTTTTAGGGACACATATTTAGGTGCTAAAATAGTAAGCAAGGGGATTACAACCACCAAATTCAGCATAGTGATCACCTTTGAGACAGGCATCAGAGGGAGGGAATCACAGAAGAGTACCTGAGAGACTTGTAGGGCATTGAAATGTCCTATTTCCTAATCTAAGCGTTAGTCACACAGATATTTGTTATTCTGTAGACTGGTCAGATGTACCAATATACAGAAATTTACTCATGGAGAAAGAATATACTGCGTGTGTGTGTGTGTGTGTGTGTGTGTGTGTGTGTTTTGCATTTGCATCCAAGGCAAGTGCTCTAGCACTGCGGTACATCCCAGCCCTTAATACGCTTTTGGATAACTATTTACTTACCTCTTGATGAATAAGTGAATAAATGAATGAGTGAATGCACAAAGCCATTGAAAGTAGAAGAAATAACATCATCAAAGCACACAAGGATGAGGAGGTAACGGGTGTTCAGTAACCTCTCCATGGTTTCTATCACCAGAAAGGTGGGTGCAACCCAAATTAGAAAGCATGTCATAGGTCAGGAAATAATTTTAATAGGAAGCAGTTCAGGTTTAAGAGAGGGGGTAAACTGGATGCATTCCAGGGCATTCTGGCATCTGTGTGGAGATGAAATTAAAATCACTGCCTTTACTGAAAAGAATCCCCAGGAGCTGCAGAGAATGCAGCCAAGGGTGCATTGGCCACTTGTATCTCACTACTAGCTCCCTACTGCCCTGTGCACTGTGGGCTAGCATCCGACCATGGACGGTGTGGGTCTGCTGTGGGGGCAATGTTGTGCCCACGCACCTGGTAGAGAGAATCTGGAGGAGCAGGAGATTGCAATGATAGGCCCTAGAAAACCAAGAAATGGAGCACCCAGGCCGAATGGAGAAAGACCACCTTTTCGGAGAAGGTGAAAGCCACCAGACTGTTGACTTGTAGGGACAGGTCTGTTGACTTTCTCCTAATTTTCAATGGCTATGCCCAATAGGCAGATTGATGATGGGATGGGTGGAGATGGAGATGATATGGAAATGTTCATGGAGGAGATGAGATAAATTAAGAGAAAACTTAGGTAGCTGCAGTTGAGGAATTGTCCCCATATATTTATGGGGCAACTCTCTAATCACTAAGATCATCAAGATAATTTTTTCTTTATTTCTTGACTTCTGCCATTTTCCATGTGATTAATACTGGGGTTCCTACTGTTTTCCTTTTCCTTGTAATTCCTGATGTGTATTTACTGATCCATTTGCTGTGAACCTTATGTTATTTCTATGTGTCAAGTTGGGTCTTGCGTTTCTAGCTTCTGAGTCAAGATTGCCTTTGTCCAGTCTAAGTTTCTG
This sequence comes from Urocitellus parryii, assembly GCF_045843805.1. Classification (NCBI taxonomy): domain Eukaryota; kingdom Metazoa; phylum Chordata; class Mammalia; order Rodentia; family Sciuridae; genus Urocitellus; species Urocitellus parryii. The sequence continues at coordinate 84,219,730 of NC_135537.1, forward strand.
TCAGCAGTTGAGTTTTACTCATTTGCATGGAAACATGTAAAATTAATAAAGCAGTTAAAAAGCAATCTAAACAAAAAACAAAACAAAACAAAACAAAAAAACCCAGAATCTTCAAAAGGAAACTGGATGTAGCATGTGCCATTATGAAAAGGAACAGTGAATTTTGTTCAGGAAACAACATGAGAACACCCTATAGTGCAAATGACAATTGCATTTAGTCCCTAACATGGAATGTTGGTTTTGGACTCATGTACCGCAAGGTCTACTGGGAGAAATAAAACTTGATAAATGGTTTGAAGGAAAATACTGACGTGGTTTTTAAAGAGCTGACACATTTAACCCTTAGAAACATTGGCATGTCAGGACACAAAGCTAAGAAATGTATGCTTATAAATGGGGGACCCCAAACCTGGACACAGATTCACTTGATCTCACTGGTAAGGATTAGGAGAGGCAAAGGTGAGAAAGACAAGCAAAAATGTAACTATGGTCATTGCCCTTAAAGGCTGAATATTGGCAAGTCTCTTAAAGCCTAGGATTCCTTGATCTAGTAACAAATTTACTATAATGATCTTTATTTCTTTGGATGTCTCTTTATTATATTGAAATGAAATCCAGCTCTATTTTAGTTAGAGTTCCTAGGTAGATTAGACAATTTGGTACAACTTAACTGCTTTCGAGTATAACTATCTGAAAAATGTTCAATTACACACAGAATGAATTATCACCTCATTTGCATGGATGAAAAAAAAATATTAATGCTCAATTGAGCCTGAACCAGTGGTAAAACAGGTGAGAATTTATGGTTGGATAATCTGATTGAAGCTCTATTAATGTTCAAGACAGTTTCTAAATGAATTAAGCCCCAACTCATTTGTATGATCCATTCCTTCAAATGCCTAAATCAAGCTATCCTTGAGTAATTATGCAGCCCTCAGGGTGCCCAAGGGCATTTTGGGCTTTCTGTGCACTGGCCCAGACTAACCCAAAGCCCTCCTCCTTTGGCTGTTTTCTTTCTGGTAGCAAAGTGACTTGTGATATGATGATTAGTTATCATTAAAGATAACAATTAACTTTGGATTCAGAGTCCTGCATTTGGCTCAGTAGTTTATCATGATTTGTGTCAGGCAATCTATACATCAACACAGTGAATGGCAGAGCATTGTGAATGGCTCACTTTGAAAGGATGGGGTATGGGGAAACAGGGAAACAGATGAGTATGGGTAAGTGGGTGAGTATGGTAAGGAGAGAACGGGAGTCACCCACTCTGTCCAGGAAGACTTTACTACAGTCATTGAGGGTCCCTCTTCCTCTCCAGGACCCTTCTTTCCCTTCTTTCTTTGCCTCATATGCCCATGTTATCAGGCATTTCACTTGAGTGTTTAATATCTGTAACCCTGTTATATCATAAGTTGCCAAGAGTGGAAATCATTTGCTGTGGTCTCAGTGTCTTGTATACTGTAGGGGCCTAATAAATATTTTCAAATGAACAAGTGTGTGACATGAGTAAATGGACACAATAACTTTTATTTCTGCTCTACATTTCTCAAATGGAATTCCTGTGTTTGTCTTGTAGCCTTGGTTGGACTTGATGGAATCAGTTCCTTAAACTCCTCAACTAGTTCCTTTGGTCCAGAATGCTCCTTGCTAATCAGGACAGCATTGAGCTCTGTAAATCATGGAGTTTCATTTCATAAACCACAAGGGATATAAAGTGAAAGGTGAAATCTGTATCACCCGAGTTAGCCCTGAAAATATCATTGGAAGGAACCTGTCTCTTATTAAATGCAACACAGGTAAGATTTTACTTAACTTTCATGACACATCAACAGATCTTTGCTGGGCACCTTGGAAGTACTTGGCTTAAACTTAAAGGCCATAGTCTATGAAAAATATGTGTTTTTAAAAATATTTGAATCATGCCCCAGTCAGTGGGATATACAAACACAACTGGAAGTTCAGCAACATCTGACCCCTAATCCCTGGCTCATTTTCATACCCGAAGGACTCATGCAGGGTTGAGTAACAGGCCTCCTTAAATTGTTATTTCAGTCTTATATAGAATAATACTGAAAACATATGAATCAGGGAGTTGGGGTTGTGGCTCAGCTGTAGAGCACTTGCCTTGCATGCATGAGGCACTGGGATCGATCCTAAGCATCACATAATAAAATAAATAAAATAAAGATATTGTATTCATCTACAACTAAAAGAAGATTATATAAATACATGAGAGTTCCTTTTTTTTTAAAAAAAAAGATATATTTTTAGATGTTGATGGACCTTTATTTTATTCATCTATTTATATGTGGTGCTGAGAATTGAATTCAGTGCCACACACATGCTAGGCAAGCACTCTACCATTGAGCCACAACCCCACTCATGAGTGTTCTATTTTAATAAAAGAAAATTATAATATACTTGGCTAAAAGAGATACACAATTCTTAAGTCAATGAGTGCATAAAAATATGAGACTAATATTTTATATGAGATTAATCTGGCTTATAACATTTCAGAACATTGAAACAATTATCTCTTTGTCTTTGAAGTCAAAGGCAAAAAGAAAATGTTAAAATGATTATCTTTTGCCTCTTCTTTAAAGAGGCTCACAGACATTATCTCAGTGGGACCTATGATATGTTTTGGAAGTGGATAAGTAAGAATGTGAACTCTGATTTTGCTGGTGGAGACATGAAAAGCTCAGGGAGAGTCTTGGGGTATACGGAGGTCAGCAATGGTGCCCTCAGTAGAATCACCATGCCCTGACCTCAGCTCAACATAGGCTCCCCTGAGCACAGGTCACTATCCAGCTCTTTTAGAAACCACAGCTATTCAACTCCAACTACTTCTTTGGAAGCTCAGTCTGAAGAATGTTCACAAATTCCTATTGGGAGATTGACTATTTTAATTTGCTGACTGTGGACATTCCCAAAGCTTCTATTATTAGCCAAATGTTTGCAGAAGCTCACTCTCTCACACTCTGACAGCTCTGCCATCATTCTCACCTCTCCCTTATCCCTTCCCTACCTTGCCTGTACTCAGCAAAGCTTCAAGACACAGCCTGGGTGATAACCTCTCCAACTGACAGATGTCTGTTCACTGAGGAACACCTCGACACCCCTAATGGACACCACCACCCGTGGAGGGGAGAGATGGAAACTGATAAGTCAGCTGTGCCCAGTGCCCACTTTTCCAGTGTGGGAAATGGTTCCTTTTATTTCTGCTGGAGCCACTGGCCAGGTAAAGCAGGAGGGCTTTGTGGTTAGGAGTCCTGTAATTATAGAATAATTCAGGTTTTCCATCAATGGGGGGATGTAAAATAAACTCCATAAGCTTTTAGGCTCTTAAATGAGAAAGATTAATTAAAATAATAGATTAGAGAAAATGGCTGAGATTTGTTGAGTTCCTCTGTTGGGGTTCCCAGTATATGATACTCAGAATACTAGGTTCCATTGATGGCCACTTGATGAGGTTGACTGGAGTTCCACTTTCTAACCTTCTCTGTTGAAACTTGAACACAAGCCCTAGGTCAGAAGAGTCTCCTTGATTCCAACATGCTTATTTAATATTTCTGATTCACTCCAGATAAGTGATTGGGCCCTGAGTTGGAGATTTCCTTTCCCCCTTTTATCTTCTTTATTTCATGTTCCTCACTTTCATAAGTACCTGGCAGTTAGTTGGTCCCAGCTTGGCAATCACAGAAACAGGCAAGACCAGGAGAGGGACCTGAACATCTTGTCAAGCTGGCCACCATTGCTTCCACCTGGTAGATCTATGCTTTCACTTGCAATCAAGATCACATTTAAATTTTGGTCATGCCTCATTTGTTATTTAGACAAGGATCGATTAAGTACCAACAACATTCTAGACATTGTATTGAGTAGCAGTGATATTGGGAGGCAGGAGGTAGTTCTGTTCTAGCTATATAAACTTGGACAAGTAACTCCAATTCTCTGTGTCTCAGTTTCCCCCTCTGGAATATGAGAATAACCATCATGGTACCTGTGTTCTGGATAGTTGACAGAATTAAATACCCATAAAATCTTTTGAATAGCTTCTGGTACACTGTAAGGGAACAATGACTATCATTTTGGTCACATAAAAATGTAACCCTTCCATGGAGCTCAATTTTCTAAGTTAAGAAAAAAACAGAAAATAAATACTGGATACTGTTTCCTCCTTCTCCTTATGATTCAGCAAGTCTTTAAATTAGGAACCTCTATTCTATTGGAAAGATCAAGAAAAAATTCCCTCTCTTCTTGATGCCTTTTTAGTTATCTCTTCTCATGGGAAAAATATCTTACTGCTGAGGGTGGTAAATACAACCCTGAGCTTGTACAGCCAAACTCATCTGTCTGTCTCTTTCTTCCTACACCTCAACCTCCCTTCTCCACCACAGCCAGTGGGTTTGGGTGTGGCTGTTCTGCCAACCTAATTCTGCCCTTTCCCAAGTTTCTGGATCTGTTCATGGAGGGGCAGAAAGAAGCCTCTTACTCTGATAGGATTAAGAGAATGTGGGGTTTTAATTCCAGACACACTCTTGTATCTATTGGATAGCTGATTCTGAATCTAGAAAGAAAAGACATTGATTAGTAACCTCATAAATGGCACTAAAGAAAAATAAACATGAAAAGCCAAAAGGGAAATGAAGATGTTTCCTGATCCAGTCCTCAGATTGTTATGTCACTTTATCGAACAGGGACCAGCTGAGGTGGACAGAGAAAAAGACAAGCCACAGTGACTTGCTGCCAAGTGGTTCTGTTTGAGTTGGGGGCACCTATTATTCTGCTCCCAATTCAGTTAAAGAATAGTGCTCTTGAGAATAAAAACGATGACCTGTGTAGTTCACCTGTCAAACCACGGGTTCAACAACCAGTGGATTCCCAAATGGTGCCATTGCTCCAGGACTGACTTGCAGAGAATGAGCCAGGCAGTTAATTTACTGACAATTGCTGCTTGGGTTGTTATGAAAGTAATAAAAATTTTTGGAAATTTACATAATTAAATATGAAAATACCACTGGCCAGGGAAGCAAACAGCTATGAGGTGAGAATAAAAGAAAGTGAGAATGCTAAAAATTTTATTAAAAATGGGACTTCTGTGTCCTAGTGACATTCTGAGCTCATTCTCTCTTCATCCTGTTACTAAGATGTTCAAAAATGAATGTTTTTGGAGCAGCAATGCTAAGAATTTTCGTTGCTGTAGTTGCCTGGCAACCTGAGGCTTTGGTTATTTTATTTCTAAACAGGGAATTCTATAAACTGATATCTAGAATTTGTGCAAATTCTAAATTGATGTTCTCTCTGTAAATCAAAAAGAGATAATCTAACATTAATGTACATTTAAAGGGGGTATGTGTCTGCCTCATTCATGAAGATTCTTGCACAGAGTTTCTGCCCATCTCATGCTATCTTAAGTAAGTTTGGAGAATGAGTATTTGCATTTTTCTGGTAAATATGAATTTATTTTCATGGTACATGTAAATAATCAAGTCCAGCGAGACAGGTCTTTGGAGCCAGGGGAACTGAAGGTTGTAGCTAATAGTAGCCTTGAGCCACTTTTCTCCAGCCTTCTAGACCCTGAGTGGGTTTCCAGTTCTGAGGGTGCACAGCTGGTCCCAAAAGCTAAATGAATACTTGGAGGAGGTATTTCTCGGCAAGGCAGAGGACCACCCACATGCTTCAAAGAGGGGCATCCTGCAAAGTCCTTGGGAATTTTAGGCTTGCTGATGCAGGTGTATACCATCTCTTGCTGAAGAGCTATTAACATTTTGAAAAATCTGCCTTTGTGATAAAATGTGATTTCCTTGGAGTAACTGACTTGAATCTACACTTTCTAGTGCTACCTGCTGGTTTGAGTGAATTGCTGCGCTATGGAAGCTGCTGTGTTCTTACACACGACCTGGTTCCTGACCCCTAACTAAAGCCTTTGGAGAAAAAGTGTTCCCATTACAGAGCTGTGCAAGGACATCCTTATTGCTCTGGCGGGATAGAGGTTTCTGCTGCGGGTAGTGTTTGCTTACAGTCTGAAGCTCATGACAATAGATTGCCTTAGGCTCCACGTGCTTTGTCAAAGTTATTGGACCACAGAGAGAAGGAAGTGAAGTTAGTACAGCTGGCTGGGCCCAAAGCACATCTGTGACTGATCTAGACAAACAAGGATTAGGACTCTGGTCTGCACCACAGACCAAACCCATAAAAAAGGGGAACTGAGCATCATTTACATCATAGGATGTTTATGCAGTACCATTTTGTAAGTTGCCTGGAAAGAGCATGTCACACAGACACAACATGAGAGGGTCACAGAGTAATTTTCCATGATGTCTTATTAAATGGGAGCCAAAATATTATCAAATATCTGTTGTTTAGAAACAAGAGTGTGAGCATCCTGTTGGCAAATAAGCAAACAGATTTGAAATCAGTTAAGGCTCAGACATACCCAGATATAAATTTCTTAAGTAACAAAATCCTTATGTTGTCTTTCAGGAAAAGCTCTCAGAATTCACTCAAGGACAGTTTGAAATAAGCTTTTCAAGAACAGATATGAAAAGAAGTGGCCAGCTCATATGGTCTATGGCCTCTGTATATCACAAGTGCAAAGACCACTCAACAGAGCATAACTCTTCTGAGACATGTGACCTGTGACAAGGCACAATGACCATCCACCCTATGCAAAACAAAATAAACCCTAAAACTGGGCTGCAGGCCTAGCTCAGTAGCTCAGTGACAGAGCGCTTGCCTAGTCTATATGAGGCTCTGGGGTCATCATCAGTACTGCAGTGAAAAAGAAAAAACACCTAAAATGTCTCCCTCTCATCAATCAACCAACAAGCAGCTTCTCCCTTCTTCCTTCCCATGGACTCCCCTGCTACAAACCATCAGCAGATAAGAAAAACTTTCTTTTTAAATTTCCTGTCCAGTTGAGAGTTGGCCTTTAATAAAAAGTTTTTGTTTTCTTTTTTTTTTTTTTTAAAAAAAAAAAAAAAAAAAAAAAAAAACAGGTGCCAGAGAATTGGCTTTTGTGTAAGCTGGTCAGCAGCTCCCTGCTCAGTATCAGATTATGAGACCTACTAAAGCAATTGTTTTTCCAAATGGAGTAAATAGGGCCTGAAGTGTCACAATGTGAAGGATATGCTTCTTAAGTGTTTATACCTTTCATAAAACAACATCTAAAAAGGACCAGAAATTCTCCTTTCAGAGAATTAAGTTGTGGTGAGCCTTCATAAGAACTGGGACATAGTAGCATTTCTTTAATATATCTTTATTTTATTTGTTTCTATTTTTATGTGGTACGAGGGATAGAACCCAGTGCCTCACGCATGCTAGGCAATCGCTGCACCACTGAGCCACAACCCTGGCCCCATAAAAGCATTTTTGCTAAAGCTAAGTTCACCCTGACACATTCTTTCAGTGGCCCTTCTGGGGACCAAACCTAATGGTATGGACCTAGGACCCTGGTCTATGGCATAAGAATTCATATCAATGCCCCTGTTTTATTTTATTTTATTTTTTAATCCATCAAATGGGAAGACTCCTAGCACCTTGTTGCCCAAGAAGTGGTAATGAATAGCAAACGACCGTAATGAATGAGCCTGAAGGAAATTTGCAAATGTGCTGTCAAAATGCTCAGGACAAGGACAGATTTTCCTGGTCATGAGGTTTCCCCAAAGTTAGAGAGTAATTTGTGCAGCCTGTCAGTGCAGAACTGACTAGGGGGTTGGAGTCTTTGGTGGTCTCCCTGACTTCCCTGCATGCCTTTCTGAATGATGTCACCATTTAGGATTGATTTATGGCTTTGGGATTGGCCAGGAAGCCCGTGCTGTGTAATGGCTGAGGTTGGGAGCCTGTTCCTCGCCTGTATTTGTCATTTGCAAAGGCAATATCATTTGCAAAGTCAGAACCATTCAGGGCACATCTAGGGTGCCCATGGGAGCACCAGGATGGGTAATGAATCCAAACTCACTTTCTGGCTTACTCACATGACAAATCGTCTGGTACAGTGATGAAGAGAAATGAAGACAGGCTATATTCCCTCTGTGCACATTCCAGTTAATTTCCCAGAAGCAAGCGCTAGTAAAGCAGGTTACAAGCACAGAGTTGTCTAGGGTAAGAAATAAAGAAGTAGTGGGATTTTTTTGGTCAGGTGGGGGAGGGTAAAAGATATGAGTTTGATTTCCTGTTTTTTTTTTTTCTTTCCCCCCAGCAAGTGAGAAGAACAAGAAGAAACTGTGTGGGTAAGAAACTTCCCTTTTCGAAGGAACCAATGCAAAGACTAAGTTTGACACCCTGAAAGGTGTTTAGTATGCTAACAAAATGCTGCATAATGTGGCTTCAGAGCACTGATGTAATTGGTAAAAGAAATCTGGGCCATCCTGCTGTGCCGGATACCCCTGCTGTGCAGAGCAAGGCAGCTAATATATTATGGAGCTTGATGAAAAGGGGGAGCAGGTCAGCCACGTGGGCTCAGAGCTGCCAAGGTCTCTGAAACTGTGAAAAGTGATGCAGTTTGATCCTGCCACCAACTGGCTGGGTGATTTGAGTAAATCTTTGTTTTATCTTTCTGTGCCCTGAAAGAGGATAGTTTCTAGTTGATTAATCACTTTGCAAATACAATGTGCAGACACCAAATATTGAAAAAAGTGCCATGGCTGAGTATCTGAGAAAATGTTATGGCAAAGATCTTTCAAAGCTTATAAATAATAATGAACTGTAAGGATCTAGGGAGGGTAGTAAGGACCAAGGGAGGGTATTAATGACAGAGGAATGAAAGAACAAATGTACTAGCTAATGGGTGTTTGGGGAAAGACATTACTAGCTGGCTAGTGAGGCTGCCATGCTACAATAACTCATCAGTGGGCTGCCCAACAAGCTCTTGGTGATATAAGTTAGGTAGAGAAAGGACAGCTGATAGAAGTGTGTGCCTGGAGACCAATGGTTCCACCAGTTATCCTGATACCAGGGAATAACTCCATCACTGGTCTCCTGTAGACACAGCATTTATATTAAGTCTATGCTTCACATACACATAGAAACACTATGAGCAGTACTCTGGATGCCAGAACAGAAGGAAGGGAACTCCTGGAATTGAGATAACATTTGTCTGCAGGGACTGGGGATTGGGGTGGTTTCATACTCATCCTTCTAAGAGGGCAGGTGGCTGTTTTTTACTGCCAGCTGATGTTAAAAATATGTATTATTTAATAAGAGACTTTAAACTAGTAATAAAATAAGTCTTAATATTTCCCTATTTGTTTATAGTAAAACCTAACTCTAACCATAAGGAAGTTACGTTATCTAAACTAAAAATAATTTCATATGTGTATATTCATTCATCCTTCCCATCATCAATTCAACAAGTATTTATTGAAGTCATAAAGACATGTCACTCTTTAGAAACTATGTGAGTGATACAAAATACATAACCAGTGACCTCATAAAGTGGTATCTTGAATTTCATCTCCATCATGATCTATTGTTATTGTATTTACAGACATGATTCTCATTTTATAGAAACCAACAAGGACCTCCTTAATTACCTGCTAAGTTATCTAGACTTGACATCCCTCTCCAGATCTTCCTTCTTTTTTGTGAACTCACAAATTGAGTTTGTTTAACAGCAGAAATGAAACTTCAAAAAACTTAACTTGAATTTTTTTTAATGACTTCGGAAAATCAAGCCTTACAATAGTTTGGGAAAACTATTTCTGGGTTCATCAAGTAGGATTCCAAATTTTAAGAATTGTGAAAGATCAGAATATAATTACCATTTAAGCTTTTTAAAGGTCTATTTAGTAATGGTCCTCCCAGTGGAGGATAAAATCACAGTGTTTTTAGTGGGTCTTATATCCACTAAGGACAGAGGGAAGGAGAACTCAAGGACTCAGCCTGAATCTCAGTTACTACAGAACAAGCGGTTTGTTTTATCTTTTTTTCCTCCCATACAATAACTTGAATTTTGTAGACTTTTTACAGATTAAAAATTGATTACATATATTTTTACTTATGGCAACTCTCTGAAGTAGGTATAATTTCCACTTAAATAGATAAGGATAGCATTATTATTATTATTATTATTATTTGTTATTTGCCATAGTGTTCTAAATTCTACCAAAAAACTTTCATATACTAAATTTATATCATTCTGAGTCTTATATTCCTATAATATAGATAAGATATACAGCTATAACCCTCATTTAATCATTACAAAATTCTTATAACTAGTAAGAGGCACACCTGGGCATTTTCAGAGGCCTGGATAGCCAGTGGAGCAACTATCACCCCTCCACATTGTCCAGTGGCAAAGGTGTGCTGGGTGATAGTGGTGAGGGGTGGTTGAGTTGGGTCATTTATGGGCATAGATGATATGGAAAATCCATGGCTATGCCAGACATAGGAGTGGCTCTAATTTCATCATCTTGGAGCAATAGCAGAAAGAGAGGAAGAATATTATATGTAGAAAAAAAAACATTTGCAAGGAATAGAGCTGGGAAAATCCCCAAAACCTTACAAACTCTGCTAAGTAGGGACACCAGATAATATATAGAATTTCTATAGTATCCATACAATAGTGGTGGGGGGCATACTTATACTAAAAAATTATTTGTTTATCTGGAATCCAAATGTAATTGGGCATCTGTATTTTTATTTGTTTAATCTGATAGTCTTAAATAAAAGATAAGCCAATCTCAGCCAGTTATTCACATCACTATTAAATATACACATCAATACAATGGTGACAACAATCCACAAATAGTCATTGTAACTGGAGACCTCCACTGAGATAATGTCCTATTTTCTCTGAGTAGCCTAAAGTTAGTACTGGAGTGAACTTAAGTATTTCTAAAACTCTCCAATTTGAAAGATGATACATTACACGATTGTTAGATAATGCTGATCTATGGCTCTGAACTAATAATTTGGTCCAGACTGTCCCTCTGTGCCACACTTTTCCCTAGATGGCACTGGACTAAGTGTCCCACACCCAGCTCTGGTACAATGTTTACCACACTTATTGTTCAAATAGAAGAATCATTTACTTGTATGGGATGTGTTTGCTGCCATTGATGAGAGCGAGGATGACATTGCCCAGTGCAGACAATGAGAGGCACAGCCCTGAACCTCCTTCTAGATTTTTGCTAAGAGCTTTCACATAGCTGCCAAGATCAATGAGATGCAGGCAACTGGAGCCTCCAGACACTACCATGGGAGAGAAGCAAAAAGAAGAGAGAATAAGTGAGTTACAGCAAACACTTCTTCATGAAGCTCTTTGGGAAATCTGAGAAGAAAAGGGGAAAGAAAAGGTTGACATTCATGATCTAGTGGACATCCCAACAAAGTTATACTGGGTTACAAATAGCATTGGTCCTCTTAAATTCTGTCTACTTCAATCACTGACCTTCCAAAACCTGATATTCATAGTATAAGCAAATGAATAATTCTAGCAGTTTGGATTGGATGAGGTTTTAGAAAAAGCAAATGTCTAATTAAAGGAGAAAAAAGGTTTGTACTTCAATGTCCTTTGGATAGCAGAATTGTGAAACCAATCTCATTAAAATTTTATTGGCCCACAAGTGATTGTCTAATTTAGTCAAACATTGTAGAGATTCCAACCCAAAGTTCAGCCATGAGTCACATTGATAACCCAAGTAAAATCCAGACGAAGTAAAAATCACGCATAGAGAGAGCGAAGACCCAAATATTTGCTGAGCATCTGCCAATTGCCAGGTACTACACAATCACAGTCTCATTCAATTTTCATGGTAAAAATTATAAATAAAATACTATTATCTCTTTCTATAGATGACATCATAAAACTCAGAAAAATTGGAAAATTTCCCCATGACTATTTTTGCTTCTGGCTTAGAAGTAATAACAAGGACTAGATTGGTTCTCTTATTTGAAACAAACAAAAGATGAACAAAATGTATAAAAGAACTGTTTGTAAGACATTAGACATCAAGCAGCAAAGAACAATGGTCCCTGAGAAATGGGGAGCTAAGCAAGGCAAATACTACTCAGCATATTGCTTTGAGAGAGTTTCCAGGCATGGCTCAGGGAGAGGGGACTCAGGTGGAACCAGGTGGACACCCTGAGTTGAGGAGAGAGGGGAAGCCAAGGCAATAGTTTACTGGAAAATTGGAAAGGAAAGAACTCTAGAAACTTAGAGAAGATCCCTTGCATATTCAACTGATCAGCAAATGCATATGAGAAAACTACCCAGAGCCAGGGTACTGACCATCTGAAAAAAATAGAAGTTATAGTGCACAAGGCTACAAAAACTGTTTTTCTCCCACCAGCCAGACTGGGAAACCTCAATATTCAAAGGATATTAGGTAGAGTACTCAGAAGGGTCTTGCTTCAGTAATGGGGGACATTTAGTGCTAGATTGAGCACAGATATGATTCCATCTAACAAACATTAAAAGCAAAATCATTAAGGATCAAACTATTTCCAAGTAATCAACTACATCCTCAAACAGTGCTTAAGAATATTTACAAGGTTCAAAAATATCTAGCAGCCAACAAGATAAGTCCAAATGTCTGACACCTAATAAAAAAAATAACTAGGCATGCAAGGAAGTAGGGAAATGAGATTTATAATGAAGGGATAATTGAAACCATCCCAGAATGAGCATAGGTGTTAGAATTGACAGAGAGAGCTATATTAAAACAGTCATTAAAACTTATTTCAAATGTTCAAAAAGTGAAGCAGAGACATGGGATATGTATTTTTAAAAAGACAAAATCAACCCCTAGAGATGAACACTGTAATGTGTGAGATGAAAAACATACGGGATAGAATAGCAGATTAGATATTGTAAAAGGAAAGATGAGTAAATTTGAAGATTTAGCAATATAAATTCTTCAAAAGGAAATACACAGAGAGAATTTAAAAGTTAAAAACAAACAAAAACAGGTAGACAAGAAAAAGAGTTGTAGTATTTCAAGTATCCAAATATATGTAACTGGAATTCCTGAGGGAGACAGAGTGTGTTACAGATGAAAAACTTGAAGAAATAATGGCTAAAATTTGCCTAAATTCGATTAAAATCATAAACCCACAGATTTGAGAATCTCAATCAGCTCCAAGCACAAGAAACATGAAGAAAACTACAGCAAGGCACATCATTGCTGAAAACCAATGATCAAGAGAAAAAATGAAAACAGCCCTAGGAACAAAAACATATTATATACAAAGGAACAATAATATGTATGATGTCACATTTCTCACTGGAAATAATACAAGTGAGAGGATGGTGCAGCAATATTTTTAAAGTACTACAAATTGTCAAAGCCAAAGAATACACCCATAAAAAGGATCACTTCAAAACAAAAGGAAAATAAAGACATTTCCAGACTTTAAAAAGCTGAAAGAATTCACCAAAGGCATACCCACAAAAGATAAACAAAGAGACGAAAAGCTTTGGGAATAAGCATATTTAAATATATATTTTTTATTATTATTAAATCTCTTTACAAGATAAATATTGGGCTGGAGACATTGCTAAGTTGGTAGAGTGCTTGCCTCCCATGCTCAAGGTCCCAGATTCAATCCCTAGCACCACACACACACACACACACACACACACACACACACACACACACAAACATTATTAAAATAAAGTAACAATGTAACATATGGGTTACATCAAAGGATATTAGGTAGAGGACTCAGAAGGGTCTTGCTTCAGTAATGGGAGACACTTAGTATTACTGGATTGAGCACAGGCCTGGTTCAATCTAACAAACATTAAAGGCAAGACCATTAAGGGTCAAACTATTTCCAAGTAATCAATTTCCTCAAACAGAGATTAAGGATATTTACAAGGTTCAAAAATATCTAGCAGCTACCAAGATAAATCCATCTGTTTTACAGATGAGGGTGTCCCCCAAAATCTCATGTGTGAGACAATGAAAGATCCAGTAAAGTGATTAGATTATGAGAGGCCCAACCTAATCTGTGATTAATACGTGGGGATGAGTTAACTGAGTAGTAATTATAGACAGGTAGGATGTGATTGGAGGAAGTAGTTCTTGGGGGTGTTCCTTTGGGGCTTATATTGGTGAGCAGGGCTCTCTCTTCTTCCTGGCTATCATGTCCTAAGCTGCTTTTCTCTTCCATGCCCTCTGCCATGAAGTTCTGCCTCACTTTGGGCCCTGAGCTATGGAGTTGATTCACTATGATCTGAACCTCTGAAACCATGAGCCAAAATAAACTTCTCCTCCTCTATACTGTTCTTAAGAGATCTTTGGGTCACAACAATGAAAAAACTGACTAAAACAATATATGTAAAGTTAAAAATGTTTGACAACAATAGAACCAAGATCTGAGTGGAGAAATGGAAGTATACTAATGTAAAGATTCTTATTCTACACACCAAGTGGTATAATATCACTGGAGAATAGATGGAAGCATCTTAACAATAACACTACAAAACCTAAATAGCACTTAAAACAAAGACTTACAGCTAATAAACCAAAAAGAGACATACAGCAAAATCATTAAAAGTGTTTAATAAATCCAAGAGGTGACAGATAAAAAGAAAAGAACAAAAAATAAATGAGACAAATGGAAAACATAGAAAAGCAGTACTTTGCATCAAACCTGATGAAATAATCATATTAAGTATAAATAGTCTGCATACTCTTATTAAAAGGGAGAAATTGTCAGATAAATAAAAATGTGTGATTTTATTATAAGCTTCCTATAAAGAAATGCACTTCAAATATAAATAAACAATAGATTAAATGCATAAGTAAAGGAAAAGCAAACATTAACCATAAGAGAGTTGGAGTGGACACACCAGTATCAGACAAAAGAGACTGAAGCCAAAAAAAAATATTCTGGTGAGGCAAAGAAGAACATTTCATAATGACAAGTAGGGAAAACGAGAGGCAGGACAAAAACTGTTTATGTACCTAAGAGCAGATGTTCAAATATATGAATGTCTTCCTGATAGAACCACAGGAAGAAATAGATAATTATAGTTGGAGAATTCAAATACCCATTTCTCAATAACTGATATAACTAGTAGACTGAAAATTAGTCAAGATATAGATTTGAACAACTTGTCCTTTATGTAACACTCAACAGCAGAATACATATTATTTTAAAGGGCACACAAAACAATTCCCAATATCTACCATATTCTGGGATATAAGTAAATTTTAAAGGATTCACATTACTCAGTGTGTTCTGTGAAACAATGGGACTACATGAGCAGTGACTATAGAAAGGTAACTGGAAAATCCCCCGATATTTTGAAACTGTACAACTCAGCCAAATAACTGATGGCCAAAAAGACAACAAAATGGAACTTAAAAACAGTTTTTAAGTGAATAAAATGAAGATGCAACATGTCTAAATATGTTAGCTTCCCCTAAAGATGGACTTAGGGAAAATTTTATAGGATTATATGCCTATATAAAATACAACAGGAGGTCTCAAATCAATGTTTTCAACTTCTACCTTAAGAAATTAGAAAAAGATGAGCAAAATTAATAAAAAATAAATAGCAGAAAGGACATAATTAACAAAAAAGCAGAAATCAATGAAATAGAAAACCAAAAATTAATGGAGAAAAATCACTGAAACCGAAAGCTGGTTCTTTAAGAACAATAAAATTGATGAATCTCTACCTAGCACAACTGATGTGGAAATAAGACCTGAACTGTCAGCACAGGAATAGGGGAGAGGGGCTCATGTATAGTTTCTATGGGTATCAGAAGGATAAGAAAGAAGAACAGAGGAAAGGAGGCAGCTTTTATTTTTAATAAGGGACAAAGACCATCTCCATGGAGAAGACAGCAGAGATAAGAGATTATTTTCGACCAAAATAAGTTGTAAAAAACAATCTCTAGTAATCATGACCTAACCAGCCTATAGAGGAAATTCCTTTAGCAACTTTGCCTCAAAACTGCTAATGAAGTCTTAAAATTTGCTTCTTGTTGTACATACTTGGCTGATTATTCTTGTGGGGGCAGGACAGTTAGGTGATAAAGAGCATGGGAAGGCAACAGATAGGAGGTGAAGAGTGCTCTTCTCCACTGACAGGCTGCAAATTGAGAACTAAGACTAGACTCCCTCCACCTCTCCCACCTACCCTGCACTTATTCTCTCTGTTGGAGGCTGTGCCACAGCACGGTGTGCATATGTGATGCGAGCATGGGGAGTGTTATGGTTTAGATCTGAAGTGTCCCCAAAAGGCTCCTGAGTGAGACAATGTGAAACAGTTTAGAGGAGAAATGACTGGGTTATAAGGGTATTAACCTAATTTGTACATTAATCCCCTGGCAGGAATTAACTGGGTGGTAACTATAGGTAGGTAGGGTATAACTGGAGGAGGTGGGTCACTGGGGGCATGCCCTTGGGGTTTGTATTTTGTCCCTTGTGAGCACAGTTCTCTCCACTTCCTGATTACCAGTGCTGAGCAGCCTTCCTCTTCCACACTCTTCTGCCATGTTGTTCTGTCTCACCTCAGGCCTATAGCAATAGAGTCAGCCATCAACAGACTGACACCTCTAAAACCATGGTGCCAAATAAATATTTTCTCCTCTAATGACAGCAAGGAAAAAGCTGACTGAAACAGGGAGAGGGTAGGAAAAATAACTAAAAAATTAAAAATAAGAAGAGCCAGGCAAAGTGGTGCATACTTGTAATCCCAGTGGCTGGGGAGGCTAGGGCAGGAGGATCACAAGTTCAAAACAAGCCTCAGAAACTTATGGAGGCCCTGTCTCAAAATAAAATAACATGAAAGGGCTGGGAATGTGGCTCAGTGATTAAGCACCTCTCAGTTCAATACCTGGTACAAAAACAAAGAGAATAAAAATAAGAAGATAAGCCAGGTACAGTGGCTTATGTTGTCATCTCAGACTGTGGAGGCTGAGGCAGGAAGATTGAAAGTTCCAGACCAGCTTAAGCAATTTAGCTCCTAAAAAAACTTAGTGAGAACTTTAATTTTGGTCCCAAAATAGAAGAGGAGGAGAAGGAGGAGGAGAAGGGGGAGGGGGAGGGGAAGGGAGAGGAAGGAAGAAGGAGAAGAAGAAGAAGGAGAAGAGAAGAAGGAGAAGAAAGACGGAGGAGGAGGAGGAGGAGGAGGAGGAGGAGGAGGAGGAGGAGGAGGAGGAGGAGGAGGAGGAAGTCAGAAGAAGGAGAAGAAAATAATAAAGACTGGAGATTTAGCTCAATAGTAAAGCACTCCTGGATTCAATCCCCAGTACAAAATCAATTAATTAATAAAAATAAAAGGTAAGTCAGTGGACTCCTTTCATGAACCTCATTGTTTTTAGTTAGAATGTTTATGATGCTTTTCCTAGTTCCGTTTTTGTCTTATAAAGGGATTATTTAAAAAACATTTTTGAAAAAGAATTGTCAAATAATTAAATATTGCTTTTAAGGAAATCACTTTGAAGTAAATTACAGGAAATAGAGAAATTTATCAAAATAAAAGGAAAATTTTCAATTCAATTTCCTATTTAACTCAGTAACAAAACCTAGGCCATGTTAAACTGCATATTTAATGTTTACTTTAGAAACATTATTTGTAGGTAGGTGAAGTTTATAATATATAAGATTAATTATTTTATTTTGTGGATTCTGTTAGTTACCATAATCCTAAACTAAATGTCCCTTTCACCTCCACCATTATTTTTTTTTGCAAAATTCAGAGCATAATTATACTATTTTAAGTAGTCATATGGATTTAAAGTACTATCACAACTTTACTAACACGTTAATCATAAGTATAATTGTCTAACAATGAATGCTTGGCTAAGAAGAAAATTTCCAGGTCTGATTTTTTTAATACTTACTTTTCGGTTTTAAGTGGACACAGTATCTTTATTTTATTTTTATATGATGCTGAGAATTGAACCCAGTGCCTCACATATGCTGGGCAAGCACACTACCACTTGCGCCACATCCCCAGCCACACCAGGTCTAATATTATTATAAGGAAAATCACATTGATGCTCTGAATAGTTCCTAGAAACAGATTATATAAAAGGAAAAAAAAACCTGTTCTCAAAATCAGGATGCCAACAGCTGTGTCTGGTAATAAATTGGCTTGCAATTGGACAGAATGTAATTCATGTTATGTAATCAATCAATCAATCATCTTCTTGTGTGGATTCCCACATTTCCACTACACATATGCTCCTACAGATTGCCTGTAATCTCAGTTTTTATAAATTGAGTCTTACTTAACCTTGATTTCTATTAAAAATTCAGAGATATCCTTATGAATGACATTCAATTGATAATGGTTATACTTAAATATCTGAACTTTCCTTGTACTCTGTAAAACAAATGACTAATAATTAAGAAATGCAAAAAACCATACAATGCTGTATTCAAAAATACACTGAAATGACTCAAAAGTATGACTGATTACCAATAAATGGTTAAGAATTTACATAAAGGTTTTTCTCTTTTTATGCTAGCCTTTGATTGCACAGATAGAATCCACTTATTTTCAAAATAGATCATCCTGGCACAGATTTCATATTTAGTATTTTGAAAGATGGAACAAGTCGTCAACAATGTTAAATACCACTGAGAAACTTAAAAGACAAAGAATCCTAAATGTCCATTGGATTAGAATTATTGAATTCATTATTGATCTCAAATAAAATCAGAAGAGAGCTGGAACATGTTTCATGGCCTAAGAAGTCAATGGGGAATGAGGAAGTCAAGGGTCTAGACCATTCTTTTGAGCAATTAAAGTCTGAAAGAAAAGAAAAACGTGAAACGTTAAAATTTGATGCCTCTACCTAAATGCCTTGTACTGAATAATGATCACATGGTATGGCTTTGTTTTTTAGAGGTTAATAACAGCAACCATAAAAAACATTTCTATATCTTATAAAAATTAAAGACAATATCTTTCATCTTACTCATCCATTTATTCATACTATTTCATAGAGAATGATTAATTAACTCCTATTTATATGAGGCTCTGAACTTTATTGAAATAAAGGAAAATGGAGATTTATAGATTGATGTCCCATTATCCAGTATTCCCTCCCTATGTAAGGATTAATTAATTCATTTATTCATTCATTCATTCATTAAATAAATAAATAGATAATAAATAAATAAATAAATAAATAAATAAATAAATAAATCTCCAAGAAAAACTAGACACCTCCTGACATATCATGCATCACTTTATTATGTGAGATTAATACAAAGTAAGCCTAATGTTAAAAAAATTGGAGTTAGGTAGGCTTGCTTAAAATCCTAGTTCAGCCACTTTGTAGCAGAATAAGAGCTACCTCAAGGTGTCACTGTGTGAGGGAAAGAGCAGAAGGTATGGCAAAGCAGCCCTCAGCATGACTTGCACCACATAAGAGCTCAATGAAAGATTTGTCCCCTTTCTCTTTTATTTCTTTCTGCTCCATTTACCTTAGTGTCCATAGATTCAGAGCCTACTTAAAATCTGAGTACAATAACCAACTTCACTGGATATTAGATGGTTTATATTCAATATAATATATATGGGTTATGTATTTTATATGTGTTGTATATACACACATACATACACACATTTTATACACACACACCCACACACACACATTTTATAATCCTTGTATGTATATTCTTCTAACTGGTCACTAATATGTATTTGAATATCTAAGGTACCTTTTTAAATTGCTTAAAATCAATTGGGTAAACTGGTAAAAAATCCTCAAGTGAAAGTTACATGAAACTGTTCTTCTATTTACTGGTTTCTTTGGTGGGTTTTCTTTTTCTTGCATTTTTATCAAGGTTGCTGAGATGAGCTCATATCCAGTGACATACTATAGGTAATGTTGTTACTAGTCAATTCTTGAACTTATTTCAATATTAGTCCACTTAAGTGGGTCAAAATTAGATGTTGCTATGGTCTGAATTTTGTATCTCCCTCAAATTCATATGTTGAAATCCTAGTCCTCACCTCAAGATAATGGTATTTGGAAATGGGACCTTTGGGGAAGTGATTGGATCATGAGAGCAGAGCCCTCACCAAGAGGGTTACTGCCTTCTATAAGGCCAAGGGAGCCATTTGCCCCTTCTGCCAAGTGAGGATGCAGCAAGAAGTGCCATCTATGAAGGAGAGAGCCCTCTGCAGACCCTGAGTCTGCTGGTGCCTCGATCTTCAATTCCTGTCCCTGTAGCTTTAAGAAATAAATTTCTGTTTTTTAAGTTACTCAGCACATGCTATTTTTGTTAGAGCAACCCAAATGAACTAAGAAAGACGTGTTCTATGATTCTAGATTGTTTACAAACACTCTGTTTATTTCAATCTAGACTAGAAAATTGCTCAAGGGCACTTTCACACTTCGGATTTCAATCGGGCTCATAAAATGAATAAAAGGTGCATGGAGAAAAGATTTATGTAAATTAATACTTGAGATTGCAATATATGCTTTAGCAAAAATTTATTTAGTATTATATTATTTTAGTATTTCAGGGTTCCCTCAAGAGAGGTGCCACATAGAAATAGACAGTAGAGTCAAATTCCCTAGGTTTATATCTTTCTGCCACTTACAGCTCTATGACCTTCTCTCTCTCTCTCTCTCTCTCTCTCTCTCTCTCTCTCACACACACACACACACACACACACACACACACACACACACACACAATCTTAGAATGGTTCCTGGCTCATAGTAGGCATCCAGCAAATGCTTGCTACCATTATTGCTATAATAAAACAATTTAGAAAACAATATCCTAAATATTTTTTAAGATTCTTTCCCATAAGCTTTTTAAAATATGTATCCTAATGAGTGAGGTGAAAGAGACCTTTGCTTTAAGCCGTGCTGCATGGAGTAAACCTTGAACACTCCCATTAGAGTCTGTCAATATTGTGACTCACACTATGATATTAACCCTGATCTGGGTTTAGGGTCCTGGACATCTTGAATCTGAGTTTTGGTTGTACTGTTGGCTTGAAAGGTCTCATTTATCATTAAGAAAGTTCATAAAAGGGAACTTCTTAATTTGAACCAATAAATTGGGGTCTTCTTCAGCTTTAAATCACATGAAATCTCTGTCAGTGCAGTTGTTTTGCCCTGAAAACCACCAGTTGAAACTAGATTCTTATGTCAAGAATCCAGGTGTCTGTCACGTTTTGTGCTGGAGGGAATTAGTTACTTAGTATTTGCTCCTCTGACAGTTTGTCTTCATTCTAGAATGACCAGGGACTGGACAACAGATTGTCAACCTCACTGCCACACCAACACAGTTTAGGTAGTGTGTTGGGGCACTTTTAGAGCAGGTGTGCAAAATCGATGTGTAGGCAAAAACAGAATACCAGTCCTGTGTTGATCACACTACCCTCTAGCCCACAGTTTAAATGGAGTATAGACAGTAACACCTTCCATAATGCACTAAATGGAGACACATTGCCTGTTATGGTGACAAAGGCTGAAAGCCCCTGTATCTCTCACACCAGTCATATGGTCCCTCATCAATTAGAAGAATGGGCCAGAAGTGGAATTCACCATACTGCTTCTCACAACTGGCAATAATTACTTGCATCTTCCTCATAAAACTGAAAACTCTATAAAGTCAGGAGCCATCTGTTTTTGTTTTTATTTTTCCTACAGTTGTATTGCCCAAATTTCCTGGTCTCTAGTGAGTACTACTCAAACATGGCTAATGGCTCACTGGATGGATGGACTGACAGATGAATGGGGATGAACAGAGTTGGTTCAAAATCCATGGCACACAGATTTCTCTGTCTGAACATCTTGCTGATAGGCCAATCCTCACATGCTTCCTATCCATAAAAGTATTTGGAAATACTGATTTTGATGGTGACTTTTATTCAAGGATTGCTTCAGCCCAGAGCTTCTGCAAGACTATGCTTTGGGATTTATTTGACTACCTTCCCAAAGAAGCTTGTCAGATTATATTAATAACTACTTAATTATCTATGGGGAAGGGGATTATTTTTATTCTGAAGGGTGTTTAAAATAAGATTCTGTTTATTGATTTTTAAAGAGTGCAGTCAAGGACTGGGGTTGTTGCTCAGAGGTACAGCACTTGTTTAGCACATGTGAGGCCCTGGGTTCAATCCTCAGCACCACATAAAAATAAATAAATAGATAAATAAAAGGTATTGTGCCCAATTACAACTAAAAAATAAATATTAAAAAAGAGTGCAGTCCAACCTTTTGAGAGCTCCCCAGATTCACCATTATCTTTGCTTCCCTGCCTCCCTGTTCATACCTTTACTAAGGCTACAATGTCTTTAAAGGGAAAGGCATATGATCAGAGCTGATGCTTAATTCTGCCTGTTAAGATGAAAATTTTGTTAATATTTGTATTGCCAAAAAATGGTAGCTGGTATACAGTAGATATTCATATTAACAGAATGAAGGAATGAACAAATAGATTTTAATTTTTTTTAAGATTTTCTGGCTCCTTGAAGATAATGCATGAAATATTTTGTAGTATGGAAGTTTTCAGACTAACATGTTCATAAAACAAATATAATTATTACACTCATTGTAATTACTTTTGTACATCATTATTAGTCTATGTCCAACATTTGTTTTGCCAAGCCTTTGGGACAGGAATTTTTCTGAAATATGCTCACTGGGTTCTCTAAGTGTCCAGTCAAATGCTGTAGACTTTTGTTTCATAAGATTAATTCCAAAAGTCACTTTTGATTCAATGATTGTTTTTTCCATTTCTGACCCTTAGAAAACAAACCATTTGCTGCCGGACTAGCAGGGGAGGGCTCTCTTTCTTTCCTCCAGAGGGTGCTCAAAGTCCACGTTTATTCCTGGCTTATTCATGGGGTAGTTTCAGCATATAGTTGTCTTTATCAATTCCTCATATTTATAGGATTCACATTAGTGAGGACTTAGTGTTCTAAAAATATAAATATTTCTCAAAGAAAGTGAATCAATGACATTCTTATACTCAATTAATGATGACATTTCAACAATTTGATTGTAATCCTATTTTGCATTTCCTCAGAATAAAAGCATGGGTTAAGCCAAATACTTAATTGCACATTTTTCTCTGTTGGATGCACAAAGATTTTAAAATAAAACAAACATAAAGTTTTAAGTCCAAGATTAATATAGTGAATTCTCTACCAAAGTCCATAATCATCAGTTTCACTTGGAACTAATTTTCTATATTCTGAATTTTAATAGCTCTCTTTCATTGTGTTATCAAAATAACTTCCTGTTCTTATTTTTTACATACATGTCTTATACCTCCTTTCAAAGTTCCTGGAGGGTATGTCCAGTATCTTTAAGTCAAATACATTTACTACAGATTGCCAGAACTTTATCAAAAATTGTTGAATTGGAAGAATAAATGCATGAATGGATCCAAGAATGGATATGAAAGACTAGGATATTTCTCACTAACTTAGCATTCATAGTTTTAACACAGTTCCCTTACCCCAAATGCCATTCGTCAAAGAGATGAAAATGAGCAGAATGCATGATCTCTAAGAATTCTCCCAAATCTAAGATGCAATTATTTTTATAACCATTGCAATACTTCAACTAATGACAAAAAGCATCCAAAACACTTTTCTACACTTATATTGTACTTTACAAGGTTCATTAGTATCTTTTCAAATTACCTGAAAGGTGCTATAAAATCCTGTGATTTTTTTTATACTATAGATTGTTTTGCTGTAAGGACTTCTGATTTTTCAATTGAAATTAGGTTGTTTGGACTTATTCTCCTGTTTTCCTTCCTGAATAGCTCTCCCTTTGCAAACAGAGATTTTTAGAAACAGATAAATAGGAATACAATGAGTTATAGAGTAGTCTAACATACCCCTCCCCAACATTCACAAGCCAAGGTCCTAATTCCAGGTGTGTGTCCATTTGGACACCCTCCCCCTTGGATTGACCCATGAACTACTTTTTTCAATCAGCTGAAAAACTGTGTCATGTTTCTGCATCTTGTATGATACATGTGATGGTTTAAATCTTAAAAGCCCCCCAAAGGCCAATGTGTGAATGACATGATCCTCAGGCTGTGGTGGAACCCTTAGGAGGGAGGGCCTCTGAAAGAAGGAAATTAAGATCCTGGTGCCCGTGAAGGGGGCTGTTGCCACTTGGGTCCCTCCCCCCACTTCTTTGCTGTGAGGTGAGTAGCTCTGTTCTATCACTCACTCTTGCCATGATGTTTTGCTTTACCTCAGGCCCCAAGCAATAGGGACAAGTGAACATGGACTGAAACCTCTGAAACCACAAGTCAAACAAAAGTTTTTCTCCTTTAAGTTGATTTTTCCCCAGCTATCTTGTCACATAAAAACACTAACACAATAAAGTTCTCATCATTATAATATCCTATTTAATGTGATCTATTACTAATCATTGCTTATCTTGAAAATATGGAAGATATTCATTTCAAATCATGAATGTAATACGAATATAATTGCAGGACACCCATCTATTTTTATATTTATGTGCATAAATTGAGATCAAGCTAATTCCTCTAAAATGCCTTTCCTTTACAGTCACCTCCCATTTCTCCTTTCAGACTCGCCACACAAAGCAGAATTCATACCTTTCTTCCATTTATTGATAGTATTTTGGTAATACAATCACAATATGCTATCCTATACCACAGTAGAAATTAATTTATATCTTAACCATTCCTCTTCTTGATTCACTTTCAAGTTCCCATATCCTTACAGATAGTATCTGCACATATTTGGTGCTCAATAAATGTTTGTGTACCATATCTCTGCTTCTCCTCCTACTTTTTTTATCTGCAGACCTATATTTTACCTATATTTTACAATTCAATTACTGATCGGATTTTTTTATGTATTTATTTTTGTGTGGTGCTGAGGATTGAACCCAGTGTTTCACACTTGCTGGGCAAGTGCTCTATCACTGATTCACAATTCCAGCCCCTGATTGGATTTTTATTTTTATTAAGCTCCTAATAGAGTTTAAAACATAATCCAACAGGAATTAAATACAAAGATCTATTTGCTATCTAACAGAGATTAAAATCTTCACAGATTTAGTTGCTATTGCCAAAAACTAAATGTAGGAAACTATGTGTTCTGTCCCCATTTACATATTCATAGTGAATTCCTTTCCTATACCCAGGGCCGAATTGAAAGTTTTTACCTACACTTACTAAACAGATACCAAGAGAGAAAGCACCCTGATGGTGGGCTAGGGTGAAGGCAGCAGTGTTGGAGAGCAGCTTGAGAAATCAGCCCAGCTCTGCCTCCCCAGCCCCGCTTCACCAGCTCTTAGTTCCCATTATACAGGGACAGTCTGGCAACTGATACTTTTGTGTTCAGCTGAAGAGAATGGGCAAATCACAGTTTGGGCTGTCAATTAGCTTATTACCTAAGCAAGAAGCTTACATATCTATGAGCTGAAGTCTTAGATTTGTGGCTTTGCAGGATTCCTCAATTCCCCTTTAGAGCAGCCAATAGGTATAGAAAGGCCTTGCAGGCTCATTAATTCACCCCACACCTCCACCCCCTGCACCCAGACACAGCAGGTGGCTCATTTGTGGAGTCATCCAGGGTCAAAAGAAAGTGAAAAATGAACCTACACAAATTCCTGGGCTGGACCTGAGAAGGTGAATAATAGACCCACGGTTATACTCACTCTACTGGCAAAGGCAGCTGCAGTGGGGTTTGTGTATAGACATATGTAAAATTAATATTTACATCCCTGCAGGGTTGTCTATTAACAAAGCAAGTACAGGTACATGATTTCACATCATCCTCTGGACCATCTTGTGGCTCTGCATCACGACTGGTCACTGGAATTCTCCATTCCTCTTAAACGTTTTTCCCCTGCAAAGAACGATTTTCTGCAGGGAAAACAGACTTAAGAGCATGAAAGAGTTCAAGCGCTGCCACAGAAAACTCATTCTGCCTAATTAAAAGGAAAAAAGAAAGAAAAGAAAAGAAAAGAAAAGAAAAGAAAAGAAAAGAAAAGAAAAGAAAAGAAAAGAAAAGATAAACTCTGGCAGGAGAAACAAAATAGAACCCAACTATTCCTCTGATGAGAGGGCTTAAGAAACACAGCAAGGATCCAAAGTGAGGCTGGAATCCAGATCCAGGTTTGCGACACTCAAAACTCTTTGTTCCTTCTTTGACTGTGCTACCTCCATGATGAGGCTTCCAGGAAGTCAGTGAGGTGTATTTTCTCTACTCCAGGACCCCTTTGTTTTCTATCTTTTGCCACTCTTCTTTCTGGAACCCATTCCCTTTCTCCATCCTCCCAGGGAAGACTCTGAAATCCCTCTCCCATAGCTCAGGTAAAGGTAAGTTACAGAGTGATCCCTCCCAGGGGCACTGGCTTTCGAAGTCTTGAATTTCATTTAGGAATGAAAAGTCATGTTGCTCACAGAGTTACAAACATCAGAGCTTCTGGACCACATAGAGTCTGTCCTACTTCTGTCACAAAGAATGGGCCTGCACTGCTGGGGCAGGACAAAAGAGAATGTTTTTTTTTTTTTTTTTTTTTTTTTTTTTTTTCACTAAAATGAATGAATCTTCCTATCTGAGAAACCAACTAAAATCATGGCACTAAGCGTACATGTTCTCATACTGTTTCAGAACTGAGGGCAAGGGTGCAGCACTCTGCTCACCAAAGTCTTTCAAACACATTATTTCATTTATTTTACCACTGGAGTCCTATGACTGAGGCACTGTGGGGATTCTTCATTCCTTCTTTTATCCATGTAGCTATTCGACAATTATTTATTGATCAGAGCCCTGGTCTTGACACAGAATAAAGAGCTTCAAGACAGAGCTGGCACTATTAGAGTGATTACAGTCAGGGAGGTGGATGACAATATCTACATGGTGAACCTCCAGATGGAGAGATGGAGGATCCATGGAGTTGCACAGGAGATGCCTTGGCCCAGGCCCAGGGGTCAGCGAGATTTTACAAGAAGAAAAGTAGAAAGAAGTTAGCCAAGAAAAGGAAAACATGCCCTGGGGGACCAGCATGAGCCTAGGTGTGGAGAGTGGCAGAGTAACATGCTTAGAGAAATGGATGTTTCCTACCAGCAGTTTTTTATGGACACCTAGAGGAAGACAAGGAGAGAAAATGCCTAGGAGAGAAGGCAAGTGCATCCAATAAGGAAAAACAGCACAAGCATTTTTCACAGGTCATCTTTCTTTTCCAAATTTATTTTGTTATCTTAAAAATCTAATTATAAGAATTCCTAGGTATTATTTTTTACTTGACAAATAAAATTATATATATGTATATGTGTGTGTGTGTGTGTGTGTGTGTGTATCACAACTTGTTTTGAAATATGTATACTTTGTGGAATAACTAAATATCTAAATTGAGCTAATTAATATATGTGTTTCCTCATATACTTTTTTGGTACTGGGAATTCAACTCAGAGGGGTTCAACCACTGAGCCACAACCCTAGCCCCTTTTATTTTTTGAGACAGGGTCTCATTAAGTTGTTTAGGACCTTGCAAAGTTGCTGAGGCTGGCTTTGAACTTGTGATCCTCCTGCCTCAGGAAGCCACTGGGGTTATAGGTGTGTGCCACCACACCAGGCCCTCATATATATATATATATTTTTTTATTTTGAGACTACTTAAAATCTACTCTCTTAGCCACTTTAAGTAATATGATGCACTGTTACTATTATAATTCTTCTCCAAATTTATCCAAGACAAGTTTTCTCCCCTGATTCTCTGAGAGGCTGAATGGAAAGGTGAGGGTAGAACTGCACCAAAACTCATAAGGAACTAGGGTTATTTGCAGTATAGATCAAGTGAGAGAGGAATGGAGCTGGCAGATGTGCAATTGAGGAGGACCAGTTGAGACAAAAGGCAAATCTAGACCATGTACACGTCTAACAAGAAAACTGGGGATGCTCATAATCGAACCCTGTTCTTCAGAGTTTTTTTCTTATAAAAAGCTTAATAAAGAATTCCTCTCTAACTTTTATATGTTGGAGAACAGACTAACTTTCCAAAGCAGCAGTTAATAATTTAGATGTGTTTTCCAACTAGCTCACTATTACTTTTAAATTATTTACATCCTTGACACTAAAAGTGTCACTGACTACATTTTTTATTTGTGCAAGATCTCTCTCTCTCTCTCTCTCTCTCTCTCTCTCTCTCTCTCTCTCTCTCTCTCATATTACAAATTGAAACCAGATATGCTTTTTTTTGCTAAGAAACACTCTCAGCCTTTAATAAAATATTCTATAAAGAAAAAGGGTTTTACTGATATTCTTACAGCCTCACTAAGTTGCTGAGGCTGACTGACTTTAATGTTTTAGAATATAATGTTATAGAAATAAGCATTTATATATATATATATATATATATATATATATATATATATATATATATATATATATATATCATTGTGTGTGTGTTTGTATCATTGTATATGCACCAGGAGTATATACACAATAACAGTAAAGCAAAAGTGAATGAAAAGAAATTGAATAAATGAATGAATAAATAAATAAATAAATAAATAAATAAATAAGTACAAAGATTTTATGTGACTGGAATTGTCAAATGTTGATTGCAGCCACACAAATTTGTAAAGCTACTTGAAAATCGTTTTATACTACCTACTTAAATATACTCTGAATTATCAATTCCTCTCCAAGGTGGGAAGAAATAAACACATAATCCATTCATCTGACTCTTTCTTTTGGGGACTGTGACAGAGTTACCTTCTTCTTTTGCTTCTACCTTATTTCTGCCTTCAAAGAAAATACCCCTTACCCTCATGCTACTACTGATCCACCACTAGACTTTTAAAATCTGAACCCTTGAGCTGGTCATTCTTTCCCTCTTTCCTTCACAGCACTTTTTTCTCTACCTGTAGCTATTCCACCAATACTTTTTCATGAATACTCACTACTACATACTCAGCATCCACCAATCTCACATCCTGACCCATCCCGATCCTGCCTTTTCCATGGATCACTTTGAGACCCCCTCCACTCAGATATCAATAGTCCAGAGGAAGGTCGGGTTAGGGTGTTATATATATAGGTTTTTAGAAGTCATTTACATAACAATAAGCCTATAATAAGTGGGATGTATTTTATCTGAGATTAAAAATAAAATTTACAGACTGCACTATTTAACTGAAGTGTCTAAAATTCACTAATCTCAATAATTTGAAAAAAGAAATTCTATAAAAAGGAGAGTAAAGAAAAGAACATAATACATAAAGTAACAAATTTGAAGACACACCAAGTACATATATCCAAAGAGTGTCATATATTGGTGCTTTCAAAAGACAAATTAATTTGAAATATATGTGGTTAATGTGAGATGTAGTAATCATTTATTAATTATATATAATGGTAGTATATATGTATATGTATAAAGTGCATCTCATATAATTATGAGTATATGTTGTAAGAAATGAACTCTACAGTAATTTTTTTAAATTTTGCTGAAACACTATACATACCTAAATCTGGGTTTATGTATTACCAAATATTCAGGATACATTTTTATACTTTATAAAGTTTATCACTGACAAAAAGACTTTTTTTTCAATTTTTCAAAGGAGTAGTATTTATTTTCAATTAGAACATAAAGCCATCATTTATTTTTAAATTTTAATCACTTTTTAATTATATATGACAGCAGAATTCATTACAATTCTTATTACACATATGGAGCACAATTTTTCATTTATCTGGTTTTATACAAAGTATATTTACACGAATTTACTTTTTTATACATGCACTTTATATAATAATATACATCATATTCCACCATCATTTATTTTTTAATAAAGTTTTTTTTGAGAGAGAGATAATCTCTTTTTTTTGTAGATGGACACAACACAATGCCTTTATTTTTATGTGGTGCTGAGAATTGAACCCAATTCCACACATGCTAAGTGAGCACTCTACCACTAAGCCACAATCCCAGCCCTCCACCATCATTTCTAACCCCATGAACTCTCCCCTCCCAATCCCCAAAAGGTCATTTTGATACACACTGAAGTATGCTATGAAGTTAAAGAAAAGAGTATATACTTTATAATAATATGAACAGATAAACTTTTTAAAATAATACATAGCTAAATAATAATAATAATAATAATAATAATAATAATAATAATAATAATAAAAACAACTTTCCATTTAGAAAATAATAAAGTATACTTCTGGTACTACTGACATCTTTTCAAAAAAAAATGACATCTTCTCAAAAAAAAGTGGTTATTTGTGGGGAAAATTATATTCTATGCTTTCTTAATATCAAGAATAAATTATTTTCAGAAGTAATATATATTTTAATATAAAAATAAAATAGAACAAGGTTCCATGGCACACACCTCTAATCCCATTGTATTGGGAGGCTAAGGCAAGATAATCCTGAGTTAAACACCAGCCTCAGAAACTTAGCAAAGCCCTAAGCAAATATGTGTGACCCAGTCTCTGTGTGCCCCTGATTTAAATTTCCAGTAAGAAACAACAACAAACAAAAGAATACAGAGTATTGACAAGGACACAAAACAAATTCTCATGAAGTAAAGATGGATTAGAAATTGCTGTTATTTCTTCATGAAAACTGTTTATGTATATATGAAGTACTCCACACCAAGCAGCATAGACCTATAGAAATTTTAGTATGTGTGTACCATGACAGTTTACAGTTACATGATAGCATAAGGCTAGAGCTATACTTGTCATACTTGTCAACACAGGGGAAATCTGGGGCCTCAGAGGAAAGAGGAGGTATATTGAAAAAATAAAAATAATAAAGTTTGAGAAAAATTCCTTTCTAGAGCCCAGAAAGATTTTTGATTTAATTAGAG
Source organism: Urocitellus parryii (assembly GCF_045843805.1). Lineage (NCBI taxonomy): Eukaryota > Metazoa > Chordata > Mammalia > Rodentia > Sciuridae > Urocitellus > Urocitellus parryii. The sequence goes on from NC_135537.1 coordinate 84,250,513, forward strand.
TACAAAATACCACATAAAAGTATTATACTGAAGTTACATCTGTTAAATACATTACATGTATAACCGCTTTCAAGAAAAATATGTAGAATTTATCACAAACTAAATAAAAATTTACAAAAACACATAAAATACCATGGGTGTAAGTAAAACTAATCATTAAAAAAAGATAATTATTTTAACTCAATTCAATATATAATATTTTCCCATCAAATTTCAGCATTTTCTTTTAAATACAAGAAGAGAGCTGGATGTGGTGGTGCACAATTGTAATCCCAACACCTTGGGAGGCTGAGACAGGTGTATTGTGAGCTCAAAGCCAGCATCAGCAAAAGTGAGGTCCTAAACAACTCATTGAGACACCATCTCTAAATGTCATACAAAATAGGTCTGGGGATGTGGCTCAATGGCTAAGTTAACCTGAGTTTAATTCCCAGTACCAAATAAAAGAAAAGAAAAGAAGAGACCAAAAAAATTTCCATCTTGGAAATAAAATATGTAAAATATTTCAAAACCTTTAATAAAAAAAACAAACAGTATAGTTATTTTTATGTGACACGTTTAATTACATTGCAATAAGAAGGAAGAATAAATCATAACATGAATCAAATCTGAAACCATATGTATATCAATAGTATTGTTAAGAGCAGTAGAAAGGCATATGGAAACCAACCATATGAAACATAACATCAGATTGAATGAACAAATCTATCCAACCTAAAGTTAGAATTGGGACCTAGTGGCAAAGTTCATTGTAAGAGTGTGTGTGCAGAATGTGCAAGGTAGTAAGTTCTAACCTTAGCAACACTGTAAAAAGCAAATGTTAAGAGGGAATAATGTTGAAAATAAAGCAGAATATTAAAATGAGACACTCTCTCTCCATCTATAGATACATTTAAGAAAAAACTACTTGTAGTGTCTCTTTGACAAAATTATAACGAGTAGAGAGAGATTTAGATACACTGGATATTAGTCCTGTCGTGAGCAATGTACCACATTTGAGACAAAATCCCCAATTACCATCATCACCTATAGTAAACAGAAATGTGAGAGAGGGGCTGAGGATGTAGCTCAGTTTTTAGAGTGCTTGCCTTATATGCACAAGGCCCAAGATTCAATCTCTAGCACCACGAAAGAAAGAAAGAAAGAAAGAAAGAAAGAAAGAAAGAAAGAAAGAAAGAAAGAAAGAAAAAGAAGGAATATGTTAGAAGTGATACAAAAAATTGTGGTGATATATAGGAGCCATAAAAGCCTTTTCAAGTGTTTCATCAGCTGTGATCAAGACACAGAAATACCCAAATATCAAAGCTGTCAATTTTCTAAAAAAAAAACCCATCTGCAAGCATATTTTCCCAACTGCTTTGCTGACAGATGAAATTCACTCTAGCTTGTATTTTAGGGGAAATAGGGAGGAATCCAGTAATCTACTCTTAGCTTGAGTGAGATTTTAGCACTTCCTGAATCCTCCCCCCAACCCTGACACACAAGTAATAATGCCTGAACTACCAATTTGCTCCTATAAAAAGTTGTGTGTGTGTGTGTGTGTGTGTGTGTGTGTGTGTGTGTGTGTGTACTGAATGTCTCAACTTTAACATATTTTGTTTACGTTACTATGTCCTGAAGTTCTACACTCTGGAACAAAAGTTGACTGAGCTTATGTAAATCTCTATAGATTTCAAACAAATGAATTTACATCCTTTCCCAGCACTTTTATGAACTATGATACCAAACAGTAATTCAGAAAGGAATTTAAAAACCAATGATCCCTGTTTATTCCAACAAATATTTACAAAATAGTCCTACATTGGCTACTTCATATAAACTTTCCACAGGGATACATTGCATCAGTAAAAGAGATTTTCTGTAGCCTGAGCAGTGTTGTTGAATATGTTATTATAATAATCTGAAATAGCTAGGTGTGGTGGCAAATATACTAGTGGCTGGAGAGGCGAGTAAGGAGGATTGTAATTTGAAAGACAGCCTTAACAACAGCCTTATAGTTCCAAGACTATAAGCAACTTTGTGAGATATTAGCAGTATATCACCTGTCTCAAAAAAAAAAAAAAAAAAGGACTGGGGACATAACTCAGTGGTAAGCACCCTCGGAGTTTAATTCCTAGCACCAAACCACACCAAACCAAACAAATATTTGAAAGATAGTAGGGACTTCAGAGTATATGTGTGTGTGCATATATATATATATATATATATATATATATATATATATATATATATTAGATAGATAGATATAAATTTTGATTAAAATATAAAGTTAATAAAGATACTTTTGAAAAAACTATCATGGTTCTTAAAAGATCAAAATACAAATGCCATATAATCCACTAATAGTAATAGTTTGAAGCAAAGTATTATTGTGAATGTCTGTACTCCCAATGGATTTGGAGGATGAAACAGGAGGAAATTAAGTACAAGACCAGCCTCAGATACTTGGCAATGGTTTAAGTGACTCAATGATACACTGTCTCATTAAAAAAAGGGGGTGTAACACAGTGGTAAAGTGCCTAAATAAATAGAAATAAATAACAATTCTTGGTTAAAAATGTCCTATAACCCAGTAATTATTAATCTGTATATATATCTAAAGAAATTTGAAATTTTTGTTAAAAATTACTTTATTTCCATTTTCATTGTAGGTTTATTCACAGTATCTAATAAAAGGAATCAAATGAAGTGTATTTTAGATATAAGGTATTGATGAAAAGTCTCCTTTTATCTACTTGCCTTAAAGGCTTCATACTTATAATTCAAACTGCTCCCTAAAAGGCAAGACTCAGATACTGAATTTTTCTGAATACTCCAAGAGACTTTGGTACCTCTGGGAAAATTGTGTAAGACTTTTCTAAAACTAAGGAATAGGTAAATATTGGGTTTGGAATATGGACAACACACAGTAAATTCCTCAAGGGGGAATCTTAACTCAGACACTGTGATAAGGTGCCTGAGTCTGGGGAAGAAAGAGGAAGAAAAATCAGAGTTTGAGATAAAACTAGGCTCTCAGCTTCACTGATTTCTAGGTTATTGATTTAATCCAAATAGATATTGGAAAAGGGTTAAGGCTACTACTTAAAATTTATGTAAAACAGGTATTTAAAAAGTACCAGGAAAGAGCTGAAGGTATGCCTCAGTGGGACAGTGCTCCACTAGCTTATATTGTTAGGAGCCACAGCAAAAATATTGATACAGGCACCTTTGGATTTAGTGACTGCCAGCCAGCAATTCACATTCATATGGTAATTGGACTCATGCTGTTTAGCTGGGCCCATTTCAGGACTCAGGTTACTCATGTCACTCTTGTAATGGGAGAGTTCCCATTGGTTGGGAAAGGATGGTAGGAGGGTGTTCCGGGGGAAGTGGAGGCCCCCCGGCTCAGGTAGGAGACTCACGTGGTGGACCCACTTGTTAGGGGACGCACACGGCCTCTCACTAAATAAAACTTTGTCTCAGTTTGACTGGCTTGTGTTTTTGTGCCCAACCGGTTTGCAAGATTGCAAACCAGCGTGCACTGACAGCCCAGCAGGGAATCGCTCAGCAGGGGTGCGGCAGGTAGTGCTCCACGGCAGGAGCGGAACTCAGCCGGCCCGGGGCCGGGCAGCCTGCGGCATTATATGAGGCCTTTAGTTTAATTCTCAGCACCACAGATAAATAAAAAAAAAAGTAAATATTAAAAAAAAAAATACCAGGTAAGGGTCCAGTGTTGTGGCTCAGTGATAGAGTGCTAGGCTGGTATGCATGAGGAAGTATGTTTCATACTGAATCCACATTAATAATAATAATAATAATAATAATAATAATAATATGTTCATCTACAACTAAGAAAAAAATATTTTAAAAAAGTACAATAATGCCATGCATGGCCTGTGACCTTCCAAATAACAGTGTTCTAATTAAGCCATTGCAATTGAACTTGCTTGTAATTTAAATTAAACTCCAGTTCCACTTTTATTTCCTGTCAAACCAGGACAAAGGAGTTTGCTTGAATATCAGGAATGCTTCTAAATGTCATTTTAATAGACTTGTCTTACATATTTAAAAACTCAATTGAAAGCCAACTTGGTGGCACAGGCCATAACCCCTGTGGCTCAGGAAAATTATACATGGTATCATGAGTTCAAATCCACCCTCAGCAAAAGCAAGGCACTAAGCAAATAACTGAAACGTTATCTCTAAATAAATACACAAAATAAATGGGCTGGGGTTGTGTCTCTGTGCCCCTGAGTTAAATACCTTATAATAAAAAAGAAAGAAAAATAAAAGAAAAAAAACTCAATTGAGGACAAATACATTAAAGAAAGAAACAAAAATTTTTTTAAAAACTTAATTTTGAATAAATTCACTACACTATTGTGAAGATGGCCTTAGGCCTGGCCTAAACAACTCCATTTTAAAAACTTCAGTTTGACACCTGTAGTCTCACCAGGCATACCTAAAGAAGTCCTGCAGTATTTCCCTCAGACATAAACAAATCAATCCCCCTCAACCTGAGAAACAGAGTGAGGCCTCTGGCAAGTTGTCTTCATTTAGTAAGAGGGAAGGGTGAGAAGGCTAAGGTGCAGACCACCAGACCAGATATTTCTGGCCCTACAGTAAATGATGTCATGGAAAAATCTGGTGGTAACTAACAAGAATTGAAAAGGGGGTAAAAAAGCCTCAAAATTTAGTATAAATAATAGAGCAAATGAACAGATGTTCAGCCAGCTCAGTCAAAAATGCACTTGAGCTCCAGAGGCTAATGAGGACTTGCAATGACATTTCATCACTTCTCATCATTTGCATTATCCTCACCACTCTTAACCTCTACAGCTACATAATGACCTTAGTGAGAGGGGGAAGGGTAAAAGATTACGTGATGTTCTTCTCATGTGATGAAAACTTAATTTCAGTGGGGTGAAACCCCATGGGGAGAATAAAACCAAGAGGCAAGGTCTCTCACACACCCAACATATATATTTTTATGAATAAAAACTTTATCACAATTACTTTAAAATTTCCTTTAACTTTAATGCTGTCTGATCTTATGAGAAAACAAATTGTATTTTAAACATCTAAGCAATGTCCTAAGGCAGTAATATTTCTCCAGAGAGAAAAACAATATTACGCATGAGTATAATTTAAAAATTTCTATTAAAAATTAAGAAGAACAGCTTAAATTAATTGCAATAACTTAAACCACTATATCCAAAATATTATTATTTTTGACAATATAAATTGACTAGTAAATACATGTATTTTTCAAGCTTCATCCTAAACTTCACTCTTGACCTCTCAGAGATGTCTATGTTCACCACAGCTGTATTTCGTGTTTGAGATCTATGAATACCCTGACCTCAGCAAGGTGAACAAAACTGGACAACTTAGTTCTGTATCATAGGTTATGAAATAAATGTACCAAACAACATTCTCTCAGGGCCAAAGAACAGGAGAGACTGTGAACTTTGAGAGAGCTGCCATCTACAACTCAGAAGTATACAAAAGTGGACCCTGTTTCCTCACAGGATTCTGGGCACAGATCAATTTCCATTTTAGATATCATACTGTAACCAAAAGGGATGGGCATCACTGGAGAGAAAAATCTAGGTCATCAGATAATCAGTAACCCAGAAACTAGAGTCTAAACATTTTAAAGAAAAACTTATTTTGTAGTTTTGTCTTTGGCCTATTGCAGGGTTGTATATCAATTTTCTTCTTTGGTATGGAGTACTGTGAGAATATCATCAAATATTAAAGCATAGAAGTCTACATACATTTCTATATAATTCAAAAAAGTCTGTCAAGAGATTAAAGTTAAATTGAAATTAATAAAAATTTAACGACTTCCTGTAAGGCACGATGTATTTTTCATATAACTTCAGTTCCATGTGTTATTGAATCCTGGCACTCAGTTAGTGAATTAGTTATCTATCACTGAATAAGAAGAAACTAAATAAACATTATTGTCTTATGTGTGGGATTATCATCAATTAAGGCTGGTTTCATATGGGAACTTTTTACTGCATGTAATTAGGTGATAGTTGATAAGGTTACTGAACTTCAGAGGGAGATATGGTTGCCAATAAAAAGCATCCTTCATCTCAGAATAAAATAAATTAAGGTAGGCTCTTTCTCATGGAGGTTACAGTGTTGTGAAAGCAAAAACAAAGTATTCAAAATGTTTTCTGACTAATACACTTTCAGAGTAACAGCTTTACATAAGTCACACACACAAAAAAAAAATAAGAGCTCAGATCCAAAGTTTGGGAAACATACTCTGCAATTTGGCTAGAAGAGGAGTAAGAACACATTGTCAACTTTATGTGTACAGATAAGGCTAAAGAATTGCTAATATGTTGACACTCAGTATCATTTTGCATGTTGTGATAGATGAGGTTTACATAGCTATCAGTTTGAAAGAATATTTGAAAGGTCTCACAAATATTAAGCAACTTTACTGGAATTCAGGATCAACTCTATGTTACCCTCTATATTACATGAGTTATCAATCTTTCATTATTGTCTTATAAGTTAGATGGTGGCACAAAAAAGCAGGATTTTTTTGTACCAAGCACTAGACTCAGGGCACTTTATCACAAATCAGATCTCCAGCCCATTATTTTAAGACAAGACATGTTCTCACTGAGATGCTTAAGGCCCCATTGAGTTGTTAAGTCTAGCTTGTATTTTAAATCTTTCTTCCTCAGCCTCTTGAGTCACGAAAATTATAGACATGCATTAAAATGTTGGCCACTGTTCTCAGGTTTATGAACAGGCAAAATTGAAATGCTAAGCAGAGAAACAGATGTTATAAACACTAATTTGTTAATTCTGGCTTATTTTCTAAAGTTTAAATATTGAAACCAATATTTCAATGTATATTGAAGGTAACATTATCTATTATAGTCAACAGTCTGTTGATCTCCATTCTATCCAGATAATTTTTTACTGATTAAACTTTAATTTAATTTGAAAATGTTACTCAATATGTTTGAACTTCTGCTGGCATTATTAGGATACTAGGTTCAATCCTTACAGCCTATGGAAAATTATGTTCTGGTTATAGCTAAAGAGAAGACTATGTGATAAATAAAATTTTAAACTCAGGAGGATCAGGTATTTTCTTTGTTATTTTTCCATGTATTCTTGGTGAATAAGATACAGAGTACACAGTCAAATCTTAAGACATACAAATCAGGCTCTATCTCTAGTTAATAAAGAAAAATATCAAATACAAAAAGTTGTGTTGCAAAATCACACAGCACTTGGTTTGATAAAAGCAGCACTTGAATGGATTTCTGCCATATTCAGTTGTATTTATATTCTAGATCACCAAAATAATATCAGTATTACTTCAATACATATTACATGTTTAGTTGCAGCCACAAAGCAGTTGATCAATGATAAGTTGAAAGAATGATGAGCTTGTCAGGATACCATCTGGAGGTGGCTTTTAGTAATCCTAGGCAAGGGGCTTGTGTTCTAGTCATATCACAATACAGTGTATTTTTTGTGGCCTGTGGATGCAGAGTTTCTACTTCCTTGCTAATAGATCATTGCAGAAGACTTCAGGTGTGTAGATTTTTTGATGATGAATCCTAAAAGGGTGGATCACTGGAAAGGCCAAACATGGCTATAGCTACTCTCTTGTTGATGCTTCCAACAGGTTATTATGATAATAATATTTATTATTATTATTATTATTATTATTATTATTATTTATTCAAGTAATAAATGCCCTGATTTAGTGTATGTATTCATTGTCATAAATATTTTATTTTGAGCATGTCTTCACTATGTAAAATATTGACCATTCACTTTTGTTTTCTGGTCTATGTATGAAGAGGCCTATGGAATGATGCAGGAATAAGGGTCAAAGGCTCTGGGCTGTCTGGGAGCCATTGTTTTTATTGTTGTTGTTGTTGTTGTTGTTGTTTGCATAAGCATTACTACACTGCCAACTCTGCCTCATATCTATCAATTGCTAGAGATCCAAATTTTACTTCCTGGGTCTCAACAACCACAAAGCAACCTGTGTAGTCTTTAGGATATTTGCAGGTGAGGGATATCTCAGTCCTGATAGATTAATAGAGGTTGTTAGGGGAGTGGTGGTACCTATGGACACCAAGAAGCATACAACACTTACTTGCCTCAGTCCTATTACAGTGGACACCTATGGAGAGTTGTGATATAATCGGATTAGTTCCTTGTAAGCAGAAATAAGGATTCTGACTGCACTGTGGGCAAACATGGACTCTGCAAGTTGAAGTGTCAATGAAGTGTTGAAGCCCAGGCCCCAGGCCCTGGAGTAAGAAAAAGTGGAAGCTGTGGCATAGATGATTTGGAGAAGTAGTCAAAGGGTCATGTGCAGCTGCTCTGGCCATGGGATCAACAGTTTTTATAGATCTGACAGCAAAAACTGATGCTAGTGCATGAGAGACTACCGGAATGAGGAATTGCAAGATAATCAAGAGGTCTAGGAATCCAAAGTGCATCCAGTAGAGTAAGATCTCTGTATTTTGAAAATACCCATCAACCTTCTTCATTGCAATGATTGAGTCTGGGGAGAAAAAAGGAGGATAAAGGCCTTCAAGTCCAGTCGATGGATGATGCATAAAATGAAACAACAGCAGCTAATGGCTCCAGTGAACAACTGGCAAGGCCAGTTTACCGCATTGGCCAAGTTTACCACATTTTACTTGTTAAGCAGAAATGGTGGACTTAAAAAGTAATTTTTCCAGGTGGCAAGAGAGCAAGATTATTATTTTTTGTCTGTAGACATTAGAGATAAACAGCATTCTGTGTTGCACCCTAAAAATGGAGAGGTTAGCATTGTTCCTTACAGTAAAAGTTGTAAAATGCTCAATGCCATGAGGCGATTAGCAACAACAACAACAAAAGACCAAATATGTTAGTACCTGGCCAGGCTTCCAGAGGGCTATGTTTTTAGCAGGGAGCCAAGGTCATAAGCACTCAAATTCAATATATGTACTCAATGTCAAAAACATTTATTTGTGAGCATGCTCTTACGTCAGTCAAATGTTGTTGATGTGCCTTCTTTGTCTGACCTGCATAAAAAAAAAATTCTATTTAATAACATTAGTGGCTGAGGGATTGAAGCTAGAGGCTGATTATGGGCTATGGCTGCCTTCAGAAATAGCAAGCCTACCATCTCAAAAGTTCATCACATCTGGTGAATAGGGAGCCCACATCCTGGGAAAAAAATTTACCCCTCAAAAATCAGATAAAGTTCTGATCTCTAGAGTATACAAAGAACTCAAAAAGTTAAACAACAAAAAAGCAAATAACCCAGTCAACAATTAGGCCAAGGACTTGAACAGAAATTTCTCAGAAGAGGATATACAATAAATCAACAAATACATGAAAAAATGCTCACCATCTCTAGCAATCAGAGAAATGCAAATTAAAACTACTCTAAGATACCATCTCACTCCAATAAGAATGGCAGCCATTATGAGGTCAAACAACAATAAGTGCTGGCGAGGATGGGGGGGGGAGGGAGGGGGAAGGTACACTCATACATTGCTGGTGGGACTGAAATTGGTGCAGCCAATTTGGAAAGCAGTATGGAGATTCCTTGGAAAGCTGGGAATGGAACCACCATTTGACCCCACTATTCCCCTTCTAGGACTATACCCAAAAGACCTAAAAAGAGCATACTACAGGGACACAGCCACATCAATGTTTATTGCAGCATAATTCACAATAGCTAGAATGTGGAACCAACCTAGATGCCCTTCAATAGATGAATGGATTAAAAATGTAGCATATATACACAATGGAATATTATTCAGCACTAAAAAATAACAAGATCATGGAATTTGCTGGCAAATGGATGGCATTAGAGCAGATTATGCTAAGTGAAGTTGGCCAATCCCTAAAAACAAATGCAAAATGTCTTCTCTGATATAAGGGGGGTGACTCACAATAGGATAGGGAGGAAGAGCATGAGAAGAAGACTACCACTAAATAGGGAAGAGAGGTGGGAGGGAAAAAGAGGGAGAAGGGGAGTTGCACAGAAGATGAAAGGAGGACCTTATTGTTATACAGAGTACATATATGATGTTGTGATGAGAAAAAGAAAAAATAGTGTGTCACATTAGATTGGATAAAGATAAAGGATGGGAGAGGAGGGGAGGAGTAGGGAGGATAGGAAGGGCAGCAGAATAGAATAGAAAATATGATTGATGTATGTATATTCTACGTATGTATTATATGTCAAAATACATTCTGCTGTTATGTATGACTAAAAAGAAATAATAAAAATAAATCACATGGTTAAAAAAAAGTTCCTCACATCTTCTTTCAACTACTTGAGCCCCCAAACATTGCGTTTTTGATATGAGCCCTGACACAGCAGCCACAGATGTGAAACTATTTTTATTTTGAGACTATCACAAATCCTCTGCTTTATGCAACGAGTATTGTGTTGTTTTGTAGACATGCTCCCAGATAATATTTGTATAGTGGATATTTAGTGTATTATTTATTTCTTAATGTCATCTCTCCCTCACTTTTTTACATAGTGTTTCATGTTTCATATTCTCCATTTATAAAACTTTTGTGATACAAATACACTGGTTTTGTTGCAGTTTCCATACCATGCTGCATTTTTATCATGACTGTAATGAAATATATCTGTTTTTAAGTTTATCCTGATAATAAATTTTTAAAATATTGCTTGTGCTTGATTTTTCAATTCATTTCTCAGTCATTTCTCAAGTTTATTTTAAATCCTTGCTATAAGCTTCAGAAATTTTTCTCAAACATGTTATCCCCATTAAATAAAAAGTTCAACAGTTGTAAATTTTTTTCTTATTCTTTTCTTTTTAAGGGGAGAGGAATGAATACTTAACCCAGGATAGTTCTCCTAAACCCCTGTATCACCAGCCCTTTTAAATCGTGTTTTATTGTATTTTTAGTTTTCAGACAAAGTGTTGCTTAGTTGCTTAGTGCCCTCTCATATTATTTAGGCTGAATTTAACATTGTGATTCTCCTGATTAAGTCTCCCAAATTATTAAGATTGCTGACATGAGCCACCATATGTGTGTAACCCCCCTTTTTGAAAAAAATGTCACTACATAACTTTTAAGAGAATTTAAAAATTATGATGAATCATGGATCCTAAAGGAGATAAGATTTGTCTTTGGGTCAAGCATATTTGATGTTGATATGCACTTAAAAATTGTGTGCACACAAGAAATCATATTTGCAAGATCTTGTCTCTAAATTTAAAAAAAAGAAAAAATTAAAGATATAGCTCAGGAATAATATTTCCTCAGTTTAACCACCAGTACTACACTCATATAAACACACACACACACACACACACACACACACACACACACACACATACACACAGTACTTGTGGGACTTTGAAAACATTTTTGATACTGAACAGCTGTATAAACCTCATCTATTACAAAAGGCAGAATTGGTGCCATAATATCTGTAGTCCTTTAGGTTTATCTGTGTACAGAAATTTGGTAATGTGATTTTACTCCTATGCTAGTCAAATGCCAAATGCATTCTCCAAACTTTGGGTCAAGGCTCTTTTTATTTTTTATGGGTTATGTAAATGTGTGGTTATGAAAGAGTACTTCTCGGGTACCTAGCCAGGAAAATTTTTCTAATGATTTTGCTTTTGCTTTTAGAACATTGTCTCCTTGATGAGAACAAGTCCACCTTAATTTATTTGATTCTGAGATATCATGTGAAGAAGATTCACAGTAATCAGGTCCAGAACCAAGGCAAGTTTTCCTGCCATGGAGTGGATTCCCTGTTGAGAAGAGAGTCATAGGAAGAAGTTGAGGCTCTCACCAAGGTCTAGATGAAGTTATAGAGTTTGAGAGAGATTAGGATCTCACAGAGGGTCAGGAGAATGATGAAAAATAATGAGATGTCAGTCCAGTTCCTCATCAGTCTCTCCATCTGGAGTGCATCCTTGTTTCAGTTGGCCAAATCCCTTTTCATTAGCTCTATTTTTATACTAAATTTTGGGGCTTTATGACCCCCCTTGCAATTCTTTTTTTTTTTTTTTTTTTTGAGAAAGTGAGACTTTATTATTAAATGAAAACAGTAGAGAACATCAGACAATGAAGACAAAGTATTTCAACTGGAAAAGAACATAGACAGCTCAGCAAGTCTGCTAAGAAACCATGAACAGAACATCCAAGAAATATGGGACAATATCAAAAGACCAAATTTAAGAGTCATTGGGATACAGGAAGGCACAGAGCTCCAAACCAGAGGAATACACAGCCTATTCAATGAAATAATACGAGAAAACTTCCCAGACTTGAAGAATGAGACAGAATCCCAAATCCTAGAAGCCTACAGGACGCCGAATGTACAAAACCATAAGAGATCCCCCCTTGCAATTCTTATCAGCTACCACCAGATTTCTCCAGGACATCATTTACCCTGGGGTCAGAAACATCTAGTCTGGTGGTCTGCACCCTTAACTTCTCACTTTATCTTCTTATCAGGAGAGGACAGCCTTCCAGATGCTTCACTCTGTTTATCAGAATAAGGGGAATTAATTGTCTGAGGGCATACTGGAGGGATCTGTTGGTGTGCCTGGTGAGACTGCAGGTTTCAAACTGGAGTTTTTAAAATGGAGTTGCTTAGGCTCAGGCCTATGGCCATTCTCACCATTCACCAAGTTGATTGACATTGAACATCCTGGGAAAGGGGTGCCTAAGCTTGGCACTGTGAATCACCCATTCCATTGGCCAAAGGCTGTACTTCATGTATGTCCAAAAGTAACTTCTCATTGTGGTTTGTTGCATTGTTCCATAACCACCAATAGTGACCATAGTTGAATTACGTCTGGTTAAGACCAAAGTGTTTGCAAGGTACACAGGGATTTAAATGATAATATAATCAAAATCAAGTGGTATGATAGGGTTGAGACATTTATAAATTTGTCTTGCACGTAAGTCCTAATGAACTAATTCTGTTACATTGTCCCAGCTGATTCAAATAGTCAACTGTAAGGCTCTCAAATGCTTTGAGACATATTGAATCTAAATATTGACTAAAATACAAGAATGAGGGTGGTTAAACTAATTATATGTACATTGGCATTGCAATTCCAACTTCCATTATGCTGTGTTTATTAAAAGCGGGACTCTGTCCTCAAGTCACCTCCTGGGAAAGATGTGGGCAGAAAAATAAAAGATGGAGTTCTCACTGTTCCATTATAAGCTCAGGATTCAGATCTTTAATGGCTATTTTTGCTGAAAAAAATAATGTGACTTTCCAGTGTTTTGCAGTCTTTCAGAAACTGTGAGAAAATGGGTGTGTTTTCCAGTCCAGCCACATACACACCCCACAGCCTTGGCTAATTGCTCCAGCAACCCCCCTGCTCATTCCACATCTGCAAATTGGGACTTATGCAGTTTTGGATCCTATGGTGGTACTGGCTGTGGGGATGAGTGGGAGACCCACATAACTGGAAGTCTTGGAAACCAACGTACGCCTGGGAGCCATGGGGCTGCACTTTGGGCCTGAGAGACATTAGTTTGCAATGCGTGGCCTGATTAACTTCTGGGAGAATTTAGCAGGAAACCTACTCTGCATCTAGCATGCTTGTTTTTGTGCCAATAAACTCATAGAGAGACAAAGGGGAAAGAAAAATGATAAGGCCTTGATACACACCCAGACAACATATGCTTAGCAAGGTTAACTTTTTTACACTGATTCCTTATTAATAAATGGGAAGAATAGGACTCACCTCATGGAATTTTCAGGAAGACTTAGAGATATGGGTGGAAAAAGCATCAAGCCCCGGGTCTGGCATACAGAAAGCTCTGTAAATTTTATCTGTGTTTTAGAAGACAATTTAAAATTTTTCTTCCTCCATAGACAGTAACATCCTGATGTCTTCTCTTTCTACTTTTAGAAGAGTGAACTCACCCTGACCATCCCCAACCCAGCTCTAACTGGAGCTACAGAGGTTTCTGGACAAGAGTGACTGCAAGATGAACCAGGGAAAGGAAGAAAAGGAGAAGAGGCCATGGCTAGGAGGCTCAGGAAAGGCAGTATTTTAATCACCCCCAAGGGCAGGCATGTAAAGGGCCATGAGAGATCACAATGATGGAGTGCAGGCTCAGGCAAGGCCAGAAGGACCAGGACCAAGAACACAGGACTTGTTGTTATATATCCACTGCCCACTCTGCTAGGTGCTTTACCCTGGGCCAAGTATGGCAGCATGACCAAGTTATTGCAGTCTTTTCAACTGAGTGAGCACTGTAAGAGACACTGCTTTGACTGACACTTGGCACAACGCATGTGCTCTCTCTAGAGGAGATAGGTTCCAGAAGGGAAGACCATGGCTTTTCCAGGAGTGTGAGATTAAAAAGAGAAAGAGAGGGAATGGAGTGAGAAATCTCAAGATGGAAAGACCAGATGCTCTCAATTCCCTGTTCAGAAAAAAAAAAAAAAAAAAAAAAAAAAAAAAAAAAAAAAAAAAAAAAACTGGCCTCTGACCTAAGCACACAGGATAGAATAAGCAATATTTAATCACAAGACATATTTCAGTGAGGAAATTAGGCAAATAAGAAAAGATGTCCTGACTTTGTCCCCAGAGCCCCCTCCTGTTAAGTTCAAATTTGGGACCCCCAAAAGACCACCAGAGACCCAAGATCGATGTAAGCAGCAAAGAGGTGTTTATTGCTAGCTAGCTCGGTCCTCCACGCACACACACAGCAACTGGTGACGCTGAGAGGCCCGGAGCCCAGGTTTTGCAGCAGTTTTATACATTCTTTGGAGAAGGCAGGGACCCCCACATACATCACAGCATCTCCTAGCAAATCATCACACACCGAAGGAAAATCAAATAACAATTTTAAAACATAATTAGCACATTCACTGGTGGGAACATGTTGGGTAGGGGGTATTGGTCACTACAAGAGGGGGATTCATTTAAACTGATTGGTTTAAACCGTGAGGATGTCTCAAGGGGAGTATGTGCCAAACTGCAGGGCTTCTAGTTTAGATACTGGTCACCACACCTAGGTGGAAGTCATCTGGAATTTCAGATATGTGGTTATCTTGGCCTATCTTCGGCTTTTCTGAGAACTGTTTCCACAGAGCTTTTCTGTACTTTTTTTCCTGACTTTAGGACTACAATAAGTCGGAGGTTAAGTTTCAGAGCAAAATAAGATCCCAAGCAGAATGAAATTGCTTAGGTTTTTCACTCCCACCTCCCACCCCCTCTTTTATTCAGCAAGACAATGAGGTGACATGAAAAGGTTCCCAGAGGCAGGACACATGTCAAGGCAAATGTGGAGATGAGGGGAGTGCAGATTCCCAAATTCAAACAGCCCCTCAGGGCCCGCCCACCTTATTTTTTTCATTGGCTGGGAAACAGGAGGGAGGGTTGCTGGGGTCCTAACAAAGCAACTCCTGTCTGCTCCTGGCCCTGCAGCTGGCATGCTGGGAGGGGGATCCCCCCTGTGCTGGGGAAGATGTTAATTTGAGGGCACAGTCAGGCTGAAGACAGGTCCCTGAACCCCAGGACTAGGACTCAGGATGGGGGAGGGGTGTCCCCAGCTGGGATATCTGGGGACTCAGCTTCCCACACTCTGTCATGTTGCAGATCAGCAGGGCACTTGAGAAGGAAACAATGAATGGACCCCCAAGGAGAAGCCCCCATCTCAAGTCCTCATTGGGCCCTGTCCTAGTCCCTGAAGAGTTAATAGCCCCAGTGCCAGGATCAATTATAGAATGGCAGAGTTAAAACAAGTCACCCATCAGGCTGCCCGGGACCCCATGTATGAGTGACCTCAAAATCATCTTCCTTCCCCTTCCTGTGCCTCAGTTGCCTCATGTTTCGAATATGAACGTGTGCTCATGGCATTCCCACGGGACCATGAGGTCATCAATGTACATCAGTTAGCCGAGTCCCTGGAACACAGTGAGGCTTGATAAACATCAGTGATCTTCTCCATTCCCTAAATGCACAGATGAGGCCCAGAGAGGGCTGGTGGAGCTCCCCAAGTCACACAGATTAACAGCAGACATAGGACTTGACTGGAGCTTTGGGCTGTCCAGCAGAGACTTAGGGGAAGGATGGGTAGAGGCCAGGACCTGGCCCTGCCCCCCTCCCCTCTGGAAATGGTGCTTGGCAAGAAGGTAGGAGGAACCTCTGAAGCCACTGCTCTCTGGGGCTCTGGGAAACTGGAGCCGTTTCCTGGCAGGGCCTCCCCAGGACCTGGGCAGGGAGCAGCTGTCCAGAACTGTCTGTCCATGGAGGGGGCAGGGAGGCTGCCACTAGGAGCACACAGTGTGCCAGTCCCTGGGGCCAGGCCGGCTCAGCCTGCTGGCTCCTTTCAGAGCCCGCCCCAAGGGATGCTGTGGGAGGCAGCCAGGATCAGAACCACCAGTTGTGCGCTCCCCTCCCCCAGCAACAGGGGACTAAAGTGGGTCAAGGAGGAAGAAGGGGGCCCAGGAGGGCTGGAGGAGGGGTCCAAGGGGCTCAACAAGGCACCCAGGGGGAAGGAACCAGAGGAGGATGCCTGGAAAGGCAAGCCCATGTGTGGGGTGGGCCTGGGGGCAGGGAGAGCAGCGAGGTGCTATGGCTTTGAAGGCTCTCAAAACTGCCTCAGAATTAAGTCCAGAGAGGCTTCGGTCCTGGCTCCTGCTCCAGAAGGCCAGTGCTTGCCTCTTCTCATCCCCAACCCTTCAGCCTCTTCCCGAGCCCACAGGCATGACTGGCCCCAGCCCAGGGGTCTCTGAGGAGCATCTCAGACTGTGGCTCTCTGGATCAGACCTGGAAGGGGACCCGGCTGGGACCCTTCTGCCCAGCCAGAAGGTGGGTGAAGAGCAATGTAGGGAGACGAGGTCCAGCCAAACCCCAGGCTCAGTGAGACTGCAGCCATGCCAGGCCAAGTCAGGTCCTGTCACCAGAAAGAAAGGTTAGAGTAGGCTCTTGTTCCCCCAGAGGAACCCCTGGGGATCCTGGCTCAATAAATATTTCTTGAATCATTAAATGTTCATGGGCAGTCAGATGAATTATAAAATACCCACACACCTCTACCTCGTTCTAGAAATCACAGCTATTCTTAGAGTCTCAACAAAAACTAAGTACTAACCAGATCTTCTTATATCTTCTGTCAAGAAAAAGTCTACTTAATTATTTTGATGATAACAATGATGGTGATTTAAGGCAGAGGAGAGTGAAATATTTTATATAGCAATAGATCTTGGATATTACAAGTATTCTAAAGTTTCAAATGAATATGACCATTTTAGTTTGCCTCCTAAACAGAAGCTTCATATATCTAAAGAATAAGGATTGGCAAAAATTTGGGCCTTCTGCCTTTCAGAAATAATCCGAAGTATCATAAAATATGTCATAAACCACCTTCTTTTTAAAAAGAAAAACTAACTTGAATTAAGGTTTTAGCTTTCAAATGAGTATTACTGAATATAGAAATTGGTTTCAAAGACATGCATTGGATAAGCTTTTTTTTTCTGCTTTCAAAACTAAAAATTTTAGGGGCTGGGGTTGTAACTCAGTGGTAGAGCACTAGCTTGTCACACAGGGGCCCTGGGTTTGATCCTCAGCACCACATAAAAATAAACACATAAAAATTAAGATACTGTGTCCATCTACAACTAAAATAAATAAATAATTTAAAAATAAATAAATAAAAAAATTTAAATCTAGCCAACACAAGAAATTAAAATTTGAGCTTAAGAAGTTTTGTTATATTATTTCTTTCCAGGTTCTCAAAAATTCTGAGAATAATAATTGAATTTTGGTTGTCTTGAAAGTCTATTTTTTTAGATTGCTACAGCCAATTCTGGAACTCCCCAAAGCCAATGACCCATTTTTCCAAATGCCCTTAAAGGTGTCAATTGTTAACCCTTTGTGGGATAAATGGAACTTCTGAAATAACCAAATAATTTCTGAGAAGGAGAAGGCTGATAAAACAGAGTAATGCTAACTGCCAAAAGTGAAACTACTTTTCTCATGACTTGTGAATTGACACAAAAGACAATCAGAAAAGAGAAGTCCTAAAAGTGTTCTTCATGACAACGTGTCAGGATTGGCACATATTCTCCAAAAGTAGCAAACTAAAAGGACAGAATTTATTTGGATATGTGAGTTCTAGGTTTATAACTGCCTTGGGTCAAATTGTATACATGGGTTAATTAAAAAAAAAACTAAACAGAGTGAACTAGCAAAAAAAATGAGTAATAGTTTATTATTACAGGTCTTACATTTAAGCCTTTAAGCAATTTTGGGTTGATTTTTGTATTTGGTGAGCAATGAGGTCTAGCTTCATTCTTCTGTAGTTTTCCCAGTACCATTTATTCAGGAGACAGTCCAGTTAAAATGGTGGAATAAGTTCTGGTCTTCTATTGCACAGTGGAGATATGGCTAGCAATATTAATCAAACATTTTAAAACAGCAATATTTAGTAACTACTTCAAAATAGCTAGAAGGAAAGTTTTTAATATTCTCAACATGAACAAACATATGAAGTGATGGATATCCTAAGTATCCTGATGCAATTTGTTGCATAATGGACACATGCATCAAGACCCTCATTGTACTCTATCAATATGTACAATTATTTTATGTCCATGAAAAACAAGATACATTTTTAAATAAATAAAATAAAATTATAGAAGAGCACGTTTTGATTAAAATGAGAAAAAAATCAAACTTCACACTATGGTTAAAAAAAATAATGAATAGGCAAACTACCAATGGAAATCTTCATTAATCAAACATTATCTTCCTCATCATAACCGTTTCTCTCTACCAAACTCCAGGACACACTGGAAACCAGTCATTGAATATTTCCTTAAATATCTGAAATCAATATTGTATAGAAGTGTTTATAATTGTAACAAGGAATGCTGATAACTTCAATTTTATCTTCAAATAAATTCTTCTAATTACAATACAAAAAAAATGGCCTGATTATGGGCTATTTACCAAGAGTGTGCATCTTTATCTGTGTTACTTGAGCTCATTAGTATTATCAGAAATATGCTTTACTGTCTTTTACAACATGATTTCACCAGGGATCTAGAAGGAATAGGAACAGCTTATAAAGAAAAGCTGTATTTGCTATGCCAAAAGAAGCAGTTCTTGTTTGTGTGATTTATTGGTTGTTTTTTGTTTGTTTGTTTGTTTGTTTTTTAATGATCTTCTGTGGTGTTACTTCACCCCATGTTGTATGTGGTAATCCAACCACATTTTGAAAGATTTAGGGTAAAATATCCTATTGACTCCCCTCTGTTCCCATTTCCTCACCCATAAAAACAGAGCTCACTCTTGCTCAGGCTTCCTCTCACACAGCAAGTGTTGGATCAATTTAATTAAATGAATCATTTATGTGAAAATGCTTAGAAAATGATAAATAATTAAAAATAGCAAACAAAATGTGAATGGAAGTCTAATTTAGTAAACTATGAATAATGTCATTCTCAGGGTTGATTTTATGTGTCAGTAAGGTAGTAGACTAAGAACACACTTTTCCATCTCCACTTCTACCAAAAACAATACATTTTTGTATTTGTGTCCCATTTCTCAGGAATAGGTATTCCACTTCTGAAATGCAGCTCAGTACACATATGGAAATGTGAGTTAGTTCACTGGAGCTTTTCTGTGGGTATTTCCTGAGACCATGTTTTGATGGGATAGTAAACAGCACCTAGAAAGCCCAGAGAGTAGAAGAGAGGTCTTACTGCCTCATTTCTACTCATCTGTGTTCTGGAGACAAACTTCACCACTTCACAGACTACTAAAGGCCATTTCTGATGTCTTAATCAGCAGAAACAGGGATCACTCTGGAGCAGAAGAACTTTTGAGGGCAGGAATATGGGGTACTTCACACTCTCACTGAGTGTATGGATCCTAAGGTTTGTTACACCTAGAGTGAAATAAAATGGTTAAGCAGGGTCTGTAGTGTCCTTTAAAAGCATTTATGTACTTTGCTTAATATTGCAAGCTATACCCACCCAATCTTCCTGGGAGTTGTGTTCCTCCCATGCTTACATAAGCATGAAAATCAATTTAACTATATTCACTAAAAATCTATTTCAGTTTTGTCCATTTGTCATCTTTCTCCACTGTGTTAATTATTTTTGGATGCTTCATCCCATCCCCAAACAATATTTTTGAAACACTCATGGGGATGCATTGCATAAATATTGAATGTGTTAAAGACAGAGTCTGAGGTAATTCAGAACAAATTTAAGTAAGTTGATTGGAATCAGTTTTTACTTAGGAAATCTTCTAGGAACAATCCTGGCATATTTAAAATAACTGTTCCCAGAGATGCAATCTGCATGTGCATTCCAGAAAATCCATGAATCAGCAATCAGAAAGGAAAAACAAAAATTAAAATGCAGGAAAACTGCTAAAAAAGAATTTAGAAAAACATTACCAATTACAATAATAAAAAATCTAGGAAAATGTTTCATAACAAAAATCTTTTAATAAGATCAGATGAAGATAATGTGACAACAATGAGATGTTAAATGAAAAAGGGAAATGTAGAGTATACACAAGCTGCAATTACATACAGATATGGTCTCCACACCATTTCACCAGTTCATTTCATTAAAAATGTATTTCAGTAACCTATTAAATACTAGAGATGAAAATGAAAGTTATTGTTTATAGAAATCTTTAAAAATAAAGTGCAGAAACAAATTTCCATTCATGAGAACTTAACTATGCCTTCTCCTGCCAGGAACCATATCCCTAAATTAGGGAAGACTCCGGTTAGAGTGTGAGGGCGAGTCAGCTTTCCTATCACTCAATCTAAGACTGTCTATTACACACTAAAATGTTACTGGTTGGCTGAATAGTGGTCCTTTAGTGCCGCAACCTGGCTGGGCACAGAAACACAAGCCCGCTCAAGCAGGAACAAAGCTTTATTTAAAAAAGCGGCCAGTCCCCGTGTGTGTCCTGCTAACAAGCCGATCGACACACGTGTGTGTGTGTGTTCACCAGAACCGGGGGCCAGACCTACCCCGGAAATTCCCTCCTCCTATCCTTCCCCAACCAATGGGAACTCTCCGGGAGTCCCGTAATATGAGTCCTGTAACAGGCCGAGGTGAACAGCAGGAGTCCAATTTCCATATGAATGTAATTCTTAACATAATCATATCATCTCAATGGCTAGCTGGCAGTCACCTAAACCAAAGGTGCCATGTATCATAATACTTTTGCTGTGGCTCCTAGCACTTTAGTAACCCTAGAACCTCCAATAAAGTGAAACCCAAGCAAAACAGATAACCAGAGAGTCAGAGGTTCCCTCTCCTCTATCTCTCACATCTCTGCCAAATATCTGAAGCCCATCCCAGTGAGCTCAAAAGATGAAGTGGTTTTGATTATTTTTATTTTGCTCATTCCTTAATATTGTGAAATATTGCAGACCTATCAAAAATACAGAAATGTCAATGTACATTTATTCACTGTCTTCCAAATTTATTGAAGTATAACATTTTTCATATTCACTCTTTTTTTAAAGAAAGAGAGAAAGAGAGAGAGAGATAGAGAGACAGAGAGAGAGAGAATTTTTTAGTATTTATTTTTTAGTTTTCGGAGGACACAACATCTTTGTTTGTATGTGGTGCTGAGAATCAAACCCTGGGCCACACACATGCCAGGCGAGCATGCTACCACTTGAGCCACACCCCCAGCCCCATATTCACTGTTTTAAAGAGAAATAAAACATTACAGGTACTCTTCACCCTGTCCCAATCCTGCTCCCACCTTCTATTCCAAGACCCAATCCTCACCCCAAATTTCATATGTTTCTTTTCATAATATTATTATTGATGTTACTACAATTTTTTTTTCATATTTTATACAATTTTATCATTTATTTTAATACATTCAAAAATAGTAATCAGTTGTAACAGCCTCCATTTGGTCCCCCGATTATCCCAACCTTCTATTCTTCACACCCTTGGGGAATTTTCTCTCATTAAGTGAACAGAATATGTAATGTGATGCCACTTAAAGGTTAGGTCATAAAATGACTTTGACTTCTATCTTGGGCACTCTTTCTTATTCTCTCTAGGATTCATCCCTATTGGAAGAAGGCAGCTGATATGGCCGTGCTATGTCATGAGGCATCCCTGTGGAAAAAGATCTGCAGAGAGGCACCCATAGCCAAGAAGAGAGTTTGAAGGCAGCTTCCTCAAAGATTCTGAGCCAGAATGAGCTGCTAAATCCTTCCAAGATCCCTGATTAACAGAACCTACAATATAATAAATGTGTATTGTTTTAAGCTAACATGTTTGGGGTTTATTACCAATAGATAACTAACACAGAAGCACCTACCAAGCTTTTAAACTTTTTTCACACAAAATTAGTTTATTACACTGTATGAACATAGAACAGTTTGCTCATTTTTAAATCGATGAACTTTTATATGCATAATACTACAAATAATTGCTGCAACAAAATTTTCCCCATTTCTGATCTTATCATTTTAATTTAATCAAAATGCACATAGCCAGGATGGAGATATAGCTCAGTGATAGAGTATGTGCTTAGCATGCATAAGGTTTTGGGTTCAATCCATAGCAGAAAAAAAATGCACATAGGTAACAAATATTCAAGTTCAAATTTTAGTTCAGGTATCAAAAGAAATCAGATAGAATAAATGATGATTTTCCTAGAGTAGTATGACTTTTGGGGGTGGGGTGAGGTGCTGGAATTGAACTCAAAGCCTTGTGAAGGCTAAGCATGTGCTGTACCACTCAGCTCCACCTCCAGCCCCTATATCTCAGCAGGTGATTCTGAAATTGTAGAATAAAGGCAGCCACAGAACATATTTCAGACCCAGGTTGAGGTCCACAGGGCAACAGTTTCTCACAATTACCCTAAATATATAAAGATGAGAGGGATAGCATGTGCTTTGCTCTTCTGCTGTTCTAAACTAAGGTTCAACTGCAAAACTTCCCAGTAACTCCTGGAATTTTTTGTGATTGGGGAGATTTCCTCTGGGAGAATTCCCTGGGAATCCCTTGAATAAGAGTCAAGAGCTCCCTCTTTTCCTGCTCTCCCAGTGAGACACAGCAAGCTCTGCCTAAAGGTGCACAGTGAAGCCACTGGGCTGCCCCTGTCTCTTAGTGAATCTCCTAAGAAATGGGAATGTGTCCTGCATTAGCAAAGCAGGGTGGCTAAAATGTTAACATGAATCAACAATGCTTCATGGTGTGACAAAGGTCTTCAAGGTTCTCTTCTATTTTTGATTTACAGACTTTTAAAGCTCACATTAACAATCATTTCTCCCTTAGAGTATATTTGGTGTAAAATGGTATTCCCTGGGTTATTCATATTAACCAGATTTCTTTATGTTTTTGTATTTTCTATCACATGGATTGGAAAAGAAAACCCAGAAAATTATTAATTCCCAGTTTTAGCTACAACCATAGAAGCAAACTACCTCCAACATCACTACCTCCAACACCACCCTCACTGAGACATAAAAGTGCTGAATAAAGAAAAGGCAGCTTTGATGAGAAATGCAAATACAGCAACACCCTGCAATGAACTGCCTCAAATGGCTGTCATTCTGATGCACACCCAAATGGGGGAACTATTTAAAGAAATGTCAGACTTGTCAGAGCACCTCAGTCACCATTTCCCCATAACTTAAGGTTTATTCAAGAAAAAAAAAAAAACAAAAAAAGAAAGATCACGTATAAAATTCCTTCATCATTTGAATTGTTTTCAGAAGCAATCCTTATCCCTCTCAGAATATATTGCATCTCATATGCATCATGAGAAGAAATACATACAAAGTCCAACCTTCGACTGGAACTGAACTGTGCAGATGTTCAGAATAGAAAAGACAATAAGAACCGGCCTTGGATGGTTTCCCTGGCCCTTTTCTGCACCATTCTCACCCAGTGAGTCACCACCACCTCTGCCGGGACTGCTCTCGGTGCTCAGGCACAAGTTCACCTTGTCTCCTCACCTGCACACACAGCCTTGTACAGAGGAAATGCTTGAGAATGATCTGTGCAATGCAGACAGATTTAAAATAATGGACTTAAGGATTAAAACAGACAAACGAACAGGAGAAAATGAACATTTAAATAGAGCTTTCTCAAGCACTCATCATGCTCATTGTCCCATCTTCTCTTCAAAGGATCAGTTGAGGCTCCAGTGAAGGTCAACAGAACAAAGTGAGGTTACAGAATATCCTTCCTGGCTGCAGGTCATTAAGTAGACAAATCTCTTCCTGTAGCCAGAAAGCTGATATGAAGGATACCAAAGTACTAACAGAATCTTGGAAATTCAAGGTATTTTTCAGGCAAAGAGTTCTCTGGTAAAACTCAGTCCCCAACGTCTAACAGACACTGCTGGAGAATATTATACAGCCTCCACCCCAGACTGCTATTCACTTAACAACATGTTTCCTACTAAGTGTGTGTTGTCTAAAGAACTCAATGCTCTCTGTAGAATAATTCTGGAAGGCTGTACAGAAAATTTATGAGCAGTGGCTTCTGAGGAGGGACTGGAGGGAGAAACTTCATGTTTAATGTTTTGCACCATTTGATTTTTTTTGTAACCTCGTGCTCACACAGTAATTTTCCATTGAAAAGAGTTGGATTCAGGCTGGAGATACAGCTCAGGGGCAGAGCACTTGCCTAGCATGAGACCCTAGGTTCAATAACCAGCATGACAAAAAAAAAAAAATATTGGTTCAAATGTTCGATAAAATAATATGTTCAAACATGAGGGGGAAAAAGACAAGATGGATCCCCTGAAAATAGAGCTGTGATTAGTGGAGTGGAGGAAGGGAATTGAGAAAGAGGGAGGAAGAACTGGAAAAGGGAGGAACTTTGAAATGAAATTAATCAAATGATGCTATGAACATATATGAATAGACTACAGTTAACTCCATCTTTATGCATGTCTATAAAGCACTAATTAAAATAATAATCAATAAAAGGAAGCCCAGAAGAGGAGAATCAGGACAACAGGAGGAAGGAGGAGGGGAGAGGAAGAGAAAGTACTGGAGACTGAAATAGAGCAAACTGCATTCCATGAAGATATACTCTCTCCAAATAAACCCACTATTATGTATAACCATAATGTACTAATAAAAACATTTAAAAAAGAATAAAATGCTCAAAATCATAGTCTGCTTCCAACAAACAAAGCCAAAAGATGAATGCAGTGTTTCCTTTCCAAGCGGTTTGTGAGCTGTTTGTATGTAGGGAGAGGATCCCATGGAGAGTTGAGGGAAAAGCTTTCATTTCCTGCCAAGGACAACTTAGGGGGAAGGGGATTTTTCATCCGTGAAGAGGGTTTATGGGGAGACCCTCCTCCGAGAAGGCACAAGGCCTCCAAAGTGTTTGCAGTCTGGGGAAATCACCCCTCTGCTGCCCAAAGCCTTCAAGTCCTCCACAAAACTCTGATCCTGAGTAAGAGGGTCACCAGGGATGAGTCTGCAATAGAGGATGATTAAAACAAAGGTAGATCCTGCATTGTGCTTTAGGCAGGAAAAAAGTTGTGTTTTTTTTGGGTGGAGGAAGGAGGTGGTTAGTGTGGAGGAGTGTTAAAGAGGTCTTGTCTTTCTTGTTTTATGCTTTAAAAAATCTCAGGGTTATTTTCCCCTTTAATGCCTAAAATGATTGAAATTGTGTCTTCTTCCCACTCCTCTCTTAGCAAAAGGACGTTTGAGTCCTCATTCTCAGTACCTCAGAATGTAACTGTAATCGGAAATAGTGTTTTTAACAGAAGCAATCAAGTGCAAACAGGTCATCAGGGATGCCCTGATCCCGTGGGACTGGTGTCCTTATAAAAAGGGGGAAGTGTGGACACAGATACAGACATGTGTAGAGGGATAATGGCCTGAAGAAACACCGGGAGGACACCAGGAGAACAAGGCCGCAGACACTGAAGCCAAAGTCAAGGGCGATGTGAACGGAATGAGACCAGGATCCTTCCTCCCCAGGTTTCTGACTCCTTGAAAGCAGACTTCTACCCTCCAGAACTGTGAGGCCATAGGGAATTTCCGTTGTTCTAAGCCATCCGATTAGGAGTTGGCTTTATTGTTGTTGTTGTTTTGTTTTGTTTTAATGGAAGCCCTAAGAAACTGAAGAAACCCTCTCCTTTTACCTCCTGGGCTTCACAGGTTTCAGAGACTCCTGCCAGGCCTTAGTGCCAGCAGCCTTGTGTCTCCACTGCAGACCTCCCATTTTGCCTTCCTCTCCACTCCCTCATGCTGCCCACACGTCCAGGCCCAGCTCTGTTGGAAGGTCTTTATCCTCTTCTTGCCTGTGACCTTTCTCGTCCTCAAGTCTATTCCAGAGGCACCTCTCTGACTGGCCAAGTTTCCACTCCCTGTTCTCCCCAGCACTTCCCTGGGCACCTACCCATGATGCTTACAGTGCCTTTGGGTCTTCCTGGTCCAGTGGGGGTAACCCACGTAGGGCAGGGTTTCTTCATCTTTTATTCCAAAGGCCTGATACTTAAGTGCTCAATCAATTTTTCCTCAGTGGAACTGCCCTCTTCCTACTGTTGACAGAACACAGAAGCATGTCATTTTCAAACACCTCCAGCCATTGCCTGGAATCTAAGCAGCCTGCGGTGGGTTAGAAAGGGAATAGGTCAAGATATGGAGAAACTGGGCATCTGGTCTGCTTCTAGCACTTCTATAATCACTGCTTCTCCCCACTCAAAATATCCATGAAATTAGAGTCCAAAGGTGCAAAGAAGTCCCCCAGAGTGGTGTCAGATCTGGGTTATAAGTCTGCACTCTCTGGGCATGTTGACTCCCTATTCTCTCACTTGTCTACATGTGCTTCTGCCTTGATTTCATTTGTTGGCAAGTTTCTTTGGGGTTGCAGCCTCCACTTCAGAGACTGCCATTCAATGTCCTCTGGGAAATACATAAACTCTCCCTGATTTGAAACCACAAAGCCACAAAGATTACACACATGTGTAGATATAAAAGAAGGCTCTGGAAGAAGTAGGGCGTCTCCTTCATCACTTCTTTATTATAAGACTGAAAGAACACATTTAAAGCACTAATTATTTTGGAGGAATAAACAAAAAGGAAAGTTAGAAACAAAAGCCCAATTTTTGCAATGAAAAACTATTTTCTCTTGATCATCCACAAATAATAATGCTACATATATTAATATGCTATTTCACTAACAAATTAGAGTCCGTTTTCTACAGTGAAGGAATAAAGGAAAAAGTTCACCTGATGAAAGAGGTTAGATCCTAATTAGGATCAGGCTGCAGAATTTTCCGGCTGTAGATTTCCATTGCAAATTGTTCTCATGTTGACCTTGGCTGGTATTAAGGACAGGTTTGAAAACACATCTTTCCTTTTCCAGCAGGTCCCCATAAAGTACCAGTGCCTTCCTCAGATTATTACTGGGATTTCCTGTTCCCCCACTCTCCTGCTCCCCTATTGTCTCAAAATTTGAGGAATCTTCTTGAAGAGAAATCAATATTTACCAAGACCCATGGGTGGCAGAAAAAGCACAGGACTTGGAGCTGGGCCTAGAGGGAAGCCATGTCCCCGCCATTTCCTACCTGTGTGTCGTAGACCTTTGAATCTTGTTTCCACTTTGTATGATGAATTCAGAACACCTCCTTTCACATGGTTAAACACAGGGTACAGAGCACTCACACAAACATTCTACATGCAAATAATACATGGAAAGGGCAAGACTGGAAATTTTGATCCCAAAATATCTATTCAGCTGTAGCATCTACCCTGGTACACTGATCTTTGAGATTGGGTAGTCAAACTCAAATATGGAAAACTCACAGGTCTCAACATTGCAGCATTAAGCACAGTGGCCACCCATGTCTCCTACCCTTTGGGGTTCTGGGAGTTTAGAGCCAGGATAGGGCATATGGAGGCCTCCCTGCCTGGAACCCTATCTTCCCCCACTGTGTGGTCACAATCACCTTGCTTGCCCCACTATCTCTATCCCAGTGGCTTCTAAAGAGATCATGTAAACACCTTGACCAGTGAATGCTGTTTATTTCCAAGAAATCACCACTACCTACCCTCCTACCTCTCCAACCTCTGCACTCCAAGTGCCCTGTGAGGCACCAGTATACTGACCTGTGTGTGAGGCAGAGTTGATAATTTCATAACTCAGCAAGGATCAGAGCTTTATGTAATTCTTTCACCCATGTTGATTGTTTAACCACAAGAATAGGAAACCTTTGGAAAAGTTCTATAAATGCACATCAAGCAATTCAGCTTTCTAAGTCAGCCCTTCAGAAAACTTTGGAGCTTTGAAAATTTTCCAGTGGTTACAGAGATGTCAATGTGAGTTTTAGACACAAGACGAAGGTGGCATGTGAAGATAGGGAAATAAGAAAAGACTAATTCAGAGCTGAGGGCAATGATGCTTCCATATTACTACAATTGATAGATACTGGGAAATTCGATGAGAAAAGATCTTGAAAAGTGAATTAGAATCTAGGACTTCAGACATTTCCTGATTTCTTTTAGGGTTTGTTATCTCTATTTAATCCAGGTGAACCCCACAACTTCATGGCTACCTAAGAGCTATCTATCAACAAGAAAATAATTTCAAGGAATTCAAAATCAGTCAAAATCTCTAAAATTTAGAGAACATATATTTCAATAGGCTGAGGAAGACAGAGTAAAGATAAAATGGAAAATAAGTGCAAGGAAATAATTTTTCTTAGCCAATAATTATAGACATGGAAAATGAAATGAGATCTTTTCATAGGAACAAAGAATGTAAAAGGAGAGCTTTAGCATGCCAGTGTTTTTTTAAGGAGAAACAAAAGATTTTCTCTTTTCTTCAGGTATTTTAAAAGCAATTGTATAAATTTCAACAATAGTCCTTTGATTAAAAATGACTCTCATAAGGTACACTCATACATTTCTGGTGGGACTGCAAATTGGTACAACCAATACAGAAAGCAGTATTGAGGTTCCTCAGAAAACTTGAAATTTGAACTACCATTTGACTCAGTTATCTAACTCCATGGGTTACACCTAAAGAAATTAAAATCAGCACTCAGTGATGCAGCCACATCAATGTTTATAGCAGCTCAATTCACAATAGCGAAACAATGGAAGCAATCTAGGTGCCCATCAACAGAAGAATGAATACATAGAATATGGTATATATACACAATGGAATATTTCTTAGCCATAAAGAAGAATGAAATTATGGCATTTGCCCACAAGTGGATGGAACTGGAGAATATCATGCTAAGTGAAATAAACCAAAGGCCGAATGTTTTCTCTGATATGCAGATGTTTATTCACAATAAGGAAAGTGGTGGTTAGGGAAAATTGGAAGTACTTTGGATTAAACAAAGGGGAATGAAGGGAAGGTAGGGGGAATGGGAACAGGAGAGACAGTAAAATGAATCAGACATTACCAGCCTATGTGCATATATGATTTCATGAACAATGTAATTCTACATCACGTACCACCAGAAGAATGAGAAGTTATGCTCCAAAAATGTATAATGTGTCAAAATACATTCTACTATCATGTATAACTTAATAGAAAAAGTATATAAAAAAGACTTTCATGAATTTGATTATATAGATGCTTAGTTTTAAAAGAAATAATTATAAATCAATTTGACTTTTAGCCAAAGTTTAAAATAACATTAAATTAATATTATTTCCTTCAAAACAATAATTTTCATAGGCTATTCTTGGTTCAACAATGCAACTATTATGCACTTTTTAAAATTTTTACTTTTCCAGTACTGGAGATGAAAACCAGGCCCTGCACATGGTAGGCAAGTGCTCTTCCATTGAGCTAAATTCCCAGCTCACCCCTGCCACCTTTTAGTGTGTTTTTTTTTTTAAGACAGAGTATTACTAAGTTACCTACACTGTCCTTGAACTTGCACTCTTCCAGCCTCAGCTTCCTGAGAACATGGGATTATTAGCATGCACCACTATGCCCAGCTTGCCCACTTGCTTCTGAAACTTTTTGCAGAATTCCTTTTCAAACCTAAAGAATGTTTTCCCTCTGTGATGACAAACATTCTTGGAGACAGAATTTAATTTTTGGAAATGTCAAAAAAAACCTGACACAATCAATTTAGGTAAAAACAGATTTGGCCAAAAACAAGATGATACTGAGATTCTGTCTTAGTCAATTTGGAAATTAGTGCACAAAGAGAAGTTTGAAAGTCTTTTTCACACAAATGAAGCTTTGCTGGATCGCAAATGGATGGTGTTCACTTAACTGTGTAAAAAGGTGTTCTCTTCTCTTTTTGAGCCTAAATCAGCTTAAATCATAGCCTTCATTTTGCTAACTGCTTTTCTCAAAGTTTTAATTAGACATTTATGACTTGAAGATAAATTTTCCCCTTTCACCTGGGATCAGTAATTTATTTCTTGTCTAATGTAGAAAATTAGTTCTCTTAGAGCTCACAGAACTAATTATCTAATAGAGGGGACACAGCAGATTTGCTCGATAGACTTATTCTTCAGTTTACATCATTTTTCTGGCATTCATAAGCTGTTAAGATTAGTGCTAAATTGTAGCTTTGCCATGTTTTTGATGCTAATAGCATGTAGAAGTTAGCTGGGCCTCCTCTCTTCCCTAATTTAGGAGCTCATTAGAAGACTTTTACTTACTTCAGAAGTGCACAACCATCAAGGTTATCAAGTGCTAATCTCTGTCATGCCATCACAAGGGCTGAGGAACAAAATATTTCTGCACTCATGGTGTTTATAATGCTTAGGGCTCAGTTCTTTTGGCAATTTCTCCATATTCTAGGGAAAGAACAAGATTGGTACATATGGGAAGATAAAGGATAAAGTTGTTTCTAATGATGTCCTTTCTGGACTCATTGGAGGTATCTATGTACCTCCCTGTGGTCCAACTCTGCCCCTTTTCTTTATTAGAAGAAAGCACAGGAGCATCTTCCCTGCTCCATGCTGAGCCTCCAGCAGCAGTAGCAGGCTAAGATGGGATTCTGGCCGAGTGTTTGGGAACACACTGGAGTGACCCAGGCTACCGGGGATGCCTGTTGTAGAGTGGTCAGCTATCATAAGCCCATCTGAACCTAGCATCAGGCTAAAGCAGGGTGTGTGTTCCCTTGGTCCATATCACAGAGA
The DNA here is from genome assembly GCF_045843805.1 of Urocitellus parryii. Lineage (NCBI taxonomy): Eukaryota > Metazoa > Chordata > Mammalia > Rodentia > Sciuridae > Urocitellus > Urocitellus parryii. The sequence continues at coordinate 84,281,620 of NC_135537.1, forward strand.
AGGAGCCTCGGGCATCTAAGACAACTCTAAGTCAGGAGGCACAAGTGGCCTGTCTGCACAGAACCTTTGGGATGGCAGATACTGAGGCTGGGTGGTCTGTCCCCTGACCTAAGCCCAATATTTAGGGCTGAGGGTCAAGATTTCCCACCCTCTAACAAGAAGGAGGATCAAAGGCTCCACACTGTCCTACTGTTTATGTGAGTTTTTAACCTTTGTTACTGATACTTACCTGGGGAGTTTATTTTGTTCATATAATTTTACTTTCTAAGGTCATTTATAAGTTGAGATCAGATGTTTATGTTCTTTTACTTAAATAATCAAAGCTTTGTGCCTCCAAATAAGAAAAAAAAGCTGTCATATGTATCCCTTTTCAGTGGTTATTTGAGATTATTAAATACTCAGAATGGCTTACCAAAATGGAAAACAAAGTATTCTAAATAGTCTAAAATGGATCATTCACTCAGAAAGTTGAAGAATCTAATGTTAGATTCATAATTGAAGCCCTAAGTTGTCAATAATATTACTATGTGACACATTCTACTGTTAAACTTGCTGCAACTTTGAAACACAACAGAATCTGCTTTGGAAAATGGATTTTGCCTGGAAATAACATTTTCCTGTAGGGTCATAAGACCTGTCTCTGGTGGTTGCTGCCTAACAGAGACATAGAAAAAGAAAGTACCAAAAAAAATTAAGGGTAAATTGCAAAGCTTATACCCTATGGTCTTTTCCTCTAATATTCTCTTGTTGCTTTATTTTTCTGTCCTTACCTGAGAATCTGATGATCACTTCAATATACACTGTTTTTATATATAACTCCAATAATGTGCCACACTAGTGTAAGCATGAGAGGAATCTGCTTGCAAACACCTCTCTTCTTCCTTCATTCAGATATTGAAATATCCTCTGTTTTTACATATATAAATGTGTCTTTGATAAGGGATAAAATATAGACTCAGTGTTGCCATACCTTTCCCTTTCCTTTGTTTCCTCAGTCCCTACCTTCTCCCCATTCACTTTTATTTTGTTTTTGTCTGTTCACTTTTTATTTTTGAGTATTCTGATTTATCGGGGAGGTGAAAGGGTGGATAGGTCTTGTGTGGTGATACTAGGGATGAAAATCTGTAACTCCCAAGAGACACAGGGCAAATGTCTCTGCATGCTGGCAAAGGAACACACTGTCACTGCCAAAACCACAGAGTAAAGTCTCCTAAAAACCCTCTCAGACGGCAATGTTTTAGAGTTAAGCCTTTTCATTTATATTTGGACAACTACCTGTGGACTTCTCCTGGCACTTGTCAAGGGCAGATAGATGGCAAGAACCTGGAGCAGAATGAGCCCATTCAAAGGGCTTGGTGTTCCTTTTTGAAGAGGTGGCCATTGTTTTAATTGAGCCTAATCAAGGCTCCTAAGATCAAAACATGAAAAACAAAAAGGAAAGAGTTTATTGGGGATAGGGTATCACTCTACTTTTGAGATTATCACAGCATTGTCAGACCATCTTTTAATCCAGGAATCAATGAAAGCAGTCTTACAATACATTTCCTAGTTTTGAAATATAGGGAGTGAAAGCCAGGGAAGAAGACAAGAGAGAAAATCTGTGTTGCACGTGGGAAACACAAAGGTAGGCACCACCCAGTCACCCAGTAGCTCCTGCTGTGCTCACATATTTCCCAGGCAGGTTCTGCTTCTGCCAGAAAGGAAGAGGGTGGGTAGGATGCATGTACATAAAGCCAGAAGAAAAAGAACAGAGTGCAAAGTATGCTCCAGTTAGGAAAGTTTCATCTAAATCAAATCTAAAATTTTTTATGGTGAAGGTAACCAAGATAGGGTGGCACTCTGATGAGATGCAGACAGTCCTGAGGACTGATTAAGATTTCATTGGAACAATGGGAGCCTATCAGATGTTCTGTTTCTTGGATTTATCTTTCAGTCACCTAAAAATGACATTTGGCATTTAAAATATGCAGTGAACAGTTGTGTCCTCTAGACAACATAGCTGGGAGCAGAAGTAGGCCTGCTGCACAGCAAAGAGGACAGTTGCACCTGCCCTTATTCTCCTCCCTCACTAAACTGCCTTTTGCTTCTAACCCAGTCCCTCACCAGAACTCTCTCCAGATAGATTTTATCCCTTTGAGTCATCTTGTAGGCCACCACCAGATGGTCCTTTCCAAAAGGACATTTGTATATTATTCTAGCCCAATTCCAACCCAAACTGATGAGCGTATGCACAAGGTTTAACTGATAAGTGTTTAATGGAGGACCTGGTTGCAGAAATGGGACAGTGTTCTGGGCACCACCAACGAGTAACTAACACTGGGTACAAGCAACACTAGGGTCTTGCCCTGGGCATGATGAGGCAAGAAAAGAGAAGGGATTCCCTAAACTGGTGAGTGCTTCAGCCATAGATAGGGGCTGCTCATCAGAGTTGTACCAGAGAAGAATGTGGCCATTGTCAAGTTCATGGAAAGAAGTGGTCAAATCATGGCAGTAAACAGTTAAAACTTTCTCTCCTCCATTCTCTATTGGATGCCCCCTGATTAAACCAAACTAGAAGATAGAGGAAGTCCAGTTTTCCTCTTGGGACTCTGTATATATTCAGCATCTGGGGCACAGAGCTGCAGGGTAGAAAGGGTACAAAATGGATATGTAGGAGGTCCTTGGGGAAGAGCACTTAGCTACCATGAGATTGTTCAGAAACCTTCAATGTAATAGACATTTACTGAGTATTGAAAATGAAAATTCCCATAATATCACTGCAAGTTTCTGTTACATGTAGCTCATTTAATTCTGTGGGTAAGAAAGTAAGGTTGGCATTTTGCCCATTTAACAGATGGTAAAAATGTGGCTCAATCAGATTGGCCAAGGCCTTACAACTAATAATGACATTCAAGATCCAAACTCAAATCTGTTCAACCCCAAAGTCTGTTTGCTTTAACCATGGAAAATGCATCTGTGATAGGCTTTGGTGATTGGTGGGGGTCTGTGAAAGACAGAAGAGATAAGGATCTGATAATGTCCTTCAGCAGTTGATCTTGGTGTCTTCCATTATGTTAGGACCATGAACAAATGAGAAACCCACTCAGTACATGCTCAGTGTGAGTGTCCTAAAGCAAACAACCAGTAGGCACATGGGTGTGGCATATTAATACAGGTCTGGGTTATGTGAAGGGCTCTATGCTATAAGGAGATGTGAACATCCATGGAAATGGGGTGATGGGTAGTCCCTAAAGCATCAAGGACATTATCTAAGAGCTCAGTGAGAAAATATAAGTGAAGATCCAAGCAGGGTCACCCAAGACCCCTGCTCAGAGAAGTTTCTCATTCCCAAGGGAATTCTGTACTACCTGGCCTGGCGCACACAATTTCCATGTTCTTTGTCTCTGATTCCAGAGACAAACCCTCCTCTCTGGTTAAACATACCTACTGCACTTGCCCAACTCTTCACTTTTCTCACATGCCACACTCTCTCTGCTGTGCTCCACTCCTCCTTCACAAGCACTTTGCCTGGGAGGGAGCTCCTTTCTTGACCCTCAGCAGTTCCCACATCTCCCTCACCCAGCACATGCTGTCTTGCAGACCCCTGTCTTTTATCTCTTTGTATATAGATCATTAGGAGCTTGATATATGTGGGATGCAGATAGAACAAAAAATAGTAGTTGTGGCTGAGTTCAATTCCTAGCATGGCTTTAGAAAGAAAGAAAGAAAGAAAGAAAGAAAGAAAGAAAGAAAGAAAGAAAGAAAGAAAGAAAGAAAGAACATCAGTTGGCTAAGATGCTTGCTTACCTTGGCATCATCCAAACACAAATAAAGCCAACTTTCTTGTTTGATTCAAATTAGTACACTAGTTTGAATACTCTATTATTCTAAACAGTACTCCAAGAGTAGCGGTGACAACATTATTGGAATACATGTTTAGACATCCACAGGATCTATATGAAAGGGGACAACACTTAGCAGGATACACATTACAGTGACTTGAAGCTCAATGGGCTCAGTAGTTGCTGAGAGCCACAACCGAGCAGCCGAGTCTGTATGGCCCCTGGCATTTTGCCAACAGTATTGATTGACAGGCAAGGCGTTAATATCCGCCTCTGCCGCTACTTTTGAGTTCTAGCGCTATTTTTGAGTTCTCACGCTATTTTTAGTTCTCACAGGGATTCCCCAGGAGTTCCCATTGGTTGGCGAAGTGCAGGAGGAGGGATTTCCCGGGCAGATATTTCCGGCGGGGGGTTCCTGCAGGAGCCTCGTGGCTTTCGGGAGGATTCCCCAGGAGCGTATGTGAGGTTTTTTTATTGCAGTAAAAAAATAAAGTCTGTTCTTGCTTCAGTGGCTGGTGATTTGTGCCCAGCCAGACTGCGGCATTAGGCGGCCCGCACGGGGAACGTCTGAAGCTTCGGGGTAAGTGAAATTGCTTACCCCTAAGGGAAGGCAAGAGAATGGGTGACCATTTTAAAAAACAATATGTTCTTGCTTTGATTTGTTTTGGTTTTGTTTCAAGCTGCCTATACCTAGAATTTTCTCAGGCAGACTGGGAAAAATGGTTGGCTCAAGGTTTGAAGTTGTTTGTCCCTGAGGAAGAGATAGAAATAGACCACAAATGCACATGTCCAGAAAATAGGAAAATTGATACAACGATTTTTTGTTCCATTTTTGTTTCATTCTGTTTCGGTTTTGTTTTGTGTTATCTTTTTGGGTTGCGTTATCTTTGTAACAGATTAGAAATTAGTAAAAAACAAACTGAAAGAGTGTTAAATAAATTGTTAGAGGTTCAAACCATGGAGAAAGACAATTTAGATCAAGCAAAAGAGAAGGTCTCTCAAGCTAGTCAGACAGAGGAAGAAAATTTAAAGGAAGAAAGCTTAGAGGAGAAACAGCTATCAGGGGGAAAGCAACAACAGGAGGCTGCTACTAACACCGATCTATCACCAGAGGGCGTAATTCAGCCAACAGCTCCACCTATGGAGATAGCTGAGTGGCCCTCAACCCCCTCAAATCCCGTAGTTGATAGATGGGATCCTGAGACAGGACCTCAAAGATTAGCATGCCCTGTACTTGAGCAGGGAGGAGGGCAGCGAATTCACCGTGCGTTAGAGTTCAAAACAGTGGCGCAATTAAAGGAGGCTGTAACAACCTATGGTCCTCATGCACCCTTCACTGTAAGCATGCTCGAATCCATTACTAACTTGGACATGACTCCAGCAGATTGGGCTAGCATGTGTAGATCTGTGCTAAATGGAGGACAATATTTGTTATGGAAGGTTGCCAATGAGGAATTTTGCAGGGAGACAGCTAGGCGAAATGCAGCAGCTGGTTACCCTCAAAGAAATCTAGATATGTTGTTAGGAAAAGGAACTTATGAGGGTCAACAGCAACAAATTGAATATGATACTGGCGTATACGCACAAATTGCTGTAGATGCAGTTAGGGCATGGAAAACTTTACAGGGGCATGGAGATTTACAAGGTCAATTATCTAAGGTAATACAAGGAACTAATGAACCTTATGCTGAATTTGTAGATAGGCTTATTCAAGCAGCTTCCAGAATTTTTGGGGATACAGAACAAGCAATGCCATTTATAAAACAACTGGCTTATGACCAAGCAAATCGTTGCTGCAGAGAGGTCATTAGACCATGGAGACATGAAGATTTAAACACATATATTAAATTATGTAGAGACATTAATGAACAAGGACAAGTCTTGGCAGCAGTACAACAGGTTTTAGATGCCAGGCCAAAAACATGCTACAATTGTGAACAAACAGGACATTTTAAAAGGAGTTGCCCCATAGGAGGAAGGTTTAACAAAGTTAGGTATCAAAGGAATAGAAAACCGGATATTTGCCCACGATGCCGTAGAGGGAGACACTGGGCTAATGAATGCCGTTCTCAAACCACCATAGAGGGTACTCCATTATCAAAAAATGGACAAGGACCAGGTGGTTACCCACAATATCGTGGAGAAAGGCATAAGGCTCCATTGCCAAAAAACGGACAGGGGGGCCCAATGCTCCGGGGCCCACGACCACAAATGTACGGGGCACTGGAGTAACCCAGAAAAACCATGGAGGAACCCAGCAACCCCATCAGGGTAGTACCCAGGACACATTATCCATCAGATCTCTCATCAGACGAACCAGAGGGAGCGCAGGGTTGGACATCTGCACCTCCACCAGAGCAGTACTAACTCCAGAGATGGGAGTTCAAATCATTCCCACAGGAGTAAAAGGACCTCTTCCCAAAGGAACAGAAGGCTTATTGTTAGGATGCAGTTCTTCTACGCTAAAAGGACTTATGATAAGTCCCGGGGTAATTGATCCCGATTATGAAGGTGAAATAAAAATTATAGCTAGTTCTCCAAAGGGTATATCAGTAATTTCACCAGGAGATAGAAGAGCACAGTTATTAATAATATCCAGCCTACATGATAAATTTTCCAGTAGTACTATGGAAAGAGGTTCCAGGGGTTTAGGCTCCACAGGTGTAGATTGGGCTATGCTGTCTTTGAATTTAGATTCTCGCCCAATGCTAAAACTAAATATTCAAGGACATGAATTTAATGGGCTACTGGATACAGGTGCAGACCTTAGCATCATATCTCGTCAAGAATGGCCAAAACATTGGCCATTACAACAAGCCACTCAAACGCTTCGAGGCCTAGGAGTGGCAACTAATCCCCATAGAAGTGCAATGGTCTTAGATTGGAAGGATCCTGAAGGATGTGAAGGAACTATACAGCCATATGTATTGGATCATCTTCCCGTAAATTTATGGGGACGAGATGTCTTAGATCAATTAGTTTTGACATTAACAAATAATATCAATCAAAATGCACCCACTATTATGGCTAGACAAGGTTTTAGGAAGGGAAAAAGATTAGAAAAACAAGAACAAGGTATAGCAGCACCAATACAAATAGATCAAAGAATAAATAGACATGGACTGGGTTTTCAGAAGGGGTCACTGAGGCAATAAAAATCACTTGGAAATCAGATAGACCGGTATGGGTTTCTCAGTGGCCCCTGACTAAAGAAAAGATACAAGCAGCCCATGACCTGGTCAAACAACAATTAGCGGAGGGACATATACAACCTTCTGTATCTCCCTGTAATACTCCCATTTTTGTCATTAAAAAGAAATCTGGTAAATGGAGATTATTACAAGATTTAAGAGCCGTTAATAATGAGATGGTTATTATGGGACCTGCTCAATCAGGGATTCCCCAATTGTCTGCTTTACCAAAAACCTGGTATGTTTTAGCTATAGATATTAAAGATTGTTTCTTTTCAATTCCAATTCATCCTGAGGATAGTCCACATTTTGCATTTACTATCCCTGCACTGAATCATGAAGGTCCTGATCAGAGATATGAATGGAAAGTGCTCCCTCAAGGGATGGCTAACAGCCCAACTATGTGTCAAATTTATGTTAATAAAGCAATCCAGCCACTTAGAAATCAAAATCCTGAACTACAAATATTTCACTATATGGATGATGTATTGTTAGCACACAAAGATAAAAACACATTGCTGGAATGTTATGCCACACTTACAAATTTGTTAAAAACTTATAATCTAGAGATAGCAATAGATAAGGTACAATTAAATTTTCCAATTAATTATTTAGGAGTTCTATTATCCTCAACCATAGTCCGTCCACCAAAAATTCAAATACGAGTAGATCAACTCAGATCACTTAACGAATTTCAAAAGTTATTAGGAGACATAAATTGGATAAGGCCTTATCTAGGCATACCAACAGGAGAGTTGGGACCTTTATTTGATATCCTAAAAGGTCCATCAGATCCAAATTCACCCCGCATATTAACTCCTGAAGCAAGAAAGGCATTAAAAATTATTGAAACATATATGGAAAATATGCATTTGGATAGAATTGATATGTTTGCCTTTATTATTTATTGTAATACCAACAAAAAATATTCCTACAGGAGTATTTTGGCAAGATGGTCCGTTATTGTGGATACATTTATCTTATTCTCCTAACACTATTCTTACTAGGTATCCTGAGGCTGTAGGACAATTAATACTCAAAGGAATAAAAGCAGCAAAGGGAGTGTTTGGAATTTCTCCCAATAAAATTATACTCCATATATTATGGATCAAATTGATGAGTTAGCTAATGAGTTAAATACTTGGGCAATAATCATGTGTAAATCTAATGTTTCATTTGATAATCACTTACCATCTAATCCTTTGTTGTCTTTTTGGTCTAAGCATCCTTTAGTTTTTCCAAAAATGACAAGAAAAACCCCTATCATGAATGCTCCAAATATATTCACTGATGGGTCAAATAATGGTACAGCAGCAGTAGTTACCCCTGATCAAACTTTTACATTTTTAGTACCCAAACAATCAGCTCAAAAGGTAGAGCTTAATGCAGTTTTACAAGCTTTTGTGATGTTTAAAGATTCTGTATTTAATTTATTTTCTGATAGTCAGTATATAGTTAATGCTATAATATCCCTTGAAGATGCTGGTAGGATTTCCCCTTCCTCTACTGTTTTCTCTTTGTTTTCCACTATACAAAGTCTAATCTGGGATAGAAAAGATCCATTCTTTATAGGACATATCAGGGCACATACAGGATTGCCTGGAGCCCTTAGTTTGGGCAATGATTTAGCAGATAAAACTACACATGATATACATATTTTTTCTACTGTAGAAGAAGCTACAAATTTTCATAAAAGGTTTCATGTTAATGCTAATACTTTACAAAAGCGTTTTAAAATAACTAAGGAACAAGCCAGGCATATAATAAAACAATGTCAAAATTGTGTGACCTTTTTACCACAAGTTAATCTTGGAGTCAATCCTAGAGGACTGATACCTAACCATATTTGGCAGATGGATGTCACACACTTGCCAGAATTTGGAAAATTAAAATATTTACATGTTACAGTTGATACTTCTTCTGGATTCTTGATGGGCTCTCTTCATGCCAGAGAAAAAAAACTAAAGATGTTATAGCTCATTGCTTACAAAATTTTGCTGCTGTGGGTGTTCCTAAACAGTTAAAAACTGATAATGGTCCTGGTTACACTTCTAACTCTTTTAAACAATTTTGCTTATCTTTTGGTATTACTCATATAACAGGAATCCCATACAATCCACAGGGACAAGGCATAGTTGAAAGAGTCATCAAACTATTAAAATGTACTTATTAAAGCAAAAAGAGGGAATTGGAAAGGGGTATATATCCCCCAAAGATAAACTTAAAATAACCCTTTTTACTCTAAACTTTCTAAATTTGGATTCATCAGGACTTAGTGCTGCGGAAAGACATATGTATCCGAAAAATGTACATAAGCCTAAGGTACTTTGGAAAGATATTCTAACAGGACAATGGAAAGGTCCCGACCCAGTTATTGTCTGGAGTCGGGGTTCCGTTTGTGTGTTCCCACAGGGAGAACTGCAGCTGCTTTGGATTCCAGAGAGGTTAACCAAAACAATTTCTACAGAAAAAGAAGATGATTTGACTGAAATCCATAACAGCTGGTATCCAGAGCTCCAGCTTGGCTATTCTTACATCTGCGACAGTGATTAACCACGGTGCCTTTTTTCAATATCTATTTTATTATTGCATTTTTCCCACATCATAAAGTTCTGTTTTATTTTTTGAGCTCATACAAACCTAGGTTAATGTTGTTCTGATCAGTTTTATTTTTTGACTGTTGAGTTTTTAAACATTGCAATGGAGATTTCACCTAGGTAAAGCTACAAGGCCTTTACTATTGTCTTATATGTTGTATGTTATGTGCGAACACTTCTGTTTTGTGTTGTATGTCTGTATGTGTGTATGTCCATATATCTTATATGAGGAGCGCTCATGAATAAATGGATCCGATTTTTTTTTATTCACGTGATTTTAATGGTTTAATTTAGATTGGGTAAACAGCTGTTGAAAATTGTTTTAATATGTGAACAAATAAGGAGGTTAATAGATCTGTTTGTTTGCTTTCACCTTTCCTTCTCATTATATTTAATAATTCTGTTCAGGATAATGTAAATTGTTCAAAAAATTGTTTTCTTAATGCCTGTTGGAATGTTACATAATTTTTTTCCTAGCATCATTGCCAGAATTCCTATCTTCATCCCAGTGCAGGTGAAGACAAAGATAAAACCAAACTACAGCTTCTTCGGTAGCTATCACAACAAACTGTATAAACTGATGCATCAGTGAATAATAACTCAACAAGTAATGCTCAATCAAGGAGTAGATTTGCTTTGGGAGGAAATGGACATATTGACAGATTCCTCTACTTTGAACTGCTTGCAGAACTTGCCTGGACTATGTATCACTTGTATGCATTATGAACTATCTGTTGGTGCAGCGAATTGTGGTAATGCTGGCATCTTTGCTGATGGTGTCACCGGTGGTACAATTTTTCAAAGGAGCCCTCAATTGGCTTGGTGTCATGGCATTTTTCATTCTCCTCCCTTTTACTAGTGATGGTCTAAAATTTGGGGGCCAACAGAGGTGAGGCAAAGAACCTCACCCCCCCACTGGCACCAAGGACAAATTTGGGGGCCAACAGAGGTGAGGCAAAAAACCTCACCCCCCCCACTGGTGCAAAGGCTTATCCACAAGTATGGCTGTATGCTGGACCGGTAGTCAGTGACGGGTATGATCCGATTGCAGTGGTACCAACCTAAGACAGGAGGCTGACGCCTACAGGTCAGTTCATCCGATGACGGGTAAGGACCATATGTTGAATTGGACTACCTAACAGGCACGGTCCCTAAGCCACATTACTTGTTGTTTAATTAAACAAAAGGGGGGAGATGCTGAGAGCCACAGCCGAGTCTGTATGGCCCCTGGCATTTTGCCAACAGTATTGATTGACAGGCAAGGCGTTAATATCCGCCTCTGTCGCTACTTTTGAGTTCTAGCGCTATTTTTGAGTTCTCGAGCTATTTTTAATTCTCACGGGGATTCCCCGGGAGTTCCCATTGGTTGGCGAAGTGCAGGAGGAGGGATTTCCCGGGGAGATATTTCTGGCGGGGTGTTCCTGCAGGAGCCTCGTGGCTTTCGGGAGGATTCCCCAGGAGCGTGTGTGAGGTTTTTTTTTGAAGTAAAAAAATAAAGTCTGTTCTTGCTTCAGTGGCTCGTGATTTGTGCCCAGCCAGACTGCGGCAAGTAGTCATATTGTCTGTTCAAATTCTGGCCTAGAATGCATTTCCTTGTAAGTTGGGGAAGACTCCATATTTCTCTGTTTTCTTACTTGTGATAGTGGCACCTACTTCAGTTTTGTCAAACAAATCAAATAAGATGGTGCTTAGTTCACAGCCTGGTAGGTATAAAAGGAGTAATCAATGTGAGCTATTATGATTTATTTATATTTAGACCATAGAGCCTAGCTTATTAGAGCTAGAAAGGACTGCACAGCAGATGAGGAAATGTCTATTCAGGAGAAAGACCATGATGAAGCTCAGAGGTAAACCAAGGCCTGGGTTCTTCCCTCCACTGACTAATATCAGTGGAGCATGTGAATGATGTTGATGACTCACAGCTCCATGCTTCACCTCCTGTACTATAAGAAACAAGGCAGGGTGACAGGCATGTTCTTTTGTTCTTTAAAGAAATAGGTCATTTGAACTAGGCACAGTGTCAGGGGAAAGGCGAGGGAAGAAATAGTATTATAAAATCCTAACAGGAAAAGATAAAACATTTAGATAAATTTTCATATAACCAAAGTTGTACAGATTTGTAATCACAAACTCATGGCTAGTGACCCTAGTTAATATCAATTCTTATGGGATAATGAAAACAGAAATGTGGAGAGTAAGGTTGATGTTGAAGTCATGGAGGAATTTTGAGCATGACTTTTTTTTGTTTGTTTGTTCATTTGCAGTTAGTTTTTGTTTGCTTCTTTAGTCCACTATCTGGGCCACAGGGAAACTCGTTTCATGAAAATGTCCACCTATAGGTGGCAAACTTGGACTGCTGGCATTCTGTCCTTAAGTACCCTTGCAAACAAGTGCCACTGGGGATGCAAATGAAAGTAAAGTTTGAAGAAAGAAAAGAAGAAACCTAAATGGATCCAGAAAGACCATTTTCAGAAAAACTTACCTTAGAAAAAAACATGCACAAAATACTTAGATTAGCCTGAAAAAAATACCTCCTAGAATTGCAGCAAATGCATTTATTAACATATTTATAGAGGTCCTACAACATAGCACCCCCAGGCTTGGAGTGAGAAAGACACTCGTACTTTGACAGTCCTAGCAGCCTGAGACCTCAGCCCCCTCCACCAACACTGCCACTGCAAAGCCATTCTAGCACCATCTCTCCTGGGACCATGGCTCTTATCCCTTATTTCACAGATGATGAAACAGATGATCAGGAGCCTCAGGGGAGGGGTAGTCTGGAGCCTAGTTTTTTGCATTCCAAGTCTTATCTCTATCTGCCACAAAACACCGAAAGTGCCAAAGTGGTCCAGGATTTGAGGGTAGGCTCACAAATTCTTTGAGGGTGTATCACTCACAGAAACGTGCCTTTAGTTCCTCCAGAGCATTTCTGAATAGATTTTCCTTGGCCATCTGAGACCCCAGGCAACCCACACTCATTCCCTAACCAGGGAAGGGATGTTCCTCAGAGTGAGGCCAGGACCTCCTTGGACCTTTAAGTAAGGTAGTGAATAATTGAGTTGATTAACAAGAAAAAAAAAAAAAACATCTACTTAAAAAATTGTATATAATAATCTCATTCAAAGTGTTTCACTGAAACAGCATTCAATAAAGTCTTAAACATATTATGAAAATAAAAATAGATGTCTTCTCTCATCATTCCTTGCTCTATGAAGAGTTTCCTATGTGTCACTTCGGACCTGTCCCTAGGTGTTTACATATATGTGAAGAAGCAACTGTGTATGTAATTTTTTCACGTGATTCATATATTACTCCACTATTTGCTTTCTTTTCATTTAACAATGTACCTTGGAGAGCATTGTGTAGATATATGTCACTTAGTTTCATGGGACATGGTGGTTTATAGTTTGGTGGTTTATAGTTTATATAATATAAAAAACTTTCCCTGAATGCTGTATGTTGAGGTTGTTTCTGCTTCTCACTATGACAAACAGATCTGTAGCAAGTCCTTTTACATATAAATGTGCACATTGGCAAGTACCTCTGAAGGACAGATTTCTTTAAACAATAGTTGGACCAAAGTATATTTTGATTTTAAATTTTAAATAATACTAATAAATCGCCCCATAAAAAGACTGTGCTGCCTTTCCATTGGCTCCATTTCTCTTTCTCTTTTCTTCCTTTCCTTTCCTTCTCATTAACTGAATTTTTTTTATATTGTTTTACCTTTAATCTTGGAGTCTTTCTTTTTCCTCTTTCTTTCACACCAAATCCCGTTCATCAGAAAATACTGATGTATTTACTTTTAAAAATATGCAAAACCCAGCCACTTGTCACCACCTCTACTGCTATCCCCTTGCCAAAGTTTTGGCCTGGATCCCCATAGCAGTCCCACTGTTTCCCTTCTGACGCCCTTCAAACACAGCCAGAGTTACTCTATCAAAACCGAGTCCAATCTTTTCAGCCCTCTGCCCAAGACCTTGCCATATGTCTTTATTTTGCTCAAAGTAAAATGCAGGCAAAGTGTGACCTCTTCTCTCACATTCCCCCACTTTCCATCTCCACTCTGATCCATCTATTCTATGACAATTCCATTCCTGTTCTTATTGCCATCATGGAAACAACCTCTGTTGTTTTATGCTGGTGTATGACCTTTGTGGGTAATGTTGCCCTAAGACTTTTAAAAAGTCAATTTAATAAATGAAAAATTGGATACCATGCAACACTTTAAACTTTTGCTGCATGAAAAACAGTGTAAAGGAAATGAAAAGATGAACTACATACAAAGAGAATATATTTGCAAATTACAAATTTCAAAAAGGACTTGTATGTATATGTATAAAAATCTCAAAACTCAACAGTAAAATCAAAAAGACAAACGATCCAATTAGAGCATGCACAAAAACATGAGTTGACATTTTACCAAAACTGACATACATGTGGCAAATAAGTACTTAAGAAGATATTCATTATTACTAGTCATTAGGGGGGTGCAAAGTAATGCCACAATATCAGACATATCAGAATGGCTAAAATAAAACAGCAGTGGTACCAAATTATGGTGGACATGTAGAGAAGATGGGTCACTCACACATGTTGGTAGGGTTGAAAAATGGTGATAACAATTGTTTGGCCATTTCTTTTAAAATTCAAAACAAGGGACTTCCCATGTGATCCGGCAGTTGCTCTCTTGGGCATCTGTCCCAGAGAAATGAGAACTGACATTCATGCAGAAACTTGGACAACAATGCTCATAGCAGCTTTACGAATAATAAAACTGGAAAAAACCCAAACGACTTCAGTGGGTAAGTGATTAAGCAAACTGTGCAAATCCATACCTTTGAATATCACTCAGCAACAAAAAGGAACAACATGGGTGACTCTCTGGGGGTATGCCTAGTGAACACTTCAGTCTCAAACAGTGACCTAGGATTCCATCTTTCTATATTCCATTCTTGAAATAATAAAATTAAAGAAATGAAGAAAGATTTATGGTTACCAGAGATTAGAGATGGGGAGAGAGGGAAAGGTACAGGTGTGTCTGTAAAGAGGTAGTATAAGGGAGCCTTGTGCTGATGGTACACCAAGCTGCATATGTCACAATGCCACATAAAACCACACACACACACACACACACACACACAAAGAGTGCAAATATAACCAGAGAAAACCAATAAGCCCTGTGTATTATACCAATGTCAGTTTTCTGTTATTTATATGCAATATAGTTATACAAGATGTTAACAATGGAGCAGGCTGGGTTAAAGGTGTACTGGACTTCTCTGTGTATTTATTTGCAACTTTCTGTAAGTCTGTCATTAGTTCAAAATAAGAAGTTTATAAAGCTTCAAGAAATCCTTGCCAAACCGGGAGAAGTGGCACACTCCTGAAATCCCAGCAATTTAGGAGGTTGAAAGAGGAGGTTTGCAAGTTTGAGGTCAGCCTCAACAACTTAGCAAAACCCTATGTTATATGTTTGGCTGTGAGGGGCCCCCCAAAACTCATATGTAAACAACGCAAAAAGATTTAAAGGATAAATTATTGTGTTATAGGATTCCCAATTAAACCAATCAGTGAATTAATAGGATTAGCTGAGATTAACTGAGTGGTAACTGAAGATGGGTAGGGTGTGGCTGCAGGAGGTGGATCATTGGGACATGACTGTAGGGTATATATTTGGTATCTGGAAAGTGGAATATTTCTCTCTCTCTCTCTCTCTGTCTCTCTCTCTCTCTCTCTCTCTCTCTCTCTCTCTCTCTCTCTCTCTCTCCTTTCTGATCATCACATGAGCTACTTCCCTGCACCATACTCTTCTGCAAGGATGTTCAGCCTCACCTCAAAATCCCGAGGAATGGAGCCGGCTGTCTGTGGACTGAGACCTCTGAAACCATGAGCCCTCAAATAAACTCTTCCTCCTCTACATGTGTTCTGGTTGGATCTTTCAGTCACAGCAGTAAAAAAGCTGACTAAAATAGAAACAAAAACAAAACAAAAGGAAAAAAGAAAAGAAATCTATGCTAACTATTAAGCTCCATTCAGAAAGAGATGTTTCTGCTTCCTTCATTTCTATTGGGATGCTATTCCCTCCCAACCTTGGTTACTTTAATTTCAATATATCTAATTTCTTTTTACTTGGTCTTTTTTTCTTTTCAGAGAATCCTTAACTGAGTGAAGATTATCCCACTATGGTTCTAAAAACGGTTCACAGCTCTCTGTTCTTCAGCCTTCCCTTTTGCCCACTTAGGAAGATGTCCTATGTTCCTTTATTCACAGGAATATGGTAGATTACAAATACACAGAAGCTTTAATTAACTCCTTCCATGCAGAAATCACAGGACAACTGGGAACTGGGGTAAGCACTCTCTCCTAATGTGAGCACCTACCACATTTAGGTTACTTCATAAACACTGAAGAACTGGTCTCACTGGTCAGGTTTCAGCTCATTCTAAAAAGCTGGGAAGGTTCTGTATAAACTACAGTATTGCTGAACATTGAAGAATGGATGGCTTATAATATTATACCCAGCCCACTGGCCAGCACCTGAATTTACCAGGAACCACCTTTCAGAATTGTGATTATCAGTTTATCTTCATGTCCCCTGCTCCCTTCAATTCTGCAGCTCTCTATCTCAGATCCCAGGTAGAACAATTCTGCCAGCAGTAGGTGTCACTGCAGTCAGTAAGAATCATTTTGGAGAACTGCTAAAGAAAGGAATGAGATTATACCCCATTTTATTCAAAATTATGATATGTCAAGATCATTGTATTTTCATGGACAATTAATTTTTTAAAAAGTTAAAAAAAAAGAATTCCAGAAGTAGAATGGGAGTATTGTGGCATGTTGCCTTGAATGGTGAGTTATTATGGCTTCCAGGATTGACAGGGAGTGAAACCACCCTCCACATCTCTTCCACGCTACCTAAAGCCTGTTGGCCCTGGGTAAGACACCTCCAGGATGTCCCAAAAACACCAAGCATTTCTTGTATCTGCTTCCCCGCCTTTATATACATGGTGTCCAAGGTGCTGTGTCAAACAGGCCTGTGAGCATCAAAGCACATACTATAATCTACATACTGAAAAACCACTTAGGGCTTTTGGTTAGACATTTTCCATGCACCTCAAAGAGTGCTTTGTTGTATATCTGCACAAACACTTCTCAAAAAGGAGAAAATATTTTTAAATAAAATTATTCAGAATTTATTTTCAAGGCCACTTTATGAATGTTGACAATATTTTTTCTAATACTGTACACACAGATAATATTATGGAAGACTGAAGTAATAATCCCTGACAATTTAATCTGGGCATATGGGTTGCTTAGGAATCCTTAGAGGATTCACATTTCCTATGCTGGATTCCTAGGTAGGGAAAACTGTCAGGCACACTAACACAGATACTTAGGTCTCATTTCACATAAACATTTGCTTAGCCTCTGCACCAACAGTACCTTCTTGGTTTATATTTCTTAATGCTCTAAGGATAAAGATGCTTTGGTTTTATAATTGAACTTTTGTAATCCCACAGCTCCATTCTGCTCCTGTGTGGCACACTGCATGAACAAGAGGGTAAGTGAAGAAAGGGATGTTCTCTTGACACCTGGACTGTGCCTTGGAAGGCAACTGGGCCTGAGGCACTCTGCTTTTCAGAGGTGGTTCACCTTAAATGTATGTACTGCTTATTCTGAAATACTAAAGGACTTACCCTTCCCTTCTCAGGCAGGCAGGTAGCACTTTAAACTGCCCCTCCTTGATTATTCACTAAAACTCTGAACTCTACTATGTTTTCCCCCATCAAAAACAGTAAGAAGGCCTGACCCCTGTCTGACCCCAGAGTACTTTAAAGATGGGATTCTATGGCGCTCTACAGGAAAGGACAATTATCTGTCAGAAGAGGCTGGGGTTGCTGGAATCAAGTTAAGCAGTGAACATAGAGAAGTGTTCCTAACACTATCATTCACAATTATTTTTAGAGTTAGTGTTTCATGGTAACTTTTGTACCTGCCACAGAATATACTGCAAAAGCACATGCATGTACCACTTCCGGTAAATCAATGAAAAAAAGTCTGCATGAAATTAAAAGTTATAAATAAATATATGTTCCCAACCCACCTGGAAAAATAACTGTTGTGTTGTAATGTGTCCCATATATTTTACATGAAATTAATAGTTTATTGTCTTAAGACCTTCATTTTAGTTGAAATATTACTTTAAAAACAGGGTGCCTCCAAGGCCAGGAAGGTTAGTTCTATGTCTAGCACAGCAGCATATGTGGCAATGTGCATTGGAACTTGGATTCTGGATTCCTTATACTGGAACTGCCCTGGCTCAGGCCCAGTGATTGAGAATGGTTGCTCATTACCACTGAGGCTGTGGAAGCTGCCTGTGCCAGGGGCCCAGAGATCTCCTTCCCATCAGCTTGATGGGGGGAAGATCCGTATTTCCCAGTGGTGAAGCCAAGACATTTTAGGATTAAACTTCAGGGAATTTCCATCCACAATGCTGTGGCTTATATGTGGTGCTTCCACACCTAGATGAATTCCACCACGTTCAGATTTCTTCCTCCTCAGTGTCCACTCTGCAGTGCTCATCACCCAGTCTCATCACAGCATCAAGGGTTTCTTGGGTTTCTAGAAACCGATTTTTAAAATCATTTGTGGCAAAATAAGCTAAGGACACTCTGCTGCAGATGTAGGGTCATGACAGTGGTGCCTGCTGATTGCAGTCAACTGGGGATGGGGGGTGGGCAGGCGTCTCAGAGCTCCTTCCCCTGCTGCCTCAGTCTGGGCAGGAAAAACCAAGGCTAAGGCTACTCCCAGCATAAGGAGACTTTTGTAAAATAGTTAAAAATAAAATTTGATTTTGAAATTGCTGAATCTTACATTTAAATCAAATGAGGTATAATGTATGATATGTCAAGATCATTGTATTATCATGTGCAACTAATAAAAAAAAGAAAATGCTGAATCCTCATTAAAGCTGGAAATGCCATATGCTCCTAAAATCTCTAACAAAATAGTAAACCAACATAAAAAAATTCTTAGTTTAGAAGATTTTTTTATGTCTTCTGAAGAAAATTTGTTGGGAAAAATAATAAGTATTTCGTACATAATTTTAAAGTTATAGCCAAGAATGTTCCCCTATCTATATTATCTAGATTATACATTCTGCATCATTATTAATTTATTTGATATTGCAACAGCTACAAATGTTAGTTAATACTGGAATGTAGGAAAACTTTCACAATGCAAGTGGAAGGGTTGTACCTAGGTGTCTCTGTATTGCATGGGCACACACAGCCACAAAAATAGCAGAATGGAACCCTGGTACTGAAGCAATATTTCCAGAACTATTCCATGAATTTTGAAATATGGTCCCCAAACCAAAAATGCTGCAGTCAGTGACTTATAAAGTTCCATTCCCACCTCCCAAAATATTGTTTCAAGTTGTGCCTGTCCCTTATAATGATTTTATGAAGAAACCCTATTATATTAGACTACAGTATTCCCTTTGAAAATAGCATGCTTTTGAGTGTTAAGATTTGGACTAAAGGGTTTCTCACTCAATGCCTGTACCTAGGAGCATGGAGTCCTTCAGTCCTTCAGGTCTGAGTGCCGGGACAGGTGGGCTACTTGTGCATATGTTGGTGCACACAAAGATCCCAATGACCCCAATTTGAAATCTGAGCATTTCAATAATTGCAAAATTAAAATATCTATTGTCCTAACATAAAAGTTTAATATTGCATAATCAAACTTAGGCTACAAAAATTAGTACTGGGGATAAATCTGTATTTTTGAACTTTTGGAAATATATAATATTGGCAGTTTCTCACAATTCACTCATTTTAGATATATGCATAAATATTAGACTGTCTTAAAATAACACTTTGTTAATATAATACTCAATATGGTTTTTATTTATTTCCAAGTATCATGGCTAAGGAAGAAAGAAAGAAGAGATTAATCTTAGTGGTAAAAATTTGTTATCTATATAAATTTGCCCCAAAGGGAAATTTTCCAGATTGGTTTTCTTGTTACTTGACAAGATCCAGTCAAAATCATATTTGTCTCCTTATCATGTTACTTTAGCAGGTTAAGTTGAGTGAAGGGAACAGATGCTCACACATATCAATCAGCAATCATGGCAAAGTTCTTATTAGATGTGAAAGGGTAGAGGAAGGCATGAGGGATGAGCAGGAGCAGGAGCACCAGGTTATTGATGAAGGTAATAATGGAGGTCTCGGGGCTGCATGCACCGAGGCCATAAAGTTTGCCAGAGGAGCACATCAATATAGCTATGTTGAGGGGGAGTGACAACATGAAGAAGTATGGAGCACAGCTTCTCACCTGGCAGAGTTATTAAAGTCCACTACAAGAAGAGGAACTATTTCAATATTTTAAACACTCTAGACTGCTAAGAGAGAGTCACTGTCATCAGCAAAGCCATTGTTTGGGGGAGCTTTTGTTGTCTCTATTTTTCTCTTTCTCCTTTTGGAAATTTGAATTTGTTTCCACTCCAGCAGCACCTCTGAATCTCAGCCCTGTGCACAGATTTGGAAAGCAAAGAAGCAGCCTTTCTGCAAGAGCTCAGTTAGCCTCTAATTTCTAGGAGTTGCTAATCAACTTGTAAGTCCACAGGGAGCCTGCAGTTAGCTCATCCATTTGCTCATCCATTTGCTCTGAGTCCTCCAAAGGTAGCTTTACTGTGCTAAAGCCCTGCCATAGGATTGTATTGGTAGTGCTTAGCCTTGAATGGCTGTGCATGGAAGGAACACACACAAGCAGACTTATAGGTTTAGCCAACATAATTTGGAATTAGAATGCACAATTTTAAATTACCCCATGTCATTAAAGTAATTCTATAGTTTTCTGGAGTACAAAGTGCTCTAAATTGAGACAGGCTACTCTCAATATAAATTTTGCTTCACAGTTAAACTTCCTTCTTCTGAGGAAAGGTCATGGCATGATTCAATGCTTTTATTCTTACAACAACATAATAACAATTTAGGGTGTGTTTGCAAATGCACACTATGCTGCCCTACTTAGAACAGTATTTGATTTTAGTATCTAAATCAGCCCTCTCTGCTGCTGTTGGCATTTGTGTTGAATAACACCTAGACACAGGCAAACAGCCCCATAGAGGTAATGAGAAATCATCACTATGGTGAGGAGAACAGATTCCCACTGACCTCTCCAGGGACCACTTCTGCTGTCCTTAGATTCTAGCTCCCCCCTTGCAAAGGAAATAACCCAACATACCTGCATGCCATAGTGGCTTATCCTATTACAAGCCTGCCAGTAAAAGATGATTCCTTCACAGATTTTTATTACTTTATATGTTGTTGTCTCCAAGATTGCCTGTCCTATGATCCAGCACAAAATCTGACATTTTGTGCATGGCTCCACCCTCAATCCTGGCTTCCAGGCTTGTCTGGGTCTCTTACTGAATGTGTGCACATGGAGCCTCATGTTGTGGGTCTCCACCTGTAAGTTTTGACAAGTTAGACAAAAGATCATTGTAATCTGAACTAGCACTTGGTATTGCTCTTTTCCTTTTCTTAAAATAATTTTTTGAAATTTGAAAAAATAACCAGAAAATAATGGAGCCATTTTGTAAGTCATACTGCCTGATTTAGACTAGAGATCCCTTGATTCTGTTCTGTCACTTAGGTAGAACCAGTCCAAGGAGTCTATTCCATGCTGGGCACAACCCCATATAAATAAACCATTTTAATGCTATTTTATGTTCAAACAAAAATAAAATGTGTCCCTGCTCAGGGAACCCTATAATAGCAACTCTATTTAAACATGATTATCTCTGGCATCACTTAAAATCAGTGTAGATGGGGCCTAGGAAGGGACCCCACATTTCAGTGTAGAATTGTCTAATGAAGGCTCCAGCCAGGAGAGCCAGGTCTATGGATCACTGCCATTAAGCAGCAGCAATTGCCAGGTGGTTAGAGAGCAAGATGCAGACAGGGCTGGGTGGGCTACAGTCCTGTGGTCAGTGGAATGAACATCACTGTGGGTCCTCACAGAAGTAGTCCCTCCAGATGCAGGCATGTGAACAGTGGCACAGCAATCTTTATTGCGTACAGCATACCTAACAAAACGTCCTCTCCCACGCGGACCATGGTGATGGAGAACTCACTGGTCTGCTGAATAATTTGCTAGTCTGACCTCCCATGGAACTAGGGTGGCTTCCAACATTGGGGTGTTCAAAGACCTTAAGGGTGGTGCCAGGCTTCCCTGCCCAGCCTGCTGCCACTCTCGTCTGTGATGATGGCTGCCTGGGTGTCATTGCCATCTCTCCTGGGACATGATTGCCTCTCCATTGAGAGTGAACCCCACCTGTACTTTACCAGAGTTTTCACAGCTCTATTCTGGACTCTGAGGATGTGGGACACACAGCAGTTGATGGAGGTATCTGAGCTGAGTCATCTAACCTGCAGGTTAACTTTCACAGTAACACCATTGACCCCTTTTATAGGTGAGAAAACTGAGGCCACCTTCTCTTTAACCTCTGCCTTCAGGATTAACCTTGTCTGTCTCTCCAGCCCCAGAAAGCATTCAACTTCAACTAAACCCTTTCCTCTGAATGTATCTTGTCTACCAGTTTGTTTTCTGCAATGTCCTGTAAATATTGCAATATTATCACTTGAACATATGCTAGGGTTGAGCCATTTCATGAAACGCGTTACCACACCATGTTGCTCCACACTGTGCACCCCGCTCCACAGAGAGACAGAGGGTGGAAAGACAGATGGTGAAGGTCTCCCCTCATCTGTGATGCCTCCTCCATCCTGCTGGCATAAGTTACACCTGACACTCATAGATTTTCATAACTCAAATCCAAAATCTGTAAGAGGGAAATTTTTAAAATTTAAGAAAATCTCACAAGTATTCCACCTCAAAGAGTCATTAATC
Source organism: Urocitellus parryii (assembly GCF_045843805.1). Lineage (NCBI taxonomy): Eukaryota > Metazoa > Chordata > Mammalia > Rodentia > Sciuridae > Urocitellus > Urocitellus parryii. Next base: position 84,304,153 of record NC_135537.1, read on the forward strand.
TTTCTCTCTGCACTCAGCCACTTTCCTTAGGAAGAAAGCAGGTAGGTGACTTTTCTACAATGTTTTCTGTTTGTTTGTTTGTTTGTTTGTTTAGTTGATGATGGACCTTTATTTTATTTATTTATATGTGTGCTCAGAGTCAAACCCAGGGGCTCACACAGGCCAGGCAACTGCTCTGCCACTGAGCCGCAACCCCAGCCCTACAATGGTTATTCTTAATATCACATTTTAGTATGAAAATGCTAATGGCTCTGGCACAGCCACTTTGGTCTTGGTTTGGAGAACATCCTGCCAGTCCGTATGCATGATCTCTGGGAACTTGCAGAAACACACACACACACAAACACACACACACACACACACACACACACACACACCATGTGTCCTATATGCCCTTTCACCTATTTTATTCAAAGGACCAACTGCTCATTTCCCAGGAATCTGACAACTTTTCCTGTTGACTCACTTTATAAGCATCCAGTTCTTTCAAAACCAGTTCTAACCCACCCCACCCCAATGGCACTTCTCATTCTGTGACTGGTCTCCTGGGCTCAATGAAGTGCTGCTTTTCCTAGGGAGGACTGGCAGCTGACACCACTGCCAAGGTGACAGAAGCCCATCAGAGCCTGTATTTTGGGAGGTGCTTTCAGTGAAGAGAGACCACTGCCCACCTTCTGAAGCCCTCTGACCAGGCCATTCCTGATAGAGCTTCCACCCTGCTGGGACACCACTCTGGGAAGCCTTGTTGTTGAGAGGAGATGAGTTAGGATTCTGCTTCTGGACAAACCTCTAACCTGCAAAAGTGCTCTTACTCACTGCCATGCGGTGAGTCCTTTCTATGTCTCTCACTCCTTGGTAGGTGCAGCATGCCTCATTCTCTGGGGTAACACCTCTACTACAGTTATGATGAGATCTCTCTGGTTAAACAACAGAAAAATTATTTTATTTTCTTTTTTCTGTGCTGGCCCAACAGTAAACCTGGCTTCTGTTCCCAGACTTCACATATGGGGAAAGTGGAAATGGTCCTTTAAAGAAGGCCAGAGGCAGATAAAGATTTTAAGAAAATAACAAAACCAGACTCCAAATCTTAGTGTTTACATGGGTTGGAAATGGACCACTCTGAGGCACAACCCCTCTGTGAGCACTTACCACCAAGAATGTGAGCTGCCCAGCACAGCCTGATCTGTCCTGTGATGGAATGTGCCTCCTGCCATGAGTGCATTTGGTGCCTCTGCTAGGAGGCAGCCTGTGCAGGCCACCTTGCCATCTCAGCAGATAGTGCCTGGGGCCAGAGTTTGCTCACATGTGCTTCTTGAGGGCAGCTTCCATCAGAGATGTTCTTGTGTATGAGTGTGGAAGTCTACTGGGTACCATGGGGAGCCTGCTTGTTGCTCACACCCCTCCTGTGTTTCCATCAGCAGCTTGAGGTGAAGACCACGGTTCAGGCAGAGGCAGGGTGCCTGGGATGTGGCAGTTTCCTAAGTCTCCCTAGAGGAGGATGGATGTGTGAAAACACCCAGGGGTTGGACAGTAGCTTCTGCCCACAGAAAGATGATGCTGCTATGTCCCCATATCTCGGGTTTGCAGGGGTGAGACTGAAGAAGACAGGAAATGCTCTTACAGACATCATGTTCTCGCCTGACTTCCTCATATATAATGGCTGGTTTACCTAGTTCTTATTCATTAGAAATCCTTACAAACATTTTAAAGGTGAGGAAACTGGCGGTGTAAGTTCTTGAAAGGTCTTCTTGTCTCCCAAGAGTGTGCCAGGTCCAGGATGTCACCTGTGATATTTTTGCCTAGAACCCTTCAAACCACACAAAGAGCATTGCTAACAGAAGCCTAGGCATCACAAGGCTTCTCCAGACACTGGGCTTCTAATTAATGATCTCAGAGAAGAGGCACATATTCTCCCATATCTGTCACAGAAGAACATGCCTGTCTGGGATGATCTCCTTCTAAGGGACTCTCTGTGAAGTGTTGGGTGCTGGGTATACTCCCCAGCTGTACCAGCCCCATGGTGACGTTGCTGAGTGTTGCTCTCCTGCAGCTGATGAGCTCCTGTAAATGGTTCAGTTCTACTTCTGGTTAAGGGAGACATGACCCCATGTGGAAGGTACAGCACCCCCTGGGAAAAGAACCATAGTCTGAGTAGTGGCTCCAGGTGTATCTGGAGTGTTGAGCAATCTGCAAGTCCCATAGATTGACTGAGAGAGTTTATGTTCAAAGCTAAATGCAATTTTGTTTATGAAAAGTTCTAAATTGCTTCTAATAGTTCAATTAACTTTCCTAAGATGCATGCATTCTTAATGGAAGACCCAACAACTTTCTAATGAAGAAAGGGAGAACTTTAGCCCAAAGGCTCCTTTCTACAAATAGCTTTCCTGACTCGCTGCCTCTGGCAAGGAGTAGCCTAATCTGGCCTCTGGAGGCCCTGCATGCTGTCAATCATGGCAAGGTTCTTTACTTGGGTGAAACCCTGATCCCTTAGACTCCTTGGTACTGGCTACTACTGTTTAGCCAATGGGAATTATCTCAAAATCAGAGCAGAAAAATTCACAAAGGAAGACATGAGCACAGGCAGTGACTGTCTTTGGGAGAATGACAAGTCCAGGGTTAAACCTTAGAACAATATTGACTGGAATGTAAAGAGTGGTGCCATCCAAGACCACTCTGAAGGTGGGTCCTGTCTCCACTACCTCATCAGTCTGCAAGGGCAGTGCTGGGCTGTGACTGACCTTTTTTTTTTTCCACAGGGCAGAATTTGAGGGTGCCAGGTGTCAGGACATGCTTTTCCCAAGCCCTCCACAAGTCACACAACAAAAACCCCACTCATGCACATGGCCACTATACTCATTTTTCTCTGTGATCATGCTGCTGTTTAATGATATGGGTCCAAAGAGGCAGTCCATCCATCTTTGTTTTATCCATGCTGACACAGGCATTCCCCAGGCCAGGGCGAGGACACCCAGGGCTGCTAGCCCTCATTCGCACACCTGAGCTCCTCCTAACAATCTTCAAAATGTTGGATCTGAGTGATTTGGGCCAATGTCATGGGACACAGTCAGAACACTCCATGGCTTTTTGCATGACTGTGTTTCCTGTCTTCTGTGCTTATTTTGGGCTCCTGGCTGTCACAACACAACTCTCCTCCTCCTTCACGCTTGGAAATAGCCTCAAGTGTGGAAGTCCCAGTTATAGAATGTCATGATACCACCTCAGTGTTTACAGTAATTACAGTGTCACTTTGTGATTATTTCAAGGCCACTTTGAAGCATAACTGGAGAGAACCATGGCCCTCAGTGCATTGGGATAGAAGCCATGAGCAGGAACAGCAGAGCCTGCCAAGGAGCAAGCAAGCTCCTATAAAGACCTGGTTCCAGAGTCAGAGTTTAGCAAAGAAGAGATGAGGAGGCTCAAGGAGAATGATATGCAGAAGCTTTCTCCCTGTGAAATCCCAATCTCAGCAGCACATCTTCCACATGGTGGCTGGGACCTGTCTGTTCAGCTCTGAGCTTTTGTGGTGCATATTTTTGAAGTCTTAGAGAAAAGAAAGAGTGAGTGAGGGAGGAAGAAACAGAACTTCCCCTATTCCACAAGGGTTATTGTGTGTAACTTACTTTACACCTTGTAAATATCTTGAGTTTTCACCACAAAAGTCAATGCCACTTCCAAACCTTTCTATACTTCATAAAATAGCTTTATATAGAAAAAAATTCTCCCCAAGATATGGTTTATGCTTTCCAAGTAGCAAAGTTTATATAGCTTGGTCTAATTCTAATCATGAACAAATATCATGCAAGAGAGTTGACATTTTAATACAAAAAGTGCTTGAAGTCCACAAATAAGTGTGGCTGCTGGCTGGACCTTGTGAAATATGATGCAGCCTGTCCCCAGCACAGGCAAGTCCCAGTTTGCTACTCGACAAAGGGAAGGGCAGGTATAGGATAAATTTCTCCATTAATTACCCATTTTTAGCTAAAATTTTCCATGAAATTAAAGGCAGATACAAATGAGTGAAATGACTCTCATAAACTGAGTTGATCTTTAAACCTACTTCATCATAACCATCCAGCGCCTAAGCACATACAGCAGTATCAGGGCAGCTCGCCCAAATCCTTCAAAGCCAGCATCCCATGGGTCAGGAGAAGCTTAGGTCTCCCTGTTGCTTCACTGGGGACACTTTGGCTTTTGCCACACAGAAGAGGTCCTGGGGTCTTCAGCTGCAGCTCCACTCTGCAGATCTCACCTGCAGAGCCTTAGGCCTGCCTGGACCTGCCATACCAAAGCAAAATAGGATTTTTCAAGAGACACAGGCTATAGGCCCCTGCTAGAAAGAGAGCAGCCTGGTCTGAAGGCTCTGTCCTAACTTCACCTGGAGGCCCCACCCCTGCTATGAACTCCATCTGATCCATCTGGGCTCTAGAGCAGAGGAATATCCACCTGCTGGCAACATCTGCTTCTGGAGCCTTGGCAACTTGCCTGTGCTGGCCTCAGCCCCTCACCAGCTTGTCCTCCATAACTTACAGCAGGGAAGCCAAGCTCATTAGGCATCTCTGGCATTTCCCTGCTATTATCTGGAATCTCCATTTATCTTCCTTCTGGCAAACCAACTTGACCACCTTCTTGTGGGCCAAGGCAGAGGAGAAAGGCATTGGGAGAAGATCAATGTGCCAGTGACTAATGGGCTTTCATTTGGATTAAAATCACATCATAAAGTGAAGAGTTGATTAAATGACAGCCATGGATCTGGTGCCAGGGTGCATAAACCACCAAGGGCTTTTGCACCCTGGTGAGTTACTGGTGGGTCCATGGGATCAAATATCTTAGCATGCATGTGTTCTCCAGGTGGGCCTGGGCTTCTGGGATGCCATTTGGTTTTCTGTGTTTTGCTTCTGTTTTTGCCTTATTTTGCTTTTGGCAGTGACATGCAATTTAAAAATGATTACCCATGTCACAAGTAGCATAGTCACTTGATCCTGTGCCTCTGCTATGGCGGTGCACTTCATGCCCATTGGGCCATTGAGCAGTGTGATTCTCACCGTAGCTGTGGAAGTCATTCTACATAAAAAATGCCCCTGCAGCCTTCGAAGAAATGCCAGTTGACCAATTACAAGATTACACTCGAATTACACTGGAATCACATATCTCCTCAGCTGCACTGCTCCCATTACGACATTTACAACTGGCATGGCAAGCAGAGCATGAGTGATAGCACACAGTGTCCCTAAAGCCATCAGTACTAATAATCTCATGACCTGTGTAAATTTTATGTGCTTGGTTATAGGCCAGCCAACTCCATCCATGGTAGGACACAGGCTCTGTTTTGCCCAGGAGACCTGCATAGAGTAAGAGCGGCATTCCCAATCCTTCTCAGGTGAGGCCTAGTGAGCAGGTGGGCCCATGCCCCACTATTACTCCACAGCTGACCTTGAGCCACTGGATACCAAGTGGAGCACAGCAGCTAAGCTCGGGCTCTTTGGAGATTAGGGGAACAGCAGAGGGAGAGGTGGTCTTTAGTGTCCACAGGCCCCAATATCACACTGCTGGCTTCCTCTCAGGCTTCTGCTGCTCCTTTCTGTGCCACAATACAACATAAACAGAAATGAACTGGGCTAGAGTGAGTCATGTGGGCACACTTTTCAGGCCTCTCTGGGGGCCAGGTCTTATTCTTTTGAGGAATTCTTTGTGATAAGCCATAGTTGTGACTGCCTGAAATAATAGGACCAACAGTATAAGCACTAGCCTGTCTCTGGTGAGGTGCTGGGGCATTGGACCTCCACCCCGTGGGTCTCTTTGCTTTGAACCTGTGCTCAGTCTGCAAAAAGTGTCTGCACACTAGATGTGCAGCTCTGACATGTGCTTGAAACATGAGTACTGTCTGTTTCACCTATTGGTAGTTCTGGTGTTATCTATAAATAAACACGTAAAACAACAGAAAGAGCACAGACCAGGGGAGGGAGGTAAAATCAGTCTTAGGACTAAGTAGTTTTATTTCTTTCTCAACAATTTGCATAAAATAATGATATTTTGCTAAAATACTGCCTAAAATGCCTGACTTTTGCAGACTCTGACGTGATATCTACATTCATAACGTGAGGTGGATTAGGGCATTCTTGGCCCATTTGAGATGTGAGACTGTGGCCCATGCTGGTTAATGAACCGGATCTTGATTTTCTTGTTTTCTGGAATGCAGGCTGGGAGCAGTGACTTTCTCACATGTGACTCAGCAAGGTACTGCTCTGCTCTCACGTAGAGAAGCTATTTCCTGACTCCATGACACGGCTGCAGCTGATGGTGCTAACACACTTGGTGGCTTTCCAAGAACCTAATTTGAGTCCATTTTGTTAACTGTGGTTTGTGATCCAAATTATTTAACTCTATACAAGAGTTATGACCTCAAGGTTTGCTCTTTGGGAATCAGATGCTGATTCAGCAGGGTCTCAGGCCCCTGTGTCATTGGGCTCCAGCACTTACTTGTCCAGAATCCAGGATCAGGCCAGCCAGCTGTCTTCCTTTTCTGAACTGAGCTTTGCTTCCTCATCTGCAAAGCATGGGAGTCAGTGTGCAAATGCCCAAGCTTGGAACAAAAAGGTCCCCGAGCATCCATCCCTGCCCAGTGCTCAGCCTGTGCATGCTCCTTCTGACACAGCACCAGGTGCCCTGACCTTGTGGCTCCATTCTGGAGGGCACTTGGTGGTGTTTCAGTGTCTAAGGTGCATTATTGCTAATGGATTGCAAATGTCTCTTGTATGTTAAGAACACAGGTAAGCCTTGGGTTGCACATGATTATCTATGTCATACCTTCACATCCAAGTAGTGATTGCCAGAATATAATGCCTTTTGCATGGGGTACAAATCTACAAGGGGAGACATTCGATAGTAGTAGTAAGTCAATGGCATTTCCATCTTTGCCTCAATCTGCTTTTCTCTGGCCTCTAGAGGTTTCTTCCCAGTCAAGTAACTAAGTCAAAAATGATGGAACTATTTTAAAATCTGGAAAAGGCACATGATTTCCCTGTGTTTCTAGAATGTTTGGACATACTTTGATATATTTATTGTAGTTTTTTCAGAAGAGAAATTGTATCACTGACACTAAATGATGAGGTACTTAACTGATCTTCAAAAGTACCTTGAGGTTGACAAAGCTTATTAAACAATTGTCTTGTAAAATGACTAAAGAGTGTGTGGAACCAGCTTCCTGGTGTTTCCTGGTACCCGCCACACTGCATGTCTCAAGTTCTGGAACGTTTCCACACCAGCATTCTTCTTCCTTGGGGACAGCAGTACTTCATTATCTACTGGTGCTGAAACAGAACATGTTCCAATTTCCCGTGTCTTGAGAACAGGGTTTGGTCCCAGCAGAGAGGGATAGGGGCACAGCAGGGCTCGAGTCCTGGTCTGGGTCATCACACCTATATTTGTGTGCCTGTGCTTCCTGGCCACAGTGAGAGAATCTTGTCTAACTTGGATTCTGCTGCAGGTGCCTTGTCTCTGGAGAAAGGACTCAGGGAGATGAGTGTGTGTTTTTCTCCCCCCTTACACTGATAGAAAGCTTCGTTCTGATTATAATAAATAATGTTTCAAAGTAGGTTGTTTTCTGAGGGTGACATAACCCATTAATTGGCTTTAAATATCATTTTAATGATGAGGAGGAATTCTACAAAGTGGGGGGCCCATCAGGTTCTCAGAGTGTTTCTAATAATAATTTAAGTCACTTTTAATGTCAGTTCTAAAGAACTCATGGAGGAGAATTACTAGCTACCAGCAGAAACACCATAACAGGATGGTACCTGGGCAGTTGGAGCCACAGAACACATTGCTCTCAATTTCAGGAAGTGAGAGCTTTGGGGGCAAGAGAGGGTAATTGGGAAAAGAACACCTGTGGGTTAGCTAGGTAGGTCTTTATGATTGAATAATCTGCTTAAAAATTAAACAAGCCATCAGCGTCAATAGGGGAAGAGAGGGCACGCATCTGACCCCATGCCTATCTACTTATGTCCTCTTGCTGACATCACTGAGGCCAGTCTCCCAAACTTACTCTTTTCTCCTTTTATGGAATGGACAATTTCATCACATTTTCTCTATAATGAACTTGCTTGAGAATATCTTTTATAAACACAGAGGCACAAACTCAGAAATCCTCCTTGAAGGAACATTACATTACTATTTCTTGACAGAGAAGTAAACAGGAAGTAAAATTTGCAAAAATTTGCCTCAAAATGTGAAAAGAAAACAAGTAATTCTTATTTTCTTTCTACCTGCAGCCTGGCTGATTAGGAAAGCATTAAACTCTAGAACTAGTTTGTTAACACTTTATTTAATCTCCTCAAGAATAAGATCATTTGGAGAAGTGAAATAATTTTGTGTTTCTAAATACTACAGCCAGGAGAGTTGACATTAATTCAGGCAAAAGCATGTTTGTTTGTTTGTTTGTTTGTTTGTTTCTTGGTGAGTCTCCTTGAAGGGTAGGTGCAAAGTGAATGGCCAACAGGTGAGAATCCTGGCTATTGGTATACCTGTGGGTGAGGTCCCAGGCATTTCTTTATTCTTGTATGTTCATCTATCAAAGCAGGATTGAAAAGCAGCCATTCTGTGAAGATTAGAAAAAAAAATTATATGATTTGCCTAACCAAATGTTTGGCAGTCAATAAACATGAAGATTATTTTGCAAGCAATAGACTAATGTACACTAGGGGCTTGGAAGATTTATAAACAGTAGTTTAAAAAAACTAGATCAAGAATTATTCAGAGGATGAAATTTTGTAAATATTTTACAGACAAATCAAATTGCAAACTACTGTGAAAATTTAGGTGCAAAAACACAAGCAGCAAGGGAAAACCTCACGAGCAGAACACAAGATTGACAGTTATAGAAGTCAAGTTGTCTAAGACACAGATTCTTCTGACCAATGACCTCAGCTGAGATAAGAACCAGCACTACAGTGGGTGGTGTTGCAGGCCATTCTTGACTCCTTAAATCTGGCCCTGGGCTTCATTGCTGCCAGTTCTCTGCAGGGGCCAGGCCTCTGCCAATCATCAATCTCCACCACTCTGAGGCTTCTCAGGCCCTGGAGGATACAAAAGGAAGCAGAGGCGGATGCAAAATGGCATGAGGGTGGGTAAGGAGGCCTGAGAGTCCACATGGAATACATTTCCCAGGAAGTCAGCAGTCACAGGGAGGAAGTCCTCAGCAAGGTATCCATGGGAAATATGTGGTGTGGACCACCAGACAAAGCTGACAGCCAGGGCAAGGGTCATAGGCAGGTGTAGTCTCTTCAGAAAATTATTGTTGTTCTTGGTTAAAAAAAAAAAAAAACTACCACTACTCTCCCAAATTATCTCAAGCACAGTGCTATTTTAAACTTATCAGCATTCTCCCTTTTAGCCCAAGAAATATAGACAAGTGTAACTTTGGTTCTAGAACAGTCCTCTTTTATATTTTTATTTGCTTGGTATTTAGACATAAATGTATTAAATTTAAACAAGAATTTAAAGTATAACAAATCATAGCTTCATTAACTCAAAAAGGAATAGTGCCCTGCCATTTTCCAAAATGTCACCTCATTTCATTTTGAATTTATTTTCTTAAATATGCAAGCTAATTGAATCAGGAATATCCCTGGAAATAGCCCTTCCTTGCATTGAGCTGTTATTTTCCAAACATAAAATTCATTTATTTTCTCAAAAGTTCATTAGCTGGGGTCCCCCTCCAAGGTGGAAAGCCTTGCAAGGAAATTAATTCCTAAATGAGAAGTTTCTGCAGAAAATTCTCCCATGTGACTGGCAGAGCTATCTAGGACATATGTCCTCAAATGCATGATAGAAGTCAAGGAACTCACCAAAAATGTGAATATTTTTCAGGGAGCTATCCAGAACATGCAGCCAATTATCATTAGATCCTCTGGTGTTCATTGTAATAAAATTAATCTTCATGAATTCATTAATTATTAATATTTCATTCAAATGCAATTCCATGGAAATTGCATTGTGATTTAGCAATTAATTTACATACCAAGATTGAGAAGCATTCCCTTGTTCCTCCAAGGGACAACTTCTCCCTTGCATCACAGTAAGCTGAGAAGATATGATTGTCTGAAATATGCCCGAGAAAGAAAAGAAAATATCTAAGCAACACATGCTGAAGCAGGGAGAGATTTTTCTAGGCTCATGTCATATAAAAAGCAGAAAATTTTTAGCATTTCATAATGAGGAGAAGCATACACACACTTCCAATGTTCAATATAGCTCCTGACATAAGCAGTCAGTGGAATTTTAAGTTCCTGATTTCTGTTCATCATTCTAGTGAGCTCTTAAACAAGGGTGTTTGTATAGAAATTCTGAAATAGCATTGTAGGCCAAAGGACCAAGCCTTCCACCCTTCTGATCTCTGGGAGGGGACACATGTAGAGGGAGCCTGATGAGTGCTCAGGGAGTTGATCCCTCCTTGAACCAGAGCTCACAGGGCTGAATGTAGGATGAACTTTCTCACTGAGTCAGCAGATGAGGGTACATGAGGCCCTTTTAAGTTTTATATACAAGCTTCAGCAGTACATGTACTAAGACTGGAATGACACAGAACAGATTAGCATGGCCCCTACACAAGGAGGACACACAAATTTGAGAAGTGTTCCCTACATTTTAAGGGAAAAAAATATTTTTATTTTCTTCTCCAAACCCCTATCATTTATAAATGCTGTAGAATTCCTATTAATTTTCAATAATGAAAGGAGTTCTACAAAAAGACTAATTATTGAGAAGCTTTGGTTTGTGAAAATGTGTGCACATCCTCAAAAGTGCTAAGGTTTAGATGGTTCACCACCTCTGAGGGAAATGCATGACCTCAGAACTCTGATGGGGACCCTCCAAAGGCCAACTCTGTCCAGGAATTGCCACTGCACCTATGCACAAAGGACTGGCATGCTGCATCCCTCAGTCAAGAACAGGAAGAAGAAAAAAAAAGTTTTCAAATAAAACTTGGAATCATCCCCAAGCTGAGGATGTTTACATGGATCATCTTGATCACATGAGAAACAAAAGTTCCTTTTGATCTGAGCAAGCCCATTTATTAAAGCATTGTAGAAAAGAATAAACTCCTGTCAACATCAACCACAATTTATATTTCAAAGGGGAAACAAACCAGGCTTCTCTTTCTGGGTTAGGAAGACTTGTGATGTGCTGACCAGGAGTCAGTACCTGTTGGTGGTTTGCATGGGTCCCCAGAACTGCCCTTTTACACACTCAAGGGGCCTGTCACAACAGGGACCACTGCTTTCAGCATGGTGTCACTATCCAGGCTCAGCAGCAACTCAGTATCTACAGATCTACAGATGTGAACTGTGAATAATCCACCTTTCAATCAATCCTCTCACAGGCCAACTTCAAAGAACAAAGATGTAGGACTATAGCTAATAACTTCCCTGAAAGTCACTGAAGTCAGGAGCATATTTACAATGAGAAATAAAAACAAACAAAACTATCCTGACACACACTTACCAAAAGAGTAATGCAAGTGTGGTTAGCTTGGAATCAGGCCCTGGGAGATAAGGTGTGGTCGGTCAATGCAGAGACTGGCCATGGAGTTGCAGGTGTGGTCAGTCTGGAGACTGGACCTAGGGTTGAGGGGTTGCTGAGGAACATAGCCAGCTTTGCTTCTAGGGCACAGGAAGCTCACTGCTGTCTGTTTGGAAGATGATTAGAACGTGCCCAGTTGCCCATGCCAGGCACTGTTGTATGCTCACCAGGACATGCAGACACTACTCCACTGGGGTTCACAGTGGCCACCCTGATAAGTGTCACTGTGGCCTGCTTGATTCACCTTCCACCAAGAAATACACCCAAAGTCAACTGCCACATATTGGCCATCACACACCCTGGCTACTGCTTGAATCCACTTGGAGAGCTTCTGTTTTCCCCTGTGTTACTCCCTTGTTTCTGAATATTTTTTTAAAAATAATAATTGGCCTAAAGAATGCTCATGGTACACTGCAAGCTTTAAAGGGTTAGATGCAGTCCACAGAGCCTGGAGTCTGGGTTTTGCAGGACCTGGGTGACTTGCCCCAACATACTGCATGTTCTAAAAGATATTTCCACACTAGAGGCTGCACAAGTGGCCTCTAAGCTCATTGCTCCTGGACACATCAGTTACACTGTTTCCACATTAGAGAAAAAAGCAGGTCTTAGAGCATAAGCAACTTAGGAATTTTATTACTAAGTGCAGATCTTTAGTTACAAACTCTATTTGAGTTCAAAATTCTTACCTTACATGATTGCAGCAGAGCCTATGTATCCCAGCAACCCTCTGTCGGGTGGAGATCTGCACAGGCTTGCTCTGGTCTTCTTGTAGGATGTCCAGAGGTTAGTAAGAGCAAACATTTTCTTCCTGGCACTGGGTTCTAGTTTTCTTCCCTGGTTTCCTGGGGTTAGACCACAAGGAGAGAAGGAGTAGCAGCTGTGTTCATCCTCCCTGAACATGCCAGGCCAACCTGTGCCTGGATGTTAACCTATAGGAGCACTTGCCCACAAACCCAAGATGAATTTTCCTCAATAATATGATAAAAAATAAATCATTACAAAAGGTAAATAAGTGTATATATGTGAAAAATACTTCTGAGCCCAAACTACCAGGTTACTAGTCTATATAACACTTTTGTATTTTTTAAATTAAATGTGACATTTTCCAAAGAAAATGGTTCTGTGACTAGAAAGCAATCTAAAATTTCAGAATAAAACTTTTAGTTCTTCAGATGAAGAGTTATTTTGTTGTTTCATAGCTTTTTACAAAAGGACAAAAGATTTACTTTGTTTTTGATCTGTGGTCATGTGACTGTATTGTGTCTGGGTCCCGGGTGAAGCAGAACATCATGGTGCAAAGCAATCAGCTCCAGGGGGCCAGAAAGCACAGAGAGCTAACTTCTGTTGCAAAGCTCTTTCCTAATCAATAGAATGTGAACTCATCACTGGATGAATCCTGCCAGGTCAGCCCTCACCAGCCTGTCACCTCCCAGAGGCCAACCTCTATGCTGACCGTGAAACTGGTGTTTGGCTGCCAGGACACTAACTGTTTTAGTATCTTTATGTTAGCTGTGTTGGGCTTCCCAAGTTTAAAAAAACTCAATAATTTCTCACAGTATGTGGTATACACCCAAAAGTTTATAGTAAAACTAGGATTATATAAAGAAGTATTGATATGATGTGTGTGTGATCATGGCCAGACAACTGCTGTCCATGGAGCATTGAGATGTATTTATTAAGGTAAGTGAGCAAGTCCAGGATTGGGAAGGTGGCATGTTGGCAGGAGCTCCTCCTCATCTTCCCTGCTCTCTGCCCATGGCGTCATTTTCTTTGTGAGGCTTGGCTATGGCCCGTCATGGGCAAGAGGCCCAGTCTGGGGTCAGAACTGAGTCTGGCTCCATGTACTCTATTTACACATGGGATCAAAAGAAGGCTCTTCCTTTTTTGATTCTAGTGTTCCTTGCTTTTTAAAGAACTGGAAAGTGAAGAAAGAGATGGAAATGCACACAATCCAGTCATTGGGGCCCCAGTCCCCACTGTGCCAGACTCCCAAGGTAGCAGCAACCCAATCCCACTGGGAATCTCCCAATTGCTGTGAAATCTTCCTGTGCTTACTGTTTCCAGAGCATCAAGGTGTCTGGGAAGCTGTGATATGAAGGTTCACCAGTGCTCAGTGGTCTCCCCAGAGAACGCCCCCCCCCTTGTCACACCTTCCTATGTGTTTGGCTTCAGCTGTCCACAGGCCATAACTGCTGCCCCACTTTCTACTCATTCCTTCAGAAACCATTTGCTCAGAGACCATTAATCATCAAACATACAATGATACAAAAGATAGGGGTTGGTTTAACCACAAGCTTGTAATTTAGCTGAGTAGGAAGATGTCTTAGGTATAGGAAAAACAAAACTCCTTCTTAGTGGAAAAGTAGGAGCTTGCAGGAAGGAAGTGGAAAGGTAATTGACTGCACATGTCCAGGGAAAAGCCTAGAAAGGACACGCATGTGTGGGTAAGCCCAGCTTTTTGCCCATTCCTGCCTTGCCCCTTTACCTGGCCTACACCCCTGCCTCCCTTTATTTAGCCCTGCCATGCTTCTCCAGGCTCCTCTCCACGTAGGTGTCAAGTACCTCTAGATACACCAAATAATTTATTGTCCTCAAAGAGAGGAAACACCATAAAAAACACATTCTGCAAGGCACATCTTTGCCCAGGAAGCCCATGTGTTAGCCCTGCAGCTGTGAGTGCTAATAAGGAATGGTTGCTCTCCCAAAGACCTGGCCAATCCACCTAGATGCAAAGGGAGATGTCAAACAGACTTGCCATGTTGCTAATAGTGCACAGTCCTTGCCATGGCTCTAGAAATGTGCCTTGCTCTTACAGAGTATAAATCAGGTTTCTAATGGATTTTTAATGGGAGGATTTTATAGGGTAATTTTATCTGGGAGCGGCTGCCTGGCACTTTGAACTGTGCAGGACATCAGCACAGAAAGGTGAGGACAACAGTGTGGTCTAGGACCAGGTGAGTGAATATTCTGGCTACCCCTGTTCTTTTCCCAACCATACAATTAAAAATCATAGAACAAGCTAGAGAAAAAATGGGGGACCCTCAGACACACCTCCACTGGACAGGAGGACCATTGGCTCACAGCCAGTCACTGCTGAGAGGGTGCGGTTGGATCAGCCCCTGGGCCTGGAAACACATCTGTGACCTAAGAAAAATTTAGCACCCTTTTTTGCCTAAAATTTAACCTGAATTCATAGGACCTGTAGGTGTTGCCTTCTAGAAATAGGGGTTGCTCTTCTGTGCCTTGTAGAGGCTGGAAACTCAACATGGCTCTCTGGGTTCACTTGGCCTTCACAAGGCTGTGTCACATGTACACCGGGTCACATAAGGTTTGTGGCAAAGCCCCTGACACTGACGTTTTCAAGCTCTGTCCGTCTCTGAAAGCATTCAACAGTGTCTGGAGACTTTTAATGTTCTACTTTTGCTACTTTTACAATTAGGCAATATTTGCAGATTTGAGGCATTGAAAAAAAAATGGAGAAAACATCAAGCTCCATGACAGCATAGCTGGGAACTGATGCAAAACTTAGGTTTTGAAGTGTTTGATTTATAGGTCTGGTTCTGAAGGTGTGAGGAGCAGCCACACTGTCATAAAATGTGCAGAATAAAATGGCAGACCAATTCTGACAGCAGGGAGGGTGATGCCTGGTCAAGGAGAAGAGAGGTGGATTTTAGACTCTGGATAGCTCACTGTCCACCCATGTTCCTGCTGAGGGGTGACAAATAGCCAGGATGCCCTACACAGGGCTTCATGCCAAAGATGCACAGAAAGCCAAGGCAAGCACATGAGTCATGGAAAGGCACACGGCATCATCCATCCACCTGTCATTCATATGCTCGCCTGTCTTTCTAGCTATTTGCCTGCCTCCCACCTGTTGCCTGAGTGTGTGGTACGTAAACACACATCATCTCTGGAAGCTGAGTTAATTTCCCAGTTGGCTTCTTGTATCCCCCAGAGCTACCAGCACCTGGTCTTCCACATCCTGAAGCCAAGCCCTGGGTCACTTTCTTCATCCAAACCTGCACCCAGAGAAAGAACCCAGACCATACTGCTGTTGTGAAATGGGAATGCCATCCTGGTGGCTGTAGTGTTCTCAAAACTATCTTCCCTGGTGAACCAGGAGGGCTTTTGCTCACACAAGTGTACTTTAGACAGCATGACAGAAATTATTAAATACCTTATTTCATGCTTTCTGCTTTTTATTTATGAATTTTGATCCTGGAGACAAGGACCCTATGGGTATTGATTGTGGAAAACTTCAGACTAACAGAAGTTAATATCACTCATGCATGTGGAAGTCTCCGATTCTCTGAAAGTGCTGTCTACTGATGATCAGCTGCCAGGAGCCCAAGTGACAAGGTGTATTCACCATGGACAGCTGTTCCACCAGCAGAAATGAGTCTCACTGTGCTGTAAATTGACAAGATGCACAGATATGTATCTGGATGTTGGCAGAGAGTGTCACAGTTCTGGGAGTGGGACACAGGGGAAGTGTAACAGTGTCACCAGGGGAGGGCTGTGGGGACCCATGAACACCCTTCCCACTGAGGCTTCACACTTTTGACTACAAATATGCCTGAAAGGATAATGGAATGTCATTCTGACAGCTCCAGAGCTGGTTAGGGAGAGTTTGCTTATTCATTGAATTTCTTGGTAAATTATCAACCTTTTTTATACTGCAGTCAAGGATCATTATTATGAAATAATGCACTAATGTGGTGCTGGGCCACAGGTGCATCTGTGATCCAGGTCATGTATCTTGGAGGGCAAAGGCAGAGAACGGAATGGCTTCTAAGCTGCAGCCTGGAGATGGTTCGTATGAGCAGAGCTGCAAGACAAGTGTGTCCTGGAGACCCACTGTGCATGGTGCTCATGTCATACACAGGCCAGGCCTAACATGAGCACAGATATTCCAGGGTCACCAGGCAGAGCAGCAGCAGCCAAAGGTGTGCATAGCAAACACTTTGCTATGTTCCAGGGTAATGATTGTGAGCTCACTAAATCTTAATGCTCTGGGACCTTCAGTCAGTAGCCATTTTGTTCTTGGCAAAAGTATCTGAGTCTGAAGGTTAAATATTAGAAAGTTTAAAGTGTTCACAGTTTCAAGCCCAGAAGATTCCAAGTTCCCCAAAGATAAGAGCAGGTCATGTGCCACTCCCCAGGACTTGGTTTTGAGCTCTCTACCTGGGAGCATTGAAGGATGCAACAGTCCCCACAGAGTTTCATGTCCCTTCATGGAGTATCGAATCAAGTGAAGAGCAACATCCAGGTAGGTAGCATCAGAGCCAAGGCACATACACTGTTCTCAGTCAAGAGCCAGGTTTCTGCACTCAGGCTTTCCAGAAAGCTTCTGACATGGAAAGATCAAAATTCTCCTGAGCACTGTTTTTCACAGTCCCTACATGTTAGCTCATGTTGTTGGATTGCATTTTGCCAAAGTTTGTTGATAACATTTGTCTGTATACTCACGAGATTTGTTTGTGTCTTCATGTAGTTTCTTTCTGATTTGAGGGCAAGAGTGAAGCCTACTTGAAGGGACCCTTCAGGGTTTGTGCACCTCCCTCCTCCACTTTCTGAAGGTATCTATGAGGAAAGAGGTCGAGCTTCTCCATGGAGGTCTATTTGAAGCTCACCAGTGAAGTTACAAACCTGGTTTCCATGTGGAAAATATTTTCACCATTGCTTCCAACACTTTAATAAGCAGGAGGTAACTCAGGCTCCATGTCAACTGGAGCGAGCTTGAGGATCTGTACATTTTCTGCTATCATCCATCAGGCCCCTACATGGGCTGTCAGATTTATTGGTATGAAGTTATTCACACCATTTTCTTCCTTCAATTTTGTGGAACTTTAGTGTTGCCATCTTTCTCATTCCTGTTATTGATAAACTGTTCTATTTATTGATCAATCTGTCTAGAGATTTATCAATTTTCTTGATCTCCTCAAAAAATGTTTTAGTCATTGTTATTGTTGTTGTTGTCTTTGTTGTTGTTGCATTTCTGCTTTCTGTTCTGCAGGTGCCTGCACCAGCCTTTATAATGTCTTGTTTCCTGTTTCTTTGAATGATTTACTCCTTTTTCTCTACTTTCCTGGCAAAAGTTAAGGTCAACCAGTGAAGACTGCTATTTCCTTTCAGACCCTGCTTCTAATGCTCCATGCCTCAGACTGAATTCCTGGACTCTGCTTCAATTGCACATCATTGTGAACTGTTTCCTGGTTTCTAGTTTTCTTTTTGATTTCTCCTTTAACTCATGGTTGTTTGCTAGTTTGTTTGTATTTTCATTTTTTTAAAATATGTTGCTTTGTTTCTAAATATTTGGAGTTCCCCAGCTGTTGTATGGGTTAGCATATAGTGTATATTGATAAATTATTTGTGAGGATATACATGAGCATCCTGCTGTGGTTGGGTGAGCTGTTCTATTAATATCAATGAGGTCAATAGGTCAACAGTGTTGGTCTAGTCTTGTTTTCTGTATAATTCTTTTCGAAACTATAGGATAAGAGTAATGAAATCTCTGACCATAGTATTTATTATTTTTCCTTGCAGAACTACCAATTTTTGCTTCATGTATACTGAAGTTATGTTATTAGGCTAATAAATGTTCAGAATTTGTGTGCCTTGTTCATTTGAAATTTTGTAATTATGAAATGAATACTTATCTTGCAAGCTTATTTCTAGGTTGGTACATACACATCAGCTTTCTTCCTGTAAGTGCAGGCATTTCGTATCATTTTCCAACCTTTAAGTTGTAATCTGTGTTTTATATTTGAAGTGTCAGTATGTGTGTGTTGTGAGTCTTGCTTTGCTTCTTTTGTTGTGTTTTTTTTTCCTGAACTGGGGAATGAACCCAGGGCCTCATGCAAGCTGAGCAAGCACTCTTTCACTGATCTACCCTTCTAAGTCTCTTCTTTCTTCCTTTTTTTTTTCCTTTTGAGAAAGGGTCTCCCTAGTTGCCAAGGTGGGCCTTGAACTTGTGATCCTTGTTCCTCAGTCTCCTGAGTGGCTAAGCTCAGAGGCATTTCCATCATATCTGGCTCAGCCCTTGCTTTTTACCAATGATTCAGACTATTATTGATATCTCTAGAGTCACCTCTCATCTTTTCTACAAATGTCCCATTTGGCTTTGTTTCCCACTTGCTGTTTTTTTTTTTTTTTTTTTGGTCTCTCTGTATCCAAGGGACACACTGATGATTCCATCTGCTTTACCTTGACTTGCTCCAGAACTCTGCTCTGCTGCCATGAAGGTTGCTTTAGGTTTTACAGCAAGAGTGGTGACAGGCAGACTCTTGGTCTCCAAAGGCAGCTATGTTATAAACCCTCAGTATGGACATACCATGTGACTCAGGGCAGGATGCAACTCTGTGGTGAAGATCTCTCCCCTTTCCCCACATGAGGCTTGGGTTCCAGCTCCACCTCCGCAGAAGCAAAACTATGAAGGCTGCCCAGGGTTTGATTTGCTCCTCTACTGACCTCAAGTCAAAGGAGGATTTAAAATGTTCAAGGCAGAAACAGAAGCCCTGTGATCTCCCCACCACCATTGGTCCATGACCAAGGGGTATTAGGGGTCCTTAAGTTCTTTGAGCCCAAGTTTCCTCACATTGGCTTTTTACACAGGGGTCCCATAAGGAACCACTCAGAGTCATTAAAAATTTAGAAAATGCAAAGTAAGAAATAAATTCTAAATCACAGTAGGATCGATCCCACCCTTTGTCAAGTTATCAAGGTGTGGCCAAATGCAGGCAGGCGAAGGGCTTGGATCTTTTTAGCTGTACATCAGTATTCAGGGGCCTTTCTTTAAGTGTTATTAAATTTTAGCCTGCAGTTCATTGGCTTCCTTCCTTCAGAGATGGTGAAGATAAAGGTAAAGGGAACTCCTGCAATTCTAAAATGACTTTAGTCCACATGGTTCTCACACTAAACACAGGCTCCACCACAAGGAGCCTCCTTCCTGGGAGCAGTTGCACTGCTCCACACCTTGCCCTGCAAACACCCCACCCAGCAAATCCCCCATCCACACTCTGACAGGGCCTGGCCTCCATGCACTGGGAAGAGTTTCCTCTCTGGACAAGGCACTCTCCCTGCACTTTGGGCACTTGGTGGCAATGTGGCCACCTCCCCCCAAGAATGGCTTATGACTATTGAGTCTTCCACCTTCTACCAGACTCTGCCATCAGAGCATGAGGGAGTCGTGGGCCTGAGCTTCATGATGGGTACAGCATAGCTGCTTGATCACTGAGAGCTCAGTAAATAGATCAAAGAACAAACACAGAGGAGCACTTGGTATGGCAACAAAAGATGTAGAATAACAATGCAGCTCTTCCTATCAACATCCTGTTTTTAGAAGGGCTCACTACTTGTGGTTTTACACTGTGGAGCTGTAAGCTTAGCTGAAATGTGTAAGTGTTTGGGTGTAACCTAAAGGGGATTAACTGAGTGATGGCATGGGCTGGCAGCTAGTGCCATGAACATGATGTTTTCTGTTCTGAGGTCCCAGGGAGGACCAACATTACCACCGGGCTTTCCTCAGAACCCAGGGTGGACAGCAGGCTTTGCCCCACTTGGATGTGTTTACAACTTGCCTTGTCCTTTTTGTATAGTCTTGTGAATGGTCCCTCTTCCTCAGCTGCAGTTCACACCAGGACTCTAGCCACTCTGCATGCTCCAAGTATATGTGCTCACCAGCTTTGACGCAGGCTGAGTTTGAGTTTGCACAATGGACTCCTCACTGGGCTGGGAGCAACATGAGGCCTTGTTTATTCTGTGTCTGCTGAGAAGCTTGACATCAAACAGGCCCTTCATAAACAGTCACTAATGATAAAGAAGTAAATGCATGAAAGAAACAATGAATAAATTCTTTGCAAGAGCAGCTGTGCTATAGCACAGAGAGGACCTGGGCTGACTTCAGGTCAGACCCCAAAGCCAAGGCCCTACGTATGTATCAGAAGCAAAACTTGCCTACTAATTAGATTGTAAAATGCTAGACATTTCCAAACCAAACTACATGCAAACAGTTAGATCAGCAGCATACAATTTGTCAGAATATCAGCAAATTGTGGGTGTTTCTACAGGTTAGTGTGGCACCACCTTCCAATGATTTAGAATCACATGTCCTAACATGAAAAGGACAGACTGGGCTAGGCTCTTTAAGAACTCTGTCCAGGTGAAATGTCTGGAAATATGAGAAAACTTTTTGAATTTGATGAGCTGAGTGGCATTGGGGGCTGGCTTTATCTTTCATCTGCAGGTGGTTGTTCACCAGCACACTATCCTCGTAACCATGTCAGTTAACATTTGCTCATTTTACTTGTATTTATGTGGCATTTATTATATGTCATTATTTTATGTCACTGACATGTGTTTACAAATGGCATTTATTGTATTATATTATGTCTTTCCACCTAAAGATTGGAAAGAGAATAAGAGAGGAAATAAGCCACCATATGTATTACCAGGAGTAAAACCACATTTATAGTCAGGAGAGGAATGATTTTTGTCTTCTTGTGGTGCAGTGAATACAGCAAGCTGTCACCAGCTATGACATGAAATGTTCTGGCTGCATACCAGTTGCCTTCCCTAGATTGCAGGAAGCATAATTTTGATATCTCAGATAGTCTTCCTGATGGCCAACAGACTCACAGTCTTTTTGTAAATGGTTTTACCAGAACATGGCTATGCTCACCATGGACCCTATGTGTTGTTTCTGTAAGCCAGTGACACATCACAGGCCAAATGTCTGCTGCACCTTCATGTCCTCACGGAGACATTCATTGACACCACTTTGAAGAACAAAACCCATTAGCAGGATTGCTTTCCCTATGAGCCAGTAAATGCATGAGAATAGAGCTGTAGCACTGACCTTGACTGGGTAGGAGCCTAAGGAAGGCACCAGTGAGACTGAGCTGGAAGGGCAGCCAGGCCCCCACTTTTCCTTTTTTTAATAATTGATTTTGTTGTTTAAATACATGACAATGAAATGCATCATAATTCTTATAATACATATAGAACACAATTTTTCATATCTCTGTATATAATTTATGTTCCCACCAATTCATGTCTCCATACATGTACTTCAGATAATGATGTCCAACACATTCCACTATCATTGCTAATCCCCTGACCCTTCCTTTCCCCTCCCATCCCTCTGCCCTATCTAAAGTTCATCTTTTCCTCCCATGCTCACCCTCCCTACCCCACTATGAGTACGTCACCTTATATCCGAGAAAACATTCATCATTTGTTTTATGGGGATTGGCTAACTTCACTTAGTATTAACTTCTCCAAGGCCATCTATTAACCTGCAAATGTCATGATTTATTTCTCTTTTATTGCTGAATAATATTCCATTGTGTATATGTGCCACATTTTAATCCATTCATCTACTGAAATGAATTTAGGTTGGTTCCACAGTTTAGCTATTGTGAATTGTGCTGCTATAAATATTGATGTGGGCGTGTCCCTGTAGTATGCTGTTTTTAAGACCTTTGGGTATAGACTGAGGAGAGGGATAGCTGGGTCAAATGGTGATTTCATTCCAAGTTTTCCAAGGAATCTCCATATGCTTTCCATATTGGCTGCTTCAATTTGTAGTCCCACCAGCAATGTATGAGTGTGACTTTCTCCCCACATCCTTGCCAACACTTATTGTTGTTTGTCTTCATAACAGCTGCCATTCTGACTGGAGTGAGATGGTATCTTAGAGTAGTTTTGATTTGCATTCATTTCTCTGATTGGTAGAGATGATGAACATTTTTTATATATATTTGTTGATTAATTGAATATCCTCTTCTGAAAAGTGTCTGTTCATGTCCTTGTGGGCCCCCACTCTTCCTAACGCAGCTGTGTGTTAAGTCAATTCAGTGTGCACCTGCCCTGTCACCCAGGGAACCAGATTAAGCTGGCAGAGTGACGGTTTTGGCATCCTGTGTTTTCATTGAGGACTGATGTGTGGGTCCAGAAAACTTCAGCCACAGAGTCGTCTGGGCCTTGTGTGGACAGACAAAGTAGTTTCATGCAAAGGGAATCACTGGGACTTTCTCAGAGGCATTGGTCAGACGTCTGTTCCAGTGGGGTCCCCACCTTCTGCCCAGCCAGGAAAAGCCTCAGGAATGGGTTTACCTGCAGGGATGGAGGGCAGGTAGCATAAGAGGCAGGGGCCCACCTGAAGGACACAGCATAGAGAAGAAGGGAAGTGGAAGGACCCTTGTAGAGGTGGTGCCTGTAGCAGCCCCACCTCCTCCTCAATGGTGGTCTGGGAAAGGCAGGGGAGGCTCAGAGTCTCATTGCTACATGGTCAGAGATGGAGAGGTGACAGAGATACCAGGGCTGGAAGGAGGGTGAGGGGCTGGGGTGAACATGGAGGGGGTAGGGCAGGGACAGCTCAGAGCCTCATTGGAGAGGCATCATCTTCATGCATGTGGCCAGGTCTGCCTCATGCCATGGCCTCCTTGAGGACAGCCCATAGCAACTGTCAGCATTGTCTGTGAGTCCTTAAGTGAGGAAAGTCACAGGCAGACACAGACACACATATCACCTACTTGGAGGAGAACAGGGCCTCAGAAAGCATTCAGCAGCTGAGTTCATGGTCCAAGGCAGTGTCTCCTAAAGAGTGTCCAGGAGCATGTGTCCTCAGATCCCTCATCCCTCAATGCACAGGTGTCTGGCATCTGAGAACTGCTGAACCAGATTCTCCAGGCAGACAGATCTTCCCTGTAATATGTTACCTGGGCTGATACTATGTGCCCAGCCAGGAAGCCCAGTGCCTGGCCATGGCCCATTCTGAGGATGATCTAAACACTTTCTTTCTTTCTCCATTCTTCATCCTTCCAACAGAGTGAGTTTTGTTTATATTTTTTCCTTGCAGCTTTGCTTTCTTGCTATTTCTCTCCATGTGGGATGGCCATCTGAGGGTTTGGGTAAAATGTAGGAGAGAGCATGGCTTATCGATGGCAGCTTTTCCTCTTTAAGGAAAAACCTGGACCTGGAAGCCAGAGAGCATCTGGTGAGCAGAGCAGGTTCCCTTTGAGTACTGAAGCTGTCCTTCTGCCTGACTGTGGCTCCTGGCCTCCAGTAAGACAGGAGAATGCAGGCTGTGCCCAGCACCAGGTGGTACCATGCTAGCATGGCCTTTGAAGCTGCCTCTCAATATTGACTTCTGGTCAAGTCTTGACATCTTTTGTTATTAGTTTGATGAACAAATAAAGTCTATTGCTTGTTATTTTTAAACAGCATAG
This sequence comes from Urocitellus parryii, assembly GCF_045843805.1. Taxonomy (NCBI): domain Eukaryota; kingdom Metazoa; phylum Chordata; class Mammalia; order Rodentia; family Sciuridae; genus Urocitellus; species Urocitellus parryii. The sequence continues at coordinate 84,327,957 of NC_135537.1, forward strand.
GAAGAACTCCTGCAGAGCTTTCTTAGTGTGACCAGTGATCACATGTCACAGTGATCTCTGAATAATTTCTGAGAAAGAAAGGCACATTGCTGCTTTTAGAGAGATAGTTACCAGCTGGAGTAATACTTTACAAACTCTTTAGTTGGCCGCAGTCATACCAAGGTCTCCAAGAGTGTTTCCCAGGTATAGAAATTGGAGACCTGGGGCTGGGGATGTGGCTCAAGTGGTAGCGCGCTTGCCTAGTGTGCCTGCGGCCCGGGTTCAATCCTCAGCACCACATACAAACGAAGATGTTGTGTCCGCTGAGAACTAAGAAAAAAATAAATAAATGTTAAAATCCTCTCTCTCTCTCTCTGTCCCCACCTCTCTCTTTAAAAAAAAAAAGAAATTTGAGACCTGAGCATACAACCCCTGAAGGGTTTGATTGACAACAAGGTGAATGAGTTGTGGGGAACAAAACTTTGGGTTCATATTTGGCCCCTGGTCATGTGTGAGTGAAGATGCCCTTGAATGTGCATATGGATGTATCCACACAAAATGTTAGCTTGCTGCAGAGTGTGTGCATGGGTGTCTCTCTGCTGCCCAATTCCTCTTCCACTTACTTTGGCCAGGCTACAAAAAAAGCCCCAAATGACTCCAGCTTACTGAGGAACCTGATCTGAAGAGGCTAGATTTGTGCTAGCATGACCTGCTCCTTCTTCAGGCCCTGACACTTTGTGAGGTGCACATGGTTAACAAGCCCTACAGCTGGTGGATCTGTGAAGACATAATTGCACATGAGTGGTGGGGGAGCTGGGGAAACAAAGAAGAAATAAAATAGATAACAAACAAAGGCAAAGAGTAGCACTGTAAGCAAGCAGCATATTTCCCCTCCACAGAGTGAGCCTGTGGCTGGTGGTGGTGTCTGTGTGCAACTCTACTCCCAATTCATATTGCAAACAGTTTCCAGATGCTTCCAGCCCAAACCTACTCAGGAATCCTGTCCTTCACAGATGCCTCTCCATGAGGGAGATCTATCTATAAGTAAAATGGGGTGGATCTTACTAATCATTCATTTCCAATCTTCCTGATTGGGACTTTTATTAATAAGCTCATTTTATCTGTTTCCTTGATTAGGAAGAGCTTAATCGTTTAATCATGTGAAGGGAGAAGAGAAGGCTGGGGTGACTTGCAGTTTGTTGTGGGGTGTGTTTGTGATTCATGCACTATTTGTTGGCATGCTGGAGTGAAAAAAAATACATGAAAATGCAGAAGAGCACAGGCCTAAGTGGTTTCAGTCCAGTGTGGGCAGTGGCAGGAGTTTGAAGGAGCCCTGGCTCACTACCCCAGGTGCAGGAGGACCACTGACCCTGCTCTGAGTGTTCCCCACATTTCTGGGGAACAGAAAGGGTACCTGGCTGGTGGCTCCTGGCTTGAGGCCCAGGGTCTCAAGCAGGGTCCTTACACCTGGGGTCCAGCTTGTGAGGCCTTTGAAGCTCTGCCTTTCATCCAGGCTCTGTGCTTAAACAAGAAAGAGAAATAAAACCTCCATGTATCCTCAGATTTGCTTGGATAGCAAAAAAAAAAAAAATGAGCTTTCTTTCTCTTCCTTCCTTTTCCAGGACCCCTGTTCTCTAGCACACCTAGGCTGATGTAGATCTTGTGAAGCTGGAAGGGAGAACACTATGGCTCTGACCCTGTACTTCAAACTGAGCTGCCTTGTGAGCCCACTCACGTTTCTCTGGGCAACTACCTTCTGTTCTCATGCCCTGATATTGGTTTCCACCCTGAACCCTCAGCAGTTGGCACAGCCTCCTGGTTCCAATTTCAGAGGAGGACTCCTGACTTATCCTTGCAGAAGGTAGGGCTGTCTCAATCTGGCCTCCTTCTTGCTCTGACTCTAGGTAAAGACCTGATATTCCTCCTCCTCATCCCTGCTTGTCCCCAGTTTTTCTCTCTCCTAGCTCCCTCCCTGTTCTATGCCAGCACCAACCCTGCACCTAGGAGGACTCCAGATTTCCCCATGCAGGGACAACCTCTCAACAGCCTGGAGAGTGGCAAGCAAATAAACTTTGTTCTCCCACCCTGTGTATCTCCATTCCAGAGGAGACAGTTGAAATGCACTGACCTCCAGCCTCCACCTCCTGTGGCTGCTCATACCCAGACAGCCATGCTGCAGGTGGACCTCACAGCTGGTGGGACCTACAGCTACTCAGGCCAGTCCTGTAGGCCTAGGAATTCACTCATGCTCACTCTGCAGCAGGGCACCCTCCACCTCCATGCTAGCCAGACAAACCATCCTTTTCTAAAAGCTGCTGCAAGCACATGATCCTCCTTTCTCCGACTTGATTGTGACCTGCCCTCAGAAGCCCACCTGCCTGCTCTCCTAGGGCCTTACCCTCCACTCCAGAGCTCTCACATCCTATGAGTCAGGCTGTGTGTCTGAGTGGCAAATCCTTGGCACAGCACATGGAACTTGGAAATGCATATTTGTTCACAATTTTCCTTGACAATGTTGGCTGTGGTTGGGGGGGGTGTCTCTGGCTTGCCAGGTGGAAATGTGAGGCCAAGCCAAGCCTGGGTCTTCTCAGGGTAATGGCCCTCCTCATCCTGTGCTGCTATTCACCTCCTCTCCCTGTGCTCAGGCCTGGATGCTGTCCTGCCTGGCTGAAGAATAGCAATGCAGTCCGTAGATACAACTTCATTTTTCAGAGCTTGTCTCCACCTCTTAGTCTTTCTGTTAACAAATTCCTGTATTATATGGTTGCACTGGTTAAATAATGTACCCCCCAAACTCATTTCCAGCACCTCAAAATGTGACTGCATTTGGAATAGGGTCTTCACAGACAAGGTCATGTTAATACATGGTCACAATGGATTTGGTTGGACCCTGATCCAATAACTTGTATCCTTTCAAGAACAGACATTTTAACAAAGAGATAAATTTCATGCAAAGACAGACAATAGAGCCAGAGGCCATAGACAGAGGTCGCTCAGACTCATATTTACCTGCCAAGCTTTACAGGAGCCTGCAGATGCTAGAAGGTGCCATAAAGTCCTCTTCCCTGGAGCCCTCAGTTCAAGAAGTGGCCCAGACCTTGATTTTGAATTTGTAGCCTAAAAGAGAAGAATCTCTGCTGTCTTAAGCCACATGGTTTTAGCAACTTGCTGCAGCAGCCTTAGGAATCTAAAAGAACAATTAAATTACCTCAGGTGATAATTTAATTACCACTTTTGAGGCTATTTCCACTGTAGAGATATCTTTTTTACATTCCAAACTCATTTTGAACCCACCTCCAAATCCAAATAGGAATTTCTTAAGTCAGTGTTTTTGGACATGGAAATGGAGTGTTTCAGATCTGGTCAGTGCCTGATATCCACGAGGAAGACAGTAGAATGTTCAGGCTTCTGATGAAGCTGTGCATTTCTGTTGGCCCTGGAGCTGAGTGGCACCCTAGATCTGGGCCCTCATGAAGCCAGGGGCTGCCTAGTTACCCAGCTGGGGTGAACAGTTGTTTGGCTGATCAATCCCACAACACAAGCTGACTGTGTCATATGAGGTGGCTAATTCTAAATAAACCTTGCATTTTACTCTTTGCCTTGGATCATGGAAGTCCTGTGGTGAACCCACCACTAATGGTGACGACCATATCATCTCCCAGGTGAACATCAGTTTTGTCTTCCTTCCTGTGCTTCCCCTCCCTTACTTGTTCACATATATTTTAGAAAATTGGTGAAATCCTGGTAGGAGGAAATGGGCTATAATTACTGATCTCAAACATTATAAGAACCAACATATAGAAGCAGTGACTACCTGGCTGTACAGATTGACTCTGGAAGACTTTCAGACCCATGGATCGGGGTGGAGCATTCGTGGTTTCCAATGTGACAAGAGCCAACAGGTTAGTGGAGAGGGTACTTCCTTGGGGGATGCGGGCCTGGCCTCAGTGGGGCCTGCATGGGTCCTGCATGGAGACTGAAGTAGTAGAGATTAGAACCTGGCCTTAGCAGGCTCCTCCAAGGTTCTCTGTTTGAAGGAGTTCTGGTGGAGCTTCTGGGAAGCATAAATAAGGGCACGATGTTTTTGGAGAATCTTCTTGAGCCTCAGGGTTGGCAGCTTTCTCAGAAGGCTGCCAGAGGCTTCTGCCCTGCAAGCCCAGGTCTTCTGCTAAACCAAACAAAGAGATTATTTCCAGCCATCCCCTGGCTGCCCACATCTGCCTTCAAATTTTGATCTGTCACTAGTTATTCCCCACAAAACATTACACATAAAAGAGAAACAAGCAAGGTAAAATAAGCTAAAAAATACTCAATAAAATGCAAAGATAAAGTAGTAAAAATTAGTGGCCACAGCACAAAGAGAAATGCCAACTCAGAGCATCAGAGAAGGACAGGCAGGATCTTCAAAAGATACCTGGACACCCCCTGGCTAAGAAACAAATAAAGCCCTAAAGTATGTCCTTGTGGCATATCTGAGGTCCTTAGAGATGGGCTGCATGCAGAGTACAGGTGAAGGTCTCCAGAAGTGGAATTTCCACAGGGTCCTTCTGTTCCACTTACATGGTGAGCAGCCTGTGCTGACCAGTGTTAAATGCCCAAGGGGTGTCAGACTCCTGCATCCCCACCTTTGGTCCCCTCTGGAAATCAGAACAACAACATCCTCAGGCTTCATTCCTTCCCTGTGTCAACCCCAGGGCTTCCTGGGTGGGCTGTGGAAGGCAGAGGGCTCTTTGCACTCCGGGACATGAAAGTGTGATGGCAGAAATAATTCTGCTTCCTCTCACCTTGCCCCAGGCTTGAACTCAAGCAGGTAACATCTTTTGCTTCAATCTATTTATCTATAAAAGTGGACTAATACAGGTACATACATCAAAATGTTTCTGTGACAATAAACTATGAGTCATAACCAACTCTTAGCCCAAAGTCTAATACAAGGCTATGCAGAGTGAATACCAAGGGATTTCATACATTAAAGTATACTTCTGTGCAGAAAATATGCTGAAGGGAACATGATGGATGACAGAAAGCAAAGATGGAAAGAAAAGTCTTTCAGGAGAACCTTTATTCACCATTAATTTGAGATGAGACCTCTTGGAGCCTCAGTTTTCACATTGTCAGTGAAGTACTTATAAAATATCTCCTAGAGCATTTGTTGGACAAACAACAGAAAGGCACCTTCCAGGAACTCAGTGCTCACAAAGGCTCCCCTGTTTCTCCAGATTGTTGTTCTCTGAGGGATTGCTCACTGGCTGGTAGATCTTCAAGAGCTGCTTTTCCTCTTTTTTTTTCAAATATAGAGTTCTACATAAGTTGCTATATTCATCTTTTGAGGTGCAGCTTAAATACTCAAATTATTGCATGCCTTCAGAATTGTGTCAGTTTGTACTGAGATGTGATTGTGTTTATGTGTGTGTGTGTGTGTGTGTGTGTGTGTGTGTGTGTGATGTAAAAGTGAACACAATGTGCATAACCTGAAATACTTTTTGAGAGTCTATAACTATGATTTGAAACCCCAGATTCCTACCATGACCCAGAGTTAAGTGGCTAACACCATTATGAAGTGTCTCAAACCTCAAGGGGCTTGGGGTCTGGGGAGGAGACTGTGGATAGACACCTATGTGCCCTTTTATAAATGCAACAACATATGTCACCAGAGAGGTTTTGCAAGGGTTCCAGAGAAGGATAGCCCTGAATTAGACAGAAAGAAAAGCAGCATGAGTGGATGGCAAGTTGTTCTTTCTAATTAATTGTAGGCCCATGTGCCTGGGCTAGGGGTGTCCAGGTAGCTGGTGAAGCTTTGCTCTGGGTGGGCCTATGAGGTGTTTCTAAAGATGGCAGCAGTGAGTGAGTGGACCAAGGAAAGCATCTCCCACCCAGCCCCAGTCCTCCAAGGGTCTGAGTGAAGCCACAGGGTTGGAGCTCCAGGTTTGCTGTTGGTCTCCCCTGCAAAGACACCCTCGCTTGCCCTGTGTGTCCACACCCTGGGTCCTCAGACCTTTGGGCTTAGGTGGACTTGGCCACCATCTCTCCTGAGTCTCTGCCATGCAAATATGTGTGGTCCCTCTGCCTCCATAATCATGCAGCTGATCCCTGTAGTGAAGCTCTACCTCTACTGGTCCCACTAGTTTTCTTCTGTGGAGAACCCTGACCACTGCCCCAGATAAAGGGAAATGTGTACAGGAGGCAGAGAGGGGACACACTTCTAGGACAAGGGTCCTAGTCTGGATTTTAGAGCCTGAATTTATGTGTTAAATTCCCAGGTCCCAGGGGTGGTACTAGGAGCTGAGGATTTAGGGGGAGATGAGGTTGTGGAGCCAACCACGAGAGAATGCACCATCAAGGAGAGGCAGAGGGACACATCTTCCTGCATCTGCACAGATGAAAAGCCCACAGTGTGGGCACTCAGGGCAGCTGTGTATGCCCCAGAACCTTGCCCTGATGTCATCTCATTTTTTACTTCCTGCCTTGAGACCTGTGAGAACTAGTCTTGTTCACAAGCAGCCCAGGCTGTGGAGCTCTGTTATGGCAGCCTTCACAGGCAGAGCTGGAGATGGAGCCAACATAGGAGAGGCCAGCCTGTGTGAATAGGTGGAGCACCAAGACCCACCCTTCTGAGCCCAGGAGGGCGAGAAGGGCCTCCATGGGGGTTGCCAGTCTACCATTATAAGTCTACCAGCCACGTGAGTGAAGCACATTTTGGAGGGGGAAGCAGGGAGCCACAGAAGAATCTGCAGGGGCCTGGACCAGGCCAGTGTGAAGGGACAGAGTTGAGGAGAGGTCAGGAGGGACCATAGGAGGGAGGAAAGCTGAGAAGGAGTACACTGATGGAGATGAGGGCATGTTGGCAGCCCCGATATGGTGGATGGCTTTCTCTGAATGGGGAGAAGGAAGGTGATGATGCCAACACCAGTGCTAAGCTGCAGTGCCCTGAGCAGGGAAGAGTCAGCTCAGGTCCCTGCTCAAGTTGTGGGACTTGGGCACACTCACAGCCATGAATCTGTGGGTACCATTACAAAAGGGGACCAAAGAACTGTGCCTCTCCCTCTTTGATTTTTTAGAGAAGAAGTGGAATCTTGGAACCCAGTAAGAACCTGATGGCCATGTGCTGGTTCCACCTTCCTGGGTCTCTTCATCTTCCCTGGGCCACACCAAGGCTGCTCACCTAGGAGCCCCACTTGGTTTGCAGCACTCTCATCCATGGGGGACCTGAGTGGGGGGTCCTGTGCTGAGTCCCTCCCCAAAAGAGAGCTGAAGGCCTTCTGCCTATCTCCCACCTGCTCAACTGGAGTCTGAATTGCAGGTCTCCTCAGGAACCCAAAGAAGCCATTCCTCTAAAGTGCCAATTCTCCTGCTCTAGCCACTTCTCTGCAAGTCTGCTTCTCCTGGGGTTGCTGCCATTGCTGCCAAGAGCCCTCCCAGCCCCAGTGTCCCCACCCCAGGGCTCCCACCTCTTGTGCCTGGGCTCTGTCCTCTCAAAGACCAGAATCCATAGGAAGGGGCCTGAAAACCAGTAATATTTTCATTGAGTCAGAATTTTTAAATTATGTGTCTTTAGTCCCTTCATACAGAATGATTGGTACAATAAAATTCTTTTTATTTAAAACCTGTGGAAGTTATTGCCACCATGGCTGGCCTGCACTGCACCAACAGGTTGAAGAAACCTGCCTTGGCCCTCACTCTTGAGCTCCTCACATAGCCACCTGAGCACCCGCTTCATAATCATTTTCACTTGTGTCAAGAAAACCTTTTTGGTTCCACAGTCTTGCTATTGTGAATTGTGCTGCTATGAACATCGATGTAGCAGTGTCCCTGTAGCATGCTCTTTTTAGGTCTTTAGGGAATAGACAGAGAAGGGGAATAGCTGGGTCAAATGGTGGTTCCATTCCCAGCTTTCCAAGAAATCTCCATACCGCTTTCCAAATTGGCTGCACCAATTTGCAGTCCCACCAACAATGTACAAGTGTACCCTTTTCCCCACAACCTCGCCAGCACTTATTGTTGTTTGACTTCATAATGGCTGCCAATCTTACTGGAGTGAGATGGTATCTTAGGGTGGTTTTGATTTGCATTTCTCTGACTGCTAGAGATGGTGAGCATTTTTTCATGTACTTATTGATTGATTGTATGTCCTCCTCTGAGAAGTGTCTATTCAAGTCCTTGTCCCATTTGTTGATTGGGTTAGTTGTTATCTTATTGTCTAATTTTCTGAGTTCTTTATATATTCTGGATATTAGGGCTCTATCTGAAGGTAGACGAATGGATTAAAAAAATGTGGCATTTATACACAATGGAGTATTACTCTGCATTAAAAAATGACAAAATCATAGAATTTGGTGGGAAATGGATGGCATTAGATCAGATTATGCTAAGCGAAGCTAGCCAAGCCCTAAAAAACAAATGCCAAATGTCTTCTTTGATATAAGGAGAGTAACTAAGAAAAGACTAGGGAAGAAGAGCACGAGAAGAAGACCAACATTAAACAAGGATGAGAGGTGGGAGGGAAAGGGAGAGAGAAGGGAAATTGCATGGAAATGGAAGGAGACCCTCAGGGTTATACAAAATTACATACAAGAGGAAGTGAGGGGAAAGGGAAAAACAGTACAAGGGGGAGGAATGAATTACAGTAGTGGGGGTAGAGAGAGAAGAGGGGAGGGGAGGGGAGGGGAGGGGGGATAGTAGAGGATAGGAAAGGCAGCAGAATACAACAGACATGAGTATATCAATATGTAAAGCAATGAAGTGTAACTGATGTGATTCTGCAAGCTGTATAAGGGGTAAAATGGGAGTTCATAACCCGCTTGAATCAAAATGTGAAATATGATATATCAAGAACTATGTAATGTTTTGAACAACCAACAATAAAAAAAAGAAAACCTTTTTGTTATTGCTGTTTTTTTTTTTTCATGGAAACATATAGTTGACGGTGGAGACTATGCTATTTTCCCTTTTGAAGAAGAAAGCCCTCAGTGTCCACTCACCTATGAATGGAGTTTGGGCTCCTGTTTCCTCAGCAGTGGACCATTCAGAAGCCAGACTGAGCTGAGTGCATATCAAAAGCTAACAGTTGAAACTGAGGACATCTGTACCAAATGGCCAGTGTACAAAGCCACAGTTAAAGGTTGGTTATTCAGAACAATTAATTCTGATTAATGCTAAGCAAATAAACAATTGCCCATTCAAGTGGGAATTAGTTCCACTATCTTTATGGGAGTCATAAAAATAATGCAGCTAATAGATTTAAATGCACCTAATGTTTCAGAAAATATGTGTGGAGTTTTGCTGCCTTGAAGTACATTATCTGTTGATGTGTGGACTTAAATGGGAATAGAAGATTTTGTCTTCTATTATTTGACTATGACATTTATCATAGTCAAAGAAGACTATTGTAAAAGCACCCATTTTCTCTGGTATCATATATGGTCACTGTTTACATGGATAGGAATTAGAATGGGGGTTGCCATGAATGGCACACAAATGAGTAGTGATGTCTGAATGTCTCTACGTGATTTAGCTCCCATGATTCAGCACCTACTCATAGAAATCTCTGTGCTGGGTTCCATGCTTTTGCTGGCACTAGATGATCCTCTTCAAGCTAACCCAGAAGCAGACAGTGAGAAGTTTCATACACCAAGAAGCATACTTAATGGAGAAGCCTTCATGGAGAAGGCAGGCTGTGCAGGGCACTCCATCCTGACCAGTAGCCCAGAGCTTATTCTAAGATAGGAGCAGTTCTCCATGACGGGTTTCAGCTAAGCACTTTGGCTCTCTAACTCAACTCCTCCAAACTCCACAGAGTATGAGATCTATCACACCAACAAATTGTCTGCCAGCTCATATGGTCTGGGGCCTTTGGAGACATGATGAGGTTGAGTGGCTGCCCCTATGTTCCTCACCCCCTCTGCTAGTTGTCCCTGGTCTGGTTCTCATGTCTCACCTGCATGTTCCCACAGAACATACTTCAGGCTACTTGGTTGCATGGTGACCACTCTGCATACCGTGCTCCATTTGTACATTGTGACCTGTTCTAAAAAGTTAATAATCCCACATGACTCTGAACCCTCAACCCTGGGCTTCACCAGCATAGCATGTTTGAAGTAGGGCCAAGATACCATCTGAGTCCTGAAATTTTTTCCAGGCTTGAAAGCAAATAAGAAAGTCTAGGGGGAAACGGAAAGCCAAATCTAGGGACCAAAACTATTCAAGGAGCAAAGCAGGGATCACTCTGAGCAGAGCAAGCATCTGACATGGGAAGAGTGGCTCTCAGCAGCCTGTAGCCTCCCCTGCCAGCCTGCCCTGTGTCCCATAGCCTTGGACACTGCCTTAATTTAATCAGACCACTATAAGAAAATAATTGAGACTAATACTTTATAACTAGTAGAAATTTACTTCCCACAATTCTGGGGGCTGGGAAAACTGAGCTCCAGGCTCCAACAGATACAGTGTCTGGCATGGGCTGATCTGCTTCACATATGCAAACTCAGGCTGCATCCTTACCTTCTGGGAGGCGGCATGGCTTCAAGGCCCTCCCTTAATCTCTCTCAGGGGTCAGGGATCCTCCTGCATGACTTGATCACCTCCTAGCACCTACTACTCACCATTATCATAATAGGGTCAGATCTCAGCATGCAGATTTTGAAGGAACACAGTCAGACCAGAGAAGTCACCAGGCCCTACTGAAGAACTTGAAGCTTGAGGTGTCCAAGAAGGAAACAGGTAAGAGCTCCATTACTTCCCACTCAGCGACCTCCCAGCCAACACAGACCCAGTAGCCCTGGAGATATGGAGAAACACTGCAACATCCTAACATGAGAAAGCCAGGATCCTTTGCTTCCCAGAAGATGACCCTGCTCTGGAGAAAGCAGTGTTGTCATCATCCACAAAATTACAATGATCCTGGGTGGAGAAGTATGGTGTACACTATGGTAGTGAAACCTCTCATCTTACCTGCCAACTTACCAGCTCTGCCTTTCCCTTGGACATGGAAGCTCTTTTTATGCACCAGGAGCCACCATCTGGAAGAATGACCTGATGCTGGTGGGGAGGAGGTCCCAAGAGCCTCAACACAGACATGGATATACTTGAGCCTCTGTGCTTCCAGAGAGTATCCTGCCCCAATTGACTCCTTGGCCTGGAGAAGCTGCAATGCATCCACATGACCATTCAAGTCATCACTCCCACTTCCTGAGATGATGCGACCTGACCCATGCTGCCCACCATTTGGTGAATAAGTCCCGCTGTGTGATAAGTCTTGGAAGATCCTAGAGGGTGACAGACATGGGGTTAAATCCAGTTGTCACAAATTACAAATTGTGCCATATGGCTGAATTTCTTCAGCATCACCAAGCTTTTTCCATTTGCAAAAGTAAAAGTGGTAGCTCAAGCCTCCAAGGAAGAGGAATCATATGGTTGCCTAGTAGAGTCTTCCTGAAGAGATTTACATCTGGATCAGCTTTTCTTCCTTTCTTTCTGAGGCACAAAGTTGCTGGGTCCTGTAAGTAATGAACTAGTAATATAATCCTGACAGAGTCTGTATTACCGTGGCCTGCCACTGGGCATTTATGAGCATTGGACAGGGAGATCTTACATTTTACAATTTTCTGGTCTGCTGGGGATGTGTAGAACGTCCTTGACACAGCTGGGAGCAGCAAAATCAGTACCAGCTACACATGCACAGCCAGCTCCTTCTCTGGCAGAGGATGGAGCACAAGGCTCCATTCATCCTATCATTCAGGACTTCATTCCCATCTGTTCACCTGTGGATTGTCCACTTGTGCATCAAAATCAGCCTATGTCACTGTGACTAGGGAGGACAAGGAGGAATCTGGGCCCTGAACTCCTCAGACACTGGCAGGTGTGAATTAACTGTGGCCTCCTTTCCTCTCCCTGCACCCACTTTGCATGGGTGGTTGGTGGGGGTGTCCTTTCCTTAAAATTTCTAAAACAAATCATTGACTTCATGAAACCTTCTGTATCTTTGTAAATTGATAACCTTAGAGTTAGCAAATGCTGGTTGCCTTGGAGACAGGCTTAAGAATTTTATGTCCATATCTTTCCTTATCCTCCAAGGAGATGAATTTGATAATTACAAAAATAAAAGAAAAAAGATACACAAAACAATGTGTTTACTTTCCAATCCATCATCAGCTCCTCCTCCATAAATTTGCTGGTGGTGTGAGGAAAGGGACCTTGGCTTCCATTTGGGTGTTTTTCCCTTGATCAGTCTGGTACTCTCTGAAGTCAGCAAGATCCTAGTTTACTGGGCATTTTCTCTCTTCTTCTTTATCTGTGAGCTTGATGTCCTTACATCAAAGCTGCTGGTAGCCTGCCAAACATGCTCTCCTTCTCTGTCTCTGCTCAGGGTCCAAGTCTAGGATAATCCAAGGCAGACACTCTGCATTGCCGGAATTTCTGCCCTAAGATCCTGCTATTATAAATAAACTGTAATACATTTTATTAAGGGATATGCATTTACTCTAAAACGGGTGTGTGTCTATGATACTGAAACTTTTTATTTTGCGTTTGCTAAGCATCTTCAAATTTGAAGCACAAAACTTAAGGGAATTCCAAATGTGTGCTTTGATATCAGTGGACATGAAGTACATATAAATGTACATAATAATTATGATTATTTAAGGTCTGTCTTCTGAACACTTACCATTGAAGTTGACCCAGAGTGAATGATAAACAAATTAGAAATAAACAGGTAATTTTCAAAGTGGAAATTCTGTTAACCTAGTTTATAGTCCATGCACTCTTAGGGTTTTGACTTTTTAATACACACACACATGCAAATCATTTTTGAAAAATTATACAGTTTCATATCTCCAGGGTGTAGTGTTACAAAAACTAGAGTCAGCTGGTAACAATTTGATATCAAAACTAAAATACATACAAAAAATGTATTTTTTAAATTGAATTGATTTATTTTTACAGAAGTATAGTTGTATCTAAATTTGTTACACAGAATTTACATTTATAAATTATTATTTAATTCTGTGGTTTTACTTAAACACTAAAATGAATCCAGTTTAGCCACTTAAAAGAGTTTTAAATAATAAACTGAAACACAGACACACTGTAGAAACTGGCTTATCTAAATTCAAATGGACACGTGGACCTTGCCCAACAGAGACAGACCTCCGGAACTTCTCAAGAAATGTTAGGATAAGATTAAACATATCAGAGACTCACATGTCATTATTTTTACTTACAGGAGAAAATACGATTATGGTGTCTTAATTTTCCATCACTATGATCAAAATAATGGACAGGAATGATGTAGAGGAGAAAATATGCCTTGGTTCATGGTCCCAGAGGTCTTAGGCCACCACTGGCTGGCTCAGCTGCCCTGGGCCAAATTTGGGAAGCATACAGAGTCAAGTGGGAAAAGACAAACCTTTCCAGCCTTTCCCCAGAGGCCCACTTCCCTCGAGAAGGTCCCATTGCCCAGGAGCCCACTCAGCCATCAGTGAAAGTTCTCAAGTGGATGGAGCCACTAGAAAGATCAGAGTCCTCACCATCCAGTCATTCCTTAAAGACTTGCCTGTGACCCTTGCTGTTTTGGAGACCAGGCTTCCAGAAACTTTGGGGCACATCCCGGATGCAGAGCATCAACAGATGGCAACACGTGGGGCTGTCCAGATGTGGGGTCCCCCTCCCCCTACACACACTCTAAGAATTGTCAAAGAAATGCATGTGCTGGTAGGAATAAAATCATATCACACAAAACATTTCAAAGTTAATGTAAAAAATGGCAAAAGAAATAAGACAGGCATATTTTATAACTCAGTTCCCCAGAATAACCACTATTTATATTTCATTTTATTAAGTAGATCTAATATATTTTATTATAAGCCAACATACCATTTAGTTCTTTTAATTTTTAGAAATGGCTTATGTTTATTAACTAGGATGCACATAATTATAAAATAGATTTGGTACGGTTATTAAGAAAAGCACACCTGACAATGTGCCTGCTGCCCCAGACAGCTTCTTCAGCTCTCACGGCTGACCCTATATTACGTGTTCCTAATCTCCACACCTATCATATAGTTGTCACAGCTGGGCACTGCTGGTATGTGCCCCTCTGGAATCTGGATTTAGGGCTCTTGTTTCCTATGCACAGTTACAACCTGATTTTAGATGGCTACACCTCCAGGGCTACATTATTATCACAAATTATTACAGTGTAAAAGTTATGTCATTGAACAGTATTGTAATATATATTATATATATATATATATTCAAAATCTTTTTAGCCCCCAAAGTCACCCAGGGAAAGAAACTAAAAAGAAATAAATTCCAACTTTTTAAAAATTAACATTCAAAACTTTAACCTATTTTTTTTTTTGGTTTTGGGATGCAGTTCTATGAGGTCTCACTGTCACAGCAACTGGTGTGCTGGGACACAGGCCAATCAGGCCCCAGAGCTGCCTTTCCCAGATGCCATAGAAGTGTACTGGGGCAGTGCCTGAGCTCTAGCTTCTCTCCTTCCTCATGGTGTTTTTGATGCTTCTTGTTTTAAATTTTTTTGTGATGTATCCATGGTGAAGGACACACTGCTACTAGGCATTGTAGCATGCTCAGGTTGAGCTACTCTTCTTGTTTAACTTCCTATACTTATCACCTACTGTGATGAGAGCATTCAAAATCTACCTTGTTAGTGACTTTCAAGAGTCTGATCTGGGGATTCCAACATGGCGGCGGGCGCAGAGAGATCAAGTCTCTGACCTCTTCAGCTGTGTGGGCATAGGGAGTCATAAACAATCTAAATTCTGTTTGCTCAGGATCACTAGGCAATGCTGAGCTGACGTGGATCTGGGGCGATCAGTCTGGGCCTCTCAGAACACACAGTGAGCCCGGATCGGCTGAATTCAAGCTCCTGTTCGCCTGCTTCCCGCAGACAAACAGCTGTGACTCAGCACTACTCCACCCGGCTGAAACAACCGGTCAGCCCTTCTGATCCTATGGAGGTAAATGCCTACCAAGCCTTCATAGGTAGTGGCCACAGGTTTGAAACGGGGCCTGGGAGAGACAGTAAAGACCCACCCGTTGCATTGGTCACCCGGCAAAGGGAAACGAACTGTCGCCATTTGCAAGAGATACCACCATGGCAGAGACCTGACGTCATCAGACTGCGGCGGAGGAGATAACTTCATTGTAACCTGCGGCTACAGGTGTATAATCCCCTAACCTTCCCTCTTCACACATCGGGGAAACCTTAAGGGCCCCTCCCAGCTCTCCCATGAGCGCGATAGTCAGACCTAGGGAATCAGGCATGGGACCCACGGTGCGGAACTCCCAGCTACCACTCCCACCAGTGCTGACACCAGAGGTTTCTTGCACCAGCTACCGGGGGCGTGGCTACGGAAGGGCAAGTAAAATATGCTGAGGATTCTCAGCCCCAAGCTCTACAAACTTAGGGACTGAGGGAATGGCAGACAGGGAGAGTGTGCCCAGTCATTCATGAAAACAGGGCTCCTGGAGCAGCAGACCTGGCGTGTAGCCAGTATTGTGGTGAGTGGCACCTGTGAGAGGGGCCTGGCTAGAGGAAAAGTGGGGAAGTGACTAGACACAAGAGGAGGCCCTAGGCACTCAGGATTGGAGACTCGCCCAGTCTGGGAGGAGGAGCTGCTGCACAGTGATTGGTTCCCAGGTATTGACAGGAGAAACTTGGCCTGGTGGACACAGCGCCAACTACTGGAAGAGAAGTTAATCAAACTCTAAGACTGCATTTATTAGTTTTTTTTTTCTCTTTTTTTTTTTTGATTTGGGTTTTTTTATTTCATTTTCATTTTTCTTTCTTGTTGTTTTTAAATTTTTTTTTCAATTTTTTCTTCTAATTTTAATTTTAATTTTTTTATTATTATTATTATTTTTTTAAATTTTTCTTTTTTTATTTCCTATTTTTTTCTTCTTTTGTCTTTTCATTCCTTTTCAATTTTCTTATTCCCCCTTCCTTGAATTTTACCTGCTTACTCTCATTCTCTTTAGTGACTTCTTCCCTTCCCTTCTAATACCTTTCCTCACAAGCATCAAATAAATTTATAGGAGTAAACAGTAACTCAGCAGTCAAACAGAAGAAGAAGTAACATGAGCAGCTTCAAAAATCAAGGAAGAAAAGGAGTACAAACAATGCAGGACAGCCTAAATATTCAGGAGGACCTAGAGTCATCAGAAAAATGGTCATATAAAGAACTCAAGGAACACCTTAGACAGATGGAATGGAACCTTAAAGAGGATACGAGACAGCAAATTCAAGCAGCGAAAGAACACATTGAGAATGAATTACATAAACAGATAAAAGAAGAAGTTAAGCATCTTTATAAGGAGATAGAGATTATAAAAAAATAATCAAACAATAATTCTAGAAGTGAAGGAAATGATAAACCAAATTAAAAACTCAATTGAGAGTATCACTAACAGAGTGGAGCAAGTAGAAACCAGAACGTCAGATAATGAAGACAAAATATATCATCTTGAAAAGAGTCTAGCCAACTCAGAAAGGCTGGTAAAAAATCACGAGAAAACATCCAAGAGTTATGGGATAACATAAAAAAAAAACCAAACTTATGAGTCATCGGGATAGAAGAAGGTACAGAGAAATAATTAAAATCAGAGTGGAAATCAATGAAATTGAAACAAAAGAAACTATTGAAAATATTAACAAAACTAACAGTTGGTTCTTTGAAAAAATAAATAAGATCGACAGACCTTTAGCCATGCTAACGAAAAGAAGAAGAGAGAACTCAAATTACTAACATACGGGATGAAAAAGGCAATATTACAACAGGTGCTACAGAAATACAGAAGACAATTAGAAATTATTTTGAAAACCTATATTCCAATAAAAAAGAAGATAGTGAAGACATCGATAAATTTCTTAAGTCATATGATTTGCCCAGACTGAGTCAGGAGGATACACAAAATTTGAACAGACCAATATCAATGGATGAAATTGAAGAAGCAATCAAAAGACTACCAACCAAGAAAAGCCCAGGACCGGATGGATATACAGCGAAGTTTTACAAAACCTTTAAAGAAGAATTAATACCAATACTTTTCAAGTTATTTCAGGAAATAGAAAAAGAGGGAGCTCTTCCAAATTCATTCTATGAGGCCAACATCACCCTGATTCCGAAACCAGAAAAAGACACCTCAAAGAAAGAAAACTACAGACCAATATCTCTAATGAACCTAGATGCAAAAATCCTCAATAAAATTCTGGCAAATCGTATACAAAAACATATCAAAAAAATTGTGCACCATGATCAAGTAGGATTCATCCCTGGGATGCCAGGCTGGTTCAATATATGGAAATCAATAAATGCTATTCACCACATCAATGGACTTAAAAATAAGAACCATATGATCATCTGGATAGATGCGGAAAAAGCATTCGACAAAGTACAGCATCCCTTTATGTTCAAAACTCTAGAAAAACTAGGGATAACAGGAATATACTATAACATTGTAAAAGCAATCTATGCTAAGACTCAGGCTGGCATCATTCTGAATGGAGAAAAATTGAAGGCATTCCCTCTAAAATCTGGAATAAGACAGGGATGCCCTCTCTCACCACTTCTGTTCAACATAGTTCTCGAAACACTGGCCAGAGCAATTAGACAGATGAAAGAAACTAAAGGCATAAATTACATAATGCATAATAGTTGTATTCTGCTACCTTTCCTATCCTCTACTATCCCCCCTCCCATCTTCTCTCTCTACCCCATCTACTGTAATTCATTTCTCTCCTTATTTTTCCCCATTCCCCTCACAACCTCTTATATGTAATTTTGTATAACAATGAGAGTCTCCTTCCATTCCCATGCAATTTTCCATTTCTCTCCCTTTCCCTCCCACCTCATGACTCTGTTTAATGTTAATCTTTTCCTCCTGCTCTTCCTCCGTGCTCTGTTCTTAGTTGCTCTCATTATATCAAAGAAGACATTTGGCATTTGTTTTTTAGGGATTGGCTAGCTTCACTTAGCATAATCTGCTCTAATGCCATCCATTTCCCTGCAAATTCCAGGATTTTGTCATTTCTTAGTGCTGCATAGTACTCCATTGTGTATAAATGCCACATTTTTTTTTTATCCATTCATCTATTGAGGGGCATTGGGGTTGGTTCCACTGTCTAGCTATTGTGAATTGTGCTGCTATGAACATTGATGTGGCAGTATCCCTGTAGTAGGCTCTTTTAAGGTCTTCAGGGAATAGTCCCAGAAGGGCAATAGCTGGGTCAAATGGTGGTTCCATTCCCAACTTTCCCAGGAATTTCCATACTGCTTTCCATATTGGCCACACCAATTTGCAGTCCCACCAGCAATGTACAAGAGTACCCTTTTCCCAACATCCTCGCCAGCACGTGTGGTTGTTTGACTTCATAGTGGCTGACAATGTTACTGGAGTGAGATGGTATCTTAGGGTGGTTTTGATTTGCATTTCTCTGACTGCTAGAGATGGTGAGCATTTTTTTCATGTACTTGTTAATTGATTGTATGTCCTCCTCTGAGAAGTGTCTGTTCAGGTATTTGGCCCATTTGTTGATTGGGTTATTTGTTTTTTTAATGTTTAATTTTTTGAGTTCTTTGAATACTCTGGATATTAGGGCTCTATCTGAAGTGTGAGGAGTAAAAATTTGTTCCCATGATGTAGGCTCCCTATTTACCTCTCTTATTGTTTCTCTTTCTGAGAAAAAAAAAAAACTTTTTAGTTTAAGTAAGTCCCATTTGTTGATTCTTGTTATTAACTCGTGTGCTATGGGTGTTCTATTAAGGAATTTGGAGCCTGACCCCACAATATGTAGATCAGAGCCAACCTTTTCTTCTATCAGTTGCATAGTCTCTGATTTGATATCAAGGTCCTTGATTCATTTTGAGTTGACTTTTGTGCATGGCGAGAGGAGGGGATTCAGTTTCATTTTGTTGCATATGGATTTCCAGTTTTCCCAGCACCATTTGTTGAAGATGCTATCCTTCCTCCATTGCATGCTTTTAGCCCCTTTATCGAATATAAGATAGTTGTAATTTTGTGGATTGGTTTCTGTGTCCTCTATTCTATACCATTGGTCCACCCGCCTGTTTTGGTACCAGTACCATGTTGTTTTTGTTACTATTGCTTTGTAGTACAGTTTGAAATCTGGTATCGCTACACCTCCTGATTCACACTTCCTGCTTAGAATTGCTTTTGCTATTCTGGGTCTTTTATTATTCCATATGAATTTCATGATTGCTTTCTCTATTTCTACAAGAAATGCCGTTGGGATTTTGACTGGCATTGCATTGAACCTATAGAGAACTTTTGGTAATATTGCTATTTTGATGATGTTAATTCTGCCTATCCATGAACATGGTATATTTTTCCATCTTCTGAGATCTTCTTCTATTTCTCTCTTTAGGGTTCTGTAGTTTTCATTGTATAAATCTTCCACCTCTTTTGTTAGGTTGATTCCCAAGTATTTTATTTTTTTTGAGGATATTGTGAATGGGGTGGTTTTCCTCATTTCCAGTTCAGAAGATGTGTGCCTGATATACAGGAATGCCTTAGATTTATGCGTGTTGATTTTATATCCTGCCACTTTGCTGAATTCATTTATTAGCTCTAGTAGTTTTTTTGTAGACCCTTTTGTGTCTTCTAGGTATAGGATCATATCATCCGCAAATAGTGATAATTTAAGTTCTTCTTTTCCTATCTTACTGCCTTTAATTTCTTTTGTCTCTCTAATTGCTCTGGCCAGTATTTCGAGAACTATATTGAATAGAAGTGGTGAGAGAGGGCATCCCTGTCTTGTTCCAGATTTTAGAGGGAATGTTTTCAGTTTTTCTCCATTTAGAATGATGCTAGCCTGAGGCTTTGCATATATGCTTTTTACAATTTTGAGGTAAGTTCCTGTTATCCCTAGTTTTTCTAACGTTTTGAACATAAAGTGATGCTGCACTTTGTCAAATGCTTTTTCTGCATCTATCAAGATGATCATATGGTTCTTATCTTTAAGTCTATTGATGTGGTGAATAATGTTTATTGATTTCCGTATATTTAACCAGCCTTGCATCCCAGGGATGAGTCCTACTTGATCATGGTGCACGATCTTTTTGATATGTTTTTGTATACGATTTGCCAGAATTTTATTGAGGATTTTTGCATCTAAATTCATTAGGGATATTGGTCTGTAGTTTTCTTTCTTTAAGGTGTCCTTATCTGGTTTGGGAATCATGAACTCCATGAAATGAATCTTCCTCTTAGTACTGCTTTCATAGTGTCCCAAAGATTTCAATATGTTGTGTCTGAGTTTTCGTTTACCCCTAAGAATTTTTTAATTTCCTCTTTGATGTTTTCTGTAACCCATTGTTCATTCAATAGCATATTGTTTAATCTCCATGTGATGTAGGATTTTTTCTTTCTCATTTTATTATTGATTTCCAATTTCATTCCATTATGATCAGATAAAATGCATGGTAGTATCTCAACTCCTTTGTAATTGCTAAGATTTGCCATTTGACATAATATATGGTCTATTTTTGAGAAGGATCCATGTGCTGCTGAGATGAAAGTGTATCTGCTTGATGTTGGGTGGTATATTCTGTATATATCAATTAAGTATAAATTATTTATTGTATTATTGAGCTCCGTGGTTTCTTTATTCAACTTTTGTTTGGAAGATCTGTCCAGTGGTGAGAGAGGTGTGTTAAAATATCGCATGATTATTGTGTTATGGTCTATTAGAGTCTTGAACTTGAGGAGAGTTTGTTTGATGAACGTAGCTGCACCACTGTTTGGGGCATATATATTAATGATCGTCAAGTCTTGTTGGTGTATGGTTCCCTTGTGCAGTATGTAGTGTCCTTGTTTATCCCTTTTGATTAACTTTGGCTTGAAATCTATTTTATTTGATACAAGTATGGACACCCCTGCTTGCTTCCGGGGTCCGTATAAGTGATATGATTTTTCCCAAACTTTCACCTTCAGTCTGTGTATGTCTTTTCCTATCAGATAAGTCTCCTGTAGGCAGCATATTGTTGGATCTTTTTTTAATCCATTGTACTAGCCTATGTATTTTGATTGTTGCATTTAAACCATTAACATTTAGGGTTACTATTGAGATATGGTTTGTATTTCCAGCCATATTTGGTTATGTGTGTTACTTAACATGATTTGTTTTTCCTCTATGGTTAGTTTTTCCTTTACTGTACTACCTCTTGCTGTTGGTTTTCATTGTTATTTTCCATTTCCACTTCCTGTAGTGTTTTGCCAAACATGTTTTCAAGAGCTGGTTTTCTAGCTGCAAATTCTTTTAACTTTTGTTTACAATGGAAGATTTTATTTCATCTTCAATCCTGAAGCTTAATTTTGCTGGATACATAATTCTTGGTTGGAACCCTTTTTCTTTCAGCGTTTGAAATATGTTGTTCCAGGATCTTCAAGCTTTCAGAGTCTGTGTTGAAAGATCAGCAGTTATCCTGATTGGTTTACCCCTAAATTGTAATCTTCTTCCTCTCTCTTGTGGCTTTTAAGATTCTCTCCTTATTCTGTACATTGAGCATCTTCATTATGATGTGTCTTGGTGTGGATCTCTTATGATTTTGTAAATTCGGTGTCCTGTAGGCTTCTAGTATTTGGATTTCTTTTTCATTCTTTAAGTCTGGGAAGTTTTCTAGTATTATTTCATTGAATAGATTGCTCATTCCCTTGGTTTGGGCCTCTGTACCCTCTTGTATCCCAATAATTCTTAGGTTTGGTTTCTTGATGTTATCCCATAATTCTTGGATGTTCTGCTCATGATTTCTTAACATTCTCGCTGAGCTGTCTATGTTATTTTCAAGTTGAAAAACTTTGTCTTTGTTGTCTGAAGTTCTATCTTCTAAGTGTTCTACTCTGCTGGTAATACTCTCATTTGAGTTTTTAATTTGGTTTATTGTTTCCTGCATTTCCAGGATTTCTGTTTGTTTTTTATATCCTCTATCTCCCTATAGAGTTGATCTTTTGCTTCTTGGATTTGTTTATGGAATTCATTGTCAAAGTGATTTTTCATTGTCTGAATTTGCTGTATAATGTCTTCCTTGAGACTCCAGATCATCTGAAGCATGTATATCCTGAACTCTTTGCCTGACATTCCATCAGCTGCAGATATTACCTCATCTAATGTTGAATTGACCTGTATTGTTTGTGGTCCTTTCTTTCCTTGTCTTTTCATACTGCTCATGATTCTTTCTAGCTTTGTGAAACTGTTGTGCTAATGGTTTTCCCCTTATATATTAGTATTGTTCTTCTATAGCTCCAAAATTCCTCTTTTGCGGAGAAAGACAGTGTTAACAGTTTCCAATATCAACAGTACAATATTTAAGCACAAGTTTTCATTATTAATACATTTATAGTTGGATTCTAAGACTATAGATATTGGTTTTAATTATTACTTAAGAATATATTCATTAGTTTCATAAAAGGCATACCATATCTTGTGGCATATAGAAAACTTAATTTCAGATGAAGGATGTTATACTTAGAGGGAAAGGAGTGAGGGTATGAGGTTAAACTAACTTAGCACCTTTGGAGAGCTATAACCACTAGACTGGTAATTTATGGAAGAATGTATAGACTCAACCTCCTATCTATTTAGATAGTTACCCTATGTATAGATAGCAAAAGTTAGGAGATTGAAAGTGGGATCGAGAGAATACGAATGAAAAAAAAGAAAAGAAAAAAAATAACAAGGAAGAAAAGAGAAATAAGAGAAGGAACAGGAAAGTAAGATAGAAATAAAGAAAAAATGGGGGGAAGGTGGGGTATATGCATTTCCTCTATATTATATTACTTTGGTAATTCTGTTGTTCATGCACAGTTCTTGGTTTCACATACGCTGAACTTGTGGAAGAGAGAGAAGAAAAGAGAGAAAGAAAGAGAGGAAAAAAAATGTCTATCAGAACACTGTTTTCCTTGCTTCCAGTAGGTGGTGTTGTCTATTCCTAGCTTGAGCCTCTGTATTCACGGTGGTGGGTATAGCCAGTGTAAAAGGAAATGAGCTTCCACCTGTATCTTCCCTACTCTAGTCTCTGAGGTAGAAACCAGGTGTCTGTACAGTTGTTGTTTTGTGTTGATAGCTACAACCCCCAAAAGCTTGTGGGAAATATTTTGAGTTATGGCTGTAAAGGGTGGGGGAGTTGGAAACCGGGTATCTGGATCAGCCGCAGAACCGTGATGGTAGCCACACCCCCTTTGATGGGTTTTAAGGGTTCATGGGCTTCCTCTGGACTAGCACTTGGGGCCGGGACAGACTTCCTCCTCCGGTCTGGCTGGGCGCCTCGTTTTATTAAATTTTTAACACTCAACTTTAGTTTGAGTTTTCACTAATTTGTTTTTGTTTTCAATTTAATTGGTTTCTGCACTTATCTATAAATTTTTTTCTTCCACTTGTTTTTAGTTTATTTAACTCTACTATTTTTTTTTTACTTTTTAGTTTCTTATGACAGAAGCTTACATTATTGATTTAAGATAATATCAGAGGCTGGGATTATGGCTCAATGGCACAGCATTTGCCACACATGTATGAGGTACTGGGTTCGATCCTCAGCACTAGGTAAAAATAAATAAAATAAAGGTAGTGTGTACATCTACAATTAAAAAAAATAAAAAAGAAAATATCAGCATATAATACTATGAATATTCTTCTGGGTTCTGCT
The DNA here is from genome assembly GCF_045843805.1 of Urocitellus parryii. NCBI lineage: Eukaryota > Metazoa > Chordata > Mammalia > Rodentia > Sciuridae > Urocitellus > Urocitellus parryii. The sequence goes on from NC_135537.1 coordinate 84,351,611, forward strand.
ATAGCTGCAACCCAAAGAGTTTGTTTTTTATATTTTCACTCAGTTCAAAATATTTTTTTTTAATTTTCTCCACTTTGACCCATGAGTTATTTGGAAATCTATTGTATAATTTCTAAATATTGAGTCTATTCTTAGATATCTTTCTGTGATTGATAGCTTAATTTTATTGTGGTTAGAATAAACTTGTTATAATTTCAATTATGTTTAATTTCAATTATGTTTGCATATGACAGAAAATATTATTTGTCTTGGTGACTGTTCCATATACTTTTGAAAATAGTATGCATTCTGATGTAGTTGGTTGGTGTGTCCTGTAAAAGTTAATCAGGGCTGGTGTTGGGGCTACAACTTTGTGGTAAAGCACTTGCCTAGCATGTGAAAAGCCCTGGGTTCAATCCTCAATGAAAACATGCACACACCAACACACACTAATAATAATAATAATAATAATAATAATAATAATAATAATTCGGTCAAATTAGTTGATGGTGTTTTTCTATTATCCATATTGATTTCCATACTGATTTTCTGTCTACTCCTGTGGATTTGTGAGAGATATATGTTACGATATCTCCAGCTGTATTTGTGGACTGGTTCATTTCTCAGTGGGTTCTATAAGTTTTTCTTTAGGTATTTCAGATGAGTATATTTTCTCACTAAATTAAAAGTATCACCTTTGATAATACCTTGCTTTTGCTCTTATTCTGAAGTCTACTTTTTCTAAAGTAAAAAAATCTTATTGGTTTTCTTTTGAAAATAAATAAGTCTCCATGGTAGCATATGTCTTCATGAACTTGCAGTCCTCCTGCCTAAGCTTCCTAAATTGCTGGGATTACAGCATGCTCCATTGCACCCCTCTCCATTCATTTACTTTTTTTTTTATATCAGGGCTTGAACTCGGGCGCACTCAACCACTCAGCTGCATCCCCAGCCCTATTTTGTTTTTTATTTAGATACACGGTTTCACTGAGTTGCTTACCACCTCACTTTTATGGAGATTGACTTTGAACTCATGATTCTCCTTGTCTCAGCTCCCAAGCCGCTGGGATTACAAAGGCGTGCACCACAACGCCTCACCATTTACCCTTTTAAATTTGTTCCTTCTAGATATACATGACACTAGAGAGCATTTTGAAATATTTTACATACATGGAGTGTAACTTATTTTAATTAACATTTGTACATACATGGAGTACAACTTATTCTCATTCCTATTTTTGCAGTCAGACATGTTATGGAGTTCCATGGGTTGTGTATTCATACATAAACATAGGAAAGTTATGATATGTGGATGCTGACACACAGTAAAGAGGTAGAGGAGAATAGAAGTACTTTAGATTAGACAAGGGGGGATGAAGGAAAGGGGGATGGGAATAGGGAAGACAGTAGAATGAACCGGACATAACTTTCCTATGTGAGTTTATAATACATGACCAGTGAAACTCCATCCATTTATCTTAATTATTTAAAAGTAACTATTATTTTTGAAGAGGGTTTAATAATATCACAAAGTTGGAATTTTTTAAATTTAGTATGACAATTTACAAACTTAGTTGTTCTGCTTAGATATTTTCCATTTACACTAATTGCTCATATGTTTGTGTTTAAGTCTATTTTTATTACCTTGTCCTTCTTTTCTGCTTTTATTTCTCCTCCTCCCTGTTTCTGCCTTCCTTTGTGCCTTATGAAGGTGTGCTGTTTATACTACTAATGTGTCTATTGAGTTATTGATAAACTCACTTTGAGTACTTCACACAGAGTGAAGTTTCTCAGCATTTATTAAGAAACTGCATAAGGGCCATGGTGTTTCAGGAAAGATTGTTTAGTTTTACTTACTGTCAATGGAACATACTTCATGCAAAAGTTTCCATTGTGCCCAAAGAAATGATTTCATGGAATAATAATTATTTTTTTTTCCTTTAGAAAGTGACATTTTTTTCAAACTCTAAATGATATATAAAAATATATGCTCACATTTCTGTTATATTATTATGAAGACATATGAATGAAGATAGGCAATAATATACTATCTATGGGGAAATTTTTTATTTTGACTTGTTTGACCTTAGAGAAAACATTGAGTCTTTCTCCATAAATGTGAAGCAAGCTGCAGGATTCTGCTGGTTGTCACATAGAGAGGAGGCCTTCCAGGTCCTCCCTGCTGACTGGCCTTTGGTATGGATGGCAGCTGACCTTTGTTAAGTGCTTTTTCTTTAATTGATATGATTATATATCTTTTCTTCTTTGGCCTACTTTAAGTGCATTTCTATAAAAAGCTTTTATGAATGATTATTGATCAAAAACAATCAAATGATTGATTATTCCATATTCCATTACCCTTACATATCTAAAATAAGCCCCAGTTCACTTTGTATTTTTTTCCTTTTTGAAATTTATTTGTTGAATTCAGCTTGCTGATATTTAAATGAGGAATTTTTACCTAAATTCTGGAGACATTTTTTTTCTGTAACATTTTGAACTTGATTGATATTGGAGTAAAGCTAGTGTCATAATCAGTTAAAAATTCTTCCCTCTTAATGAAAGGGATCAGGTAAACATGTATGAGTTCCTTAAATATTTGATAAATTCTTCAGTAAAACCACCTGGGACTGGAGACATGTTTTCCTGGAGCTTTTAAACGGTGACTTTAATTACTTAAGTGATTCTCAGGCTAGATGCAGTTACTCAGCATGTGACTGAGTATCACACACATTGCCTCTGTCTCTGCTGCTCTCTCTGACAAGCCACCATTGCTGAGAAGGTACTTTGAGTCACCCAGCTGACATTTTAGTTTTCTGTTTTCCCTTCCACAGCTCTGGAGCTTTGTATCTGTGTATTTCCAGCCTCCATTGTCTGATGTACACATTAAAACTGCTGTGTTTTTGCAAAGTATCTGGAAATTTCCTTTTTTCCCCAAGTCTACTTTAGCAGATCCTGATATAGTTGCTTTTCCTTCTTTTTACAATTAATATTTTCTTAGTAGCTTTTTTTCCTATTATTTTCCTTTAGTCTACCTATATCATTGCATTTAAAATAAGTTTATTATACAGTGGTGCTACCTGATTCACAGTTTTGCTTTCAACTATAATCTGAAAATATTAAATGAAAAATTCAGGAATGAAGAATCTGCCAGTGCAAAATTGTGTGCCCCTATAAAGAGCATGCTGATATCTCACACCATCTTGTGTCATCGTGGTTCACCTGCTTAGGACAGACACCATTCCTCTGTCTACAGTGTCTGTGGTGTGTACCCTATTTGCCTACCAGTCACTTAGTGGATAAACTATTGCTGCACTACAGCACTTGTATTTAAGTAGCCCTAAGTTTACTGAATTATGTCCCAAAAGCACAAAATCAGTGATGTTACATTTGGACATGCTGAAGAGAGATTATGAAATGCTTCCTTTAAGCAAAGAAGTAAAAATTATCAGCTTAATGTGGGAAGAAAAATATCTTGCTGATGCTGCTAAGATTTAAGTACTATAAGATACTTTGAGAGACCATATTCACATGATGTTTATTATAATAAGTTGCAAAAATGTTCTACTTTAGTACTAGTTATTGCTGCTAATCATTTACTGTGCCTAAGGTATAACCTTTGTTATAGATATGTATGTGTGGAGAAAAGCATAGTATGTGTAGGCTCAGTACTGTCCATGGTTTCAGGCCTTCACGTGGGCCTGAGAACCTATCCCCTGAGAATTATGAAGAACCTCCATAAGTGGCACATTTTGGGGTTATGTATTTTTGTATATTTTGTCAATATCTGGCTTTCTATACAACACTTGTATTTAAGGTAGTGGTTTATAGTTCAGTGCTGAAGTTTGCTGTATTATTTTGTTTTCTTATTACTTCTCATTCTTTTTTTTTAAAGAGAGAGAGAGAGAGAGAGAGAGAGAGAGAGAGAGAGAGAATTTTTAAATATTTATTTATTTTTTTAGTTTTCGGTGGGCACAACATCTTTGTTTTTATGTATTGCTGAGGATCGAACTCGAGCTGCACGCATGCCAGGCAAGCGTGCTGCCACTTGAGCCACATCCCCAGCCCTTATTACTTCTCATTCTTTTTTCTCTTTTTCACGTTTGTACTTTACCTTACATCTTTGCCTTCCTGTGCATTACTTGAGCATTCATTTCTATTTATTCAGTGTCTGTGAGTTCACCTTTCTGTTCAACATTTCTGGTGAGTCTGCCTTCTACTGCATGGTCCACTCAGTAAGCACTCACCCACCAAGATATGTGCCAGCACAAGGCAAGACAGCACACACATGGGATGCAGCACAGCTACTGGCTCCACAGAAGCCCCAAGAGGATGGCCCTGTCTGCTGTCACCTGAGTTCAGCCATAGCCAACTGCTGCACTCTGGACATCTCAGCATGGTTTCCACTGCTGCTCTGTGTGGAACTCTTTTTGCTGGTACCCTGCTCCTATTGTATCCTGGACACCTCCTGTGGCCCTGGCTGATGGTGGATCCTGTCTACATCTTTCAGCTTCTTAAGAAATGGCCTGCTAAGGATTGGCATGCAGGTCCTGGCCTACTTTGTGGTTGGTGGTCCCAGTGCTTGGAGTCTTTTCTATGATTTATTTTTTGGTGCTGCAGGGGTTCATGTGGTCAGCCCCTGCGTTGTCTCACCAATGCAGGAGCACACTGCAGGAAGGGGCTCTTAGGGTCTCTATGCTGGGAGAAGTCCTCCCACCATAAAGGTGGTACATTGGCCTGGAAGTCAGCAGATCCTGGCCAATCCTGCTGCCCTCTAGATGCCTCAGGCCCTAGGGTTCTTGAAATACCTGGGTGAACACTGGTGCCAAGGATGAAGGAAATGAGGAGGCCCGGCTAGTGTGGCATGTGCACATGTGGTCTGGGTGCTTGTCATCTCTGTGCATACACCCACCCTGTGTCTTTGTGTCTGTGTGTCTTTGTTGTTATCTTCCATCTTGCTTTTATGCTTGCATGTGCACATGTGGGCAGGACTTTGTGGTGGCTGTGTCTCTCTCTCCATGTGTTTGTAATACCTTGTGTTGTGGCCCCCAGCAATGACTTCCTTTAAGTTGACTTCCTCTCTGTGTCCACTGTGGCATCCAGTACACCCTCTAGTCCCTGGGACTCCACCCTTCACACAGGGCTAATAAGCTCCAGGATGCATCCAGACAAGTGCTTTGCAGCTCTCACTCAGTATGCAGAGGGATGTGGGGAGCCTGAGAAGAAGGGGAGCCCTATGTGTCCCCTGCTATGCAACCCCCCAGTCTTTGGGGTGGGGATGCGTGCTTGAGCCACACAGCCTGTACCACCCACCCCTGCTCCTCAACTGTGTCTGTGCAGCAGCACCAGTGCTCCTGCTGTCTGGTTTTTGGTCTAGCAGTGCTGAGTACTGAGCCCAGGGCCCCAATGTGCCAGGAGAGAATCCACATCTGAGCCACAGCCATAGCCTCAGTTTATAATTCTAACTATTGCTTTAGCCCATAGGGGAGTGGTGGGGACTGGGAAAAAGAAGGAGTGCAGAAGCTCATGCACAGGCACTCTTCCAAGCCATCACTCTTGTGTTTCTTTGTGTGATATCATGCAGCCTAACGCCTGTACCAAGCTCCACACCAGAGCTGTTCTATAATGTTCCTAGACAACCATGCTTGGTTTGACATATACAGCAATTTCAAATTTTCCCTCTCTTTGAGATAAACATTCCTGTAGATATACCTCTGAGTAGTCCCTGTCTGGTAAACATTTCTATTATGTATAATTATCATGGCACTTTCTAAGAAAATGATGCCTTCCGGTGCTTTCTGTCAGCAGAAAACCATCCCTGGACTTGGGTTCTGCTTTCACTCTTCCTGCACATACTGAGGGGACTGGGGCTCAGAGAGATTAAGAAGAAGGACTGTATTCTAGGCTCTGAGGCCTTGAAGCCAGGAGTCAGGCAGAGACTACCCATCCCTAGAACAGACTTGGGCATTCCTGAAGCCAGGCAAGTACTGAGGGTGGATTTCTGAGATGTTTCAGAATTTAGTATAACAAAGACTCAAAAGATGTAAGTAACAAATACAGCTCCTCCTGAAAGGTGACTGACTCACCTGAGATGAAGACTCAACCAAGAAATTTTACTGGGGGTCTGCCTGAAGGGGAAGAAAAGGAGGGCCAGAGAGCAGAGAGAGGTGAGGAAAAGGGCAGAGAGCATGAGGGAAAGGAAGAGAGCAAAAGAAAGAGAGCATGAGAAAGAGAGCAGAAAAAGGAGAGAAAGGGATCATCTCGTGTAAAATGGGAGGAGGAGCCTTGGGCTAACAGGCTCTAATGGTGGCTCTGTACTCTTTCTCCCTCAATGAAAGGGGATGTTTTATATCCATGCTCCAGGCATAATTAGATACCCACAATCCTGCCTGACCCTGCTGTGGTGAAGATCCCTCTGGTTTTTGTCTCAGCAAATGAATCAATACTCACACGTCCTGCCACTGTGGAGTGAAATTGAGGAAATGAAAATCATATAATTTTGCTCCCAGTGCAGTCTAGACAAATAAGAGCGTGTTGGGTTCTGACAGAAAAATCCATTTTCAGTTTTTCAAAATGCTGGTGTTGATTTTGAAACTTCTTTGACTATTGATTTTCAGTTTTTTTTAGAATGGATGCTTTATTAGCAATATGAGCCCCCGCAATCAATCAGGCTGCTCCTGGTTCCCTGTAGGTGAACGTGGGTTGTGGTGTGGACCCTAGGTGGTTTAGATCATTGTCTTTTTCTTCAGCACCTTTGGACCCATGAGCACCTTGCTACCATTGCTGCACTTCTGGTGACAGAGAGAGAAGCCAGCATCACTGGGAACCTGCATCAGCAGCCCATTGTCAGCCAGGGGTGGGGTTGTTGGGTTATTCACTTTCTTATTATTTTAGAATCTGTTGGCTAATATTTTGTAGGTGTGTGTTCTGTTTGACCACACATACATGATGCTGGAGGTTACAAGATTTCTGATTTTAATTTCCTCAAAACACACAAAAATTGACCCTAATTTGCTTTTGTTCTGTCAGTTATAGAGCCCAGGGCCTTGTGCTTGTTGAACAGGCACTCTACCACATAGCCACACCCTGCCAACACTTCCAGGAAACAGCCCTTTTTCAACTCAGCCCTGGCCAAGCTCCCAGAAGTGCTGCAGCTTCTGAATCTCATAGCAAGTTCAGACCTGTTCTCAATGTCCCTTCCCACAAGCCCTCGGGGCTCTGGGCCTTTCCTCCATAAACATTAAGATATCCTTCTTGCTTACTTCTACCCCTTCCCTAAACTGCACAATTTTTTTTTTTATTTTTACGGGGAAGTTAATTTAATTTTTTTTTTTTAATTGAGACATAACGTTTGTACACATTCATGAACCACCTTAGGATAATGGGTATAAGAACAAAATGTGTAGTGATCCCATCAGGGTAAGAGCATGTCTATCTCTTCAGACACCAACCTTTTCTATGTTCTAACTGGTTTTCTCCTGAGAGAAGAGGCATTTTGATTCCTTAAGGTCCCTGGGTTTTGTAAGGTTTCCGTTGCAGAGGAGAAGCTCAATTCCCTCCACCAGGGAGAGAACCCATCCCTCCCATGGCAGCATGAGGAACTCAGCTTGTAGAATGCACTTGTATTGCTACCAAATTGCGTTGTTTTTGTTTTTGTTGTTGTTGTTGTTTCTGAGAAGTAAAATATTTCAGAATCACCTTATTTTTGAGTAGGCAGCTAAACAGAGAGAGTTTTGTGTTGGGAATAATTTTATGTTGGTCTCTGCAGGATTAGGCAACGTTGTGCCTACAGGTAACACTGTTAATAAGGAAACTGGGGACATAAGGCAAGGTGTTTCTCCTGTCCCATTCTGCAGTGTCACTTCCTAGTAGGGGGCCAAGTCTATGAACTAATTTCCTGGGGTAATCTTAGCATACAATTAAGATGCAGTTTCACACAGATTGTTGTGTTAGGTACCCTTGAGAAGAAAGGTGTGTGCAGACCACAATGTTCCACTGCTTTTTAAAGGGGATACAACTTTGGTTTCTGCACAAGTCCATGTAAAATATGGACCATAAAGCAACTGCATTTGTGCTTTTCTGAAAATTGAGTTGTATTTGCAGAAAAAATAATGTGACCTCAAGCAGCACACTCTCCATGCAACTGTCAGCACCAGAAATGACCTCATCTCATTCTGCCTGTTTCCACCACAGGTCTGCAGTAGCATGGACTTCTGGATAGAGTACAAGATGGAGCAGGATGTTGCATGCAGATCATTTCCATCAGGATCTTCCTGAAATCATAGCATGGTTTGATGCCTTTGAGAAATGCATTTGCTACAAGCTGTTGTGAATTTATTTTAATTAAAACTCTAAACCTTGTTACTTTAATCACATCTGTTTATTTACCTAATGCTTTGATGAGTGAAGATGCTTTCTCTCAAGTCCCAAAGGTAAGCCAACATCTGATTAATTCTCGTTTTTGTTTTGTTTTCTAATTTTCCATGCTGCTGCTCCCAAGGACTTCTAAGCTGAGGCACATTATGCTATGTATATAGCACTTGAAAGGTGGGCTGAGTGCTCCTCCCTCAGAGGCACAGGAGGGGCCTGGTTCTGAGGTAGATGACTCAGAGCCCCCCCCTCACCTGCAAGCCAGGACACTTCCACCATCTGGAGAATTTCTGAATGTCATTGTAATGTGTTTCCACTCCTCATTTTATAAAATAAGGCTATTCTTGCTATCTGTTCTTATTACGTCTTCCTAAACATTAAAAGTTCTGATGAGCCCCATGGTTAAAAGGTACATTTGTGTGACGGTCACATTCTCCCAACAGATTGCTCTCTGGCAACTCAAAACACCATTTTATTTTTGCCTTTTTCTCTCACATGTTATTGCAATATTAGACACTCACTGAAGGAACAGGAGGGGGCTCTTACCAAGGACACCTGGCACTAAAAAAGTGAAATAATGACAAGAAAGTTCTGGTCTCATGTTCTGAAAAGTTTTGCTTTCAGAATCCACCCAATAGAAATTTCCAATCTGGGACCAGACACTTTTCTCATAGTATCTGGGTGCCCACAGAATAAAAAAAGAATTTTGCATGTTCAGCTGTCCTAATAGTCCTCCCCAAGTCCCGGGGATGCCAGGTATGTTCTCTGCCATTGGCTCCAGGCTGCATTTGACCTGAGGTGTCTGGAGCAGTGCCCTCCTCCTTGTGGTCTTCTGAGATGATGGGAGCATGCTGTCTTCCATGCAGATGCGCAGACCTTGATGGATGAAAGGGACAAGGCCAATGAAGGGAGCTGGCAAGCCTGGGATAAGGTGGCTTCCTGGGACCCACTTGGTCTGCCACAGGCAGAGCACTGAAAGCCCTGCTGTTGGCTGCCCTTTCTGTACACTATAGGAGGGAACAAATGCGCCTTCCTCTTCAGAGCATGCACCTTCCTTTTGGAAAGGGGGAAAGAGGAACCCTTGCTGGCCTTGGAAATGTGGTTTGGTGGTGTCATTCCTGTACTTTATTGTCCTTACTGTAACTTCCATCTCAGGAAATGCACACCACTTGAGCTTCCTAGGTCCAATAGAAGCAAGTGAGGAAATTGCTCCCTGAGAACAGGTGGTACAAGCACTGGCTCAGTCTGTCCTGCCTGTGGCTTCCAAGTTCCAACCTTCACACTTTCTTAAAGAAACACATATGCTGATTTTAAAACATATAATGTGTTTCCTCTTCAATATTTGAACTATTGACATTTGGATTAAAATTCGGTTTGTTTCTAAGTGTTCATGAAGATAGACTGTATGTTTCTCATCATCCCTATCGAAGCCCGTTTTGGTACAATCCACATGCAGTACCTTACAGCAGAGGTTGCTCCTGTCTCTGCCCAGGTGATCAGCAGGTCTGACCAACTTCCTATGCTCCAGCACTTAACTGATTCATAGACCAGAAGTTTCTTTGAGTGACTTTAACATAACAAACTGTACTGGCTCAAAGTGTTGAATAAATAGCATTTCCTTCATAAAATCCCTAATTACAAAACTGCAAAATAGCTCATAATAGCTCCTTTTGGACTACCAAATAAATAATATGGATTTCTAAAAGTCCATAATTATGTAATTATGTGATAGTCTGTAATCAGAAACTATTGGGTAAATGTATAATTTAAAAAAAATCTATCATAAAGAATTTTTTTAAAATGTGAATGTAATAAAAGAAGAAAATAGAAATTTCAACTCCTGAAAGCCATATTGAGGCACTTTGTAAACACAAAGTTATTACAAATGAAGAAGGTCCCCACTGCGTTCCTCTTTACATTATTATTTTTTTTTTTTTTTTAGGATTTGAAATGTCCTGTGCGTTCATAGCCAGCACATGGTGAAAAAAAAAAAAAAAAAAAAAAAAAAAAAAAAAAAAAAAACAGCAGCAAAATGGTGTTTGCCCAGGGCATGCTACCAATCTCTGGCACTAGTGTAGGAGAAGCAGACACATAGGGCTGGGAAGTATGCCCCTCCTCAGAGCCATACTGTCCAGAACCCACCTTGAGAGGGTAGGCTGGATGCCTATGTGGTTTCTTTGGTCTTGCTTTTGAACAGCCCAGCATGCAGCAGCCTCATGGAGGGGTGGAGACAGTGTTAATTCCAACACTCTGCAAAAAACACAAGGAAATCATAAGGATGGATGCTGCAAGCTGCAGGCCTGCACACTCTTGATCAGGGATGAGGAAGACACACAGAGAAATGTCCTGGGGAGGTGGCTCAGAGGTAGTGGGATGCTGCCAGCTTCCTCAGCTTCCATGTTCATGGCCTCCAGCCCTTGGCCTGTGTTTTCAGCCATAATACACTCAGTCAGGGGCTTTTTCCTCCTGCTTTGTCTCTGATGTGCAGTCACAAGTGTAGATAGAAACAGGAGGGTTCGCAGATCTTTAGAGGACAGCACCTGGGATGGCTGGAGTGTACATGCACTGAAGGACTTGCCCACGGGGTACCCAGCACTAGCCTCACATATGACCCACAGAGCACTTAGTTAAGAGTGAGTGCTGCTTTCTTTTTCTGTTTATTGTAAATTCTTTTCTAAAAGTCTCATTTTGGGGCTCCTACTGACCTCCCTAATTCTGGGCCAACTGTGACCCACTTCCTTAATGAAACTGATGTGCCCAGCTTGCCAACAGCTCCTCAGTGAGATGTGAGCACTGATTTTAGACCATCTGGCTGGCAGTACCCTACATGGTATATCACCCCAGAGGGCAGGAAATTTTAGTTCTGTGATGGCTCTGCATCTGCTCAGCAGGAGGGGGCAGAGTCAGGAGGAGGGAGCCAGGTTGCCTGGGTGGGTAGGCAGGTAAACAGGGTAGCTGGCCAGTGTTATGTGGGGAATGTAAAATATTTCCTGTGAGAGACCTCCAGAACAGGGCATTGGTGTGATATTAATAACAGCAACAGAGGGCCTGAAAAGCATCGGTCCACCCTCCCCTTTGACCTGCAGGAGAACTGTCTCATTTCAGTACAGGAACACCCCAAAGTTGTAGGCTTGTAATGTCAGAAATCTGCATTCTATCAGCACACAAATTACCCCAATGCAGGAAAGCTCTAAACCCACTACATTGTTAATAATAAGATTTTCCTAAGGACTTATTTTTAAAAAGCAGAAAACATGAAAGTAGAAAGTTTTTGAGAATCTGTCAAAGAATTAGTTAATTCTGATGATCTTTGGGGAATTGGAGCATAAATGAGAGGTTGGCATTCATGCCAGGGGAGGTGAGGACAAGGGAACTTGTATATTTTAAGAATATATTTTTGAGATTACTTTTAATATCTTAGTTGTGGAATCTACTTAGCTTTCTGGATTTTCCTGACTCAGAGTAAAGCTAGGTTAGCATCTTGAGAGTGTCCTAGAAGGCTCACAATCTGCATATTCTGAAACTCAATGGCTTTGTGGGACAGAATTCAACTCTGCTACCCTCAGGGGAATCTGTTCTGTAACTAGGATAGTAGATGGGTGGCAAAACCACTGGGCCCTGCAGACATGACTGGCTGATGATCTTCCATGCCTGAAACCATGACTCAGTATAGCAAACAGAAAGCCTTTGACTTCCAGAATTCTTCAGCCTACATGCAGTAGTGAAACAAGTGCTATTTTGATCCAGGAAAAATAAAGTCATAGTTGATTCAAAGGATGAATGTAAGCTAGTGAAATCCTAGGGTGTTTTTCCAGACAGTCTGCAACTACTACCAATCTACATTCAGAGTGGCATCTCAGCCACACCACTGAATGACCACAGAACCTGTCCCTCATTCCCTTCAGGGCATCCCCACACTGGGAAACTCCTTCATCTCCCCCAAAGATACTCTTGCTTTTAAAGCATATCAGACACAGAACATGGTCATTCTCTGAACAAATAACTTTTTTTATCAATTTCAAAATGTATGATCACTATTAATTTTGGATGTTTTCCAACCCCCAACAGGTTAAATTTACCTCTCAATTCTCTGAGAAATAAGTAAATGTGCTAAAATATTTTCATATGGGAAATTTATTCTGGACTTTAACAATTAGGTAAATTAAAAACTAAAGAAAACATTTGATTAAACTAGCCCAACATGATGACAGAGGCAGCCCTCAGTGCCTCCTCAGCAGGTGCAGGGGATCCATCCCAGGTCCTCAGGAAGCCCCCATACTGCCCTGTCTTCCACCTTCCCTCAGCCCTGCCACCACAGAGCCTTTCTCCATCTGTTATCTATAATCAGTGGATTTCACATGAGTGGAATAACCAGGACTGTAATCCTCAGAGACTATTGTGGCCACTCAGTGTCATGCTCTTGTGTTCCATTCAGGTTTCTGCACACACAAGGAGTTCAGTCCCTTTTCCTGGGGTATGGGATTGCATGGAGAAGATGTATCATGACTCTTTATTTGTGAACATTCAACTGGTCATCTAGTGGTTGCTAGTTTGGGGCCACTATGAATAAATCTGCTATGAACATTCACATACAGACATTTATGTGAAGAGACTCCATTGCTGGGGATAATTTACCAGGAGTGCAATTCTAAGTCACACTGGTTGCCTCTTTAGTGTTCTGTTTGTTTTGTCTTTAATTTTCCTACTATTGTCCTGAGTAGCCACAGCATGTCACATTCTCACCATTGTGAATACCAACTCTTGCTAGGCTCCTGCTTTTTAACACTCCCACAATTATTAGGTTGCTCCTAATTTATTTTTGTTAAACCACATAACAATTCCAACCAGATGAGTTCTTAGAAAACATGTATGACATTATTTTAGCTTAAGGACAGTTCCTGTGTGCAAACAAAATGTATGCTTACACATCTTTATCCAGAAAACTCATTCAAAAAATGTGTATTTTTTAATACTAACAGATGTTATTCAGTTATAAAAAAAAAGGATACAGTAAGCCAGTAATACATATTGGAAAATTATGACTTGTTTGTAGGTTAAAAATGAGATTAATTTAATGTAAAATTAAAAAATATATTATTTTCAAAGTTTGACTTAAATGCATGCAGTGGATTTTGTCAACTTTGCAATAAGGGACAAGTTGTTTTCTGTTTTAAATATGGGACCAGCAACTTTACTGGCATAAATAGCTCAGCACCACATTACCTGTGACTCAGGGTTACCTGCTGGTGAAATGGAATCATAGAACAGGATGTTCCCATATTTTAACACAAACTTTCAAGTTGTTTACAAATTTGATATACTCTTGATACATTCTTGACAAACCAATTAAAACTATTTATTCATCAAATACTTTAGAACATTGGAATATTTTCACATGGTAATGATAAGTATCTTTCTTCATTTCTATTTTAATGGATATTATTTTAATCTAAATTCACAGTCATATTAATGTGAATTGTGGGTATAACAAGGTTTGAGGGTAAAAGTAGTGAACTATGTCAAGGAAAATCTGAAATTTCAGCAAAGGCACCAGAAATGTGTCCAGGAGCTGGATCCCTGGTGGCTAGAGCTATTGACATATCATATTTTCTGGATCTGTGAGTGACAGTGAGCTCAGAGAACAGAGGCTGGTCCTAGGAGTCAAGCCAGTGGAGCTGGAGAGAGTTTATGAATCAAGTGCTTCAAAAGTAAGTATATGACTCTACTGAAGCCTTTAAATGTTTAAAATTCATGCAAATCACATAGCGTGTCAAGTTTAAATACAAACACCTAATCTTTATGACTGCACTTTCTTTGTAAGCTTTAAACTGGACTCTGATAGCTGCAATTAGGCAATAATTTTCTGAAGTCAATGAATTTTTAGAGCCATAGAAAAATGGAGATAAATATAAATATGTGGTTTATGTATGTTCATGTGTAACAATGCTTCATATTTAATTATATTTAATTACTATGCAAAGAATATTACTTAATAAGTATTTGCATGTTTTCAATTAATAGGAATGAAATTTATTTTTTAAATATAAAATTTAATTAAAAATAAAATTTATTTTAATATATGTCATTGCATCTTTTATGAAATGATGGTTGGATTTGCAAACAGAATGTGACCCTATTTCAACTCTAACTTGTGTTCACTAAGTCCTTTCCACCTGCTGTGCTGGGTTACTCTCACAGCACTCCCTGAGCTTGATTCTCCTCAGTAGTAAGAGTGCTGGGGGCAGAGGTGAAAGCCACCCTGCTCAGTGCTGCTGCAAGTCAGGATCCCCAGCATCACAAGCAGCCTTCCCACTTCAGAGCTTGGGTCTGATCCCTTCCTCCAGTAAGGCCACTCTCTGTGCTAGTGGGTGATGTGCATCTGCTTCCATCAGTTTTCCTGCTTCTCCCATCCCCATCTTACTTGCTGAGCTGCTGCTCCCAATGTGAAATTAGTCATTCTCCCATCACCCTGTGTATCTGATGTATTCAAAACAGTTGGTTTCTTAAGGAAGTGTACTCCCAGGCCCAGCCAGTTCAGCAGGGATGGTGTCTGGGCAGTGACTAGCTATCATCTACAGATCTGTCTCTAAGTTATGTTCTTATTAGTCAGAAAGGGTTAGCAGCATAGAAAAAAAGGAACATTACAAGACAGTGAAAGCTGGTAAGAAATTGAGGTGAAACAGAGGAAAGGTTAGGGAACTCACATGAAGCCAAAAGAATGATCTGTGCCCAATGCAAATACCATAAGATACTGAACAATTTTCTAGGGTGAACCGTGAGTTTTACTTTAAATGTCCTGGCATACCAAATAAAGAACAAAATGAAATATAGCAGAAAATTTTAATATCTCCCTGCGAAAGACACATAGGTTGTTCTGGGGAAGGGCAGTACTCATGATATGGGCAGAGAGAGAGATCTCTGCCATCCTGGCAAGGACAGCCCTGAATCAAATGGTACCCTGGCTCACCAAGGGTCTTCTGTGAAGAAAATGCCATGTTTCTTGTGCTGATTTTCTAAAACTTCTTATAACACAGAAATATGCATTCCATAACAAAGTAGGAGGAGTTTGGTTAAAGAGATTGTTTAACAAACTGCCAAATTAATAAAGTCAAAGTGTGTGGCTCTTTGCTGTTCTGAATCAGAAAAGGAAAATTGAATATATCCTTCCAGATATCCACCAACAATTTTTTTTTTCTGTCACTGATTAACAGAACTCTACTTTATATCAGCACATAGAAGGTAAGATTACCTCAGAAAATAGTGCCAGGGCTTCTCCTAAAACATAAGTAAATGACAATAGAGGGGCCCATTTTTCTATGTTTATATGAAGACAGCAGTGTATTTATTTCAGGAAAATGTTAAGAAGGTGTTAGTAATGTGTTTCCCTGATTCTGATATACATGTATTCTCAGGTTTTCATTTGGCTGTAAGCAGAAGGAATCTTACAATGTCAGAAAAAACATTCCTGCTTTCAGGCAGAAAAGTCAGTATGAAATAGTTTATAGCTTTCTTTGCTCTTCCTGGCCCAGGGTGGACACTATCTGCTCATTGGATTTTCACCCCATTTGTGTCATTTGCATTGGGAACAGTACATGTGATTTAATTATAAATCTGCTTTGAATCTCAAACTGTTGCTTAAAAATGACATCAAAATTACTTCACCATGACACAGCTCTTCAATAAAAATGATAGTGTGTATGAAGCAAGTTATTACCATGACTGTGCAGTGGTAAGAAAATTCTCTCAGGCACCACATATTTGGCTTCATCTCTAGAAGTGTTATTGAACTGAAAAATACAGATATCCCTAGAATATTTCTCTCTGTGGAAGTACAAAGTGTGCCTGTTCTCATTATTATAGTCTCCTGTGTTAAAAATATAGTAGGGGATGCCCAGGGATATTTGTCACAGGACTTTTATTTTTTTGTTGTCTATATTCTTTCAATCAAACTCATGCAGTATTTTGCATAAAATTTATTGTGGCATTTTGATTCCCTCTTCCCTCCATGAATTATTTTTAAAAACATAGAGTGTGATTTCATTTAAAATTTAGGTAAATATGGATGCAGCTGCAGGACCACCTGGCCAGAGAGAGGACTGAATACCACTGTGAGCATTCATATTCATTGCTCTGTGGTGCTGCAGGCCTGTTCTGATAAGAAATGTTCAGCTCCCACAATGAACATCTTGCTAACCCAGTTCCTAGCACAAGCACCATTTTGAGAAAGAATAAAAACTCTATACATGACTTCCTATACAAAAATATTGTCCTCACCTTGGCTCCCAGTGTCATTTCAGTCCCTCAAAGTGGTGGAGATAATACCATGCATTTTATCTGATCATAATGGAATGAAACTGGAAATCAATGATAAAAGAAGGAAGGAAAAATCCTGCCTCACCTGGAAAATGAACAATATGTAACTGAATGTTCAATGGGTTACAGAAGACATAAAGGAGGAAATCAAAAAATTCTTAGAGATAAATGAAAATACAGACACAACATATTGGAATCTATGGGGCACAATGAAAGCAGTTTTAAGAGGGAAATTCATTGCCTGGAGTTCATTCCTCAAAAAAAGAAAAGAACAAATAAACTAACTCACACTTCATCTCAAAGCCCTAGAAAAGGAAGAGCAAAACAACAGCAAATGTAGTAGAAGGCAAGAAATAATTAAAATCAGAGTGGAAATCAACAAAATTGAAACAAACAACAAAAAAAAAACATTGAAAAAATTGATAAAACTAAAAGTTGGTTCTTCAAAAAAATAAATAAGATCAACAGACCCTTAGCCATGCTAACGAAGAGAAGAAGAGAGAAAACTCAAATTACTAATATACGGGATGAAAAAGGCAATACCACAACGGACACTACAGAAATACAGAAGATAACTAGAAATTATTTTGAAACCCTATATTCCAATAAAATAGAAGATAGTGAAGATATTGATAAATTTCTTAAGTCATATGATATGCCCAGATTGAGTCAGGAAGATACACACAATTTAAACAGACCAATAACAAAGGAGGGAATAGAAGAAGCCATCAAAAGACTACCAACCAAGAAAATCCCTGGACCGGATGGGTATAGAGTAGAGTTTTACAAAACCTTCAAAGAAGAATTAATACCAGTACTTTTCAAGTTATTCAAGAAATAGAAAAAGAAGGAGCTCTTCCAAATTCATTCTATGAGGCCAACATCACCCTGATGCTGAAATCTCTCCTTCATTTTTAAAGCTAATTTTTCACTGGGTACTGTCTTCTGGTCTAGCAGTTTATTGTTTCAGTATTTTGCCCTTCAGGAGTATGCTAGTCAAGATGTTTGGTGGGCCAACCAGCAGAGTGTACCAAGAGGCTAGGCTATTATTTTATTCATAATTTATATATACATATATACACACATATTTGTATACACACATGTACAAATATATATATGTGTGCATATATTTATATAAATTGTCTATGAATTAATCAATTCAACTCTGAATTCTTTACAAAACTAAAGGGTCTATGCAGCATTTCCTTTAAGGAAATAAATACACAACTATAAACATATTATTATAATAGTGAGGAAAATATGTCAATTTTTACATAAACCGTCAAGCAAGCAATAATATAATTTCCTCTTGTCATCTACATGTTATTTAGGTAACTAAAACCCCACTAAAGTTTTCCTGTATAAGACTAATAAGTTGAGAAGCTAAGCTAAATGAAAATTTTTTTGTGTGGACTGCCTTAAAAAGAGTTAATTATAATGGAATTATAATGGAAATAATAGTACCTTTCTTTGTAAGTCAGATTAAGGCAGTTTGCAATGAAAATAAAAACCTAATATTGTTCACCAAGGAATATAGGTTTGGGATTCCAATTTTATAATTTGGAAGCTGAGCTTAAACAGATAAATTATTTTCAGTTTTTGGAAACATTAAGTTTGTTGTCAAGATTATGAATTTCCTGCTGACATTCTTAGAATAGGGACTCATGTGCTGCTCTGATTTGCATTTGGCATCATCACTAAAAATTGCTCCTCACCACAAAGAGTGTATGTAAAACACACTTTGTAACTTGGAAATACATTTCTGTAATAAACTGCAAAGCAGGAGCTCACAAAATATGAGAGGGACCTCTGAAGGTGATGCTAACACTGTGTCTCTGCCTCTTCAATACCATGAGCACTAAGGAGGTTCCTCATGGCAGTTCCACTGTTTGTAAGCTCCATGCCAGACCTGTGTTCCCATCTCTGTACTTTTGAAAGAAGGATGAGATAATTCAAAATTCAAGGAAAACAGTTTTAAGCTATCTTTTTTGTCAATTACATGTAATATTAATCATAACTGTTGAAACATGTGTTGCAATTTAAGTTTTAAATGCAATTTCATGTCTCTTTTTACTATAAATATAAACTTATTTTAACTGATCCATTAAAGGCATGACAGTTGTACATATCCATGAGATATTGTGCCCACTGATGACTCTCTTTTTAACTCATTAACTCTTTTTAAGGCAGTCCACATAAAAAATATTAAAATGGTATTATTTTTCCCATAAAGACAGGCATGGAGGGGCTTTCAAAAACGTTCCACAGCATGGTCCAATCTGCAGCCCTGCCTTTAGGCCCTGGTCTCTCAGGGCTCCAGTGGTGGAATAATCTCTTGTTCTTCAGCTCCTGAGCATAGTGGTTTCTCTTTCATTGCATACTGTTCTCTGAGTATCCAAAATTTTGTCAATTCTAATATTTCATTATGCAATTTTCACATGAACAATTTCTTTTTGCAAAGCAAGAAACTGTTGAAAGCAAGGCCAAACTTCTCTTTAGTATCTATGTCTAATCATAGGCTTTCATCACAGTCTGACCTGTGAGATTCCTTCGAGGCCATGAGCAGAGGTCAGAAACAAAGCTTCCCAAAATTCCTTGGGCCTGGGGCTGCCTGCTGAAGCTATGGCCCGGTGCTGTCATCTCCACATCATGGTTCTGCTAGGACCTTTTTACAGCTTGATAAATGAAGTGAGTCAGTGAAACCAGTAAAGCTAGATGAACCAAGCTTGGGACTTTCACACTCTGTCACAAGCAGTTAGACCAATGTGCTGAGCACTAGTAAGAAATTCACTTTTGTTATTACCTCATCATTCTCTTTGAAAATTACTACAATGAGACTTGTTCTTATACCTCATTTTACTATATAATATCTGGGACATCAGTCAGCTGATCTCCCAGTGTTTGAAAATCTCAAACAGAAGGCATTTAGGAAAAGAGGCATCTGTTTCTCCACGACATGAATGAAGACTGGAGGAAACCAGGCAGGGCAGTGGGGCAGCCAAACACAAGATTCTGAGTGCTGCTTTGCCAGCCTCAGCATATGGCTTCCTGCTCATGATCTAGTGAGCACTGGAGCAGAGCAGGCTTGGTAGTAGTGCCCTCAGTTTGTCTTTCCTGCTTATATAAAAGCATCACTTGAGTTTTTTTTTTCTTTGTGCTATGATGAATTTTTTATTTGAGTCCCCAAATATTCATAATTTAGAAAACATAAGAGAAAAGAGGAAGATGAGGAAGGCCAAGGGTAATGAGGTTTGGTGTCAGCCCCTCCCAGAATGGAGAGTGGTGTGTGTGGTCCATGGATCCCAGACACACCTGCACACTAAGGAGTGTGCAGAGAAGCTTAGAAGCAGCCAGCAAGAAAACAGCAAGACTGCCAAACCCTAACACTGCCTGAGTTGCCCTGTCATGGCAGGAAAGCTACAAGGAGTGTGAACGTCTAGTGTGTTCGGGTCCCTGGGTAAGGGTCACGAAATCACCGGGACACAGGGGATGCAGAGCCAAGGCAGCAATTGCAACTGCATGCTGAGGTTTATTTGCATGTTCCTTTTATATTCTTCTTCTAACAAAGCAAGCAATTCTTCAGTAACACTTCATCTACATTGCCCAAATATCATGTCTCAGTGGGTACACAGAGCTAAATTCAGATTGTTCCTGTTCATTTGATAAGTACCCTCCCAAAGTTCTTTGTAGACATTATCTAATCCCCAAATATACTGTTCCCAGGTCCAGTATGCAGGAAGCTTCTTCCTCTAGGCCAAACCATGCAGAAGCTTGTGTCTTGGGATAAGGGGAAGAGAACATTTCCTCCTCCTAGCTGAGGCCTGCCTTCAGCTGACCTAAATCACAGGCACAGCCCTTGCAATAAGTCAGGCTGAGGGAGCTAAACTCTGCACACTTAAACCCCAACAGAGGAGGACACACAACATACAGAAATTCAGAGGACAAGTAGTGTGGGCCAAGCAGGGAAGCTAGGCCTGGACGAGCCCATTCTGGATGGCAGCCATTTCTCTAGAGTCCCAGACACCTTCAAGGAGTCCGATGAGGGTACCACCCAGATCTTGTTGTAGGGTAAATTCCAGTGCCAACTTCCTACTATGAGGTGGAACATGCTGAGTAACCCCCCATTGATCCAGTGTTAAACCAAGATGCAAAGAAATGACCACCAACTCCAATTTAAATTAAATAAAAGCAAGTTTGTAATTTTGACTGGCTAGAGCTGTCTCTTTGGAAACCCGTGGGAATCGAAGACAGCCTCACAGCTCTCTAGGAGCACATATTGATAGCACAAAAAGTTGCAAAAGGGGGGTGTCTTGAGAACATACAGCTAACGGGATTTTGACAAGCATAATACCAGGGCAGGTAGTAGGTTAATTGTCTAAATTATTCAGCACTTAGGGAGTAAACTTAGATTCCAACATCAGAATTTATGAGGTGCCATTAAGGATTCAGAAAGGGTTGTTAACTGGTCACGAGAAACCAGGCATGGGTGAGCTCAAGGCATGGGCAGGTATTCCAAGCAAGTTTAGAAATTGCAGTAATTTGTAATAAAGCAGAAATTAACTTTTCATGCCTTTGTGACAAAATAGCTCCCAATCTTAAGAGGGAATTAGGCTGACTTTATCATCAGGATGGCCATAAAATTGTCCACAATTGAGCCCACACAAACCACCTACTCCTGGAAAGACTGACCTAGGAAAAGGCATCAAGGATTATTGCCCACAGGCCACGCCCCGTTTCTCCTTCCATACCACACTCTCCTCTTCAGCTCTTGAGATCTTTTCCCATCAGATTTTCCTCTCATTAAGTGGGCATCTCTCTAGTAACTCTCAGGAAGTCCCATTGGATTTGGCCATCTGACTTGATTGCATTACCTTCAGCCAAGGACCAAGGCAGCTCAGGAACTTGCAGTCCCCTCTTCTGGCCTTCTGTACCTGGCCTACGCCTCTTGTCTCACACCTGGAAGTCATCCTTCTCAGGCACAGAACACCATCTTTCCAAAGGATTAGAAGGAAATGTCAAGGTCCTTCTGCTAAAGAAGCCCACAAGGGTGCCTCCCTGCTGCTGAGGGACAGAGAACCCTTAGCATGGAAACTGCCCTGAGGTGAGTGTCAACAGCCATCAGCTAGCATTGATAAATTTCATGGAAACAAGACAATCATATGAGATTGGTCTAGAGTTTTGTTTTAAATTGTGGGGGTGTATACAAGTCATTGTCAACTATGTTCCTGGACCATTCACTTAATAGAAGATGGTGGGAACATTCATCCTAGTTTCAGTAGTGGAAAGGATAAGGTTCAGCCCTTTGAGGCCCTCTCCTGGGATCTTAGTGCAGCCTTCCTCTCTACTGAAGGGAACATCTGGGAGGACAAGGTCCATGGTACCCTGGCCAACACTGGGTTCTGCAGGGCATCCTTGGCACCCGGGAAAGAAACATCCACTTCAGCTTAAGCCTGAGAGATTCTTGGCAGGGATGGCATTTTAAGTGTATATCACAATCCTGTTGCCAAAGCCACCCATATTGCCTTCTTTTAAGAAACTTAAGTTGGATGTTTCTCCACCCAGGTTGTGCACTTGTTTCATGTTGGCATGAGTCACCCATGGGTCTCATTTACATGTTGGGGGATGGAGTTGCTTTTACATGTGCAGACTTACCAGGTGTTGTAGTTAGATTATTTAGGTATGCAGTTTTACCTATATTCACTCAGAGTGAGTGGCATAATTCTCAGGCCAAGATGTCTTGACCTTAGGAACAACTGGTGCAAATGAAACACTCAGACAATATTCTGAACCCAGGGCATGCCTGTCCTCTCAGGACCTCTGCACTGGCCAAACAGTGCTAAGCGGATGTGCTCCCAGGCTCATTAGAGAGTGGGATTTTCTGCAGGAGGCACAAGAAGATGTTGCTGAGCTTGCATGTCTCCTTGTGCACAGGCAGCAGGCCTGGGCAGAGGGAGCAGAACCTTGGGTTGAGGTCTAGAGGTCTCCTAGCATCTGCCTGGTGGTGGCGAGTGGACTCCTGCACATGATGGCCCCCAGTCAGACTGCCCAGGCTGCGGATAAAAACCTGAGAGCTCCTGACCTCCCAGATACTTAGAGCAGCATCAGTATACAAAAGAGCAAAAGCATATGCTGGGACACTTGGTATTAAGGCTTTAGTAGCAAGAGACAGGCATCAGAGAGCCTGTGTCTCTCCTATGCTTAGCCTGGGGTCATGGGGTCTGGAGAAGACCACAGATAAGTGATATTTTGCCACTTCATTTCAAAGGAATGATCAGACCACATGGCAGAGCTTCAGTTGACCTTGACTGCCTGCCTGGGGGCATGAAGTCACTGTTCTCTCCATACTGCTCTCTTTAGAAGGAGTCAACATGTGGAGTTCATAGGAAAGATATGGGCACAATATTCTACTTCTAGAGGACAGAGTTTCTTTAGGAGGAATGAGGGCCTGTTCTGCGGGGCCCTCTCTCCCCACCTAGTTCTCCATCTGTTTGTGTGGCTGTCCTCAGGTGGGTTTGACCTGGAGGGCATCTGCAGTGTAATGTGTGTTACAATGCTGCACTGTGCTGCTTTCTCTGTTCCACAGTTGTTCCAGTTCTGTGATGGGAGCTCTCAGTCAGCGCCTGCTGTTTCCATAAGCTCCACACTTTTGTTTTTTAGCACTTGTTTCTTGCTTACACTCTCAGGCTTACCTTGGGCATGTCCTGCCCCATTGCTGGGTGCTGGGTTCTGCTATATATGCCCAGGCCCTGGAACTGTGGCTGGAGGATGGTATTATGTGCTCTCTGTTGCTGGAGGGCTCATCTCTGACCCTTCTGCTGATAAAGCAATGACAACAGCAAGTGTGACTAGCCTGTGCACACACATACTTGCAATGTTTTGTCTTTCTTCAGGAAAACATGAGTCCATCTGGAGTCTCACCCTGCCATAATACTGCCTGAACATCCTAGCTTCCACTCCCCTGCCACCACTCACACAGCTGCCTGACCTTGCCCTGCCCCTCCCCTGAGCCCCAGTTGTGCCCTTTACAGTCACCAATGAACTACATGCAGAACATGTAGGTATGACTGTGGCCTCGCCCTTGGTGCTGCACACTGTGTATGCATGTCAGGCGTCTTCTTGACCAGCCTGCTTCCTCAGGACCCTGCATATGTCCCGCATGTGAAAAACATGGGGGAAACAAGGACAACTGTGGAAAGCACTAAACTCTTAGAGTGGCCAAGAACGATTACACCCGGTCTTTGGTCCTGTGTTCTCTGTCTCATGGGAAGACAGCGAGCAAGGTCATTTGGGCTGCACCACTTGAACCTTGCCAGGGCTAAAAGAGGCTCCTCTTGGGAACAAAACTGCTTTAGGAGGTGATGTGACTGCAGGGCCAATCCCAGCTCAATGCAGATGTTGCTCCATCCTAGAATGGAAGAGGCCACACCCATGTTTCTTTTTATTACCTTGAGCTTATTCAAGTTGAGGTTTTCTTTCTAGCAAAGGAGTCCCCTGCAATATAATGTTTATAGAAACATTGATCAAACCAGGAGTAAAGAGGAGAACATTGCAACACAGATACAAACATACAGGTGCCTACCAGTGAGCAGGTGTGGAGGGCATTGGCAAAGCCTTGACCTGGTCCTGCTTCTCTCTGCATCCCCTGATTGACAGCAGGAAGTGCCATATCCTGAGCTCCTTCAGCACAGCTCAGGTGGTTATTGACCAGGCAGCTCAAGCTTTCAGGAGGACAAAAGCCCAAGTAAAGTCTTTGAAGTGTCCCCCGAATTATTTAACACAGATGTTCCCATAAAAAGCTTCCCAGTGGTGGGTAGGGGTCTTTGACAGCACTGAGGATCATCTGGTGTATTTATTGCTCATTGTTGGCTAGGTAACTGTTTGAGAATCTATCATCTTTCTATCAGGAAGTCTCAGAAGTGGCAGAATGTTGCATTTATTCATATTTCCCTGGTTGGCCCCTATGTTAAAGTGGCTGCTACCACCAGAATGTCCCAGGTGAGCTCTCTAGCTGAGGCCACATGGCCTTGTTTGATGTATTCCCACCACAGAGCTTTGATCTCTGCTGCTCCCATCTGTAGCAGGGCAGGAACTCTTGGGCTTCAAAGACCATGCAGGCTTAATCTCCTGAGCACATGTTTTATCCTGAGCAATTTGCAGGAGTTTTGTGTCTTCACCTCAGGTTTTATGTTTGGGAAAGAGAGAGAAGAGGGCCAAATTTGCTCTACTTTTATGTTACTAAGGTTTTCATCTGCATAGGTTTTTAAAACATATATAACATAATAACAGAATTAATACCAGAACATTGAAAGATAAATTAACAACAAAACATATCCATTAAATGTTTTCAAGTATTTGAGTGAAAACATAATTATAACTGAAAACAAGTGCACTAAAGAAAGAAAAATAATTTTAATGTCTCAAGCAAAACATACACATACATACAAAAATAAAAGTCTTAAGGTCCCCCCACCTGCTGCCAGAACATCTGGTTTACAGTATATTAACTTTAGATTAACCTACAAACTAAATGTTTGTCATATACAAACCATTGAATAAACTATATTAAAATCTATAGACATCATGTAAAAGTATAATATTCTTTGCTGTATACAGATTTTTATAAGAATATAAGGAATGTGGGAAATTTTACAAGAATATAAGGAATGTTTCTGTGATTTCTATGTCAAAAAACTAGCAGAAGTTTATATGATTTAAATGACCTTGATCTGCCTCCCTATCTACCTGCCCTGGTAGAGATGGGTCCTAAGAGTGGGGTGTGTGAGATAAACTCAGTGTATGAGTTTGAGGCAGAAGAAAGAGTTTCCTTACAGTTTTGGTCTCTGATTTTTATCCTCTGTGCAGGATCCTCAGTCTAATCAGTAGTAAACTATTCCATGTAGCATCACACAAGCCCTAGGATGAGAACCTTGTTTCTCCTCCTATAACTCCTCCCTAAACTCAGAATAATGGGTCAGTATTGAGTTCCTGATTTTTCAGCAAATGAATCCAAGTCCTGGCCACTGTGGGCTGGAGTGGCCACTCTCTGCAGCTGCACACAGGGACAGGTGGCTCTCATGTGTATTACATGCTGCTGCAGGAAGTCCAGGAAGCATGGAGCATAAAGGAAGAAAGAACTCTGTTGGAGGCCTCCTCTCAGCTCCTGTGCCTGAGTGAGACCAGCTGACACAAAGGCCCTTTTGGGAAGTCAGAAGAGAGAAGGTTCTAGAGCAAAACACTCATGAGAGTCCAGTTCACATGTCTTGCTCTTCCCACTGAGCTCAGAAGACTCAATTAGCATCATTTGGCACTGTGCCCCCACCTGCTACAAACCTTGCTTGCAGGGACTGGAAAGTCCATATAGACCAAATGCCACATGGGGATCCTGCACTATGGCCCTTCATACCAGGACCTGAGTGAAAGAGCCTTTTGTTCAGAGCACACTAAAGAACTGTCATTCAAACCACACAGCATTCCTGCTTTCCCTGACAAGGGCAGCATGCTGAAACTGGATGCGGTATAATAATTATTTTTTTTTAATTCCAGAAAATTTGATTGATGTTTGTAAATAATCTATTCAATCACCTTAGTGAAAGGGAAATGTTAAAATGACGGAAAATACTGTTCACCTAGACTTGTCTGCAGTCTTTAAATCCATTCTTTTTGCTGACACTTGGAAATGATATTAATTAAGGACCTCTGAATAGGCACCATAGTCATTTAGAATTACTGGTCCAGAAAAATCTTAATAAAGATGGCTTTAAAGAATTTAGAAATCCCAATAGTTCCCTGTATCAAGTTGGTGTACTATAAAATTGTAAATAAGCACACTCGCACAGGAGATGATAAAGTGCTGTTGTTTTTCTGATTTGACATTTCATGGATTCCAAGTGGGCCCAGCTTAATGGTATGACACAAATCACCAGGTGGGCCTGGACACTGTATAATGTGAACACAGGAGTGTCTCAGAGACTTTGGAGTAAATTGTGATTGGTGCATATAAGTGGCTGCTCACGTGATTGCTGGAGTGTAAGAGAATAGTCTGTGTTGTGGGGGAGCCCAGAAACTCACTGTCAGGATGGTGGGAACAATCATATGGAACTGGAGTCATTGAGTCAATAGTGATGGGTATTCTTAAGGTGAGAAGGATCTCTGTTAGCCCTGTAAGTCCAAAAGCATAAGCAGCACTCCTCCACCATGAGGAGAAAATTTCTTCCTACCTGAAACTAACTCACTAGTCCTAGCCCATATGTCTTCCCCCAGAAGCCACCCTGTGCTCCTCTGCCTTGCACCTGTGGGCTTCACTATGCTGTCTATGTCCCCCCCCCCATGCCAGGAGACAAGCCCCCCAAAGGTAGAGCCTCCTTCTAAGAGACACCACATCTCCCAAAGTGCCCTAGAAGCCAAAAGTCATGATTTTGATGGCTTTTATGGAAGGATTGGCATGCAGTGTAATGAACACATGGGCCTCACTGGACACTGGACAAGATGGCAGCAAGGCACGGCCATGGCTGGATGGATTCTTACTTAAGACTTATAAGAACCTGTAAGGTAGAAACAAAGCAATTTATTTATGAAAAGTAAATGCATAAATCATTACCCAATTAATTTTTTTTTACAAACCATTAAATTTAAATTCATATGACACAGTTCACTGATTCAAAAATTAGATTTATAATAATTGGTTTGAATGCAGAATCTTCCCTATAAATGAATGGTTGATCCAGGGGCTGTGTGATGAGCTTCTTGACACTGGGTCCTTATCTCAAACACCTTAGCTCAAGTGCTTTCATTCCAGCATCCAAAGCCCACTCTATGAGCACATAGGGTTATTCACAGTTTTATACCCTGGGGGCAGCAAGATACAAGACACAGAAACTTCAAGAAATGCAACTTATTTTCTCTTTCCTAACCTAAACATTTAATAGTCACTTTTATTACATTCAGTTTTCAAATGATTAAGAATTTATTAATTTACTATTTTCAAGGAAATTAACTTTGTGTCTGTTAAATCAATCACAAGCTTGAAAAGTCTTTCAGGAAACATAAACTATTTTAAACTTTGGGGCCCCTGTGATGGTGAGGGCTAGAAATGACCTGGTAAAGCGTGGATTCCTCTGACCTACCAAATCTCAGTGAGTCAGGCAGTGCTGTGGCTCATGCAGGCAACTCTAAACCACTCTGTGCTTGAGGGTATGGATGGCAAGAGCCTCTCTCCCCTGGAAATAAGCCAAGAGGCTCTCTGCTCTATAGAGATGGCAAGAGGTATGGGGAGGCCCCAAGCTTTCTTCTGTCGGTTTGCACTGACCACATGGGAACACCCACTTGCCTAGATATCTCTAGAGGGCTCTTTTATGGCTGATATCATTAGCAAAGCCTGTCCAGGAATTCAAACCCCAAAAGGAGTGCAATATTGATTGGCTTGTCTAGAGGAAAATATTGGGATCAAAAAGCAATTGGGGCCACTTTCCAGTGTAGCTACACTTGCAGAGGCAGAGATGTTCTCCATGGGATGTAGATACCACCACAAAATTGCATGTGCCTTCTGAGTTCTCCTTCAGTGGATCTGAAAATGCCCAAGTGCTCAGGATCTTGGGCATCCTGTCTGTCCCATAAGCTCTCTTTATATTCCTCAAACTGCATGCCAATACATCCCCAAGAACTTTGAGGTGTGGATTTCATTTCAAGGCCTATGTTTCCCATTGTGCCTCTCTATTTACATTTGTGGACTACAAAATATTTTATAGTTCAAGAAACCATAAAGCTTCAGAGCTCCTGGGAAATCTGTTACCTCACTCCCAATCCCTCATTCCATAGAGATCTTAGACACTGGTCCCAAGTATTACAGACAGTGAGGATATGTGAGGACCAGGGCCAAGGTAAATCCCTTGCAGCAGCTTCTGCCTTATGCTGCCCAATGACTGTTCACAGCTCTGCAGTCAAAAGAGGAGAACACTCTGCCTTCACATTGTTAAAAGGTAGTGTAAAGAAGAAGCCTCCAGGACTCAGAAGCCATTGATGACTCTGATATATGCACATGCAAGACTATTAAATGTGTACTGGGACTGCACAGTGTTTGATGCAGCTCCTGTGCTTGCCTTTTGGCAAACAAGCTGCTTATATCCCCAAATCTTCATCAGGCATCCTGCATTGTCCCACAGGGGGCAATATGCTAATTTCCAGCTTTGCAATGAATTCCTCCAAATATGGCTTATTGTCAAAGAAAATTCCTACATTTTTTTTGAGAGAGAGGTGATATTGTAAGAATTCAGAAACAAAAGAATCCTTGCACATGACCTGCCATTATTCTGTATGGCAGGGACTTTGTGGCATAATTCTTTCCTTAGCTTTTACGTAATGTAGATCTGGGGGTTGTCTGGACAGGGACTGGCTCCCTGCCTGGATTGTGGGAGCCCAGCATAGTTCCAATTGTGCCTTGTCCTCCTCATCTGCAGGAGGCCTGTGGGCACATCATGTGGTCTCCCAGAGGGTCTGACAGTTTCCAAAGTCACACCTGCATGGGAACACAGTGCTAATTTATTCCTTGGTTGCACTTTGTCATGGTTGGCTCATCTTAGATGAATCACAGAGTCCTTTTGAACAGTTATGTGTTCCGCAAGTTACCACAATGTAAAGGTGTCAGCTAGAGAGAGCAATGACACTCAGGAAGAGAGACCTATCCAATACAAAAACACATACCAAAAGGCTGGAAACCCACCTTCCTCATTATCTCCACATGTGAACCCTCATGCCTCTGCCCACATAACATTTCATCATGACCTTCATAAATAGGATCTTGACACATAGATGTGTTGCTAGTGATGTGAACCTTATAAAATAATTACAGATTCATGCAGAACAGGTTAAACCCAAAGAACAGACATGATGCTCTCATTTGAAAATGATAAATGGTTAATATTTTAAAGGGACAAAATAATTTGCCCATGATCCTTAATGAAACTGAATAAAATGTATTTAATAATTATTTAATAATGCATTTTACAATTTATCTTGTAAACAATAAGTGTGTATTGACAGCTAGAGCTGACCTAGACTAGAAGCCAGCTTTCAGGTGAGTTGTAGTCTTAGATTGGCTCACTGCTCCCCACCGTTGACTTCAAGAGTTTCCTTTTTTTTTTTTTTTTTTTTAACTGAGTGGACCAGGGCTCAATTTCTAGTTGCCCAGATTCCCTGTTGGCCACTTGTAAGAATCAGACATCATGCTCAGGCTGTGGAGAGTAGAATTGGGGACACTATGTACTTTGTTGTGCTTTACCTGGCTCCAGAGAATATATGGATTTGAAGGGCTGCAGTGATAGCCTTCCACATCCAAGAAACAGACACATGGAAGAGAAAACTCTCCCCTAGCCAGAGCAGATAAATATCAAGCAGTTTGAGTTTTACTTGGTGCCCATTCTCCCAGGTTGCCTAAATCATATAACAGTGCATTAAGAGAGCAGTGGGACTTTTTAGAAAAATCAGGGTTCTACACTTCGAGCCAGATGTGATGGAATGGAAGTTTGAAAAATGTGTAACATTCTTAAGAGACTTCCTCAATGGCACCTTAACTTCATCCATCACATGGTTTGTTGGGCAACAATTGGTGCAGATACATCAGGTGCTACAAGTACAGTCATAAAATTAGTTAATTCAGGTGTCCTGGGCACCCATTTCTTGGCGTCATTTACTGGAAGGTTTTGATGGTATTTCTCCACACTGTGATGATTTGCTGCTGCACTGTAATGTTTATAGTCTCAATAGAGGGAAGGTTCTGAAAAGGTTATAGTCACTGATAAAGGAAATATAATCATTTCTTCAGGAGAAGGAGCAAAAGAGACAAAATATTTTTGGAATTTCTTGCCTGCCAAGAAAAGGTGATGGTTTCCTATTGAAAACCTCAGTTGTTTTATATCCTCAACAAAAGTCTTCAAGAGGTAGAATAAGAATTTCCACATATAAGACAGATATGCTCTGTCTCATCCAGGGCCTGCTGCAGCTTGTCGGGAAAGTTCCATGAAGACTCCCTCTTTCATGGACACTACATTGTGGTCGTAGGAGCAAATGTGACTCCATTTTGTTTTATGACTTCATCCTGTAAAACAACCATGCCAATAGAAGAGTCATGACTAGAGCAAGATGTTCTTTTCCTTTTGCTATAGAAACCTTTAAGAACATGGAACTACCAAATGAAGCATTGTTTCTGTAACTAGAGTAACGGGGCTCTGTTTCTGTAACTGGGTGACTGGGCTAACTGGGATTGGTTAGGCTTCGTTCCACTTGACTGCACTGTCCTGCTTCTGTAACCTGGCTTGCTGGCATTAGCTAGACCCCCCCTAACATCCCTTTTGCGGTTTTCAGGCTTAGAAGGAGTGCCCTTGCAATTGTTAAGGGCTGATCAGGCTAACAATTTTGTGTTCTGGTCAGCTGCCACTGGTGTGTTTCAATAAAGGCTTGATTTGATTATACATGAGTGGTCTGGAAGTCAGTTTATGAAACCTTGGGATAAAGCTTTAACTATAACATCTGGGGGCTCATCCGGGATCCGTTTCTTCCCTACCCTCATGCCAAATTTGCCACCAATGATAGGCTTTTTCACCTCAGCCCCGGAGTAGAGGGGAGCTCCTGAGAGACGTTCCTCAGCCTCACTCCAAGGATGACTCCAACCCATCCTAGGATGCTCTGAAAAGCCTCCTGCCT
This sequence comes from Urocitellus parryii, assembly GCF_045843805.1. Lineage (NCBI taxonomy): Eukaryota > Metazoa > Chordata > Mammalia > Rodentia > Sciuridae > Urocitellus > Urocitellus parryii. Next base: position 84,382,967 of record NC_135537.1, read on the forward strand.
GCCTTTCAGTTCTGGTGAGTCGACTCTTCTGTGGGGGAAACGGTCATATTGGACTCAGTCGCTTACACCTTCCCTGGGACAGGATGAGACGTAGTCACTGTCTCCCTGGAGGTCTCCCTGTGTGACCTCATCTGTCTGTATCTAGGGCCCACTGGAGGTCTCCCTGGGAGGCCTCATCTGTCTGAGGGCAGGATGAGACGTGGTCTCTGCCCCATTAGAGGTCTCCCTGTGTGACCTCAGCGATTGTTGCTTGTCCTGTGTCTGTTCTGCTCTTTGTCATTTCTCCAGTGTCTTCTGCTGTTGGTCATTTGACCAGTGTCAGTTCACAGGCCATTTGTTCTGTTTATGTGGTCTCTGTCCATTAGAGGTCTCCCTGTGTGATCTCAGTGATTGTTGCTTGTTCTGTGTCTGTGTTGCTGTTTGTCATTTCTCCAGCATCTTCTTGCTATTTGTCATTTGTCAGTGTCTGTTCGCCGGCCATTTGTCTTGTGTTTATCTGTCCGAGTGTTGTGCGAGGGCCCTTTTCTCGTTCTCATAACCGCTCTCCTTTCATCAGGACTTCTTCGCTCCACCAACATCAGAGACTAGGAAATGCTACAGAGATCTCTACGTGGACTCCATTAACTTGTTTTCTTAACAATTTTCAGGAATTTGTCTGTTGGTTTGTTTTTGTTTGTTCCCTTTGTGTTCTGTGTTAATTTCTACCTCAGTTTGTTTCTAATGGGAAAAAATGGTTAAAATGGTTTTAACTGTGGTCATTACAGCTTTCATTAAAATGTAACGTGCTGCAAACAGGACTAAAATAATTGTCAAAAGTAAAAGCTAAAGGTAAAAAGAAAAAGACATTCTAGAGATTGTCTTCATTTAGGAACTGGGCCAGGTGGTCATCTGGGTAAAACATGTCACTTCCTATAGAGGACAGATTAAAACTAAATTGTCTTGTAAAATTATTATTCCTAAATTGCATAACAATAAACATAATTTTGTCTAGAAATTTGGCATCTGCAAGTATAAATAACTCCCAACTATTAAAAAATAGTCCAAAGATTTTCAATGTCAGGCTAAAAGTTGGTGGCCTCTATCGAAAAAACCAGAAAACCCAGTTTAGAATGGGACTTCAACCTGGGGGGCCTCTCCCAAGGAGACCAATGAAGCTGTATCTTTGGGAAGTTCCTCCAGGGAGAAGTAAACCCCCTTCATTTTTCTATGTTCCCTCAACTCTTTTCAACTTTGATGAACAGGACCACCTCAGGAAAAAAGGTCAGAACATTTTTAAAATTCTTTATTTGTTAAATTCATAATTTTTATCCAATATGATTAGGTTAATATGTTTTTCTGATTACACTCTGCTTTATTCTAAGGACAATTTACAAAAGTGAACTGTCAATCTAATTGTTTTTATTAAAAAAATAAGCAACAAAGCTTTTGTTTTTTCTATTTGCTTTGTGTGGGTGCACAAGTGTACTGTCTGTCTGCATGAATTGCCATGTCTATATATTTGGTACAAATGAGCTCATAAATTAAAATTTTAAAAAATGGATCCAAATACTTCTGGTTAATATAACATAAAAGGTTCAATTCAAATTTGGAAAATAAATAAATAAAAGTACAAATATCTTTAAAGTTACTAATACACAGTTTGTTTTTAGATGGTTAAACAGCTGCCAAAATGTTAATGTCTATAAAGTCTCTGATATCCTTGTATCTAGGATTTTTATTCAACAACAACAAAAACGATTACTAATACTATTCAATGCACTTGTCTGATACCTTGTTTAAAAATATGTAAATTTCATCTAAATGTATATAAAATTAATCATGGATGTATTTGTGAGAGACATCTAACTGGTTTACAAAGTTAAAATGCTGACTGTGGAATATAATATCAAGTACTCTTAAATCATTAAATTCCATAAGGTAAAATACTTAAACAATGTTGGTGTTTTTAAAAATTGGTAAACAAAAAAATGAAATTATTTTGTATTATTATAAAAACAAGGTTACTCTAAATTAAAAAGTCCTAACAAGTATAATTCTACATACAAGGAGTCAAGAGGTTTCAACTGTATTTCAATTAAAGTACTGTAAATAACAAATATTATATCTTATAAATATCGATTAAATTATCTAAATTCAAAAATTTATGAGGGTTATTATTTCAAGGTACAAACAAAAAAAGGATCAATGGGTTAAAAATTATTAAAAAGTTCTAAATATAAAAATATTTTTAATAAAAAACATTTCCAGGTAAACAAAGTCTTTATTTGATAAAATATAATTTTAATACATTTAAGTAAACAACAAAAGGGTCTAATTAAGTAATATAAAGGTCTATAAATAAAATACAAATAATAAAAATATTATATGTAACTAAGTTGGTTATATATGTAACACAAATATGTAAAACAATTCAAGGTTGTTTTCTAAGGACAAATATTAATGTACTGATATATTTATATGTTAAAATGACAAAAACTTCTAAAAATATTTATTACATTATGTCTGTTAAGTTTTATCCCCTAGAACAAGTAATCTTGGAGAAATTAAAGTTTTTACATCTGTGGCTAAACAACAACTGTTATTTTAAAGTATTGCCCTACATTACAAAGTCTAGATTTTCCTTTAAAGCTAACCTTGGTTAAAATAAACATCTCCTTTGCAGTTTTCAGGCTTATAAGGAGTGTGCTTGCAATTGTTTGGGGCTGATCAGGGGAACAGCTTTTTGTACTGGTCTGCCGCCACTGGTGTGCTTCAATAAAGGCTTGATTCAATTATATGTGAGTAGTCTGGAAGTCAGTTTATGAAACCCTGAGACGAAGTTGTAACTATAACACATGAGTTTGTATGCCTAGAATTCACCACTGTATGTGCAAATGTTCTTCCTGATGGCACCAGAAACCTCTTTATTTTTAAGCTATTTTTTGAAATCCTGAAAAGTTACATAAAAGTGTTGCTTGAACTTCCATTTTTCACAATTGTCTAGACTGTGGAATCTACGTGGGGATTTGAGGTTATTAACCCCATGTGGAAATTCCCCAACTCACCTAAAACACAATACTTACTTTCACTTTGGAACAGGTCTTGAAAACCCCCTTGTTAGAATCCACTGTAGAAAACAAACAAACAAACAAACAAGAAAATTTAGAAGGAGAAAGGGCCGGTTTCTGGGATTGGATCAATGGCTTTGGGTGGTTTTAAGGCAGTTTTCAGGTTGAATTTCACCCTCATTTCTCTAGTTAGCTTACCTCCTGATACTGGCATGGGGCAAAGATCAGCAGAAAAGACCTTCCTCACACTTGGAAAAGGTGTCTCCAGAGTGCACGGCTCTTCCCATGCACACCCTTATGCTTGGCTCCAATGCAGAGCTCAGCCTGCCCCAGGAAACTTGAGTGGTGTCTAGAGCCAAATATAGATTAGGGTGATTCTTGCTCCTTGTTCTTCTGCCCAGCTGGGCTAATTTTCAACTTGGATGTAAGCCTCTCTGTCCCCAAAACCTTTCTAATATTTTCAATATTTTAAAATCAGGTTGTAATACACTTATGAAATAAATTCTGCTTGAACACTGCACATACACATGCACACTCGCAAACACACACACACCCATTATTTTCCACAAGAACACTTTGAAATGAAAGTCTTCTTGAAATTCATGACAAGTCTGTTTTATGATTATATCAGGAGTTTCCTAAAATGTTGATTTGAAACACAGTGAGACACCAGTAGGATGGACATGTCTATGGTCACCCATCAGAACACACAGGTGTGTCCAGCACCAGGTGTGATCCCAGGCCTGGGTAGTGACAACTTGTCCACTGAGGCTCATCACTGGAGCCAGGACCACCCTGCAGCACATGTCCATAGTGGGGTCATATGTGTATGTGGGACAGGGACATGTGGGGAGGCTGTTCCATCCTTTTAATTTTTCTGTGAATGTAAAACCATTCTAAAAATGATTGGTTTTTAGAAAAATACTGATTGGAGGAGAGAGGATAGGGAGGGAAGAGTTGTGATGGAAGATGTGGAGGTGAGGGAGCACAGGATGTGCTGCAATAGGAAGAGGGACAAGTAAGAGAAAGTTAGCTGGGCGTGTGGACCCTGGCCCTGCTGGTGGGAAGCAAGGAACAGGGAACTGGCCTGCACCACGGTCAGAGTCCAGTGAGAAAGTGAGAAGATACACCTGGGGGTGGGGGTACATAGAGTGTCCATGTGAAGTGGCCCCAGAGGAGAGGTGTGGATGCCAGGAGACCCAAGGGTGAGGAGTGTTGTTGAGAGCCACAGCCAAAGGGGCCCCAGTAAACTTCCAGCTGCCAGCAAACTTCCAGCTGCCAGCTGATGATTGGCTCACAGAGCCCCATCAAACTTCTAGCTGCCAACTGATTGGCTCCTCTGCAGTGATGCTCACTGGGCTGTTTCCCTGCCCTTTCAGACCGCAGAGCTGCTCACTGGGGGACTTATTTTGGCTCTGCCCATGTGACCCAGCCAATCGGCCTCAAGAGCAGGAGGAGGTGGGGAGGTTGAGATGCTTGTGGGAAGCCGGTGGTGGCAATTGGGCTCTGAGTGTTTTTCCTGAGGAGTGTGTGGTGTGGTGTGTGTGTTCTAAAAATAATGTTCATTTCTTTTGACAAGTGGCTCCTAAATTGTGCCCAGCCAGACTTCGGCAGAGCGTGGGTCCCCATGCTGTCAGTCAAACAGGACTTCTGGTTTTTCTGCAGCTCCTTCTCAGAGCTGCTGCAACAGTTAAAACAACAGAAAAATATGCTCTCAATTCTGGAAAAGTCTAAAATCATGTTGTTTAAAATAAGGGCAAGCAAAGGCTGATTCCTCCTGGGATTCTGGGAAAATTTCTCTGTGCCTTTCTTCTAGAGTGCCTGACACCATGAGGCCTGTCACTCCCATCTATTTCTGCCTCCACCTGGCCTCGTGTCCTCTCCTCTTCCATAAGAACACATTCATTGCTTGCCCTCCACCACCACTCATATGACCACATCTTAACTTGACAAATAACATCTGAAAAGACCTATTCCAAAACAGGGTTACTATTGCAGGCTGCAGGAGGACCTGAATTTGGGGACCATGCTTTTTAGCTCAGGACACTTTCATTCAAAGAAACCATCACCACTGTTCATGGCTTGTCCCTGAGCTGTTGAGGGCCTTTCCCGTGAACCCTAAGACCAGACCTCTGTTGCGAACGTTGGGGTGCAAATCCTGAGAAAACCTGGGTATGCACCTTGTTTTGGGATAACACTAATCCCCATTATGAATGTTTGAAAACTTTGGGGGGCAGGATGCTTCAGATGAGATAAAATCCAAGGTCTCATCAATCCCTTCTCAGCAAGGAAGCAGGACCCTATCTTCCACAGGCCTTCTCTGCTCCCTTTGCTCCTCCTGTCTCCTGGATTCCCTCCTAGTCCCTCACACACTCACAGTCCCCAATGCAGTGCTGCATGTGGCCCAGGTGAGGAGGAGGGGTCTTGATAACTGCCTGGAGCACAGGAATGTTGGTGAGAGGGTGGGCTGGGAAACCCTCACCCTGCAGCTGGCTATCCTCAGCTGGTTCTCTGGGGCTGGACAGTCCAGCCCTGCCTTACCTGTTCCAGCATTGTCTGCATCTCTGCCAAAACTTATTCCTCCACCAAGTGAGAAGGGCAGCAGACTTCAGGGCAAGGAAGGGCTGATTCTATGGTTTAATAGGATGACAAGAAATGTGTGGATCAGACCATTGGATCTAACCTCAATGATATTACTGTAAGAAAGGTCCTGGTTAACAGGACTCTCCCAGGGCAGGTGTCCTAGAGCAAGAGTGCCACCAGACTAGAGTGGCCTAGTGTCTGATGTGGATAGTGCTATTTTCAATGGCAATCATGGTGCCCCGTGCTCCCAGAGGCCATATTTGTGCATGGCACCTGCCACAGGGGCCAGGGACTACAGGCCCTGTGAAAGAGAGATGGCCGGTGGTCCTGCAGCCTCCTGAAGGATGTGTATCCATGTGATGTAAGGTCCTCCCACACCCAAAGGTAAAGAGAATGGGAGGATGGTTCTGAAGGAGCCAGTCTGGACTGCCCTTCGCGGGTGTGCTGGGTGTGTCCTCTGGTGGCTCTGCAGCTCAGGTTGCCTGGATGATCAACCAGGCCCTGCACCCTGCCTCAGCTTCCTTCAGCCAAGTGAGTCCTGTAAATGCCCAGTTCCCTTGGAATGGTCTTGAAAACTGTTCATGCACAGTTTGCAGCAGCACTGGTACTGGCGCCTGTCTAGGCATTGCTGACTCCCTCTTCATGATGTGCAGGTGCCATCCAGCCTCATCCTGCCAGGCTTCACAGGCCTGGAGACAGTCACACCTCCTCTAGGACCTCAAGACCTCTACTGCCTCCTGCATCCACCTGTAGATGCCCCTGCCCAGGGCCCTTCCCCGTTGTTGCAGCATGTAATCTCCAAGAATGTCCTAATTTCTCTCCTTGCCTAAGCCTGTCATCAGGGCTGAGACAATCTTAACCCACTGAACAGAGGACGTTAGTTAATCATGCTGGAGTCAGAGGGGATTATGATTCTTGTAATATATTGAGTCAAATTAAGAGCATATGTTTGTACATCAGAAAATCCTTCTGCTGGGCTTCAGTGTCTTCTGCTGGGTCTAAAAAATTGCCAATGAAACACAAATGTATGGAGAATAACCTTCCAACAGGTTAAAAAGAGCAAAGTAAAGATTTTTTTTTCTCTTGTCAATTCATCCGAGTAAATGAAATTCTTAATTCAACTGGGGATTCTCATTTTTAATATCAAGTGGGGACTAAAGCACAAGAGAGCTCTGTTCTGAATGATTGGTTCTGGCTTTCTGTCTAATGAACTCCAAACTTCATCAAATCTATATGGAGCACTCAAAGAGCCTGGGGACATGGGGAAGATTTGGGGCCCACAAAAATAGCATTTCATCCTAGCTGCTTCTAAATTCCTCTCTGCTCTCAGCCACCTCTGTCTCAGTGCTCTCCCTTGCATAGTGTAGACAAGGGAAAATAAGTGCCTTTCTTCAAAGATTCTTTTGAGAATTCCCCAGAAAATGTCAACAGGCAAGAAAGATACTCTTTAGAAGTCTTTAGTGTCCTCTGCTTTGCATGGATGGAAATATACCAAATCTCTAATAGAACACTTTCCAGTAAATTCCACGTCGGTGCTTTTTTCACATATGAGTAGACAGGTGTGTGCACAGACATACAAGGCTCCTGCTTAGACATGCTCCCTGGCATCCCAATTCTGTCTCCATGTACAACCTTCAGCGGCAGAGGACAAGTCACTGCTCAGACAGCCAAAGGCCCCCTGCATCATCTACTCCAGGTGATCAATCAAGTAGTGATTCCAGGATGACACAGGGAAGCTAGAACATGGAGTTCTTTGCTTCAGGCAATGAGGCCTATTACTGTAGAAGATGAGTTCTTACAAGTAGTGTCATATTTTTTTCCCTGCATCTGTAATTGGCTTGAAATAGAGGTGTTGGTCTAGGGGAAAATACATAAAACAAACAAACAAAAACCTTAATTACAAGTCCTTGTTTTCATTTAAAATGTAGAAAACTAGAAAGAGAATTATTCTTACCTTCCAACACCATTAACAAAGGTGGAAGTCATGCAAATTCAAATTTTGTGTAAGGCCATCAACCAACTTGAAATACAAGAAATGACAGGTATGTTCAAGGAGATATGGACACCATCACTTGCTTGTTGGGCATATGACACCATACACCAGACAAACGAATCAGCTACACTGTCTGTTGAGCAGCTGCAGGCTCAGTCTGGCTGTGAGGACACAGGAGCCAGTGCTTTCTGACCCATGGGAATTGGCATCTGCCCTTGGACTCTCCTCCCCACAGTTCACTGTGTGTTCACAAAGCATAGTGGGGCCATCTCAGTCCTGAGAACAGTGCATTTGATGTAGGGACTAGCATCCTCTATGGGAACACACATCCCTGCTAAAAAATAATGGTACCAGACTCAGGAAGACAAACACCATCATTACCTTGGGAACCAAAAAGAACATACTAAAAGTGGGGATAGGAAACCCAGAATGACCTGCCCCTGTCTAGAAAAAAACAGCAGCAATTCAGTTCATACTCATAGCAGATGGAGGAATGAGACAAGAGAGAGCAGCACAGAGGCTGAGGGGAACCATGGGTCTGTGTGTGTGAGGTCTGTGCCATGGGCAGGCAGTGGTGTGCTGTTGGAAAGTGTGTCATCAGTCAGAGATGTATACAGTAAGCACTAGAGAAAATGACAAGGTCGTGATGCCCAATATCATCACCAACAGGATTTAACACTCTTTAGAACAATTCATCTGAACCTCAGAAGATCCGTCTTCCTCATGGTCAGGCAGACATTCACCAGAAGGACCTGCTCTATTCCATAACACAAGTCTGAATAAATATGAAAGAACTGAAGGCATATTTAGTATGTTCTTTACCACAATGTAATTAAATTACCAGGCTAAAAAATTTCAAAATGTTTAAAAGTTAAATAAAGCATTTCTAAATAACCCATGGGACAAAAAAGTAGATATAATATGAAAATAAAAACTGTTAGTTGTGAAGCAGGCTTAACAAATATTAGCTGCAGTGTGGGCTGAACACTGGACCCTCACTCTCACCCATCTGGTTCCAAATGCTTTTTTGCCAAGTCTGAACACTCAACCCCACTCAAGGATGAACACTCAACCCCACTCAAGGATGAACAATTGACCTCCACCCATCTGGTGCAACACAAACTCACATCTGGCACCTGCCCAGTCTGCCTGAGGGCAGAAGATGACAGCCTTACTGTATGATCCAATCGCTGTATGCCAAGAAGGCAGCTTGCAGACCCAGAAACACCATTAGATTTTGGCTTTAAAAACTTTCCCCTGCTGCACACCCCCTCCCACTCTCTCTCCCCTCTCTCTCACTCTCTCTCCTCTTTTTCTTTCACTCAATTTGCTCTCTCCCTCTCTCTTCTCCCCCCACCACCTCTTTTTTCTTCCTTCCCTGTTAATCAGACACTGCTGCAATGAAAATTTCTTGATTGCTCCAAGTGTCATGGTCACTTTCGTTTCAAAAACACTTCAAATTTGGGGGAGGGTAATGTATTAGTTCAGAAGTAATTGATACAAGAGTCACTTGTGTTACACAATAAGAAATGTCACAGACCAGTAGCTCCAGACTCTGCTTCAAAAAATTTAAAAAGTGAGCAAACAAAATATAAAGCAGGGAAAACATGGAAATAATAAAGATCGCAATGAAAAGAATAAAATGAAAACTAAAACAACAAAAACCACTAAAGCAAATTAAGGAAACTAAATGTTATTTCTTTGCAAAGATCACCAAAATAGTGAAATCACTAGTTGGATTGATTAGGAAAAGAGAGAAAGGCACCAGTTACGAGTATCAGAAATAACAGAGGTGTCATTGCCACAGATTTCAAGTGTGCCAAATGTAATACTGCAAATCAGTCTGTACCAAGCACAATCAACACCATGATGACAGTAGGGGTTTCATTAAGAAACAGACTACAGGAAAATAGAGAATAGATATTCTTGGGCATTCCTGTCCACACAACAGAACAACAGTTTATGGCCTTCTCACAAAGAAAATTCCAGATTAAAATGACCTCATTGATGAATTCTGTTAAATTTGTAAGGAAAGAAAAAATTCAAATTTTAGACAAATTCAACCAGAAAATTAAAAAAGGAGTAATATATTTGTATTCATTCTAAGAACCCAGCACTACCCTAATACTGAAATCAAACAAAACCAATCAAGAAAAGAATACTGTGGACCAATATTCCTCATTAATACAGATATAAAAACTCTTAACAAAATCCTAGCAATTAGAATACAACAATATCCAAACATGGATACCATAGGACAGTCAACTCGGTTTTATTCCAAGAATGTAATTTTGGTGAAACATCCTGAAATTAATCAATGTAATTCACCACATTGCCCGATTAAAAAGGAAAAACTATGTGGTCATTTTACTGAGTTAGAAATATTATTTGACAGAATCAGACATGACTAATGATCATTTTGTTTTAGGAAACAAAAGGGAACTTCTTAAACCTAATACATGAATGAAAAAAGAAACATAGCAGGCATTGAACACGACAGTGAATCTGCCTGCATGAATGTGCTGGCCCAGGCATGGTGAGGGTAATGTATTAGTTCAGAACCCAGTGGACTGTACTTCATGTTCTGTGGGTCTGTGGCCATCTCCTTCCACACTTGCATGTGTGTGGGGCAAGGCATGAAACCAGCCAGCTTTTGCTTATAGATGACCAACATATGGGTGTTCCAAACCTAGGAGAATAGGTCTCATGGGTTTGGTTTTTATACTGATACCATTAGGACGACTTATGTGTCAAGACCATGTTTATAAGCAGAGGACTTGCCTTCAGAGAAGCAGAATAAACATGAGCATTAAATGTCACCACCAAATGTAATAGAACCCTCTTGACATGCTGGGTCCCTCATGAGTGGAGAGGCATCATCTAGATATCAAACGACATGACATCTCTTGAGGACAGAAAGTACTGGCTTCTGTGCTCCCTGATGTCTCAACTTTCATATTCCTAAAGTGTAATAAAAGACACAAATAGTGCTCCTACTTAATGAAACCCAAATATGTAGGTGTAAATTTCAAAGATTAATAAATCAGTATTTTGTATTATAGAGAATTAAATTTGTATTATAGCATTTTATAGCCACTCCACACCATGGACAACAGGACGTACGTGCTGTCCTGTGGCCTCTATGCCACAGACAACAGGACGAGGTGCCCCAGAGCCAAGGTGGACTCTCCAACCATTTCCCACATGGCAGTGGCAGACAGCAAAGATAATAAAATCTAGAAATCAAACCCTGTAAAAATCAGTTTGGATCAGGATCATTTTATGAAAGTGCTTAAAATGCATGGCTCAAATTCCAGAACGTGACTGCCAAGTGTGATTCTCATTCACTATGCACTGGAGGCTGGTGAGGCTTGTGGTCACTCAAAACACAGCTATGGCTATAAGGTTTGTCGTCTGAAGATCCCTGACTTGGCTGTGAGTTCACTGAAAGAGAGATGGTGCTATGGAGCAGGAGGAGCACCAGGAAGTTTTTCCTGGCCAATGTGTAACAAGCAGGAGAGTATGAACCCCTGTCATGTGTCTGACATTCTGTGAGAGGTACCAAAATGGTTAATTTACCTACCAGCTCAGTCAAAGATAGGAGCAGCAAGAGCTGGGGGCTAGGATTCCTGGTGGGAAGAACACCACACACTTAAGTCGTGATGGGAGGTCGCAACCACAGAGTCAGCCCTTTGCTAAGGACTTTCTCATCCATTGCTGACCTGATGCAAACTGGAATAGTTAGGGGAAGAGACAGAGGTGGCCTTCCATCTTGTACCTGCTCAAAGTTGAGCTGGGAATGAAGCCTTTTAATGTGGAGTTCCAGGGGCATTTATTTTTAAAACATTTATGCCATGAATTGATGAGTTTTCAAAGTTTGTTGGAGAAATACGTTTTATATTACTTTTATGTTCACCAGTGTCCATTGCCCTGGATCGCACCCTCTGTGACCAATCCTAACAGTTTGAAAGATTTAGGTCATACTTACACTTCTTGTAAATTCCAACCAGAGTACTAGTATCTGTATGGTTTTTATCCCTCAGACCATTTTAAGAGATTGGACTCTGACAAAAAAATATTGGAATTTTAATATAAAAACATCTAGGTATTGTCAACTTAAAATTTTCAATTGAAATATAGAAAATGTGTATACATTTATGTAGTGACAAATGAACTAATAAAACATTTAAATAAATTTTAATTTGTAATTCTATGTTAAAGCAATTAGCTTACACTTTCAATGTGGATTGATGGAGCATGGGACCTGGGAGATGCAACAGAAGCAATCAGTCACCAGATATGTCTCACTAACATTTATTGCAAAGACAGTGTTTGAGAGAAGTGGCCTGCTCACCATCCAGTCTACATGGGAAATACCAGAACAGGTAGCCAGAATCCAGATCCCAGAGGGCAGTTGCCCCTATCAGCTGGAGCTTGGCCGTGTGTAGCCCCATGGAGCAGCACGCAGGAGCATCCCACAGTGTGTACACAGGACCTGGGGATCGATCTGACAACCTCCATGTCAGAGTAGCCTAATGAGTGTAGTGTTGTGTCCATGCACATAAGTGGTGTTTGTATGTGTGTTATATGTGTTCGTGTGTAGTGTGTGTTCATGGGTACATACGGGAGAGTGTGCTGTGGCTATGGTGTTTATGTGGTGTATTATGATGTGTGTGTACATGTATTTTTGTGTATCTTGGTACTTATGTGGTTCATGGTATACCTGTGGTGGGGGGTTCATTTTCAATGAGTGGTGTAAGTGCATATGTATATGTGTGCTTATGTGTCTGTGATATGTATGGAATGTTTGCATTTGAGTATGGGTGTATTATATGTGGTTTTGTGTGTATGCTCTGTGTGATGTGTACATGTGTGCACATGTGATATGCACATGTGTACATGTTAGTGTGTGGTGTTATAGCATGTGTTCATTATGTGTATTGTTATGTGGCATGTGTGATGTGATTTTGGTATTTATCATGTGTGTACATGTGTGTACATGTGTGGTGTTATGTATTCCTATGTGTGTGGATGTGTGGAATGTGCGGATATGTGGTGTGTGTGGTATCTGCAGCATGTGTGGTACATGTAAGGTATTTGCCTGTGCAAGTGCAAGTCAGGTACACTCCATGAACAGGGGCCCTGGGCTTTCCTGCAAGCCTTGTGGGTCTCACGGGGCTACCAGGTGGGGCAGGCGCTCCTTCCCCCTGCTGGGCAACACTTTGGAGAATGACAGTTCCAGACTAGGAGTGGGTGGGAGCCCACTGATCCTGGGCAGCTCACAGCTGCATTGGGAAGGTGAGATGGCCACCATTGAGGGTAGGAAGTGGGACCCCAGGAGGACGTGTGTGTTGGACAAGCTGTGCATACCCCCAAACCCCTGTCAGTGGAAGGCCCAGGAATGGCAGGGTTGGCTCAGAGTGGATCTCCTGATCTAGTCCATTAAACCCACCATGTACTGTGAGCTAAGCAGACACAGCTCTCCTGGGTCACGCTCAGAGAAGAGTGGGCATTCTCTGTGATCTGTTCATCTGTGGTGCAGGTTCCAAGATATCTGAAAGATCCAGGTTAGGATCAATTCCATTCACAGCTAGGAAAGGGAAGCCAGAAGTCCCTTAGAGCATAGACCCTGAGGCCTCCCACATTAGTTCACCTGCACAAGAAGGGCGCATCTTGTTCCAAGTCAGCATCAGCCATCGGCAAGTATATCCTGTGCCCACAGAACAGTGCACATGAATGCATGCAGAGTATATGAAATGTGTTATATGTGTTCACGTGTAGTGTGTGTTCATGGGTACATATGGAAGAGTGTGGTGTGGCTATGGTATTTATGTGGTGTAAGTGCATATATTTACATGTCTGTGTATTATGATGTGTGTGTACACATTATAATAGGGCCAAGAAAGGAGGCTCTCCTGCCAATCACAATAGAATGATCTTGCAAAAATGAGGTGATGGGTGAAAGCCATCCAATAAGCCGTTCTTGCCACACATTGTTCCCTTCATTTGGGGAGTGTTCGTAACCAGGCAGGGAGAACTCCAGGCCCAGGCCAGCCTGGCATGTGGTCACAAGTTAAGAACACCTCCAGGCAGGTATACAGAACAATGGTAAGTCCCACCTGCACTTCTCCCTGTCTCAGTGTAGCCAAACAATCCCAACCCGAGTCTGCATTAAGAACTGGTGGTAGGTGAAGTGTTAGGATGAAATTATGTGACATTGGAATATGTTTTCTAAAGGTAGGATTTTCAAGTTAAAATAAATCAAAGCATAGAAAAAGACAGTTTTAAAAAATATTTTTTGCTTTTAATTTTTTTAAAAAAAATTCTGATTTGCAACCAAACAATAATATTTTACATCAGAAGATGAACTCTTCACCAGCTCACTCCATTTACTTGGGCATTTCCATGAAGAAAAGAGCAGTCAGTGATAGGTTTCCTTGCAGCTACAATATTAACCCCATGGTCACTTGGTCCATGGACCTGGGACCCAGGGCCACACTGAGCTCAGTCCAGCTGGGCTGTCATGGGGCCACAGGTATTCAAGGTATCCAGGTGCTGAGAATCCACTGGCCTAGAAGGACTCCAAGGCATGGATTGACATGCTTCCAGATTTATATGTGCTCAGTCCTTGATGGTCAGGAGCATCTAGCCTACACCAGCATGAGGAGACACAGAGGTGTGTGGTGTTTGCAAAGCAGACCCCACCCAACTTTACTGCCAGAGCGGTGCTCCCACACCGTGCCCACAGGAAACTCAGAAGGTGACAGCAAGAAGAGCTGCCAGGACACGGGGATGGGGCACTGTCCATCACTGACTGCAGGGAGTTAACATGAAGGGTCAGGAATCCTTCCCAATGGTCCTGGGAGGCCCATTGTCCTCACTGCCTCCTTCATCCTGTGGAATAAGTTTGAAAAACCACATTGCATCTTTTTTATGCATTTCCTCTTAAGTTTTGAATGCCAGGAAATGTTCTCTATTCAGCCTCCTGAGGTCAGGTGCTGAGGGTAACAGTCACTGAGAGTATTTTTAATGAATATGGTAAAATATATTACTTCAATCCTACATAATTAATATAAAACATGCAAAAATTTACATTTGATATGGGTCAGTCAATCTCTCCAGTTAATTCTGTGGTGACTATATCCTGTATATATTCTATACTCTGAGACATCATGGACATTTTGTTATGAGCAAAATGCAGAAAAATTAGACCCCCATGAGCAGAATCACTTTTTCTTTCTCTCTGAGTCTCCAGTGCTGAATCTCTCTGCATATTATGAGGATGACCATAAGGATCCAGCCCCTCTGTGCAGTCCTTCTCAGTTCATTAACCCTCTCTTAGCTGTCTTGTTTGCATGAACAAAGTGCACAGACTTCTAATAAAAACAGTAGAAACCAAGAGTGCTTTTGTCTTTTGTTAAATGAAATGTCACAGAGGTAAACAACTGGGGCTGGGGAGCAAAGCCACCAGGCACAAAAAGTTCTTCCCTGAGCCCCCTCCCATCAGCATCCAGACATGGGCAGTATTGGTCTCTGCCACACCACTGCTCAAGCTGTCTGGTCCTGCCTGCTGAAAAGCTCCATCTTGCTAATGACACCCTCCATCTGCCACAGTGGGTATTCTGAGTATGCACAAACAGGAACAAAGATGCCAAACACAAGTCACCAAGGGATCTTCCATGCAGCATGAGCATCAGTACCTTCTGCTGTGCACAGGTTGATGGACCAGGGCTCTGGAACAGGGGACTCTTCTAACCTTTGATGCCTTTATTTCTGTTGGTGAGAAACACTATCCCTAATAGAAGGGCCTGGGATGATTAATTAAAAACACTAATAGCACACATTTGAAACGTTGTCTGGTTTCAGCAGCTTTCTATTTTTGTATTGCACAATAGTCTATTTACTGTGGCCCACAAGTCATCTAGAAGCCTGTCCTGCTCCACAATAGACAAGGGCAACAGAATTCCCGGTCCTTTTGAGTGGGAGCATGCAAAGCCAGGCACGGGGAAGTCTTCTGGATATTGTGCCACAGCCACCCTCACAATCTTTTGAGTATACAGTGGTCCCCACACAGCCTGACTCACATGCAGCATCACTAGAAGAATTCAGTTTCAGGATTTAATGCAGCTTAAGTATTTACAATTTGATTTTTAATCCATTTTCTTCTTCATTCTCACAACCTCACCGAATCCCAGAATAATTTCTAAAAATAAGAAACGTTAATTGTTGAAAAATCCAGGATTGAAATTCTGTCTGTTTTGTGCAATAAGAAGCCTTTTTTCCTTTACACTTTTTTTCCTCTCTAGTTTTTTGATTATTAGTTTGGCTTGATTATGTTTTTGCTATTTTTGCCTATTCTGTACATGGTAATCTGATTTTTCTTTCTAAAGAAGAAAACATGAATGGATTCTAATAGAGGCTGGGTCTGTGAAATAATTGAACACTAGGATGTGCCCTGTGACTCATTGTTCTGTTTTGCTGAGTTTTCACAGACACATTTGTATGGTTATTAACTCAGAAATCTATGCTGCTTGGAATAAGCAAATTGTAAGTGTTTGACTATTTTGATGTAGAATCCTAGGAAAGCACCAATCAGGCCCAGGGACAGAAGTCTGCCACTCCTTGCAGGCTTCACAAGGGTAATAAAGATGTGGGAGTTATCAGAGCAGATGATTTACAGGACGGTGAGTTTGAACACAACCAGTATTTAAAAATCTTACATTCTTTTCAGTATTTATTTCATATCTCAATGCTTAAATTGATTTAAGAAGATCAAAGAATGTGTATCTCCCCCTTCACATGCACAGAATTAGGTTGACCCTAAAAAATAATGGAAGGTAGAATTGTCAGTTGACTTTTAAGAGGACAGGAAAGTTACCTGCATTGTGGTCCCTGGAGGAATTCTTGGTGCCCTGACTCTAAACATAAAGAAGCAAAAATGAGAAATGAAAGCAGATGCTGTCTTGGTGTCCTCCTTTGTCCTTCCAGGTCCATCCCAGAGCCTGGTGCCCTGCCGTGCCCATCAGCCTGGCCAGCTGTCCTTCCAGGGCTAATTGCTGATTCCTTCACTGCACCATATGTGAACTGGGTGTGCATTTGCTTCGCTTGTCAAAACAATTCTGAGATTCCATTTTCCTCTAATAAGGTATAGATTTGTTCTCCAGATGTATGCTTCAATAAGATGTCATACTCTGTTTTTATTTTGGATTGCTCTCTGCTGATGTTCCTACGCAGCAAGAAAATTACCTTATTGAAACATATTGCTGGTTGTGCCTACAGTATTACAGGTCTTGCATCAGTGTTACACACATGACATACTCAGAGATCTCTGAGTAAAAATATGAATATCAAGTGATTAAAAAGATTATACAGGCTTGGGAATTTTTCATGGGGTAAGAAAATTAGTGGTTCCAGATGAGTGTCTTTCAGATCATTATAACTATATCATGAAAACATGTAACAAAATAACTGACTTTATAGCCTGGGCACCTTGCCCGCTTTGCCCCACTCTTTATTTCATGTGGAATTGCCTCTAGTGGCTGAAGGTGTGCTGGGGACCTGTTTCTGTGTTTCTTCATTCCCATCCTTATGGAGGTACTCTGGATTTCAGGTGCAGTCTGGCCAGGTGTACAGAATCTCAGCATCATGGGAATCAGAGAGTTCTAAATCCTGTGTACAGTGCTCAGGCGAGGTACCACCCAGGCACACAAAAGAAATCTGTGGACATGTGACTAATGGTGGTGGGAGGAATCATGAGGTCTACAGAACTGTGGATGTGGGGCTGCCATTGGCTGGGCAAGATGCTGGCACCAAATGTGTCTCCCAGCTCATGTGTGCTGGGGGAAACCCTCAATGGCAGAACCCAGCTTCCACTTTGAAGACCAGTCAAGAAGTCCCCGCGCAGCCACAGGGCCCAGTGTGGAGTGTGAGTGACTTCCGAGGTGGGAGATCCATGAACACCATGAATAAGAGGAGATGGATGATGTGCACACGTTGGCCCTGTGGTCCCTGAATGAAAACGCTCCCCCCGGGAGAACATGTCAAAAGAGCCTGTCTGCCTGAAATCACACAGTGCTGCAGGACACCACTGTGTAGATGCAAACCTCCTCAGTTTAGGATTCTGGCTTCTGGGTAAATGCTTCTGCATTTTTTAGGGTGTCTGGGGACCAACATCCTAACCCCAAAATACAGTTACATTCTTTTACAAGGACCCAAACACAGGCTACTGATCAAAAATTTTTTGGTATCTGAGTAGTATCCATCATGCTGAATATGTAGAGGAAAAAATGATGGTGTTTGGAATGTGAGGGCCCTATTTATGCCCTGCTCCATAGCCTCCAGTAGGCTGTTCTTCCATGGAGGCCTCACATCACTCACTTTTAGTGCCCCATGTGCAAAAAGCCAGAAGAGCCAGAGAACATTCCAGAACTGGGTATATCACTTTACAGGGGCCATTGAAACTTCAAGCAGCAGCTCTCAGATTTGGCCTATTTCTGAAGGAGGTTTTCACTTTCTCTTTTTCTATCATGTCCCTCTTTCCTTCACTGATTTCTGCCTCATTTCTTTCCTTTTCCATGATTATTTTTTGGTCACTGATGTGTGCACTTGGCACTCTTGCAACCATCCTCTCAGGGACCAGGAGGCTGGGCCTCGTACCACAGAAGAGTTTCTCAAAAACCAGACCTAAAACACTTGGGTGCAAGTCCTCGATTCCACACTGAGTGTGTCATTGACAACTGAGGAAAATCACCAGAATATGAGTTGTGTTTTAAATGTTCTATGTTGCTTTTGGCCTGTGATTGTCTCATCAATGGTTCTAACTGGCTGCTCAGGAAAGATCCCAAGAACACAGAGGGCTCTGGAAGTTCCAGGTCTCTGCTGAGCAGCTACATGCCCCTCAGGACTCTGCTAGGCCATTCTTGCTGCCTCTGCATCTGTTTGGTGGCCTGCACTCTGCAGGCTGGCACATGCCACCTATACTCTCCAGAACTCTAGCTAGGTGCTCTGCTATATTTCTACCTGACAGCTCTTAGAGGCCTGTGGGGCCAGGGCTCCTGGACTTGGGGTGCGCTGACCTTCAGGAAGCTCAGTTATTCACATATACTGTTCTGGAAACAGTCCCTTTCTCAGCACTGGATTTTATACATTCTGGATAAAATTCTAGGGAAAGAGGCTGATCCCAGCTGCCTGCTCATTCACTAAACCAATGTCCACATTTCTTCAGTGTGGAAATCCTTCTTGGTAAAAGCTGTCTCCTTCACAGTTTTTGCTCTCTTGTTAATGTCCACATTGTGAGGCATCATTTGTGCCTCCTGTTTATTATTCCACTCTATGTACTTTACAAAAATGAAAGTCCTCTCCTTTACTTCCTCTGCTTCTGAGGGATAAATGTAATGCCTGGGGGTTTTATTACACCAGTGTTTATAAAGGTAAATCGTCCAGCATATCCCTCCCCCCAGGGCCATATCTTCACACTTTACATGGAAGCAATTTGGCCACACAGAGATGGCATCCTGTAGCTCACTTCCTGCTCTGGTGGGTTTCAGGAATGTCCAGTGCCAGCATAAACAGGGTAGGAGCCCTGGGCCCCTGAGTCCCCATCCAGAACCCCAGAGCCTGTAAGTTGCTGGGCACACAGTGCAGTGCCTTCCTCCTCTTCTTTGCTTTTTCTGACAATTTTAGTCCCAGTGTCTGTTGATATGTTGTTAAACAGTCTAGTGCAGAATGTATCCCTTTCATCCCCAATCTTCAGTTCCTGGGAACTCTTCACCCCATGATCACCTCTTCAAATGCCCAGTGTCTCCACATTTCAGTTGTGACCCACACCCTTCCCGGGTGCTCCTGCCTCCTGTTACCCTGAGCCTAGGTCACAGACTGCAGGCTGAGACCTCGGACCTCTGTGCCTCGGACCTGTACAACAGGATGATAAAGACCTAAATGCCAGTCCTGCCTTGTCTTGCTTGTCCCCAGAAATGCAGCTTTAGGACCCAGTAGCACACAGCGGACCTCTGAGCCCACCAGGACAAAGTGCCTGGCTTGCAGGATTGTCTGCGGAGGCTCCATGCTTGTGGACAGAACTCCCTGTAGAGGTGGCACCTTCACCAGTCCACCAAGGGTAAGCCTGGCTAGGCTTGGAGGGGATGGCAGGAGTGCTGTGCAGAGGGGCTGCTGACCAGGATGAGGCTCCTCACCATAGGAGGTTGGCTAAATTGAAATCCAGCTACATCTAAGGAGTAAAAATGATGTTCAGGGAAGAGTATTGGTGCCATGCAGGCATGGGTGTGGAAGCTTTTCCCTGTAGAATGGTTCTTTAAGGACACCAGCCATCCTCTAGACTGTAGCTGCTCTCCCAGGAATGGGAAGGAAAGTTCAAGTGCCAGGGCTTCACAGTGGGAGACCTGTCACATGGGCGGCATCATGAAATTTTACTCCAAAATATCCTGTTTCTATTTTGAAAAAAAAAATTATTAGCATTTTTAAATAATCAATATGTTTAATGGCTGAAAGTTAATCTCAAAGTATTCCGCTTAGTGAATAAAGTGTCAGGTCTGTAAACATGAATCTTAAGTTACCCAGAGGGTTATCACTCATTTTAAATTTTACTTGAAAGCAGGATATACATTTATTATAATTTCAAAAAAATGTGAATGCCATTAAACAAATGATGTTGAGGCAAATTAACTGCATTTTAATAATCTGAAGGCCTATGATACAGAACATTGTGTTATGAAACATTGGCTTGAAGTATCAGTTGGAAGTGTTATTTTCATTGCTGTGAATCTCAGGAAAATATTTGTAATTAGTATCATTTACCTAACATTTCAGGTTAATTAGAATATTTATTTGAATAGCTGTAATATTCAGAGATTACTGTATTATGATCAAATTAGCGCCATCCCAATGCACGCTGATCACAGGGTGGCAGCCTGCCTTCACTTCTGCTGCTCAACCCTCTGTAGCATTCAGCAACATAAGGAAAAATCAGTTTCTTATACTTTTGAAATTTAATGATGCATTTGAACTCTGCCAGTAACATTTAATCAATCTAGGGGAAAAAATCCCAACCATGTCTCCCATATTGCACATTGGCAAATGCTCCAGCCAATGATAGCCCCTGAACCTCTCCCCACAGCTCGGAGGTGAGATTTAATGCAGCCTTCTCTCCTGTATGCAAGGTCCTTTTAAATAGCTCTTGCAAAAACAGAACAGATGAAGCTTTTCCAAAGAGGTTACTAGGATACTACTGAAACACCATTAGGAACAGATGAATTGAGGTTTATAATGTTACAATGGGTTTAATCTTGTAACATCTCTCCTGAACTCTGCATTGTGTCCAGAATGTCTGTGGAATCAGGTGCCCACACACCTAACTCCTGGTAGCCAGAAATGCAATTTGTTTTGAAGACCTGGGGGCAGGACTAGGGAGGTGTTTGTAATAAAACCTTGGCACCCAGGAGGCAGCAGGGCTGAAACCTGAGGAATGACCATGTACTTGTTGGTTGTACCTGCCCAAGGGTTCACACACTTACTTGCTCTCAGCACTGGAGTGTGATAATCACGGGGAATAAGTCAAGGACAGAAAACACATTTAGGGTAACACCTACACTGTGTCAAAGAATCATTCCCAGATCCAGTGAAACCTTTCCACCTGGGGTGGCCTGTGAGGACACGTGAAATCTCAGCATGGAAAGCCCCTCTCAGGCTTTGGTGGGTACACAGTGCATGTCATATGTGGGTTCCTGAAGGCCAGAGCTCAGAGGTCACTCATATCTAAAGCAATAAAAAAAGTTCAGAGGCAAAGGGGATCTACAGACTCTGGCTCCTCCTGGCGTAAATCCTCCTCAGCCTTTTCTCCTTCAAAGTGCCAATGCAGGAGCACTGGACTTACTCCTGCGGTGGGAGTGGGAACAGAAAGTGGGAAGCAGGCCCGAATGAGCTGCCACCTAGCAGTCTGTGAATGAGACCTTCCTCAGGCTTTTACAAGATGGGATTTATAATTTTTCCTGCAAGGACTGTGTACCCTTAGAGAATTCCAGAGGAACACTCACACCAAGTGCAAGCCAGATTTAAAACACAGATGCTGATTTTCACATTGAAGCAAAGAGAGAAACTGAAATAGAGAACTGATTTTAACTGGGCCAGTAAACAACAATGAGGAGCATCAGTTCTGGGTGGCTGTCGTGTAGAGGTGAGTTTGATTTGTTACTACGAATTGACATAGCACAGTGATAACTCAGAGCATGGGCAAAAGCAAAGCACTGTTGGTGCTGAGTTATATTTGTGAATACTAGATGGTGTGTTAATCCACATCATTAAAGATAAACTTTACTGCTAACTGTTATTATGAAATACTGCAGAACTAGTCACAAAACTTGGTATGTCTTTGATGAGAGAGAAGAATAGAACAGGGCTGGGTCAAAGGGAATGTCCTGGAATGCAGATGGTCTATGTTTGATTTGCAGCAGAATAGCCTTTCCAGAGCAATGGAGATGGGGCCAAGAAAGCTGCGTTGGGATTTAGACTCCATTCTAGGCCTCTGCCTGGGGCCCTCTGCTAGTCCAGCCTGCTCAATTTAGAATGAAAATAGCACTGCCAATAACCCCCTTGACTATCACTAATTTTATTTTCAGCTCTCTTTCAAATAATGATTTAAAATCCATCCTTAAGCAGCAGTTCAAAAAGCACTTTGAGAATTAATTTTAATGGGAGCATACTGAAAAACTGAAACTTTCCAGTATGACATCCTAAAAAATTGCTGAGTACAGTAATAGTGTATGTTGTGAGCAAATGGAACCATAAATTATTCATAAATTTGGGCTTCAAAGTTTGTGTAGAACTACATCTACTTTTCATGAGCTACTGTTATATCTGTATAGATATATCAAAGTATTCATAGCTATCTTTAAAAAAAATGTTCCCACTCTTGGATCTGTGAGCATCTGCTGGAATCCATTACAGGCTCTCTCGCTCCTCTCAGGAGCAGGGCTGTGATGTACTGTATCATGGTGGAGGTGCTCCTACACATGAAAAACCTTTCCAGAATTAAAAACCTGCTCCACTAATTTTGAAACAAATTTTCAACAATCCTCTTTGAGAATCCAGCCCTAAGTGTTCTCACATCTATTAAACAGATGGAAGGTAACATTGTAAACATATTTGCTTCATATTGAATAGATAGTTTCTGAATTTATACTGATTAACATATTAAATGACTGATTTTTCTGCATCACATTAGAGTAAAAGCCACTTTTTAAATTTGTCTTGGGTAGTTATTAACTTTGACAATAGCATGCAGTGAGAAGCTATTAAATATTTCCCTAGTAATAATATGCATAGAGTAGTTTTATATTTTATTATAATCCATTTGACTTTCATTACAATCATTACAAAATGTGTGTTCATTTAATCGATTTCCAAAGGGTGCATCGTCTGCAGCTGTTCCTTGCCATGGTGATTAGCTCTGGTCTGCCCATGTGCATGAGTCAGGCATGCCTTTTCTGGTTTCTCATATTTTAGGTGGGACTGTTCAGGGAAGCGGACTTCTGATGCAACTGTGGCTGCAGTGGCAAAACTGCAGGCAAGGTCTCTGTTCAACTCATTTTGGGGACAGCTTATCACAGCCATGCTGCCTGGTGGGTGCATGTGGACTTTGCCCACAGGGTGGAAGCTGTGTGGCTGCTCCCTGCCAGCAGGACTCTGGAGGGCTGGGCTGCCTGCTGCTCCTCCTGGACCTTATAGACATGTCCATGCAGAGGGAGGGAGATCCTTCCCATCTTGCCAGAAAGGCTATTTTGGTTGTCAGATAAAAAACACCTTGAAGGGAGCTTTAGGGTCTGTGAGGATCCAGTGACCTCCAGTCACGGTGCCAGTGTGGGGCTTCACTCTAGAAGAAAGAGAAAGAGACCGGAAGAATTATCAAGAACAATCTGTGCACCTCAGCACCCGGGTTCTGTGGAGCAGGACTGAAGCTCAGATTGCACGGCCTTCAGTGTTCCCCTCTGTTTATAGCCTTTGGCTTAGAATATTTTCTCTTCCTTTTTCTTTCCTTCCTTCCTTCCTCCTTCCTTTATTACTTTCAACACTTTTATAATAAAAAGGAAAACCTTCCTTTAAATAGAATTATTTGATTTTTTTTTCAATCATTTTGTAGGGTTCTGTCCTGGATCCGGAGCCCAGATGTCTGTGTTATGCAGAATCTGAAAACAAACCACAGGGAGAACACTGAGAACCCTGAGAGCCAGGAAATGCAAGTCCCATCCCCCACAGCGGACACTCCACCGAGGCAGTCAGCGGCCACCATCCGGTAAAGCTGAAGGATACACCGCCACTCTCCTTCAGAGTGCAACATCAAAACAGGTTTGTGTCATTCAGCTCACCCCCCAGACAGCGGGAATTCACATAAAATCTCTCCTAGGCTTGCCAGGAGAGGGAGTATCAAGCTGAGCCTCCATAAAGACTAGGGGGAAACTAGAGACACCTGACCTCCAACCCCTTCTCCCAGTAGCAGCCAAAACGAAACCTGGCTAGCCAGCGCTGGGGGAGGGGCAAGCAGAAAAAATCAAAGTGATAGAGTGCCAGGGATCCCAACAGCCAGCAGCAGGACCTGGGAGATCCAGGCCAACTGATTCGCGCGGCCTGCCCCGTGGCTACAGAAGGCTTGCCGCCTCAGAGAAGCCATTAATTAGCAAGCAGGGAGGTTAGGGCCTGCCATTAGGTGGAATCCCGCCAGCCAAGCCCACACAGACCCTTGGGCCGAGTACGGGATTTCAGAAGGGGAAGGAAGCAGTACAGTCCCGTCCCATCCCCCACAGCGGACACTCCATCCAGGCAGTCAGCGGCCACCATCCGGGAAAGCTGAAGGATACACCACCACTCTCCAAGAGCTTGCAACATCAAAACAGCCAGCAGCAGGACCCCGGAGATCCAGGCCAACTGATTCGCGCGGCCTGCCCCGTGGCTACAGAAGGCATGGCGCCTCAGAGAAGCCATTAATTAGCAAGCAGGGAGGTTAGGGTCTGCCATTAGGTGGAATCCCGCAAGCCAAGTCCACCGCCCACGCCCGGAACAGGCCCAGCGACCTGCCAGCATGGTAGTCACGACACCCCAATTGGAATAGGGGCAGAGCAGAGCCGCCTTCAACTCCCAGAACAGGCCCAGAGAGCCACCAGCGTGGTAGACACGTCACCCCAATTGGAGTAGAGGCACAGCAGCCGCCCGCACCTGCAAGGAGACTTTTCAACTATACAAGAGCAAAATAAATAAATAGGGGGTAAATTTCAAAAACACAACAGTTGCACCAAGCAGAAAGAAACGTGAGCAGTATGAAAAGACAAGGAAAGAAAGGACCACAAGCAATGCAGGTCAACTCAACTTTAGAAGAGGTAATAGCTGCAACAGATGGAATATCAGATAAAGAGTTCAGGATATATATGCTTCAGATGATCTGGAGTCTCAAGGAAGACATGAGACAGCAAAATCAGACAATGAAAAATCACATTGACAAACAAATCCAGGAAGTAAAAGATCAATTTCACAGGGAGATAGAGGTAATAAAAAACAAACAAATAGAAATTCTAGAAATGCAGGAAACAATAAACCAACTGAAAAAATCAATTGAGAATACTACCAGAAGAGTAGATCACTTAGAAGAGAGAACATCAGACAATGAAGACAAAGTATTTCAACTGGAAAAGAACATAGACAGTTCAGCAAGTCTGCTAAGAAACCATGAGCAGAACATCCAAGAATTATGGGACAATATCAAAAAACCAAATTTAAGCGTCATTGGGATACAGGAAGGCACAGAGCTCCATTCCAAAGGAATAAACAGTCTATTCAGTGAAATAATACGAGAAAACTTCCCAGAATTGAAGAATGAGACAGAATCCCAAATCCTAGAAGCCTACAGGACGCCGAATGTGCAAAATCATAAGAGATCCACACCTAGACACATTATAATGAAGATGTCCAACATACAGAATAAGGAGAGAATTTTAAAAGCTGCAAGAGAAAGAAAGCAGATTACATTTAGGGGTAAACCAATCAGGATAACAGCTGATCTCTCAACACAGACTCTGAAAGCTAGAAGATCCTGGAATAACATATTTAAAACACTGAAAGACAATGGGCTCCAACCAAGAATCGTGTATCCGGCGAAATTAAGCTTCAGGTTAGAAGATGAAATTAAAACCTTCCACGATAAACAAAAGTTAAAAGAATTCGCAGCTAGAAAACCATCTCTTCAAAAAATTCTTGGCAAAACATTACAGGAAGAGGAAATGGAAAATAACATTGAAAACCAACAATGGGAGGTAGTGCAGTAAAGGGGGGAAAGTAGTCAAAGAGGATAACAAATCAGGTTTAGTAACATCAATAAACAAACATGGATATAAGAACAAACCATATCTCAATAATAACCCTAAATGTTAATGACTTAAACTCACCAATTAAGAGACACAGGCTAGTAGAATGGATCAAAAAACAAGACCCAACAATATGCTGTCTACAGGAGATGCATTTGATAGGAAAAGATATACATAGACTGAAGGTGAAAGGTTGGGAAAAATCATATCACTCATATGGACCGCAGAAACAAGCAGGAGTGTCCATACTCATATCTAATAAAATAGATTTCAAGCCAAAGCTAATCAAAGGGGACAAAGAAGGACACTTCATACTGCTCAAGGGAACCATACACCAACAAGACATAACAATCATAAATATATATGCCCCAAATAATGGTGCAGCTGTGTTCATCAAGCAAACTCTTCTCAAGTTCAAGAGTCTAATAGACCACCATACAATAATCATGGGAGACTTCAACACACCTCTCTCACCACTGGACAGATCTTCCAAACAAAAGTTAAATAAGGAAACTATAGAACTCAATAACACAATTAACAACCTAGACTTAATTGACATATATAGACTATACCACCCAACATCAAGTAGCTACACTTTTTTCTCAGCAGCACATGGAACCTTCTCAAAAATAGACCATATACTATGTCACAGGGCAACTCTTAGACAATACAAAGGGGTAGAGATAATACCATGCATCTTATCTGATCATAATGGAATGAAACTGAAAATCAATGATAAAAGAAGAAAGGAAAAATCAAGCATCACCTGGAGAATGAACAATAGGTTGCTGAGTGATCAATGGGTTTTAGAAGACATCAAGGAGGAAATTAAAAAATTCCTAGAGTTAAATGAAAACACAGACACAACATATCGGAATCTATGGGACACATTGAAAGCAGTTCTAAGAGGAAAATTCATTGCTTGGAGTTCATTCCTCAAAAAAAGAAAAAACCAACAAATAAATGATCTCATACTTCATCTCAAAATCCTAGAAAAAGAAGAGCAAAACAACAGCAAAAGAAGTAGAAGGCAAGAAATAATTAAAATCAGAGCTGAAATTAATGAAATTGAAACAAAAGAAACAATTGAAAAAAATTGACAAAACTAAAAGCTGGTTCTTTGAAAAAATAAATAAAATTGACAGACCCTTAGCCATGCTAACGAAGAGAAGAAGAGAGAGAACCCAAATTACTAACATACGGGATGAAAAAGGCAATATCACAACAGACACTTCAGAAATACAGAAGATAATCAGAAATTACTTTGAATCCTTATACTCCAATAAAATAGAAGATAGTGAAGGCATAGATAAATTCCTTGAGTCCTATGATCTGCCCAGATTGAGCCAGAAGGATATAGACAACCTAAACAGACCAATAACAATAGAGGAAATAGAAGAAACCATCAAAAGACTACCAACTAAGAAAAGCCCAGGACCGGATGGGTATACAGCAGAGTTTTACAAAACCTTTAAAGAGGAACTAACACCAATACTTTTCAAGCTATTTCAGGAAATAGAAAAAGAGGGAGAACTTCCAAATTCATTCTACGAGGCCAACATCACCCTGATTCCGAAACCAGACAAAGACACTTCAAAGAAGGAAAACTACAGACCAATATCTCTAATGAACCTTGACGCAAAAATCCTCAATAAAATTCTGGCGAATTGGATTCAAATACATATCAAAAAAATTATACATCATGATCAAGTAGGATTCATCCCTGGGATGCAAGGCTGGTTTAATATACGGAAATCAATAAATGTTATTCACCACATCAATAGACTTAAAAATAAGAACCATATGATCATCTCAATAGATGCAGAAAAAGCATTCGACAAAGTACAGCATCCCTTTATGTTCAAAACTCTAGAAAAATTAGGGATAACAGGATCATACCTCAACATTGTAAAAGCAATTTATGATAAGCCACAGGCCAGCATCATTCTGAATGGAGAAAAATTGAAGGCATTCCCTCTAAGATCTGGTACAAGACAGGGATGCCCTCTCTCACCACTTCTGTTCAACATAGTCCTCGAAACACTGGCCAGAGCAATTAGACAGACAAAAGAAATTAAAGGCATAAAAATAGGAAAAGAAGAACTTAAATTATCACTATTTGCAGATGATATGATTCTATACCTAGCAGACCCAAAAGGGTCTACAAAGAAGCTATTAGAACTAATAAATGAATTCAGCAAAGTGGCAGGATATAAGATCAACACGCATAAATCAAAGGCATTCCTGTATATCAGCGACAAATCCTCTGAAACAGAAATGAGGACAACTACTCCATTCACAATATCCCCCCAAAAAATAAAATACTTGGGAATCAACCTAACAAAAGAGGTGAAAGATTTATACAAGGAAAATTACAGAACCCTAAAGAAAGATATAGAAGAAGACCTTAGAAGATGGAAAAATATACCCTGCTCATGGATAGGCAGAACCAACATCATCAAGATGGCGATATTACCAAAAGTTCTCTATAAGTTTAATGCAATGCCAATCAAAATCCCAGCAGCATTTCTTGTAGAAATAGATAAAAGAATCATGAAATTCATATGGAATAATAAAAGACCCAGAATAGCAAAAACAATGCTAAGCAGGAAGTGTGAATCAGGCAGTATAGCGATACCAGACTTCAAACTATACTACAGAGCAATAGTAACTAAAACAGCATGGTACTGGTACCAAAACAGGCGGGTGGACCAATGGTACAGGATAGAGGACACAGTAACCAACCCACAAAACTACAACTATCTTATATTTGATAAAGGGTCTAAAAGCATGCAATGGAGGAAGGATAGCATCTTCAACAAATGGTGCTGGGAAAACTGGAAATCCATTTGCATCAAAATGAATCTGAATCCCTATCTCTCGCCATGCACAAAAGTTAACTCAAAATGGATCAAGGAGCTTGATATTAAATCAGAGACACGGCACCTGATAGAAGAAAAAGTAGGGTATGATCTACATACTGTGGGATTGGGCTCCAAATTCCTCAATAGGACACCCATAGCGCAAAAGTTAACAACTAGAATCAACAAATGGGACTTACTCAAACTAAAAAGTTTTTTCTCAGCAAAAGAAACAATAAGAGAGGTAAACAGGGAGCCTACATCCTGGGAACAAATCTTTACTCCACACACTTCAGATAGAGCCCTAATAACCAGAATATACAAAGAACTCAAAAAATTAGACAATAAGATAACAAATAACCAAATCAATAAATGGGCCAAGGACCTGAACAGACACTTCTCAGAGGAGGACATACAATCAATCAATAAGTACATGAAAAAATGCTCACCATCCCTAGCAGTCAGAGAAATGCAAATCAAAACTACCCTAAGATACCATCTCACCCCAGTAAGATTGGCAGCCATTAGAAAGTCAAACAACAATAAGTGCTGGCGAGGATGCTGGGAAAAGGGCACTCTTGTTCATTGCTGGTGGGACTGCAAATTGGTGCAGCCAATTTGGAAAACAGCTAATTTGGAAAGCAGTATGGAGATTTCTTGGAAAGCTGGGAATGGAACCACCATTTGACCCAGCTATTCCCTTTCTCGGTCTATTCCCTAAAGACCTAATAAGAGCATGCTACAGGGACACTGCTACATCGATGTTCATAGCAGCACAATTCTCGATAGCAAGATTGTGGAATCAGCCTAGATGCCCTTCAATAGATGAATAGATAAAAAAAATGTGGCATTTATACACAATGGAGTATTACTCTGCATTAAGAAATGACAAAATCATAGAATTTGGAGGGAAATGGATGGCATTAGAGCAGATTATGCTAAGTGAAGCTAGTCAATCTTTAAAAAATAAATACCAAATGACCCCTTTGATATAAGGGGAGTAAACAAGGACAGGGTAGGGACGGAAGTTTGAGAAGAAGATTTACATTAAACAGGGATGAGAGGTGGGAGGGAAAGGGAGTGAGAAGGGAAACCTCATGGAAATGGAAGGCGATCCTCAGGGTTATACAAAATGACATATAAGAGGAAAGGAGGGGTAAGACAAGATAATACAAATCGAAGAAATGATTTACAGTAGAAGGGGTAGAGAGAGGAAAGGGGAGGGGAGGGGAGGGGAGGGGGGATAGTAGAGAATAGGACAGACAGCAGAATACATCAGACACTAGAAAGGCAATTTGTCAATCAATGGAAGGGTAACTGATGTGATACAGCAATCTGTATACGGGGTAAAATTGGGAGTTCATAACCCACTTGAATCAAATTGTAAAATATGATGTATTAAGAACTATGTAATGTTTTGAACGACCAACAATAAAAAAAAAAACTTAAAAAAGAAAAAAAATAAAGAGAATAATTTGAAAGTTTGTGTTGTAAAGGAATTGGCAACTACAGAAATAAAAGGAAGAGTAGCTTTCAGGTGAAACCTGGGTGCATTCTGGTGACCTTGCAGAGAAAGGTGAGACATGAGACCCCAAGGCAGCTGGTGAGAAGCTGTCTCAGAAAACAAATCATGTGTCATGCAGCAAAAACCACCTTGTGTAAGATGAGGAAAGGTGGCTTGGACAGTTTTCCTAGAAATAGCCACAGCTGCAGCATCCACTGTGGAGTCTAGTGGAGCAAGGCAGCAGCTGCCAGCAGGATAAACAAGTGTGGAGCCACCATGAGTAGCCATGAAGTTCAGGTGGAGGACCAAGTCTGGTTGCCTCACTCCCCTTACTTGCCCAGACTTCTTAAGGCTCTGCTGCAGGCAATTCACACACATGTCCTCCACACATACCTAGAACACTAGTCCAGTGACCAACATGGGGTCATAGTCTTATTTATTTTATTTATTTCCAAGTACAATATTCAGAATGAAACATTTCAGACCTGGAAATATTCCAGTTAGTGGGCATTTTTCTCTCTAGTCTGCGTGTTCCTAACTTGTGGTAGGATGGGCTTTAGGGATGCAAGTGCTTGTTTGAAGGATGTTGGTAGACTGGGAAGAGTAAGTGACTGGCCCATGCATACCATCTATACCAGTGGAGAATATGGTTGAACTTCTAATGGGTGCTGATAATTCAGGACAAAAGACTGCCACATACTGGCACAAAAATGGTCTCTTCTAACTTCATAATATTTTTTTAGCAAGCAGAAGACAGTGCAATGATTAGACCACAGAGGGAATGAGGCAGGCCTGAATAATAAGCCAGTGCCCTCTACCCCAAAGGGACCCTGAACAGAGTGAGCAGGCTGAACCCATCTGAAGACCATCCTTGCCCATGCACTCTGCACAGTTTTGGCAGCCCTGCTCAGGTCTTTGTGGTGCTCACCATGTTGTGCTGAAGAGAGGTTTGCAGCCTGGAGTTCAGCTTTGAGTCATAGCTATCTGGTGTCTATCCACCTGAGTGATTGAGTGAGGAAGCTTACCCTTATGAACCTACAAGTGATGGAGAAAATGGTAACTCCACAGGACCAGGGGGTCTAGAGTGAACCTTTTGTATCCATTAGAAGTTCTCTAATATGCTGCAAATTAATGTTTGCTTTTAAAGGATGTGTGTGGTAAGGGGAACACTGTTGCTAAGTGCACGAGCAGAGGGCACTGGTGTTCTTCTGTTCCCTGGAGGTGGAGAGGTCTTGAGACACTTGGTGGGTGAATGTAAGCTCCCTTAGACCTGTGCATGGCACCTTCATTCCAACTTCACCTCAGGGAGTGCACTCAGAGGCTTAACTGTTCCTGTTAGATAAGTTTTGCCCTAAAATGTGAGCAGGTACTGTGTGATGGTTGGTGTCCACTCTGAGAGGGAGAGAGGCTTGGGAGCCCAGAGCTGGAGTTTAGGGTTCTGCCCCTGGCAAGCATCAGAACTCTGTATCTGGAAGGCCCACCAGAGGACTTCCAAGGCCACTCTGCACACTCTCTCCCTTGAGCAAGTATGACCCTCCCACAGGTGGTAAAGTGGTGGCAGGTCCTGTGTATGTTCACAATGTGACCCCTGAATTTTGTCTTGGACAGGTCAGGAAGGATGGTTGTAAAAGCATTCATCCCCCTGTACAGAAGCACATTCCCCTTGAATGTAGCCAGGAGGAGGCAAGATTCCACAGGAGAGCACAATCTCTCACTTCCCCCCATTTGCTCTTCGCTTTTCATACCCTGTGGGAAAAGTCCCAGATGTCCACCAAGTTGCACATGGAAGAAATGCTAAAATGTTAAATGCCCAAATCAAAAAGCCAATGCGCATAAGAACAGAAACTATCCATGAGGAAGAATCACATTGGCATGTATCCATCCTTGATTAACTCTCTGGAATATCCAAACCTACATATCCACCCACCCTTCCTCTCAGTCCATGTTCCAAACAACCATCACTGGGCATCTAAGCTACTTCATGTCATTGCTTCAGTTTGACTTTAACTACAACATACTATGAAAGGCCTCACATTTTGAAAAATGAAAAAAAGGAAAAGAAAAATGTAAAGTTCTTAAATGTAGACTGCTAGAAATATGTGTGTGAGCATATTGTACACACATGTGAACACCTGTGTATATACGAGCATGTGTGTGCAAGTGTGAACATATGTGAGCATGTGTGTGCAAGTATGAATGTGTGTGAGCATATCTGTATGCAAACATGTTGTGTGAACGTGTGTATGAGCATGTGCATGTGTGAATATATGTGCAGACATATGTATAAACAATTTGTAGAGAAATCCTGAATACTGTAAAGGTATTCTAGAACAGGATTCCAGGACAAATAATATTTTCAAATGTTTCTGTAATGATTTTTATAGAAAATAACAAAGTAAAGATTCAAAAATTAACAGAGACTTTAGAATTGTTCTTTAAATAATGTCACTCCTTGTGTGGACAAAGTTACTGGTTATCCTGTGTGTTTATTTATTTATTTATTTATTTTGGTTTGTTTTTTCAGATAAAACAATTTTCTCAGGGTATAACAGTGTGCTTATGAATTTATTAGATTTTCAAAAAGTGATAAAAAGGTGCATAATACTACCTTGGGGTAAGTAATTGGAAGCCAGCCAAAGCTTGAAGTAGAAAGCCTGAGTGAAATCCTGTCAGACATCAGTCAACCAGTCCCTGTGTATTTGTGCCTCCCTGTGTCACTGGGAGACATTGGTATGAAACGTCAGACATCTGTGCCTAGCGTGTCATTAGAGACAGGGACCATGGAGGAGTGTCTCCTGCTGTCTGAGACTGCAGATGTCCTTCCATGCAGTTAGATCCCATATAAGTGAAAGAGCATGAATGAGAGATGTTCATGGGAGGGGTGGGACGGCACACAACAGTCCACAAACATTCATCGTTTTAATGAGTGAATAATGGCTGATTCTGGACATAAAAGAGAACACTAAAACAATTCTTTATTAATCTCATCATAAAACTTCAAATAAGTTAAACAAAAATGTAAATAAAATAAGTGATAAAATTTAATTAAATAAAACTTTAATTCAGTGATCAATAGCAATGAGATAATCTAGCAGGTTGGTTGTTCAGAAGATGTTTTTCAGGTTTAAAATAATATTATTTTTCTAAATTGATACACCTCGTAAAGTGGATTAATTTTGACTTCCCCAAAACTGACTTATTCACATCTTCTTCAAGTATGAACAAAATATTTTGATTATCTCCTGCAAGTCACTCAGGACTGTGGCATCTTTGCTGACAATGGCAGTGACAAGGAGTTTCAGAAGGGAGCAGCTGACAGTGCCTCAGGATTAAGGCATTCCCAAGCCTGTGCACTCAGAGTTTGGGAACAATGTGTAATTGTGAAATTGACACCTTGAGTAAGCCAGGCTGGGAATCTCAGGCAGCCCACAGCAGGACTCTTGTGGGGCTTTTGGTTATAGTCTGTAGCACAGGCTACCAGTTTCAAGGCTACTGTTAAAGTCAATTGGGAAAAGGGAAAACAAGAACATTGTGCTTGCACACCTGGGAATCAGTCACATGCACTCCGCAGCCCAGGGCACCTGGGAGAGGCTCCCAGGTCTCTGGAATGCATCTCCACCCTTCACTGAGCATGCCAGCCCTTCCCACTGCCACACCACTGGCATGACCTGTTTCAGCCACTCTCAGTTCTACTCTTGTCCTCCTTTGCACCCTCACTCCTCCTCTGCCCAATCACTAGGTAACACCTTCAATAGTCAGAAGCTGAAAAGCTCAACCCAGCAATGGGCTTCCTTGTCTGTGATATATGACAGGAATTGGTGATATCTGATGCTCCTTTCATGGTCAAGGTGATAAAATATTCTTTGCTTTACATTTTTCTGTCTCAATATCCTATGTATAAATCATAGAATAATGACTTAGCACAGCCAAGCATTGACCCTGTGCCAATCACTGTTCTTCTGCATGGCCTTATTTCACTTCCTCCCAGGAGCTTGGTATTATCCCCACAGTGTATGTAGCTGTGAGTGCCAAGTATGCCCTAGGGCAGGTACTCTTGTGGAGTATTTTTACCAGTTGAGATCATGTGAGATCCATTGTGGTGTGAAAGGCTGCATTTTACTTTACTCATGATTATTACAGAAAATACACCAGGTTTTCCCTTCAGTGCTGTAATGGTGGAACTAAGAGCCCAAAGCCCAGAGAGGAAGGTGTTGGTGTGGAGAGGAGCATAGGAAGGCCCCCTTGGAACCATCCTAAGGCCCATGTGGTCCCCACTCCTAGGCTTGGACTGGCCCTTTCCTTCCCAGCTTGTTCCTCTAAATTTTATGTTTGTGTGCAGTTTCTCTTGACAAGCATACCTTATGGTGAACTCCAGAGGTGAGGACCTACCACTTCTCCACACAAAGTTAATTGAACCTGCTTGAGAGCTAAATGTTGTTCCTCTTTTTCCCATGTGAAGTCAAGCAGAGAAGGTAAGAATCCATTCTGGATGATGACATCCATACCATGACCCACTGAGGTGGGGACAGGAGGAAACCTGAAAACGCCTACATCAGGACTGCAGTCCACCACACTCTGGTGCTCCTGTGCATGTGGTGGTAATGGCCTGGGGTCACTACTAAGGGTAAACAGGGAATGATGACACCCTCCTGAGAGTAGGACATTCTGGGAAACGATTAGGCATAAGAGACCTCCTGTCAGTGCTCCAGCAGTGACCCCAGGTGCCATTGATTCAAATAACCACTGCTGCCTTCATAAACAACAGCATGTCCTCACCTCCTGTCTTGCCTCATGACCCCACAAAAACAATCACGCAGCAGAAGCTTGTCTCTGTGAGACCATGTTGTGTTAACTCTGAAAAAAACTGTATGTTTTGTCTGGTCCCAATATCCCTTTTATTAAACTATGAATAACATTTTGATAATTTTTCCTGAATACAATTAACATGGAAGAAGTCCTTACTAGGTGACTGTGTGTGCTTCAAGGTGTTGCCATAACCACCAGTCTTCCCAAATCTGTCTATTAGAAGGAAACTTGCTATAACTCTTAGCCTGGCTACAGACCCACCTCTTTCCATCTTTACATCCAGCTGTCTAGACACAAACTCTTGCTTAATCCTGAGATTCTGTTTGAGCATTTCTTTAAAGTATATAATTAATGGTGGCATTAACAAGGCAAGATGCAGGAAAGCTGTGAACCTCGGGTGGGTTTGGCCCATATCCACTGGGTTCTGCAAGACTCTGCCAAGGCCTTCCTGGTACTAGAGACTTGACAGTCAGCAGAACTCCCACTTCAATAAGTGATTAGAAAAAAAGGAAACACTATTATAAAAACGAATCTTACCATTTTCCCCAAAAACCTTATCAGACTCCACATAACTAGGTTCCTTCAAAACCAGCATCTCAGTCCTCCATCATAAATGGATCCATGGTCAGGGGCCATGACTTTCTCATTTTTCATGGTGCTGGGGACATGTCTGTCTCTCCTGGCTTGATTTTCCTTCCAGGCATGGCTTGGCCTTACAGATACAAACACTATTGAGGTGCCCCGAGCCAGAGGCAGTGGGAACCATGAGAATCTGTCTTGAGGGATGTGTATGTAGGAAAAGCCCAGTGCCCAGTGGCTTGGTCCTGGAAGTCTGCCAAGAACCTGCAGATCCTGGTGGGTGTTGTCCTTTATTACAAAATCTGTGCTGTTGGCAATAATACCCCAAGAAGCAAACGTCTTTGAAGCAGATATTTAATTTAAAAATTAAGTACCAAATTTCCATTGTTCAAAAAACTTAAAGATGAACATAATTTGCATAAAATATTTATCATCATTTACCATCTCCCTGGAAGCCACAGTGGTTCCACAGTTATAATGTCACAAAACCTGAAGACAACTGCACAGGTAAAATTCTAACAGCCTTTCTGAAACCCACACATGCTAGGAAGACTACCATGCACAGTGCCCATCATCTGCCCTGCATCAGGAGGGCATTCTGAGGACTGTAGCTTTAACATAGGTCTTAGGTTTTAAATCTTGTTTCATTCTGCTTTCGAGATAGGGTTTCACTAAGTTCCTCAGGCTGGCTTCAAATCTGCAGTCCTCCTGACTCAGCTTCCTGAGGGGCCAGGATTTCATGTGTGTGCCACCAAGTGTAACCTTCCATGTATGTCATATGAGCATTCTTCTAAATTAACATATAGCATTTTTACTTCCTTGTGTGTGTCTGTGTGTGTATGTGAAAGTAAAGCAAAAATTGTTGGCTTTGCAGCAAAATAAATAAATAAAAATAAATAAATTATATAATTCAATTTTATATCAGTACCATTATTGTGGTTAACTAGATAAGCAGCTATTATTTTTAATAATGGCTCAAGAGTTTATCCACTTCTTTATTCAAAACTTAATTTTGGGGGTGGTACAATGTGTGGAAATCAGGGTCATTCAACCACTGAGCCATATCCACAGCCCTATTTTGTATTTAATTTAGAGACAGGGTCTCACTGAGTTGCTTCGAGCCTCATAGTTGTTGAGGCTGGGGTCGAACTTGCAATCTTTTATCTCAGCCTTCCGAGCCACTGGGATTACAGGCATGTGCCACTACATTCAGCTCAAAAACTTTCTTAAATCTAACAAGAAGTAAAAAATGTAAGTATATTATGAATTATATGTATTTAGCAAAATTTTAACATTAATTGCAATTTGTTTGGTGGTGGTGATTACAAAAGGCAAATTTTGATTAAACAGCTTTATGGTACAAGCAGTGTATGTCCTAAATTGTGGAGCTTCTGCAGCATTAATCAATCTGGGATGGGCTGCTCTGCCTGCAGAATTCATGGCTCTGTGGACAAGGTATGAAATTACACTGGGGGAAGTTAAGGTTGAAAACTCTGCTCTGTTGGCCAGAGTAACTGAACCATGCTTCCTGTGAAGAAGTGAGTATTATCTGGGGAACCTCCTTGGCTTGGTGGGTTCTGCCTGGATTCACCTTGTTTCAACAACTGCTGGGTCAAAAAGGTATCTCTTGTGTATCAGCCAAAGCATCCTATAATAAATTTATTATGAAATGATTAATTCCCTTAAATTTGTGAAGTATTTTACATAGTTATTTACAGATATTTAATCTGATATTAAATCAAATTTTTGCCAAAAATGTCAAATTCTGAAGCATTAGTGAACTGTATTATTGCCCAGTTCAGAAGTTACCCCTCCTCCTGTGAAAAGGATAAAGAGACATACCACATAAAGCTAAGCAAACACACACACACACACACACACACAAAAAAAAAAAAAAAAAAAAAACAGAAAACTGAGCAATGTAATGTCTATTATAGGATGCTTTGGCTGATACACAAGAAAGACCGTTATGACCCAGCATTTGTTGAAGCAAGGTGAAGCCAAGCAGAACTCACCAATGTTATAGATTGTTGAGAGCTCAAATGGCATATGATTTAACTTGGAAATTAAATGCATTTTGAATATCTGAACTTATAAGTGTATTTAGAGAAAACATATTACTATTAGATTTGTTTATATTATGAATACAGATAGAAATTTGAGATCTATAATTTTTGTAATCCAAAGTTTACAAAATTTGTGAAAAATCATATTGAAAATTAATTTCAGAGCATTCATTGTATCTTATTATATTTATGCTTTTTAGTTGGATTCTCAATTAAAGGGAAATATAGTACCTGGGGAAACATGAAGGCTAAACTCTGTGTGCAGTTCAGTATGAAAGTAGAAATCAAGACTATCCTTCATATGTAGAGTTGCCCCTGAAGCCACAAGTATCTCAGGGTTCATGGAGAGCTTCTTTTCTCATAAAAAGATAATTCAGCTATGGAAAAGAGTCTATTACAATGCCAGCAATTTTAAAATTATTAATCATAACACTCAACTTTTGAAGATGATTAAAAGAAATTATATTAAATGTTCAAAGTAATAAAAAATTAAAATATATTTTCAGAGTAGTAGGAAGATATTAGGATGAGACAGATATACCTCATGATTACTACTCATGCTCACTTAATGGAAAATAACTCATATAAACAGGTATTTTTACAGGTGGCTTTAGTGTATGCAGATATATGAAGTCTATATCTTTTCAAAATAATTTGTTTTGAAATAGTTTTTTGAGAAGAACAATGTTATAGATTAAAATAGTTTTGAAAAGAACAATGTTATAGATTAATATAAATATATGCATAAAATCAAAACAAATTGCCATTTAAAAAAATAAACAGTTTGGGCTGGGGCTGTAGATAAGTGGCAGAGTGCTTGCCTAGCTTGTGTGAGGCACTGGGTTTGGTCCTTAGCACTAAATAAAAATAAAAATAAGATGAACACCTTGATGATGGAATTCAACTTACTTTTATCATTTTCGTTTACACTGAAGTATGCCACACTCAGATGATAAATTTCATTGCCACATCCCTATGAGTGGCTCTGAGTCCACAGTGTCAAGATGAAAAGAGCAGCCTCTGCTCTCCCTGTGGGGTCTTTATGGGATAAGAAACTTCACCCTGAGAACCAGGACTGCCAGGACTTGCTGTGGAGCCATAGTTTCAAAATCCATCAGAGAATGAAGAACAGGAAACTTTATATACCTAAAAATAGAAGTCAACTAGTCCTTAGTAAGGGGAAGGAGGACTGCAGTGCCGAAGCTAGTGCAACTTTAAAAGACTTTCATTGGTCACATGTGGCATCAAAGTTCACAATCCTGAGTAAGGTTGAGCTTCCTGTTTTGTTGTGATGCAGAAAGATGGCAGCCTACAGGCCCAGAAATTTGACATCCCATCTGGGGGTCAGAAAGATTATGCCTGATGCTGACAGATGGCCACCACTGTAGAACACAGAACAGGGTTCATGGCTGTGCAGTGTTTAGACATAAGGTTCCAGAATGTGAATCCTGAGGCTTCCTCCAAACTTTCTAAAGCTTCTGTTGACCAAAATCCAACCAGTGCTACAACAAAAAGAACCCCCTAGTTCCAATGCAGAGCAAGCAGGCAGAGAAGCCAAGAGAGCCAGCCTGGCCAGAGAGGGCACAGGCCACTCTACGTGAGTGATGTGTCTCAGGGACTTCTACCATTTTATACACACCATCTGGAGCAGAGTAAGAAGTTAAAGGACACATGAAAAGGTAAGAAAATAGCTTCCCTGGTCAATAGAGAAAGTAGTCAACAGAAGACTGAGACATCCATGTTCACCTCTATACCTTAAAATTACGAGGACACAGTAAAATAGTTCCACAACACACTTGGAAAGATGGGGGAAACTACCTCTCTGCTAAACGTGCAAAAGAGTAAACTTGAAGAAAGAGAGATACAAACTATAGGTTGAAACATAAGGAAAAGATTAATAGGCTCAACCACAGCCACAGCCAGAACATGATGACACCAGGGTGGACTGTGAGCCTGTGGAAGGCCATCCTGGGTGTCTGCAGGCCCAGAGGAGAGGAAAACAAGGAAGACAGAAGAAATATTTCAAAGGATAATGTCTAATAATATTTGAATAGTAATAAAAGAAATCAGTCAACTGATTCGGAAAAAAGCCAGGACATTCAACCAATAAAAATTCAAATGTAAAAACCCGTATGTCTGAGCATATCCTATTCTAATTGCTGAAACCAAAGATAAACTAAAAATGTAAAAAGGAAAATAAAAATAATGTAAAGGACACTGATTTCCCACTTGAAAAGGCATGAAGAGAAGACAGTTACCTAATGAACTCAAACAGGAAAGATAAGAATGAACCCTAGATGCAGCAAAATACCTTTCAGAAGAATTTTCAGATCAAGGAAATGAAAATTTCATCATCTGAAGAACTGCCTAAGCAGTTATACTAACATAAATCTACTAACATAGATCCTCCAGTCCAACAGAAGTCAGACCTGATCTGTCAGGAACAGGGGGCACAAGGTTGGTCAATGCTGAATTCTTCCTTCTGCTTTCTTGGTCTCTTTAAGTCACATGACTCTTCAAAGCAGAACTGTAATTCTTAAATATGGTTTTATTATAAATCAATAAAAGGACATAGCACATTACAAAACTTGTCTAAAAGGAAGTAGTCAAGTACCAAGTCCAGGTAGACAGTGAAAAGTGGAGATGCACATTGTAATTTCTGGAGCAAGGAGTAGAAAAGAATGTCAAGACATTGAGCTTTAAATCAATATAGAAGTTAGAATAGACTACTAAAAATTTCAGTTATCCCCAAGAGAGCAGAAAAAATTGAATAAACACACATATATATGGCACTAATAGCAATCAAGTATCAATATGATAAGCCTAAACCACACTATATCACATTAAATACATGTGGACTTAGTACACCACTGTAAAGACAGAACTGTGCTCTAGGTGAATCTACTGATTCCATATCTGTTCCTGGGATGAGAACACATAGATAATTGATCATGTCAGGGTTGGCTGAAAGCCATAGGATGGACTCTAGCAGAATTCTTGACTAGAAGGTGACATTAATCAAGGTGGTGTAGTCATTGGTCTGATCATAGATACAGCATGAGCGAGGAAAGCTGTCTCTCCAGTGCTCTAGAACTTCCCCACATGGTCATTTAAGGGTATTCACATTCCTCTCCCTCAAGCCTCAGATTCCTACAGGGGACCTCTGCTTCCTGCCCTGAGGAGAAAAGGCAATTCTGAGCTCAGTGAGTACACTCATTTGCACTGATCCGCTTGCCTATCTGCTAATCACCATGGTAGAAATTTTTGTGCAAACCTGCACCTCTGGTTGGTTTGCCTGGCCCCAACAGTCTTCCTTAATGCCACCTGATGGGTGAGAGAGCACCTTGGCCTCCTCAGAGTAGGTCAGGTCAACCCATCTCCCATGGGAAGGTGCAGAGGAAGCTGCTCTCCACAGGTCAGAAGGTCAGAGCAGTGATTTGTCCAGCTCCAGACGTCCTACCTGCTCCCAGGATGTCAGGATCTGGGTTGCAGAGATAAGCAGCATTGCACTGGTCCTGCATGAGATGTTTCTGTACATTAACAGTGGGGCAGGTGAAGGAGGAGAAGCCAGTGTGTGCCATCAGGAGGACTGCATGATGGTGGTTGATGCAGGCAGCCATCCCTTCCCCGCATGGTCATGTCCTCTGCCCTTGGTACACCTGGCATCAAGGACTATTGGCTGAAAGCCAGTCCTTAGCCTCTCATATCAGAAGTGCAAGTGGCCAAGAGATGTACAGCAGAGGGCATCACCCCCATGACCCTGCAAGGTTGCTTTGAACCCCACAGGTGGTCTCTGGTGCCCAGGGAATAGTGAGCTCCAGAAGCAGAATAGCATGCTTGTTGTAGAGCACCCCTAGAGAGGGAAGGCGCACACTTCATCAATTTCCACACATCTGTCTTTACACAGTTGGGCTCCTTCACAAAGTCACTCTAAGTACCTTAACATAGGTAGAGCAAAATTAAACTTACTTTACCAATTTTGCATTTTCAGCTTTCCCATATTTTGTGTTATTTTCCATCCATAAGTTCATCATTTTGGCAAAGCCCTCTCTTCTCCTGGAGAAGTCAGCCAGTGAGAACCAAGTATGGTTGAGGGGCTGTGGGGGGCAGAAGAGGGAGAAAAGGTGTAATTTA
Organism: Urocitellus parryii; assembly: GCF_045843805.1. Lineage (NCBI taxonomy): Eukaryota > Metazoa > Chordata > Mammalia > Rodentia > Sciuridae > Urocitellus > Urocitellus parryii. The sequence goes on from NC_135537.1 coordinate 84,424,902, forward strand.
CAAGACTTCAGTACTTGTCCATATTATAAATTTGATAATTTCGATATTTTAACAGCTAACATTTGTCTTTCTCTTTAATGGAACAATATATTTTCCCTGAATTGTTTATTTCCAATAAACTACTTTTAGAGTTGAAGTGGGATTTGGGGGTATAATGTAAAAAGAATACCCTTTTAAACCTTGCATATTATCTTGGAAAGCAGCAACACACCCTCAATGTGATTTTGTAAACATTTCCTGGGTGTACACTTTTGTAACATTTTCTTGAAAATGTTAAGTAGGGCCAATTGGTCACAGAAGGAAGGAGCAGAGTAAAATGGAAAACAGCACAGGTGCTGGAGAAATGTGATTCCTGGGAACAAGAAATGCAGGTAACACAGAAATCAGAAAAAAAATGCCAGCCAGCACAAGGCACAGATTGGCTTCTCTAGTTTTTGATACAATTCACTTTGCGTCACCTTAAGTAGCTTATACATTTGGGTATAGAAGTTCACTGTTACCCTTTCCATCATTCTTTCAGGTTTTTATGCAAACATAAGGTACATTTTATTTTCACTGTACTTTTCATCATATTGACACTCTTTGGCAAGAAAAACATAAAGAAATCCGCTACAAAGGTCCATCAATTCATTAACCTCTGGTGATCCCATGGATTTTGTTTGTTTGATGCTAGAGTTTTCTTATATTTCAGAGGATCTGTTAAGATGCTCAAAACAGTGCGAGGCGCCTGTGAGCCTCATGGCCTCTTTGCTATCTGGGACCTTTGGTCCTGGTCATTGCTCTGGGGCTGGCAGAGCCTAGGAGGAACCTCCGTTCCAGGTGCTGGGCATTGGGTCTATGGCTCCAGTGATGCCTCCTGTGGCGGCTCCACTGTCCCTGGCTGTCAAGGCCCCAAACCCAGCAGCAGCCACTACCTCCTATGGAGTCTTTTGCAAGGGGCTCTCTTGCACCCTGCTCACCTTCTTTGAGCTGGCCTGGCAGCTACAGATGAATTTCCCATAGTTCTACATGGCAGGCTCGGTGATCCTCAACATCCGTTTGCACGTACACATTTAGAAAAGTGACTAAACCGCCGGCCTTGGGTGGCCAGCATGGTCACTGACTCCCAGGCTTCCCAGGAACTTGGTTAACAGGCAAGCAAGGGGCTTGGACATCTTGGAGGGGGCCTGGATGCACTGGGCGCCTGCCCTCTGTGCTCCTGCAATCCCTAGACCATGGCAGGACCCCTGCTGTGACGAAAAAGAGGCTATAGGATTCTGGGAACTGAGACCTTCGGCTAAAACCGAAGAAAATCAGAAACTTTGTATTGTTAAACTCTGATCGAATTCCAGGATATAATACAAGGGCACAGAATGTTATTAAAAAGGAAGACTGAATTATTCAGGAAATAAAAATTGAGTGTGCAAAAATTCTTGGCCTGAGTGAAAACTAAGAGATCAGTAAACTTAGGGAATACCGGTGTGGATTATTAGCAACATGCTGAAGAAAAAGCCGATAATATTAAGAATATGAAGTGGAAGGCATATTTTTTTTCATCCAACGTGAAGGACAAAGCAAAACTGTTTAGAAAAAACATCCTCCAAACAATAAATATGAAATGCTGCACGATTTTGAACAAATGGTGGAAGGGTGAGAATATGCATTCTGCTTTGACGTCCCTGTGAGCAGCATTGGCATCACGACATTTGCAAAAAGGAAATCCAAACAGCATAAAAGTTGGCTAATCATTGAATAATATTTTACCATCATAATGCAATTTCTGTGTGTGTTTTTTCACCTTTTAAGGAAATACTTAATTACTGTTAGAGAATAGAATGTGAAAGTCATTACTCTTTATGTAAAAATACAAGTGGGAATGTTATAGGAGGGAGGAAAGCATAATTGGAATGGTTATGGTGTTCAAATAAGGGGGAGAGTTAAGAGACACAGTCTGATGTGAAAGGAGAAGAAGATATTTTGTTACTTACAAGGTAGCCATGGTTTGTAAACTAGAAACATAACTATTAATGGGGGGAGGTGAGAACAGCATGAAGTCAACAGGAAATCCTGAAGATGAAGACTATAGGCAGGACTCCTCTAAAACAAAAACTGAAAAGAGTAACTGGTGTACTTGAATGTAGACTTTCAAACAGTCTGGAGATAAATTATTAGTCTGGAGCCTTTTCAAAATCCAGAAAACAAAACTAATAAATACAAGGAAAAATGAATAGTTACAAAAAATATTGCAACTGCATTTTTAAAAAAGCCGTTGTGTATCAGCAAAATGTTTCTTCATTTATTTTGCTCTTTGATAGTATCTTCCAATAAAACTTTGTTATTTTCTCCAAAAATTTTGAATTTCACTGAATTTATTGCTAGTTATTCATTAGAGTTATTTCAAAGAGTCTTTTATAGAAATTTTTTTGAATATTCATGCCATTTCTATTTGAGAATCATTTAGTTCTCTATATGACAGAACTAAAATGTTGAAATGTTGAAATATTGAAAATGTTGAAATTTACATCTAACTTTGTACATTTTTACTTTTTTTATTTTTTGTTTCTTTTGACACAATTTCCATTGTTGCTTTCTTGATCTTCCTTTTTAGTAATTTGAAGTTATATACTTTATTTCTTTTAGAAATAATACTAGATAGTTTAAAATGCATATTCAAAACTGTGAAACTGAAAGTCATATTACTTTATCTCTCTTTGAATAATACGTAGAATCTTGGAACTTATTTGCTCTTACTTAATTCAGTTCTATTTTTATTAATTGTTATAAATACCTAATTTAGAAATTTATCACTTTATATCACCATAATACATGACATGTGTCCCTGTTATTCTGTGGCCTTGGACTCCCTCCTGTTTTTCCAGACATGCATCTGGCCTTCATTAAGAATGTCCTGAGTCAGTCTCTGTGGTACTGTAATCCCCACAGTTCTGGAGGCTGAGACAGGAGGATTGCAAGTTCAAAGCCAGCTTCAGCAAAATTGAGGCACTAAGCAACTCAGTGAGACCCTGTCTCTAAATAAAATACAAAATAGGGCTGAGGATGTGGTTAAGTGGCCAAGTGCCCTTAAGTTCAACCCTCCTCAAAAAAAGAAAAATATCCTGAGCTTTTGTGGGTACTAAGCCTTCTTATGTTTATATTTTGTTAAGAGTATCTCTATTTTATCCCCTTTATAGAACAGTAGTTTCATTGGTTAGAAAATTTTAGAGGGCTATTTATCTTTTCTCAGTGCTTTAAGGTTACCTGATTGGATTCAATGCTGTACCTCTGTTGGTGTGTCCAGAAGCAGATTTCTATTTATTCTTCTACAGTTGTATTGGGCCTCCCGAGTGCCCAGATTTTGCTTTTCAGCAGGTCTGAAATAATTCTATCTATCATTGCTTGGTATAGTCCCACTTCTCCCAGAATACTCTTTCCAAATAAGGATTATCTTCCCCACCACTCCATCAATGACACCTTCACTTCTCTATCTTTCTGCTTTTGTGCTATACATTGATTGATTTCTTTAACTCCATATTCCAATTTACTAATTCTCTTTGCATATGGTCTAATGTACCATTTAATCTATCCACCAGGTTTTTTATTTCAAGTATTGTATGATTTTTTAATGTAAATGTTTGCTATTTTGGATGTTGTCATATCCTTGCCACATAATTTGACAATACAATTTGGTATGTTCTAGTCAATTAGCTTTATGTTGTAGAGCAGTTTTAAATTTACTGAAATACAGAAAGAAAGCCCAGAGTTAACCTGGACCTGCTTCCCCTACACCTTATACCTTGTAATTGACCCTTATGACAGGGCAGTAAATTTGCCCAGATCATGAACCAATACTGACACACTGCTATTAACTACTATCCATAGTTTTCATAGAGTTCAGTCTTCATGGTGTACACTCTGTGGGTTTTAGCAAACATAATGTCATGTATCATCACCATAGCATCATACAGAATTAATTCTCTCTCCTGAAGTTTCTCTATGCCTGCTGTCCATCCCTCCCCAGCCTCCTTCACTCTGAGAACCACTGATCTTTTCACTGTCCTCAGTATGGTATTTTACAGAGTATGATGTAGTTAGAATCATGGAGTGTGCAGCCTTGCAGGATTGCTTTCTCTCACTGAGTATCTGCCCTTGAGTTTTCTCTCCATGGGGTTCTGAAATTTCTCTGACATCTCATTTATATTCAGTAACAACCTTGAAAGTAGCTCCCTTCGCCAACACCATGGGCTTCCTCTTCCCTTGGATCCTGACAACCAATGAAGTCTAATTTTCAAGGGCTTGACTTCTCTTGACACCTCATGTAAGTAAAACCTTACAGTGTTTGCTTTAAAGAAGCCAGTCACCAATGTAATCAAGCTGTAAACTGTGAAAGTAGTTTGTTCTGTTCTAAGGGCAAATACTGTTCCATCATACTGACATAGCACAGTTTACCTTTTCAATACTCCATCCAGGGGCACCTGGGTCCTTTCACATCCTGGCTGTGAAAAATAAACTGCTGTGAACACAGGTACACAAGTGTATCTTCAAAACCAGTACCTTAGCTGGGTTCTAGGATCAGTGTGCCTGCACTGCATGGTGATCCTACTCTTAATTTCTGGATGAAACTCCATGCTGTGTTCCACTGTGATTGTACATTTGGGCATCCCCATCAACAAGGTCCAGGGCCCAGGCTCCCCTTGTCATCTCCATGCATCACTTCCCACATTGTTGCTTGCTGTCCTCCTAAAACTGGGAGGTTACACTTCTCTGTGGTTTGGTCTGACCCCTGAGGGCCTACTACTCTACCTTTTGATCTCCTCTGTGTCTTCCATGGGAGGACATATATTCAAGTGCTTTGCTCAGTTTTTAAATAGGGTATTTTGAGTTTTATTTATTATTTTGTTTTGCTGTGGCTGATTTAAAGCAGTCCTTCATCCATTCTGCATATTAACTCATTGGCAGCTATACCATTCGCAAGGGCCCTCTCCCTGTGGACTCCCTACTTAGTCTTTTTTTGTGTGTGTGCTAAGGTGCATTTGCAGGATGTGGTGATTTTCCTGTGGTCCATTTGGTTTTTTTCCCCAAATTCTTTGATGTCATATCTGAGAAGTCATCAAAAATCTAACCTTGTAGACTTTCCAGCTCTCCTGAGAAGTTATAGGTTTTGTCTTGAGCCCAAGTCTTGGATTGTTTTGTGCTAACTTCTGTGCATTTGTGAGGAAGGGCCTGGCTTTACTCCTTAGCTTATGAATGTCCAGTTTCCCAAGACCATTTGCTGAAGATTGTCCTTTCTCCATGGAGCCATCCTGTATCCTTGTCATAAGTCACTGGCTGCACATCCAAAGTTTGAGTCCATCCACTCACCCAATATGCCTGTTAGCTTCACAACCCTCTGCTTCCTGAGCCTTTATTGGAAACCCTGAAATCGGAGGGTGCACCCCTAATCTTGCTCTTCTTAAGGTTGTTTTGATTATTCAAAGTATCTTCAGTTTTAATATGATGTTTTGATATTTTCACATTAGAAAATGCTAATGAAATCTGTTTTGGCACTGGGGATTAAATCCAGGGGTGCTTTAACACTAAAACACATCCCCAAGCCTTTTAAATATATTCTTCAGACACAGGGTCTTACTGAGTTTCTTAAGTGCCTCATTAAGTTTCTGAGATGACTTTGAACTCATGATCCTCATGCCTCCCAAGCCACTGGAATAACAGACATGTGCCCCCATGCAGGGCTTACTAATGGAATTTAATCAGGATTTTATAAAATGTTTGAATTGCTTTGGTGGCACCCACATTAGTAGTAAGTTTTTCAATGCAGGATTTCCTCTATTTATCTGTATCTTTAATTTCTTTCAATGACATTTGTGTACCAATTTTTCAAATCTTTAATTTTATTTCTAGGAATTTTATTATTTTTGATGATATTATAAAAGAAACATTTTCTTAATTTTCTTTTTGGGCTGTACACTTGTAATATAAAGAAATAAAACTGATTTTGTTGATAGTTTTCATCTTGTAACTTTGCTGTATTTGTTTATTCTAACAAAATTTTTTTGCATAGAATCTTTGGAGCGTTATATATAAAAACTTGTATTGTTAGAAAACAGATAATTTGACTTAAAATTATAACAGCTTTTCAATGTTAAAGAATTTAGAGGTCATATAAACTAATAATAATTATAGTTATAAAAAAATAAAAAAAGATAACATAGGAATATAATGCCTATTAAGTTTTTTCAGGGCACATCAAGGCCTGAAATGCAGAGGGAAGGAAGGTAGGATCCTGGCACAGTGAACAAAGAGGGGCACCAGGACCCCCACTTAAGCGAACTGAGACACTTGTCATGATCAAAATCATGGGGATCACTCTAGACATTTCTCATGTCTAACAGGTATTTAGCTTATTTGGTTATCGTTTCTGGTTTAAAAACAAAAAACATATGAGTAATCTTTTTCCACCTTCCCTAAATCCCACTTTTGGTAGCCCACACCTAGTGAATCAATGATTTTTCCATGGATTAGTTCTCTGCATACATTTTCTTTCCAGACATACAAAGAAAAAGCATTCAAGACTCCTGAAGCTGCAAATCACCTTCCAAGCAATGAGTAGAAGCTTGTATGTGAACACACAGGGCACCACAAAAGCTCTGAGGTTTGGCTTCAAGAGAAAAGGAGCAAAATTAAGAACCTATAGTTAATTTTGAAAAACTAGAAAAAGAAAGACAAAACAATAAAAAGAGACTATGAAATAAGGTCAATAAAGATTAAAAACTGGAAGCCAGGTCTTTTGGCACATGCCTAAAATCCCAGTGCCTCAGGAGGCTGAGACAGGTGGATCAAAATTTCAAGGCCAGCTCCAGTAACTCAGCAAAACCTGTTTCAAGGAGAAAATGAAAAGGGTTGGAGATGTAGGTAAGTGGTAGAAAACTTCTAGGTTTATTTCTCAGCACTTATATATATATATATATATATATATATATATATATATATATATATATATAACTATTATATATGTAATATATAAATATATATATATATATATATATATATATATATATGTGTGTGTTTATGGCTGTAATGCAATACAAAAATGATAAGGTTTTTTAAAATGTTCTTTTTATAACACAATTAAAATGAACATGGGTCTTAGACACAGTTTGATGATCTCCTGTGTGTGGTGGCAGGGAGTGGTGCTGAGGGTGTAACCCAGGGCCTTGGGCATGCTGGGCAAGTTCTCCACCTCCAGCCCACAAATTGGCAACCCGAAGAACATAGAGACATAATCAAACATTAAAGAGTTAATGTAATTAGAATCAAATATTAAGCATAATTATAGGGGGGAAAGAGGAAAATGAAAATAATTATCTGGTAAAATGATCACTATAAAAATCATCCAAGAAGAACTGGAAATTTGACAAGATCAGTTATTAAAAATAAGAAAAAATGATTATGGATTGATCTTTAGAAAAGAGAGAAGTTGTCATTGAAAATTTAGTCATAGCAAAAGTTAATACCCAGTAAGAAAGATTAATTTGAACAGACACCTCACACATTTTTAACGCACTGATAATTTACAGTCCTCAATGTTTACTGCAGGATTACAATGCTGCCTGAGATGTCACAGAAAAACAGAGGCAGAGACCTGGAGACAAGTGGGATGCTGGTCACTGGAGACAGTATGAAATGAGCTAAGCAGTGTGGTCCTGGGCAGATCCAGGAGGAGAGACACAGAGCACCCCCAGCTGCTGGGGAGCTTTGTGTAGGGTGAAGGTAGGCACACAGAGGGAGACCCAGCTGTACAGGGAGTCGTGCCCACTGTGTGCATGGATGTTCTGGTTTGAGCAGACACAGAAGCAAGGTGCTAGGCATGTACAGTGGTTTAAGTCCACAAGTGCAAGGCTTGGGAGAAGCAGGGCCTTTCACAACCAATCCAGGCCACACAGATGTCACCTTTTACACACACTATGTGCATGAGTGTGAGACCAATGAAGGCAAAACAAGCATTAGCCTGCTGATGGTAATGGTAGTGGGAATATGGCATTTTCCTCATGTCCCTCTTAAGTGTTATAGAATAGTGCAAAGCTTTGCATTTAGCCTCACTCTTACATTATAGTGACAGGCTCACAGAATGGCTGGTAGGACACACCCATGCACAGGCCTCCCACTCAGCTTTCCTCTCTTCCCCCCTCTTTTCCTATATTCCTCTTATTTGGGCATGGTGGGCATCTTACAGTTAACAAAACAACTCTCATATTTACAAATAGGATCCTCACTTCAGACGTTCTCCAGGACAGTGCTGTGGATTGTTATCAGGTGTCTGGGAGAAAGACCTTCAATGACTACTGCCTTGGTTTTTCTCACAAGTAAACTGGGGTTATGGATTTACGGGAGGAATACCCAGAAACAATGTGCAATTCTGTTCACATATGATCTGGCCCCAGACAACTGAGGTGAGGTCCCTGCTGATGTTGGCCCTTATCACCTGGCTGAGGTGATCCATTGAAAAGTGGCTCTTTTATTCCTCTTTTATTCCTCCATTGAATACTGGTATCTCAGGCAGCAAGAGTGGAGGGCTCTGCTCCCCTCCTTGAAGGCAAAGCAGCCATGTGAGAATATTTGGCATGGGAGTTGGGGCTTTTCTCCACATTAGCCTATCAATTCAGTCATTTGTTTACACCAAAATGTCCTTAAGACTGTTTATTTCGACTCTTGGCTACAATACACTGTAACTTCATTTGTTACTCAATTGCTCAATTGCTCTAATTTTTGGCCACTTAAAGTATGTCCAGTTGCCTCTGTGTTCCAGGGAGTGAGGTTCTTTACTGTGTGCTTTTCTCTTTAAGAACTACCGTACACTGTGGTACCCTGAGACACTCCAGGACCACTAGTGTATCTCCTGCTGCAATTCTTTATCCAAGAAACCCCATTCCTTTGATGTGAGAAAACCTGTAGGAACCAAGAGCTGGCTCTGACCTCCTTGATATGCATTATTACTTCTAGGCCTGTCACACTATAACCACAAAACCACACAGATCCTCCCCATTTTCCACATGTGTCCAAACCGGTCAGAATCAGGCAGAACTGGCATTCATGATGTCCTTTCCTTCAGCCCTCCCACTGGGTCCTTCTGGGCTTGGCTTACCTGCATTTCCTATTTTCACAGTGAGGAAGCTTGCTGCATATCCACCTTCCATTGTCCAATTTCAGTGTGCAAAGCCACAGGGTCAGGGTGGCACACAGCCACCACAGGTGAAACCAGGGAGCA